>NW_028136282.1:0-600000 GCF_964662115.1 Mustela nivalis | reverse complement strand
TCTTTTTAAGATTTTATTTATTTATTTGAAAGAGAGAGAGATCACAAGTAGGCAGAGAGACAGGCAGAGAGGCAGGTGAAGCAGGGTCCCCACCGAGCAGAGAGCCCGACTAGGGGCTCGATTCCAGGAACATGGTATCATGACCTGAGCCAAAGGCAGAGGCTTTAACCCACTAAGCCACCCAGGGGCCCCTGTAATTTCACGTCTATATGGAATATAAAAAAAGAAACAAGTGAACAGACAAAAAAAAAACAAAACAAAAATAGACTCTTAAATACAAAGAACAAACTGGTGGTTATGGGAGGGAAGGTGGATGGGGGATGAGTGAAATAGGTGAAGGGGATTAAGAGGTACAAATTTCCTGTTATAAAATAAATAAAATAATTTCCTGTTCTCATCTGGAGATGAAAAGTACAGCATTGGGAATACAGCCAATGATATTATAATAAGTTTATATGGTGACGTGATGATATACTTACTGTGGTGATCACTGAGTAATGTATAGAATTGTCAAATTACTATGTTGTACACCTGAAACTAATTTAACATTGAATGTCAGGTATATGTCTAATAATAATTTTTTAAGTGCAGCATGACAAAAGCTCTGGGTGGCTCAGAGGAACATATTGTGAGAAAAATCTGGGCACTGAAATCTCTCAGTTAGAAAGTAAATAAAAGTAGTGAGATTCTTAATGTGAGGTTTGGAAAAACGTTAACCCAAAATTTTAACTTTTATTTTATGTATGCATTAAGGCCATATGTAATAAAAATCTGTCTAAATACTTACCAAAG
Source organism: Mustela nivalis (assembly GCF_964662115.1). Classification (NCBI taxonomy): domain Eukaryota; kingdom Metazoa; phylum Chordata; class Mammalia; order Carnivora; family Mustelidae; genus Mustela; species Mustela nivalis. The sequence goes on along the minus strand of NW_028136282.1, from coordinate 599,208 downwards.
AGCTTTTTGAATACATTTAAATTAAAATATTAATGAAAAGAAAACATTGTATCATAGTTTGAATGGTAGCATTTTTTGTTTCTTATTAAACTATACCAGGAAAGGAGGCCAAGACTCAATGAAATATGGCTATTATCCCCAGTTTCACAAGAGCATGAACCTCTCTGGCTTAACAAAGCCTAAGGAATCTACTACACAAATGGGTTGTTCTTACTACCCTGGAGCCTTTTGTGCAGACTATGAACCAAAAGCTCAATATTAATTATAATTAATCTTAAAATTAATTATATTACAAAGTTGTATTATTTGGAAGATGTGTTTAAATGACTCAAAGTTAAAAGATCTCAGTATAATGCTGGTTCTATAATTATCCTGTCAGAAAACATTACTTGTAAAACTTAATGATGTAGAACCATAATCATAGCATCGAGTAGGAGGTTGCCAAGCAGATGGGAAAGTTTTTTGGTTTTTGTTTTCCAGTTGTTTTCTTCCCTTTCCTCCCCTCCTTTCACAAGGAGAATCAGCCACCTGTTTTTAAAGGCTGAAGTATTTTTACTGTTCTTGGTCGGAAACATTTGTTTAAACAAAGTAGCACTTGGTTGCTAAACCCTTGATTCTAAATGGACATAGCCATCTCATTTTTGTTGGGCCAGGGTTTGGATAACAATTTGATTTCCCAGTCTGTTTCTTTTGTGACCATATAATCCTTTCCCAGTGTTGCATGCTCTGTGAGCTACAAGCACTTGAGAGCTCAGAAGCACAAAGACTCTAAGGTTTCTTTGGGATTAGCACCATACAAATGCAGATTTGGCACAATGGAAGACTGATTCCATCCTTGTAACTGTTACTGCTCTACTTCCTGCTTCCTCTGGGTAGCAAAGCTAGCCACTGTTTTTAAAATACTTACTTTAGCTGCTGACTTTTTCATTGGCTGCCTGGAGAAGAGGAGTTCTTGCCTATGTATTTCAGTGTTTTGATCCCTTTCAATGATTTTTTAAAATATATGTCATTAAATTTTACAGGAGTATTACAGAATTCCTAATTGCAGAATTTGAACTTGAGCTACGCAATCTTACTTTTCGTCTTTAATCTATGTGTCAATGACCTTTTTAAGTCTGATTACCTGTATGAACTCTCTTCAGAATCTTTCCCTGGTTAACACAGTATAGAGAAGTGCTGGAAACCAGTTCTTTTCTGTGACACAATTCTTCCAACGGAGTTGAAATGCTTTGCAAACAATTTCACGTATATCAGCCAATTCATATACAAAGCAATGTCATGTGAATCCTTTCCTTTTTATATATCATCTTTCAGTGATGATCAGGAATTCATGCTGGTACAGAGACTCTGGTTTGGGAGGAGGAAACAGGGGCTTGCGAGGGGAGGCCGAGAGCAGAAGCTGCTCACCTGCTGTTAGAACGACTTTAGCTGGTGGTACCAACATCTTCACCCTTTATGCATCTGCATCCTTTATGCATGAAATAGCAATATGCCTTTCCCTGTCGTGTAATCCTTATTTAGTTAATACCCAGTAGGATTTGCAAGCCCTTCACATCTCTGTGGATTTATTTTATTTCAGAGTGCAAGTGACTTTATGGCCCAATTACCATCATTGTGACTTATTGCATTATTGTGGGAGGGAGAGAGGAGCAAGATACTCCTGATCACGTGTATCGTCATCAATGGAATGAGTGCCACGCACTCCTGGCCAAGGCAGAGGGATGGATGAAACCTTTCTGATCTATTGTTTATCAGAACACTGAAGCCTGGGTGATTGTGCCGTACTTTAACAGACAAGTGTGTCAAATGTATGGGTGAAGATGTTGCAGTGGTGGTGTTAGAGTAATTAATATTTGGAAGGTAATGAATATTTTGATTTTAAAGATGTCAAAGGTCAAAGACGGAAGGAATGACTAAGATCGGATGTTGACCCCCTCAAATTACAGGGGTATTGAAGCGAGACTGAGTCACCACCTGACCCCAGGAATGAACCAGCGAGGAGGGCTCCTTATTAGAGCAAGGCTCCCGGAAGCCAGATAGCCCTTGTGCTTGCAAGAGCTCAAGGTACAGCCGGCTGTGGAGCACCGAAGCAGCAGCAGCCACAGCAGCCACGGGAATCGTGACCCTCAGGCCCAGCGCCTACCTGGAATTTCCGCAGCGCCTGGTTCAGAACCACCGGGGCGGACAGCTCCCCGCCGCCGCCGGTGCCAACTGCGGAAGGGGACCAAGAGCGCGGGCTTCACGCTCCGTGAGCCGGCTGGGGCGGCGGGAAGACCGGCTGCGTCCCCCCCAACCCCCGACACCCACTCGGTTCCTCCCTTCCCCCTGCGGGGCCGCGCGGGGCCTGCGGGTGGCCGTCCCGGGCCACACGTCCCGCAGGCGAGGAAGCCACGGCCGCCCTCCCCCCTGCCGCCACCGCCGCCGCAGCTGCTCTCCTTGCCCCGCTTGGCCAAGGGGTGTGGGGCGTGCCCCGCGCGGGCCCCGCCCCGGCCTGCTCCCCATTGGCCGGCGGGCGGGCCGGATGTGCGAGGAGGCGGGGCCGTCTCTGGCGGCTCGCGCCCGGGAAGGTCGGCCAGGGAGCGCGGGGTGCGGCGGGAGGGCGCGCGGGGACGCAGCGGGCGCGTAGGAGACGCAGCGGCGGCGGTAGCGGCGGCACCTGGGCCCGGCCGCAGCCCCTGCCTCCCGCCCTCGCGTTCTGCGTCCCTCCGCGGCCTGCAGCCTGCGGCGCCCGAGCTCCGAGGGCGCTTCCGAGGGCGCTGGGCCCGAGGCGGTCAAGATGGCGGGCCGGCCGGGCGTGGGGCGGCAGGCGCTGTGCTGCGGGCTGCGCTGGTGGGGGGCGGCGGGCCGCGGCGCGGGCCCGGTGCCCGGCGCGTGCGGCTGGGAGGCGCTCTGGGGGGCGGGCGCGCGGGCGGCGGCCGGGGCCAGGGCCCAGGTCGGCCGGAGCGCGCGGAGGAGGGCGCCGGCACTGCTCGAGGCGGCCCTCGCGCGCCACGAGAGCCTGCACATCTGGGACGAAGTGTTCCGCGAGTCCGGCCCGGACAGCGGCGGGAACGCCTTCTACAGCACGTCCGCCGCCTCGCGCTCCACGTCCACCGCCTTGCGCTCCTCCTCCGCCGCTTCCTCGGACGCCAAACACAAGGGCCCCGGCCCCCTGCTGCCTCCCGACGCCCCCGAAGGGCAGGAGTCCGACGAGGACGAGGCCAGCGCGGGTTGGAGTGCCACGCTGCGGGACCGCCCGCCCCCGCGCTTCGTGGACACTGGCGGTAAGGCGCGGCCCGCGGGTGCGGGGGCTGCCTGGGGAGGCGTGAGCGCGGGGCTGGGAGAACTCCAGATGCTCCGCGCGCGGGCCGGCTGCTTGAGGGCGGCTTTTCGGTCAGCACACAGATGGGGCCCTGGCAGCGGGGATTTGAAGTGCCAGAATCTGGTTGCGTGGTGGTGGTTGGTGGGGGCCGCTCCGACTTCTTCGCGGATGGAGAGGATGAGGCGGAGGCCCAGGTGGCACCCTGCCACTGGCAAGGACCCAAGGGGAGGGCCTTCCCTCCCTTGCTGGGAGTGTCCAACCCAGTCACACCTGTGGGGTTGTTGTTAGGGGTGCGTTTGAGTTAGGTTCCTAAAGCCCGATGCAGCTTGTGTGTGTGTGTGTGTGTGTTTGTTGCGGGTGGGGGGTATGTAAATCGTTTTGTGTGGATGGCCCCAGAGCAGCGTTACCCAGGTGCCAGGGGTGGGGCAGCCAGCCTTTGGAGGGAGGCCTAGTGCGAGCCGGGACGTCTTCACTGGCTCGTGTTTTCTCCAGTGAATCTGACCAACTTTGTCCATCCCTTTCAGGATCACTTGCTGAGAGCAGAGAAGAGTGAGAGGACCAGTTATCAGCGTTAAGCTGTCTTCTCTCGCTCCAGAAGGCACTTGTGTGTTCTGCTTACCGACACGGTCATGGTCAAGCCCCTGATATCTGGAGGTCGCAGGCCTGCTGGTGGTTGTGGCTGCTTGAAATCCTCCTTTACTGCCTACTTTTTGGGAAGGTAATTCTGACACGTCTCTGCTTAGCCTGCAGAAGCTCTGCGGCCTCTGCCCTCTGGGAGAGGTGGAGACCAGCCAGCAGTCCCACCTGTCCCCTGATGCTTTCTGTTCCTTGCTCGACAGCCTACTGTGGCAGGCCCTTGTTTCTGCACACCATTTTCTTGTGTTGAAGAGTGTGCAACCAGTGTTGTGGAGGACCAGGGAGTGGCCATACTGGACCCAATGCCGCTCTCCCTGTGGCTCTCCATGATTGTTGTTCAACCATAAGAGGGCAGGCCAAAGGGACCCCTGGCTGGTGCCTGGGCTAGGATCTGGACCTTGTGCCACAGCCTGCTGGTAGGCTGATTGGGTTGGCTGGACTCTCTCAGCAGGGAGTGGTCTGCAGACCTCCCACAGACAGGCTGCAGTGTGGACACCCTGAGCTACAGCTGGGCTCTAGGGTCCGAGTCAACTGTGCTGTGTTTTGGAATGGGTGAATTTAACATATTCTCATTTAGGCTTCAGTTCAGAGTTTGGGAATTTTGAAAGTCCCATCACCCTGCATAATCCTTTTAAAGCCCATACATTTCCCAGAATGTCATAAGGGTTTCCAGCCCCAGATGGCTGTTTTCCATTCAATTAGCTCTTTAAGAATTGTACGTACCCAGAGCTCTGGTTTGGCAGACTTGATGCTGTGAGTGCTGTGATCCAGTTTTTGATCTTGGAACATGAGAGACATGTCCTCTTGTTTCCCTCCCTCTCTGGGGAAAATAGGGGAATCGTGTTAGCTTAAGCCTGGTTATGACTAAGAGCCCATGGGTGTTGGTCTGAGAAGGATGAGCGCACCTAAATACATTTTCAAGCAATATTCTGTTTCTCAGTAACCTATACTTGGGAGAAATTCTGCATCAGAGCAATTTAGTCTAGCCACTGTGGCACTTAAATGGTCATGAAGTTCAGGATCATTTGTCATTTAGCATCAGGTTCAAATTCTGCTTCCTTTGGATGTGCACTGAGCTCACATCTGGACCTGAGAATCACAGGCAGGCAGGTGCTTTAACCAAAGACATTTAGTGGTTATTGGATGGTATTTATACCCAATTTTGTTTTCTGGTTTTTTGTGGAAGCTTGCTTTTAAAATCCAGCCCTAATGAAGAATTTCCTTTTCTTCTTGAAACAGTCTTTCCCTGTGGGAAATTCGGGGTGGTGGCGGAAGGGTGAGGTGGATGGTTTATTAAGCATGAGTTCAGATGGCCTGGAACAATGGGATATGATTTATGGGGCCTGGAAATAGATGCCGGGCAGAGAAAACCCTTGTGCCCCGCGGTGGGGGGAGGAGAGATGGACGGGTTTGGTAAGAGTGAGAGCTGCACCCTGGCCAGTCTGAGAGCAGAGAGGCTCAGGCTCTGAGGTTTATTAAAGTGTCAAATATAACCCCACTTTAGGAAGGCAGCTTGGGCCTGTCTTCCATCTTTGTTCCCTGGTTCACTGACAGACGTCAGCGGGCCGGTGGGGTAGGAAAGGGTGGCAAACAGGATGGTGGCATTTGGATCTGTGAGCAACCCTCGAATAGGAAAATCCGTAGCAGAAATGGCTGTTGCTGCTAGAAGCAGATGAGGAAAGCAAAGGACTTAGGGAACAGGTTTCATGCCTGCCTTCTGCTGCAAAAGCGTGTGTGTGTGTGTGTGTGTGTGTGTGTAGATAAGTGAATGTGTATGTGTGCATAGGTGTCTTACACATAAATATGTATTGCTTGTGCTGGATTGGGCTGGTTGGGGATTTTGGTTTTGGTTTTAAATTAGAGATCACAGGTGCTGTCTAGGAGTCCCGCTGATGCCCTAGAGTCCCTGCGCCGGAGAGAGGCATCGGCACTGGGCACCCCTGAGCTTGGATCTGCATCTGGAGTGCAGTAGGGAGGCACCTGGTGCCCAGCCGAGGGGAGGAGGGCAGGGAGGCAGAGGTGTTTCTGTGGTTCAGGTTGAGACTAGTCCACGAACAGCTCTTCTAGTCTTCCAGTCTTCCCAGATTCTTCCTTCTGTTCTGTCCACACATTTAGCTTCCTGGATCAGGCGCTCCAGAAGTGCAGCCAGCAGATAGGAGTGGAGGTACCCTCTCCCTCTCCCCCTTCCCTCTCCTCCCTGGCTTCTGGTTGTGCCTGGAGATATGGGCCCCCTTGAGGTGATTTAAATACAAAGACCATGCTTGCCCTGCTGCCTCTTAAACCCTGTCTGAAGGGAGGGTCAGCTTGGAAGCTGGAGATGCGTGCTGGGACCCCAGTGTCCAGAACCTTCTCCTGATCAGTCTTACAGCTCTCCCTCTAAAATAACCCCTTCAAGCTGTCAGCCTCACCTGCCCACTGTGTAAATAACTGACACAGCAGCACAGCAGGCGGGCTCACTCCTTGGAAGCAGCACGAAATTCAGGACGCGCTGGTTTCCGGGCTTCTGCCCTTCTCATTTCCCATTCTGAGCAGTCTTGTGACTCGTTTCCTCTGAGGAGGCAAAGGAACAGGCAGATTCCCAGATGCTCAGGGGCTCCTCTGTGTTTGGCTTTGTCGGTGGTTCCTTTGCCGTGGCTGGCTGCATTCTGAGCTGTTTGCTTTTTCTCTTAGAGGCTGGACATCCTAAGAGTTTTTTTTTTTTTTTTTTTTTTTTTCTGTGTACCGTGTCAGCAACCCTCGGTAATCATTCAGCAGGGAGGTGTGACCTTGAGAAGCTGAAGACGACCGTAGGCCTTAGGAAATTAACACGGTTAAATGTTTTATCTTAGGGTTTGTTGTTGGTTTACTCGGCTTAAAGTCTTTTTTGACTGAGAAGTAAGAGGAGAAACATCTTAAAGCTAGAGTTAAATGTATATGCTTGTAATGGGTTTGTGAGCTGAGGTACCTGAGCCCTCATCATTGGTGTCCACGGTGAGCCACTGCTCCCAGCTTTAGCTCTGTATGGCATTCGGTGGCTCCGGGAGGAGCTGGGCGTCTGGGCAAGCGACAGGGTACGCCTTATGCAGTGCTCCCTAATAGTCAGCCACGTGCCCCTACCACACAGAATTCAGAGAAGGGAGCTTCCTGGAGGGAGGTGGTGTTCAGGCTGTGGGCATGACGGTGACCACAACCAGCGGGCCCCGGTCATAGTGTTTCGTTTCATAATCACACCAAACCTTTGCGAGTACTCCGAGAGAGCTGCGATCACCTCCACTTCACAGAGAAACATGGTTTCGTCTGAGGCGATGAGATTACCTGGGGAAGTGGTAGCCTTCTCTCGAGGGAGACTTGATTAATCAGGGAAGGTTGTGCCTTTTTAGTTTTTTTTTTCTTTACAGCATCTGAAAACTTTTGCTGTCAGAAATACTTTTGTATTTTTACAGGGAATTGCTTTACAGGGTCTTTTTCTCAGGGTGTACGCAGTTCAGTGAGATCTAATGCATGTATGGATTTGGATTTGTGTAACCAATCTGCACAGTCGGATAAGAGACAGGAAATCTGCAATGTTATCTCTTTATTTAATCTGTCTCAGCCACTGTGATGAGCGTCGATAGAGCGCTTCTGCAGGCAGCAGGGCTCTGAATCCATGAGGAATCTGGGAGTTGTGTGGGGTCTGGTACTCAGTTTTATTTTATTTATTTAAAGATTTTATTTATTTTATTTGACAGATAGAGATCACAAGTAGGCAGAGAGGCAGGCAGAGAGAGGGACGAGGAAGCAGACTCCCTGCTGAGCAGAGAGCCCGATGCGGGGCTGGATCCCAGGACCCTGAGATCATGACCTGAGCCGAAGGCAGAGGCTTTAACCCACTGAACCACCCAGGCGCCCCTGGTACTCAGTTTTAGAGTTGAAAACTCACCTTTATTTTTAAGAAGTGTGATTGTGTATTTTTTCTTATTAATAAGTAATATATGTACATTTTAGGGGAAAATGATAAAATTTTAAGAAATCCCATAACCCCTCATGACCTTAGCTAATCATAGTTAATCATATTGAGTATATTCTTCATATATCTTAGGTGTCAGCTTGTTGGGTGACCTGCTCTTTAATTGTAATTAATATATTGTAGTCGTTTTCCATTTACATTTTTAAATGTCGATTTTAATGAGTCCGCGGTATCACACAGTTTCCTCTGGGTCCGTGTTGTTGCTGCGTCCCTCTTGTATTTGTTCTGCTGTGATAAATATTCTTGAAACCTAAGTCTGTGTGCACATCTGTAGCACAATCCTTAGCAGAAAATGACCAAAGCAGAATTGAATCAAGGACCCACTGTAAGGTTTTTGGTGTCTGTGGTGAAATAGGTCTCCATAAACATATCTACAATGCTCCTGCCGGCTGTGCACCGAAATCCTTAGAAAGTCATGCTCGGAGGACCTGCTCCAGTGTGTGAATCCTGCCCGCCGGGGCTCTTGGAGGACTGTTGCCTTTGGTAAAGCTTGCTGAGGTGTAATACACACACACAGCACATGAGTCCTAGCATGCGGCACGCTGTGTGTAACTACTACCCAGATGAGGATCAGGAACATTCTGAGCACACCAGAGGTTCCCTCCTGCTCCTTCCCAGTCAGTCACTCCCTGCCCCCTGCTTCTCTTCCATCACCAGCGATCAAGTTTGCCTGTTACCTTGCTCTGGTGGTTCGGTTCCTCAGGACATCTGTGGATTCCTTCTTGTTGTCGCGTATGTGGCATCTTAAATTTCGTTATCGTCTGTTGTCTTTCATCACGTAGGTACTGTAGTTGGTTATCCGTTCTCCTGTTAATGGTCTTTTACATGGCATCCAGTTTGGGGCTTCCGAGGATAAGCTGCTTTAGACATTCTTGTGGTTTTGATGGACAGATACATTTCCCTTGATATCATGTAAAGCTAGGAAAAGGTTTTCCAGGTCCTAGATTAGATGCGGGTCTCCCCTGTCGACCTCGTGGACTGGGTGATGTTTTGCTGAAGCCTGTCTTGTGCATGGCCAGATGTTGGCCACCTCCAATTTGGCCTCTCCCCACCAAATGCCCAGTGGCGCCCTTTCCTCCAATTACATCAACCAAACGTTTCTCCAGGCATTGCCATATGTCCCCTGGGGAGCCAAATCACCTGCAGCTGAGAACAACTGCTTAATTTTTTTCAAATTTATTTTAAAATTTATTTTTTGAAAACATTTTATGTATTTATTTGAGAGGGAGGGGAGAAGCAGAGGGAGAGGGAGAAGCCAACTCCCTGTTGAGTAGGGATCCCGGTGCAGGCCTGGATCCCAGGACCTTAGGATCATGACCTGAGCCGAAGGCAGATGGTTCACAGACTGAATCCCCTGGTGCTCTGAGAACCCCTGCTTCAGTACATGCTGCCACACTGTGTTCCAGTTCATCCAGCTGCCAGCGATGTGCGGGGCATGCCATGTGTTAATTCAGCAACATACTGAACCCTGCTGGGATAAAATGATGAGTGAGACCTGTCTCCTGGGGTCCAGCAGGAGAGACAAAGTAAAGACAAGGAGAAAGAGCCTCTGGGAAGCAGTGGGATCAACGTTAACAGGGATTTATATGGAATTCTGGGGAGGGTCACCTGGTCCAGCGGGGTTGGGGAGGAGGTGGCCCCCTGAGCTGCTTCTGGAAGCAGAGATAATGATTACTCAGGTGAAGAGGAAGGAACAGGGCATCTCCAACTCGGGCAAAGGCCAGGAGGAGAGAGAAGGTATGCCACTCTGCCCAGGGGCGAACCCACCCTTTTCCTACCCTGAGCATCCCGACCCGAGGCCTTATATACGAAAATGTCCTGAAACGCGACATGATGTCCTTGTTACCACAGCACAAGAAACTGTAGCTGGGATCCAAGGTCCCATGTTCAGGTGCAGATACAGATGTTTCCGGCGTTTCCTGGCGCCCACAGGGAGGGGAATGTGGTCGGCTCGGTGAGATCTATGAACTTAGGATGGAATCTCTGGAGAAGCCCTGAGCTCTGCCCTCGAAAGAAGGAAGAGGGAAAGGGAAAAACTCAACTTCTGTTGGCGGAAAGAGGCACGGTGTTGTCTCGGGGTGGGAGGGATGTCGTACTAAAAGGATAACAGGCTCTGAAAACACCCTGTAATGTGACGATGATGTTCCGCCCTGACTGGCACGTGGTGCAGAGAGCCCCTCTCCCCTTTTTGAGTTTCAGAAAAAACTTATTACAAAAGTAGGAACCCCGGGCAATAGTTAGCTGTGTGTTTAATAAGCCACTTTACTAAAAAGTTTAGAACTGCAAATCTTGACACTCTCACTGCGACAGACTCACTCCTTGGCCAGGATATTGGAAACTTCATCTGCTTCCATTTCCAGCTTCTAGGCTCGTGGACACCCCCACCCCATCCCCATGTCTTCTGTGGAAGAGGAGCGATCTTTTACAAGTATAAGCTAATCTGATGATTCCCCGCTTAAACCTTCATGTAGCTTCTGGCTGAAACCAAAGGGAATTCCAGAGTCCTTCGCAAGGCCTCCAATGCCGACAGCTGCTCCGCAGCCTTCCTTTCCAGTGTCCCCTTAGTCCCCTGTCCTGCTGTCTGCACATAATCTATTCATTTCCGCCTTCATGCCTATGGGGCCCATACCTGGAATGTTCTTCATGGCAGGCTCTGCTTGTTAGTTTGATCTTGATTCAGATGTCACTGCCTTACCCCATCCCTCTTTGCTGCCACATTTGCTAATATGTTTCCTTTGTGGGATGAGATGCTGGATGTCTTGGTCACAGTTAGGACACGGTGAGTCCTCTATGTTTGTTGAATAAAGGAACTAACAGAAGACCAGATGAACACACAGCTAGATTGTTAAAAATGAGGATGGAATGAGCACCAATGGAGAAATGTCTAAACGTTTTCTACATCCCAAATAGTGGAAGAGAGGTTGGACCACTCTTGAGGGAACGGATTCCCTACTAGGAAGGCAGCGAAGCAAGTCTGGGATGTGTTTTACAGGTTTTCTGTCCTGCATAGAAAACTGAACTTGGCCTCGGAGGAACTCTACAATCTTGGGCTTCTGAGGCCTCCCCACTTCCTAAGAGCTAGAGACCCCCAGACAGGAGCCTATTAGAAATCTGAAGGGAAGCCAGCCTCTTGTACCCTTTTATCTGTTTAACAAGTGCTTGTGTGTCCTGTACTATGTGCATATCGTGTTCTAAGAACTTCGGTTTTTTTAAAAGATTTTATTTATATATTTGAGAGAGAGAGAGAGAGGGCAGGAAGTGAAGAGGGAGGGAGAGGGACATGCAGACTCCTCGCTGAGCAAGGAGCCTGACACGGCCCTCTCCCAGGACCATGAGATCATGACCTAAGCTGAAGTCAGATGCTTACCCACTGAGCCACCCAGGTGCCTCTAAACACTTTGTAACGTGTGTGCTCCTCAAAACAATCTTGTGATGTATTGTTATCCTCATTTTTAGTATAAGGAAACTGAGTCACCGATTGGTCAAGTGATCTCAGGTGAAAGAGTTCCTTTGATTAGGGCTCGAGGAAACCCCATCCTTACGGCGTGAATGTGGAACACAGTATATCTGTTCAGATCTGCTACTTAATGGTATTTCCCTTGTGAGGGGCCCTTGAAGGCCAGTGTCATTCTCCAGATCTGTCTGACCTGCTGCCTCTCTTCCTGGTGGCGGCACCTCATTGCTCAGCACCCTTTGTCGTGAGACGGGGCCGCTGCCTGGATTCAGCGCGGTGGAAAATGAGCCCAAGGGTGGGCTCCACTCTCAGGCCTGGCCGCGGGGAGGCCCTTGGGAGCCACACGTCAGGGATGTTGGGGGCTGGCAGGCAAAACGACCTGGTATCGAAATCACCATTTGGAGAAAAGCTGCTCCTGCATCAGCCACAGCTCTCAGGGATTAAAGGCTTGTCGGCCAGAAATGAACTTCTTCCCCCGTTGGTTCTTGGTACGTTTGGTGGGGGGTGTTAGAGGAGCCGGGTTTGCACACACAGATGCTGAAGAAAAGCGGATTCCTCCAGGGAAGTGGATTCAGAGCAGTAGGGCCCACGCGGCATTGCTGCGTGGGGACTCCTGAGGGGCTACGATGGAAGACAACCCAGAGGATAAAAATCGATTCCCTGTCTCCTTGCTGCGACATTCCCACGGTGATTTTGGGAGCGGACACGGAAGGGTGCTGGGAAGCCACGTGCATCCTGCGCTCTGGAGTTGGGTGCTGAACCGCACGTCAGTGGTTTGAGGCTGTAGATGGTTTGGAAGGGGCTAGGGGGTCAGTTTATGGCTGGAGAGGACCTGGAGCAGGAGGCCTGGGCTGTGCATGGGCTCCCCCTGTGACTTTGCACCAAGGGGCTCCTTCCCAGGGTTCTGAAGGTCAGGAAAGATGTGCGGGGAAGCCCAGAGCTGCTGGCTCATTCTGGGGAGCTTTATCTTTCTTCCTTTAAACTCCCTCTGTCCCGTGTGGCCAAAATGCACATGATGGCTTTTGTGCTACTTAGGAGATTTTCAGACCTTTGCAGCAACCAGGAACCTTAAAGAGGGCAAACCCAGGGTACCTATATGAGGCAGGGGAAAGCAGGCGCTGTCTTTGAAGTTGGGAGTGGGAGGGCCCCAGAGCCCCCCACCCCAGGGTGCTTCCACACCCCATCCTGCTCAGTTCCTCATACTCTAATGTGAAGGACCTTTGGCTGGGACCTGGGTCAGGAGGGGAGAGAGGCCTCTGAGAGGCACCCAGTCCTTTTCTGAGATGGTGAAGAGGACACTGATAAGTCTATGAGATTCTGGTGTTTCAAAGCCACCCAAAAGTGTCTATGGCAAAGTGATTAAAAATTGAATTATTTTGGGGCTTCCTGGGTGCCTCAGTTGGTTAAGCATCTGCCTTCGTTCAGGTCATGGTCTCAGGGTCCTGGGATCGAGCCCCAAATAGGGCTTCCTGCTCAGTGGGAGAGTCTGCTTGTCCCTCTGCATATGTGCTCTGTCTCAACAAATCACAATTTTTTTTTTAATTTTAAAGATTTTTATTTTATTATTTTGGATGGAACTGGAATGGGAGGACACCTGTTTCCTTCTTTAGGAAACTGTTACAAAAAGAAGATCATGGATTGGGAGAGAGGATGATTTTCTAGGAAGAAAAAAGGTAAATAAGTGTAATTGCCTAAAAGTGGTGACAGTCTTGCTTGTAGATGTTCCTCCTGCATTTTGGGAAGTTGGAGAATCCGTAATACTTTCAATTAAAGTTTTCCTGAGAATCCCCAGCTGACTTTGGGGGTGGGGGGCATTGTCCTTTGTGAAGATTTTGAGCTTCTGTGAGTGAGCAGACCTCCACTCCAGAGTGACATAAAAAGCAATCTGCACCTCCTTCCTGATTTGTCTGTAATGAAACTTGCTTTCCTCAGGTCCCAGCATTCGAGGCAGATAAATATGTTCCCTTTCGTTGGCTCTTACTCATACTTCAGCAAGATTTCCCATGTGCTTTCCTTGGCTGGCTGGGAAACTGGACCACAATTTATGGGATCTTAGGGGACAGGCGCATAGAATTCCAGTGGGATCCCAGAACAGAACCTAATTGGAGATTAGAGACCATTGTGGTGTGAAGCTTTTCTTTGAGATCGAAAGAAGTGCATGTTATGCAAATATTAGCAAGTGTAAGTTCACACTATTGAAAATTTATAGACTCATTATGGTCACGAAGGCAGGAAGATAAGTAGATTTTGGGAAAGATGCAGGTAAATTCAGGGAGGTGGCAAATTACCCCAGGGAAAGTAGAATGGCTAAAGAGTATGGCCCACACTTTTTTTTTTTTTAAGATTTTATTTATTTGCCAGAGATAGAGAGAGAGAGTACACACAAGAAGGCAGAGAGGCAGGCAGAGGCAGCGAGAGAAGCAGGCTTTCCGCCGAGCAAGGAGCCCAATGTGGAACTCGATCCCAGGACCTTGGAATCATGACCCGAGCCGAAGGCAGCGGCTTAACCAACTGAGCCACCCAGGCATCCCTGGCCCAAACTTTTTTTTTTTTTTTTTAAGATTTTATTTATTTATTTGACAGAGAAAAATCACAAGTAGATGGAGAGGCAGTCAGAGAGAGAGAGAGAGAGAGAGAGGGAAGCAGGCTCCCTCCCGAGCAGAGAGCCCGATGCGGGACTCAATCCCAGGACCCTGAGATCATGACCTGAGCTGAAGGCAGCGGCTTAACCCACTGAGCCACCCAGGCGCCCCCTGGCCCAAACTTTTTAAAAAGATTTTATTCACTTATTTGACACACAGAGAGCCAGAAAGCACAAGTTGGGGAAATGGCAGAGGGAGAAGGAGAAGCAGGCTCAGGGGAGCTGAGCAGGGAGGCAAATGTGTGGGACTCCTTCCCAGGAGCCTGGGATCATGACCTGAGCTGAAGAAAGACACTTAACCAACTGAGCCACCCAGGCGCCCCCCGGCTCCAACTTCCAATTATGGTGTATGAGATACCTTTGGTAGGAAGGAATGAAGATCAGCAACTGTCCTTGATTCTGCTTCTCAGGAAGGCATTGTGATGTGGTGCCCAGGACTTTGGAGACACACACATGCTTGGTGCCCTCCGGCTCTGCCACTAAAGCAACACCTTCCAGAGGGCAGCTGCAGGCACCGGGTGGCGTCACACAGGGTCAGACCCGGGAGGCACTCAGCCATGTACCCCTTCCACCATCCTGCTGGGGTTAAAAAAATTACCTATATATATAAAAAAAAAAAAGGACCAGAATAGTGGGAATGAATGAAAGATAAAAGTTTCCTATGTAGTAGTGGTAGTTCTCTTGTAGTACTTTTTCTCTCTCTCTCTCTCTCTCTCTCTCTCTCTCTTTTTTTTTTTCTTTCTTGGTTTGTTTTCTGGGGAAGGGGCCTGCCATGTGGGTTTTCAGTCAATGATGTTCCCTGACTTAAGACCTACTGCCCCCCTCAAGGGGGTGGGCTCTGAGGAAACTTTTTTTTTTTTTTCAGGCTTTTGTTCTCTGGCGGTTTTTGTTTGTTCACGTTTTTTTTCTCACTTTGACCGCTTTTGATGGTTTTTGTAGTTTTAGAGGAAAACAAACTGCACCCTGATCTCCCTCTCAGAGAGAAGCCTCAGTCTGGCTGCAGAGCCCAAATAAGTTCCCCCTTGGCCGCTGGCAGAGCAGGTTCCAAGTCGCTGTCCCTGGGGATGGAGGATCTTTTGCTTGTACCCAAAAGCACGGCAGCAGCAGCTTTGGGCACCTCTAGACCGCTAGAGAGGTTCCAAGCAGCAATCGCACACTGAGATTTTCCCGCTGGCCCGGGCTGGGAGTGCCCGGTCTTTCTGGGTCTAAGAGCGCCCACCTTACATGCACCAATTTCAGGGAAGGCAGAGGTTCGCGCGCGGGTCTCAGGCTCTGAGAATGAGGCACAGGTCCGAGAGCACCAGGCTGGGCCTTCGCGCACCTCTCTGGGGCGAGAGTTTGATGCAGGCTCTGAAACAAGGGCGTTTATCAAAGGGCACCGGCTGGGCCTTTATACCTCTTTCAGGGGAGTATCTCAGGCTCTATAGCAGGACTCTTGCATTCTGCCACCTGGTGTGGCTCCCATTCCCTCACAGGAAGCGGACCCCATGCATTCTCCTTGCACTGGCAGCTTAGGGACCAAGAGCTGGTTTCTCTGCCGCACTCTCTCTGACTCAGTGCCAAGGGAGGCTGTCCTGGGACCAGGGACTTAAGCCCTTGTCCCTAGCCGCCCCGATTCCCACAATTTCCCCAGAGATGCTTTGCTCTTTTGGAGTGCTTTCAACCAGTCTCCGAGTTAATGCTGGTCCCCAGACGCAGGGCACTCTCGCTTGTATTGGGGTATTACTTTCCAACTGTTTGCCTCTGGTAGCTCCCTCCCCCTTTTGTTTATCTTCTGATATCAGTTCACAGTTCCCACTCCGCTTTACCTGCCCACTGGCTTCTTCTCCCCCTGTAGAGATCCACACATGTATAATTTTGATCTCAGGCTGATTTCATGGGTGATTGGAGTTCATGGGTGATTGGTAGGTAATCAGCTCATTTTGGGGTACAAGTTGAAAAGACGCCTTCTAATTCCGCGCCATTTTGTCCCCCCTCTTAACTTTTTTTTTTTTTATTTTATTTGATAGCACAAGTAGAGGGAGAGGATGAAAGAGAAGCAGGATCTGCACTGAGCAGGGAGCCAGATGCAGGGCTGGATCCCAGGACCCTGGACAGATGCTGCACTGAGGGAGCCACCCAGACACCCTTTTAGACCTAGGATGCAGGTAGGAGAAGCAAGCCAGGGGTTTCTTGGCCCAACACTAATGACCATGGCTCAGACAAATCCATCTTCCACTTCAGGCTTCCAGATACTCTGCGAAGGAGACATTCCCCTTCCTGTCCCTGAAGGCTCTGCCAGTTCAAGGCAGATCCATGTTTCTGAGGGTTCCTCTTTGGTCATTCTGTCAGGGACAGCCAAGAGGGCTCCAAGCCTGTGTGGACCCCAGGCCTGGGGATCCCAGCCCTGAACTCTTTGCTCTGCCCTTGATGACCCCAGAATAGATCAATTCAGCAACTGTCAATCCATGCCAGGCCAGGGAACAAACCCAGCAGTACACAAGATCAACTCGCCTTGGTCCCAGGAGCCTGGATTCCCCAAGGAGGGCTTCACCTGGTCTCTGAAGGGGATTCCAGGGGTTCCAAGATGGCCATGGGTGGAGCCCACCAGGTAGAGAGGCCCCTGGAGAGTGTCCACTGGCACTGAGCAGACGGAAGATCCCCTCAGGCCTTCCCTCGTGGCTCCACTGTGCCCTGGGGAGAGAAAAGGGCCAGCCACACCGCACCGGGGCCGCAGCTCGGCCACCCAGGAGCAGCAGCGGGCCTAGCCTGGAGCTCAAGCAGCAGCAGGGAGCGGCAGGGAAGCCAGGACTGGGCAGGGCCTGGGGTCCTGGAGTCAGCAGAAGAGCAGCGGGAAACAGCAGGGGGCGCAGCCAGCCCCCTCACCGGACAGGACAGAACAGGAGGCTGGGCGAGGGCGCGCGGGCCTGCAGAGAGGCCTGCACTGCTGTTTGCCGCCCCCCACCCGCCACAGCTCGCCCGCACCTGCCTGCCCCGCCCACCGCCTTCTGTGGGCCCAGCAAACTCACTGCGCAAGTAGCGCCTCCCGGGAAGGCAGGGGTTCTGGGCTGGCTGGGCAAGGCGCAGGGGAGTGCATCGGTGCCCCGCTGACTCAGGTACTGAGGGGCTGGGGAGGGGTAGGGGCGCTAGGCAGAGAGGGAGACTGGGGCCCTGCTGCCCGCTGCCACCTGCTGCTTCGTCCAAGGGAGCGGGAAGGGGGCCTGGCGGACAGGCTCCTGGCGGCCTGGTGCTCCTACGCCCCATAGCCCTTGCCCCACAGCCCTCACTCCACTTCTCGGTATCCAGGGAACCCGTGGGGCCCTACTGACATCAAGGGGCCCAGCACCACTGGGCTCGTCTGGACCCCAGAGAGACGCCTGTGCTGACAGGCTTCTTTTCCAGAACTTGATGGAAAATTTTGTTTCTCAGAATCGCCGGGCTCCCCAGCCTGAGAGGCGCTGGCTCAGCCCGCACAGCCTGGGCCCCACTGGGCCCCCTCCACCTCAAGTGCCTTTTACCCAGGAGCCCCAGGATACCATTTTTTTCTGGCCCATGGACCCCTTTCCCCCCACCCACACCCCCACACCTCTACTTTGGGCCTGCAACCACCCTGGGATCACTTCCATCTCCAGCCCCCTACCCCTTGTTGGTGGTCCTTGTCCACCTCCAGGCATGACCCCTGGCCCCACTCACCTCTGGAGTTACTGAAACCCTTCCACTTGGGGGCCACTGGCATCTGTGATCTCAGACTCCCGGGACTCCCCTCCACCTTGGAGCTCCCTACCCTGTTTCCTCTAGGAACTGCTGTGCCTAGTGCACCGAAACCCCACATTCTCAAGCCAGCTGTCTTTGGGCCAAGGACTCAGGTATCCTCAGGGACCCTCCTTTCCGGGGCACATACTCCTCTCTTTGCAGGAGAGACCAGAGAGAGCAGGCTTGGGGATCCTTCACTCCAGCTGGATGGAGGGGCAGAAGCTGGGGTGTGTGTGAGGGGGTGCTCACAGGTGGCCTCCCTGGGTAAGGAGCTTCCAGGAGGAAACTTCAGAGTGAGGCTATGATGTGGAAGCCTCAGGAAGCACTGGCTGCACAGACTCCAGGCTCCTGGCTTGGGCAGTGGGCATTTAGTGGCCAGAGCCCTACAGGACCAACCCTGTCCAAACCCACCCCACCATGGCCGGCTTTTTTGTCTTTAATTTGCACAGCAACCTTTTCTCTAGTATGAAATTGAAAGCTTTGCTTTGGAAAGTTTTGTGTCCAGGAGGCTCCTGGGCATCCACTTACTTTATTTCCGGAGGCTAGTTGAGGAGGGTGGAGTCTTTGGGACCTTAACAGCAGGTCTCCTGATCCTTCCTGACTTCCTTTTTTTTTTTTTTTTTGATTTATTTATTTGAGAGAGAGAGATAAAGAGCACACCACAGAACACATGCAGGCACAGGTGAATGGGCCAGGTGAATGGACCTGTGCCAAAACAAAGAGTCAGATGCTCAACCAGCTGCAACCACCACCCCCCATCCACCTTTTACAGATGGGTTACATCTACACACTGTTAGGCGCTTTGCCTGGACCCGGCTAGTCTTACAGCAGTCCTAGGACACTGTCTCTTGCCCAGTGTCTCTGGTCAGTACCAACCCATGCCTCAAGTGTGGGAATGACTTCTTCCTGACTCCTTTTTTTTTTTTAAGATTTTTTATTTTATTTTATTTATTTGACAGAGAGAGATCACAAGTAGGCAGAGAGGCAGGCGGAGAGAGAGAGAGGAGGAAGCAGGCTCGCTGCTGAGCAGAGAGCCTGATGCGGGACTCGATCCCAGGACCCTGAGATCATGACCTGAGCCGAAGGCAGCGGCTTAACCCACTGAGCCACCCAGGCGCCCTTCCTGACTCCTTCTTAACTCCCTGTCCAGCCTGGGTTGCCCACCCCCCTCCAGGCTGTCCTAGTTGTATATATTGGATCTCTGTAGATAGTGGGCACCATCAGATCCTCACCTGTCGTGGCCGGCGCAACAAATCAACCAGGAACATGAGGGTAAGAGGATGAAGAAAAGAACTCGAGAAGCAGAGAGATGGGGGACAGGAGGAGCACTGAGGAGGATGTCCAACAGTGCTAAGTTTATTCAAAGCCTTAAGGCCATATATATAGTGACATTACATCTGTGTTTAGTTAAGCAACTATGGTTCCTCATGACGCCAAATGGCTGATGCCAGTACAAATACAGCAAACCTGAAAGTAAATTATGGGTTGTACTAAGGCAGCAAGGACCAGCAACGAACTTTTTAGCCCAACCGAATTGTTCTCATTTGTTTAGTAAGCGTGTGGGAAGTCACGTAGGCGAGCGCACAACACATAGCACAGACTCTTGCCCAGTGCTACTGAACTTTTCCCGTCCTAAACCTTTTGTTAGGTTATTTGGACTTTAAAGGAGGCACAAGTCAGGGTCTGGTTTGGTTCTCGTCTCAAGCCTTATTGCGGCCTCCCACACTCACCGAAATGAGAACATGGCTCAGGGTTATGGAGTGAATATACCCTTTAGGAAACATTAAAGGACATAGCATAACTGGTTCGGGGTCACCCAGCCTGTGAGGGGCATGGGTGAGATTCAGACTGCACTGGGTGGCACAGCCATTTTCAGCTCACCTTAGTGTCCAACCTGGTCCCAGAAGGTTCCTGCTCAGGACTTTGCTTTGTGCTGAGCTGGGCTTGCTTCCTGCCTTTGAAGCCATTTTCACAGTGTATCCCCAGCCCACCTTCTCACATTGAGCATCAGTGCTGCCTTGGCTGGCCTCTGTTGATCGTGCCATTCCTCTCAATCCCTCTGTCACTCCTCCGGCCCACTGTCCTACTGCCCTCTGTCCGGTGGGCCAAGTTCTGAGTTTCTTACCTGCACTTCCTCTTAACTGTGCTCTGTTGAAATCCTCTCTAACAGGGAAGACCTGCTTATCAGAGCAGCTTGATTTGGAATCCATCTCCCCTGGAGGTCAGAGCTTCTGACCATCATGTCCCCAGCCTCAGCACTGGGGATGCCTGCCCAGCCTATTCTGGGTGCTCGTGGAGCTCTGGGATCTTGGAGAAGATTTGCCATGAAAATAAGCATTTATACATAACACGGAAGAGAAGATTTGAGGAAATTGAGTGAGTGTCATCTGGTAATGTTTGTGTTAGGATGGTTCTGAATTTCTGGGCCCTGAGTTACCAAGAACCCTAGGTTGCCCAGCTGGAAGGACCTCAGATAGATCAGCTGGGCTCCTCACCTCATTTGACAGATGGGAAGTTGAGGCCCAGAGCTTAGTGCCACAGAGCAGGAGTGAGGAGAGATGTTAGTGACAGGAAGAAATCATAGGGTAAGCACAAAGTGGCTGAGCCTGGGCTTTGTTTATGCAAATGAGTTGCTAAAACAGTGGGCCTGAGGCTGCTGACTCTATCTAGTGGCCAGCAAGAAGTAACACTAGCCCACACCTTCTGAGGTTTAACTCATGCCAGGAATGATTCTCAATGTTTTATTTGTGGGCACCTGGGTGGCTCAGTTGTTCAGCTGAGGTTATGCTCCCAGGGTGCAGGGATCTAATCCTCACCAGGCTTCCTGCTCAGTGGGAAGCCTGCTTCTCCCTTTCACACTCCCCCTGTGTGTGTTCCCTCTCACCCTGTCTCTCTCTCTCTGTCAAATAAATAATAAAATCTTAAAACAAGAACAACAACACCAAAATGCTTTATTTGCCTTAGGAGATAGGGTCTGTTATGGCTACCATTTTAATGCATGGAAATATGGGCACAGGGGAGCTAAAGGAGTCCAAGGTCACACAGCTTGCAAGTGGAGGAGCCAAGATTTGAACCCTGGGCAGCCTGCCTCCAGAAACTGTATTATTTTTTCCCCTTGTGTATGTCATTTTTATAAACCTTTCCCTGAATTCTAACAGAGATGTGTAAACATTGTTAAGCATGCAGTTTATTGATCATCACAAAGCTTAGGTTCTGAAGCATTGCAACAAGCTGGGGTGGGCTATGATGTCAGAACTGGTTGGAATCCAGTTTCTGGTGCTGCATGCTCTTAGGTGACTTACTCAGCCTCAGTTTCTGCACTGAGTTTGGCAGCCTTGTGATGAGTAGAGCGTGTGACAGTGCCTAGCGGGTTTGGTGCCTGGCGAGTGTTTAATAAATGGTTTTCTCTTCTTAATCATGAAAATTCTAAGTTGTGTTGGTTTTGTTAAGCAGTCCGAATACCTTCCTCATCGGTCAGTTGCCGGTCAGTTGCCTGTCAGTCGCCTTGTAGGTACTTGTGATGAGTCACTTTGGTAAGTCACTATATATAGCTGAAATATTTGGGGGTAGTTGGGGGACACCCCCCCCCGCCCCCACTGCCCCTGCATTGAAAGTCTGTAATTTAAAATGTTCCACCTGTGCCTTTTTTTTTTTTTAAACATAACCACTTTGGGACAGTGAAAGTTATATGTCTTCTCCTTAGGGTTGTGATGGAGCCTTTGGGGACCTGCAACAGCTTACTTCCAGTTTCTGTCTGGCATACTGATGGGCCAGAACTTATTTTAACAACATTCCATCACATTCCAGGCACCTGGAAGGAGGAATATGTTGAACTTCTCGGAAATTATTTTTTGGAACTGTTTTTATCCTGAGGAATAACCCATTTAAAAATTGAATGACCTTTATGGTTGACTTTTCCACTCTACATAATGCAAACTGAAAAACTCTTTGTTTTCAGCTGCTTCTGCAGCAGTGGGAAGAGCAAGCCTGTGGGAGTCCTCCCCCGGTTGGCCCCAGCACAGAGCTGCATCATTCTACACACCCCTCATGCCTTGTCTCCTTGTCTGTGAGGTGGTAATGATGGTGCAGGGAGCTCCAGGGGTTGTCGTGAAGGTTACAGAGATGGGGGGTGTAAACTTTGAACAGTGTGCCCCACATAAAATGCAGATCTGGTGAGCAGAGGCAGCTGCTCACATTAATTGTTGATGCCAAGGCACTGGAGTTCCACAACAGCCTATGCCTTTCTTTCCTGGGTCCTTTTTGTCTCAGCCACCACCTTAGAGAAAGTGACTCAGCAAGGCTGGTGCTTGTGGAGCCCTCTACATATCCAGCTAATTCACACGGGCGATGCCCTGGAGATAAGGGGCTTTTCCTGGGTGGTAGGACCCCATTTCAGAGGCTTAACTAGCCGCTTTCTCCTAACTGGTCCTGTCCTCCAGGGTCAAGTTGAAGGCCTGCCAGGAGACTGGTGGTCTCACCAGAGTTTTCCACTGGAAGCATGAAGGACCCCATGGGGCCTCGTGCAGAATGACATGGGTGTTGGGGGGAGAACAGAGGGGACATCGCCTGTACCATCATGGGCAGGTCACTATATCTGGCTCACGCCGGCTTTCTTCCCATCTGGGAAATGGCAGAAGACCATGCTTTTTCACAGGAGGGATGAGGGTTTAGGGAGGTATTTGATGACTGTGTTGGGGCTGCATGAGTAACAGAGTTGACGGAGGGGCCTTGGAGTCACAGACTTGGGTTCAGGCCCCTGCTGCTGCCACATAAAAGTAGATCACTTGGGTAAGCCATGGACCTCAGTGTCCTCCTCTGTGCACTGTGGATAATACCTAGCATGTAGGTCTGTGAGGGGTACAAAATAGAAGGCCATATTAGGAGCTTAGAGCAGAGCCTGGTACTCACTAGACTGTAGTTTTATGGAGATACTCTGGCATCACTGGTGTTGCAGACCTGGTCCTACCCTCTGGAAACTTTGGCTGTGTGACAGATGGCTTATGAGGCCGTGGCTGACAGAAAGAAGCGGTGTCTGTCTTTTCTTAAGATTAAGGGTACAGAGGGGTGCCTGGTGGCTCCGTCGTTGAGGCATCCAACTCTTGGTTTCAGCTAAGGTCATGATCTCAGGGTGGTGGGATTGAGCCCTGAGGTGTGCTCTGCTCTCAGTGTAGAATCTGCTGGAGGTTCTATCTCCCTGTATTTGTGTGTGTGTGCTCTCTCTGTATCTCTCTCTCTCTGTCTATCTCTCCCTAAAATAAATGAAGCTGTAAAAATAAATAAATACATACATGCATAAGTTAATTAATTATGGGTACAGAAATCAGTGATGGAGCTGGGCTGATGGGACGCTTGGCAGCAAAGACAGGTGCACCCTGCTTGAAGGCTCGGGGGTAGCTGCGGTGTCACCAGTGGTGATGGGGGTGTGAGGAAGTTGCCTCGTGCAGCATCCAGAGAGGAACTTAGATGTGGGGGGGGGGGGTTCCAGGGAGTAAATGCCCATGGGTAGGAAGCATCTTCAGATGAATGTCAGAGGGTGTCCTCATGGATGGGGAGGCACCCTTTCTCCCTGAAGCTGCCCACGAGTGGAGGTGTGCCTGCTGGGGACATAACTAAATCATTGGGGTTTAGCCTCCTAAGCTGTTAATTTATGAAGATGTGGCCAAGACCTTGTCTCACTGCTTTTTAAAGAGAAGTAAATTAAACTGTTGTTTGGGATGGTGTTGTCTTCCAAAGGCTCATTCAGAGTCAGTGGCAGAGCTGCTGTGGGCTTTCCAACTTGTCTTGAAAGCCTGGTCCAGGCAAGGGTGAGGGATATTCCCATCTCTTGGGGTCTCTTGCCCTCTCTGTTTATGGCAGAACGTGGTTTTGTGACTGGTAAATAAACAGGCATCCTGTGCAGATCCTTCAGCTCTTCGTGTGGCTGCAGTAGAGGAAATTCCCATTCACTGGGCGCAGACTGTGGCTGGACGGGCGGTGTGGCGGGGCTCTCACTGAGCATTCCCCTTTCACGTAATCCCCGACCAGATATGAATTTTGTGGTGTTGCCACTTTCCTGCTGGCCAGGAGGGAAGTTGAGGCCCAGGAAAGTTACACTTTCTCGCTGTGGTAAGCGGCAGAGCCATGTCAGCCGGTCCAGGCCCTGGCTTTCAGGTCTGTTTGCTGTGAGCATTTCCTCTTGTGTTTCCAGCTTTTGGCCTGTTTGACCTATCAAACTACTGATGGTGTATTGATAATTCTAATACTCTCGACATTGTGAAAGATTAGCTCTTCACTTTGTGCTAGAAATGTTTCTTGCTGTATTTTTCTTTTAATTAAAAAAAAAAAAGTCAAAGTCCCACGTTTCTGCCCATTTGAATCTCCCTGAGTCTCCCTGTTGTGAAGTGGTTGGGTTTGGGGATTTCTAGGGCAGGGGCCTAGTTGGTGGTGGCTTTGCCTGGAGGAGCCCATGGCTCAGGACTTAGAGTGAGGACTGGAGCAGTGTGAACTGTGGCCTGAAAATGTGTTCATGTGTGCTGAGGTGGTGCCCAGATTCTTTTGGAGGATGAACTGAGGTTTTGATCAGTAGGTTAGAGAAACACTTGATGGAATAACACTGATAATTTTGTTTTTGTATTCAATCCTAATTTTGTGTTTTCGTTTTCGTGTAGTGCAGTGTGCTCTATGTTCTAAGAAAAAATTGGCAATCAATTCATACAGTATCATGATTTAATAATCCTTCCTCACTCACCGGGTCATATTTCAGGTTTTTATATGTAGTTTTTATATCTGTAGTTCTGTTTCTGAATTCTGCATTTTGATTCATTCCTTCATTTTTAAATTTCTTATTTTAAAGATTTTATTTATTTGAGAGAGAGAGAGAATGAGCTAGGAGTGGGGGCAGAGGGAGAAGGAAAGGGAGACTCCTCACTGAGCATGGAGCCTGATGTGGGTCTCAGATCCCAGGTCTCTGAGATCAGGACCTGACCCAAAGGCAGATGCTTAACAGACTGAGCTACCCAGGTGCAGCCACATTCCTTCATATTTTTATTTTTACTCCAGTGCTGCACTGTTTGGCTGGTTGCTTCAGTTTCTGGGAGGGAGGGAGATGACCCCCTCCCCTGTTCTTCTAACAAGTTTGCTTTTGCTGCGTTGACTGGAGAAGGGCCAGGCTTCCTGAAGATGAGTAGGATGATTCAGTGACACCCAAAAGGCAGTGGCTATCATTGTTCCCACTGTGCTTCAACAACTTCACCCACTGACTCTTTGATGATGGCAGCCACCAGCAAATCTTCTGCAGAGGACTGCTGCCTTGGGATGCTTTTCTTGTGGTGCTGGACTTCATTCCCCCTGGCAGCCAGTACAGCTAGGATTAGAACCTAGGAAAAGTCCCATTAGAACCCAAGAAAGTGGGGTGCCTCAGTGGCTTAATCGATTGTCTGCCTTTGGCTCAGTTCATGGTCTTAGGGTCCTGAGATCAAACCCTGCACTAGTGTCCGTGCTGGCTGTGGAACCTACTTAAAATCAAACAAACAGAAATCAGCCCAAGAAAGTACCATCCTTTGTGTTGTTCTATACTGTGGATCAGATTTTATTTTTCTTTTCTTTTTTTTTCTTTCTTCTTTCTTTTTAAAGATTATTTATTTGTCAGTGAGAGAGCACAAGCAGGGGGAGCAACAGGCAGAGGGAGAGGCAGGCTTCTGGTTGGGTAAGGGGTCTGATGTCGGACTTGATCCCAGGACCCTGTGATCATGACCTGAGTCATGTTAGGCTGCTGCCTAACAGACTGAGCCAACCAGGCATCCCCCAGGATCAGACTTCAATAACCCTACCAGATTTCTTTAGCTTTGACATTTTAAAGGACAATGAAAGCTAGCTAATCCTACACCAGGATTCTGCATCTGCTGGGGCTGTGCTGTCCAGGCCTATGTGCCTCCTGTTCTTCTAACCCCATCAATTCCACCCATGTTTTAGCCAGAGAACTGTAGGCAGGTGTGGGTGTGTCACTGAAAGCTTTGACTCATCATTCATATCTTTATTGTAAGCTTATAATCTTTATTTTTTTCTTTTTTTGGGGTAAGATTTTATTGATTTGTTTGTTTATGAGAATGAATGGGGAGCAGAGGCAGAGGGAGAAGCAGACTCCCTGCTGAGCAGGAAGTCTGACATAGGGCAAGATCCCAGGATTATTTATGACCTGAGCCCAATGCAGATGCTTAACCGACTGAGCCACCCAGGCGCCTCTTTATTTTTCCTTTATTGATTATCTGCCTTTCTGAGGCAGCGTTCTACCTGGGTTTTCATAACTCCACACTAAGGTATTCTTCCACTAGTGTGGCCTGTTTTTAGGTAATTCCTATACATTCTGGCTATGCTGCTAAATGATGCTATGATCTTGGACTCTTTTTTTTTTTTTTAACCTCTCTGAGCCTTGGTTTCCTCTGTGCTAATGTGGATAATATACCCTCTCTTGCAGATGTGTGGAGGGCCATGGCTGACTTGGATGCAGTTGGAGTCATCTCACGGCACATGGAATACACAATTTATCTTGCTTCCTGTCTCGCTAACGACATCTTGGTTTTCATGCTGTCTTAGAACAAGTAGAACTTGACTTACATGTAAGTTGTGAATTCACGTACTTTTGACAGAGGTGTTATTTTAGTTTAGTTTAGTTTAGTTTAGTTTAAAGCAGGCTCCACACCCAGTGCAGAGCCCAGTGTGGAACTCAAACTCACCACCGTGAGATCAAGATCCGAGCTGAGATCAAGAGTTGGCCGCTCAACCAGCCTAGTCACCCAGGCATCCCTTCTGTTTATCATTTTTCAAAAAATGTGACAAGTAACACTTTCTCTGCTTGGACCTGTCCTCACACCTGCTATGCTGGTCTGGGGGTCAGACGTGTAGCTGGTGTGGTGCTGGTGATGTTGAGCAAGACAGTTGTTAAGTCTTTTTACCCTAATTGCTGTTGTCCTATTATTTCCTTTTTTTTTTTAAAGATTTTATTTTATATCGTGGTGATATATGCTAAAACTGTTGCTTCTGGTCCTGCCTTAAAACTTGAATATGTAGGGCATTTTTTAAGGATTCATCCCTGGAGATACAGTATTTGTTTTTCTCTGTCAGACTTATTTTGCTTAGCACAATACCCTCTAGGTACATCCATACTGTTGTAAATATCAGGATCTCATCCTTTTTGATGGCTGTGTAATATACCATTGTGTGTATGTACCACTTTGTCTTCTGTTGCTGGACACTTGGGCTGCTTCCATATCTCGGCTATGGAAAAAAAAATGCTGCAGTAGGCTTAGGGGTGCCTCTGTGCTTTCAGAATGTTGAGTCTGATGTGTCAACTGCCACAACAGTCATGGCAACTCAGGAAGGGAGCCAGGTGCAGGAGGTAAGAGGAGGAGTGCAGCTTTAGGCAATCTGAGTTGAGGTGTCTGTTGGACGTGCAGGTGTAGGTTCTGGTTGGACAGTCAAAATGTAGGAATGGGTGCTTGGGGGAAGAGAGATGCAATCATGCTGTTGCCAAGGGATATATTCCTTGTAGAGAGAGTGACAGTTAAGGATTTAGGGTAATTCCTTCTTTTCTTGGGCAGATAAAGGGGAAGAATAAAGGAGTAGTGGATGGAAGGGGAGGGACATGGCTTTGATGCCAGGAAGGCATTTTTGCACAGATGTCTAGAGAAGAGAGATTTCAAGGAATGAAATGTCAGCAATGTTCGATGATGTGAAAAGTTGCAAAGCAGCTTGATTAGGGGGTGGGGGTAGATCGAGGAGGTTGTCACTGAGTACTGAAAGAAAATGGGAGGTGAGTAGTGGAGTCCTAAGCCAGACATAGAGATAGAGTGCCTGGGCGTGAGACCATGGAGGTCACACACAAGAATAGCCTTTTAGAAAGTTTGATGGTAAAGACACAGACGATCATAACTCCAGACATAGCTTGGACAAGGGTGGGTTTTACAGGCTGTGTTTACCTATTTGCAGGTTGACTGAAGGGAGATGACAGATGGTGCATGCTGCTGGATGTTGTGGGTTGAGATGGGATCAGGTATACAGAAAAGCACACAGAGAGGAGTGTATGGATGCCCTGACTGCTTCTGTAGAACACAAGGCCAACATTAGGCATGGAGGGAATGGAACGTGGCTCAAGGAGATGTGCAGTCTCAGATACAGACCACATGGCTCAGAGTCTTACAGGGCTCTCCTTGCCTCCGCGTGGCCCTTCTCACAGGGTTTAAGTTTTGAAGAGTCCTTTTGTTTCTCTGGGTTTGGGGTGTGACTGGAGAGACATAGCAGAGAGCAAGGGCTGAGGAAAGACCAAGAGGGCAGGAACTCACAGAGGGGAGTCTACTACCCTCTCTGCCTTTTCTGGTATGGGCTCTCTCCTGATCTGGATGGACGGATGACCTGCCATTACTTCTTTGAAAAATGCATTTGGCTTTACCCTGCCAGAAAGCAACACATGTTTATTGAAGAATAGTGGGAAACCCCAGAGAAACTGAAGGAAGAAAATAAGCACTCAGCTGAAGACAACCATTCAAAAGTTCTGGCACCTTTTCCTCCCAACTTTCACTGAAGTTGAACAGATAAATGTATATATATGAAGTGATTTCTGGGAAAGACCAAAAAAAAAAAAAAAAGATACCAACAACAAGAAAACAAAAAAGAGAACAAAGCAGAAGAAAACGGTGTTCATTTTCTTCCTGAGGCTGCCCTTCCTCGATACTGCTACTTGGTTTTACTACCTGCTTTTCTCCCTGGGCTTTCTTGACAAAACATGGTTCCACTACTTTTACCTTCTTCAAAGTGTTTGACAGAGTCGTTTGCTTTCAACATGGAGTTTGAGCAAAATGGACTATTGTTTTAAAATATTCTATCATGTGTGCTGTAATATCTCATCCTGGACATGATACAAATGCTATGATAAAAAGAAGAGATACTTTTAAAGTGATCACCAGAGTTGTGAAATTCATTGGCATGATCCTTCTTTTTTTTTTAAAAAGATTTTATTTATTTATTTGACAGACAGAGATCACAAGTAGGCAGAGAGGCAGGCAGAGAGAGGAGAAAGCAGGCTCCCTGCAGAGCAGAAAGCCCAATGCGGGGCTCGATCCCAGGACCCTGGGATCATGACCTGAGCTGAGGGCAGAGGCTTAACCCACTGAACCACCCAAGTGCCCCGACATGATCCTTCTTTTGAGGGTCATAATTCGTTTAATTTTTTTCTGCTCCAGCTTAACCTTCGCAGTCTTCAGTTGTTATGTGCATTAGACACAGTATTAGCAGTAGTGGCAGTAAAAATACTCCTGTCACCCTTTACAGGTACCATTTTACTAGCATCTCCTTACCACTGTAGCAGCTTTAAACCCTGTTTCCACCCTGTTCATTCCTTTAAATGCCTTTTCCTTAAAACCTTTTCTTAGTTTTTGGTGTTCTATAGCTTTACCACAAAATGTTTAATTGAAGATTTCTCATCTTGCTTGGTATCTGTGCATTTCCTGTATTTCTGGATTTATCATTTCTGTAATATCCTCAGCTGTTTTCTTCTGAAATTTTGACTCTGTCCTTCTGCTGTACTTCCCAGGATTCTTATTTAAACCTCCCGTCTGTTGTTCGTGTCTCTCAAGCTGGCGTTCATTCTCTTCTCCTGCCTCCTTGTGTTGCATTCTGGGGAATGTCTTCACTTCTTGGTGCAGTGTTGTGAAGTCCTTCATTCGGGGCTCATCTACTGCCCCACCATTCTGGTGTGTTTTCTGTTGTGTTTTACGTCTCAGTGATTTTTGGTCCCTGTTTAACTTCCTTCAGTTCCATGTTCACACTTGGCCTGTTGCTTTTGATAGGCTCTTGATCCTTCTTTATTTTTAAACCTCTTTTGTGTTCTTAAACAATTAACATGTAATATTTTCTATTCTGTATCTGATCATTCCAGTGTCTAAAGTCTTCATTTTCCCTCAGTCTTCTGTCTCTCACAGTGGCCTCATTTCTTGCATGCTCTGTGAAGGGATTTTGAGACCAGATTTATTGGAACATAGATGTAATCTCTTTTAATTCTGTTTTTTGGTGGTTTTTTTTGTTTGTTTGTTTGTTTGTCTGTCTGTTTTTTCCTGGAGGGTTTGTCTTTCCTTTGCCAGGAGGCTGGGAGTGTTCTTGGTTGGGATCACTTTGGTTCCATTTGAGGGTCCTGGTTTATTAAGGAAATCTCAGGATCAGTTCCCCCAACTTACCGTGTGGTGGGAACGGGGTCTGGAGGGCACAGGCCTGTAGAGATCCTGCAGTGAAAATGGCATTTGTTCTCTGGCACCCTGATTTGTTTCTCTTGAGCTTGTTGCTTACAGATCAGGTTTTGGCTCACTTGTTTCTGCCACCTCCCTCTTCCTGCTTCCTTTCCTACCATTTTCTAAGTCCTTTGCTAGTTTTCCGATGTCTTCTTAAAGCCCAGAAATGTTTTGTGAATTCCGTTTGCCATCACTAATTGCAAGTCTCATCCTGCAGCAGGAAGGCCAGAGCCAGACACTGTAATGCTCTGCCTCCCACAGTGGAGATTTTAATACCCTCTCCTCGTGTTCAGAAATTCTAGATTGGAGATGGAGTTATGGATACATTACCATCTACAGAGGATTAGTTGCCTATATAATAGAACAAGTATGCATTATTCTAATCTTCCTAAAACTTCCATTTTGCATAATAAATATGAATGAATAAGGAACCCGCATTACTTTAGTTTATGCAGATGTTCGCTTTCTGTCTCTGGCTTTAGATGGTAGGTTGTCATTTGTATGGTTCATTCTGAAAATTGGGTAACTTCATTCTTATTTTCTACATGTTGGTGCCATATAAAGTGATGATTTATGGAGATTCAGAGGTAAATATTTATCAACATCTAAATAATTGGGGAAGGCTTCCTTTACAAAAGGTAGAATTATTAAGACCTGTTTAATCACAGAAGGGATATCCTGTAAAGCTAGCCCATAAATAAAAAGTGGATCAGAAGAAAGCAGAGAGAGGAGAGAATTTGGAAGGAGCACGTGGAGGGACACCTACTGCCTATCCCTGTAAGTCAGGGGCAATCTGGAAGGGAAACCTTGTTAAAGGAGGCAGTAGTGTTTAGATGTAATGAGCTACTGGAAACCTCACAGTGTTCTGGTGAAGCAAGTGGTGTGCAATCAAGTCCGCAGCCCAGTTGAAGTTGTGGCTTCAGGCAGCAAGCGAGCAGGCCTTTCTGTCTGCCTTTATCTCCAGTGGGAGCGACTTGTCCTCCTTGAAGTCAGCCTCCAGACATCTTTTCCTGTCGCTACACATCTGTGCATCACTGAGAATTTCTGCGGTTGCTGCTTCATGGAGATGTTTGTCAGTTTTGGGTTTTGTTTGTTTTGTTTTGTTTTTTACCGAGGTTCACTTGCTAACTTTTCTCTTCTCTTAAAAAAAAATATATTTAATCTAGGGGTGGCTGGGTGGCTCAGTGGGTTAAAGCCTCTGCCTTCGGCTCGGCTTGAAGGCATGATCCCAGGGTCCTGGGATTGAGCCCCACATCAGGCTCTCTGTTCAGCAGGGAGCCTGCTTCCCTTCCTCTCTCTCTGCCTGCCTCTCTGCCTATTTGTGATCTCTGTCTGCCAAATAAATAAATAAAATCTTTAAAAAATATATGTGTTTAATCTAGGGGCACCTGGGTGGCTAAGTGGGTGGGTTAAGCCTGTTTCTTCAGCTCAGGTTATGATCTCAGGGTCCTGGGATTGAGTCCTGCATCAGCAGGGAGCCCTCTTCCTCCTCCTCTCTCTCTCTGCCTCTCTGCCTACTTTTGATCTCTCTCTGTCAAATAAATAAGTAAGTAAATAAATCTTTTAAAAATATATATATATAATCTCTTCCAGGAAGAGATTATGCTGAGTGAAAAAAGTCAAGCAGAGAGAGTCAATTATCATATGGTTTCACTTATTTGTGGAGCATTACAAATAGCATGGTGGACAAGGGAAGATGGAGTGAAGGGAGTTGAGGGAAACTGGAAGGGGAGGTGAACCATGACAGACTATGGACTCTGAAAAATAATCTGAGGGTTTTGAAGGGGTAGGGGGTGGGAGGTTGGGGGAACCAGGTGGTGGGTATTAGAGAGGGCACGGATTGCATGGAGCACTGGGTGTGGTGCAAAAACAACGAATACTGTTACACTGAAAAAAATATATATATATATTTCATCACTTATTACCATGTATTTCAAATGGTAGTGAGGGATGATGGTGTGGGACCCCATGAAGTGAATTTACACTGCCATCTTGACCACAATATAAGTGTCGTACACAGCCGTCCTGTGTCCCCTTTCGTTCTGAAATGGATTCTCTCTTCCCAGCTGTTATCAATAGAAGACAGGGGTCTTTGTTCTTGTAGGTGACTTGTCCAAGATCGCACAACTTTCGAGGTTTAACCTTTGGTCTGATTGTAGGACCCATTTTCTTTAACTCAGTGCCATGCAACCTGCCATGTAGGACTCTCAATACTCTCCCGCTTTTGAAGCTGTACTCCACAGGCCACATCTACCAGTGCATATCTATTTTTGTCTAGTTCACTCATTTATTGCACACATTTACTGGATGCCAGCTATGTGTTTCAGGCACCTTTCTAGGTGCTGGAGATATGGCAGTGGGCAAGTCAAACACAACCCCCTGCCCTCATTGAGCATGTTCCATTTTCTACTACTGGAAGCATCCACCAGGAACAATGGACTTATGCCAGAAGTCCAGCAATGATATGAGTTCCAGAAATTTCTGAATGGTTCTTTGTGGAAGTGATGATTTGGCAGCAGCCCTCAAGGTAGCTACCTGCACAGGCAAAAAAAAAAAAAAAAAAAAAAAAAAAAAAGCAGGGCTGGTGTAGAAATGCCTAATATATGGGCTTCAAGGTCAAATAACTGAGCCAGGTCTTTAAGGTCTTATTAAGCTCGGAGATTTTTCAAGAACTTTCCATGATACATAAGCATATTATAGAAAAAACACTATTCAAAGCACACTGTAAATTTGGAGGATGTCTTTGCATTATTTTTGTGATTAAATGACAGTTGATGATACAGGCACTGTTGTAAGTCACTTATCCCTGTGCAAACACTTTGTGGTAAATTCTTTTATCATCCTTATTTTTCAGAGGTAGAGACTGATGCAAAGGGAGAAGTTTGGTGGTTCTCCACTGGCCACAGCTAAGCAAGCAAAAAGCAAAAAGCAGAGCCTGCATTGGAACCAGGCACTGTGGCTCCAGACCCCAACTCTTCACCCTTGGGCTTCTTGCAGCACGCCTGATTTCTTGTCACTAAGAACTTGGTGCAGGAGTTTAACGGTACCTTTAACTTCTAGTTTTTCTTTCTCAGAACTGAATCTGCATTGCAGTGCATCTCTGCATAAACATGTGTTTAATTTTGTCACCTTTAATTTTGTTTTTAGGTAAGATCTGAAGGAGTCAATCTGTTTCTTCTGTGGCTTCAAGCACTTCAGACAAACTTTGCAGAAGAGCTGGTGCTGATTTTTGCTTGCCTCGTGCCTGGTTTCCCAGCGATCATGTCATCCTTAGGGACCTGCATGGTGGAGACACTCATCAGTCCTAGCCCTGGTGTGGCGGATGGTGAGGAACATTTTAGCCAGCCTTACAGGTTGAAATGACTCTGGAAGTTCTCTTGAGGGATTCCTCAGCTTGTCATGATCCTGAATAGAACCCTTTATTTCGTAGATGGGTTTGGAGGAGGAATTATCCCCTGCTCTTGTTCACAGTAATGTCTTACAGACATTAGAATAGAAAGAATCAGAGCCTTTTTTATATGCAATGAGGATGGGAGACATTTACTGAAGTGGTGGAAACAGGAATGGAAGGGAGGACTCAGATGTTGGGAACAAGAGGAAGTGGAGACACATCATGTATCTGGAGTGTTTTCTTGGCTGTGAATGAAATTTAAATCTGCCATCCAAAACTACTGTTTATTGTCCTCAGCATGATTGTTTCACGAGTGGACATTCATCTGCTCACCCAGACCTGTATTTTCATGCCGCATTCATGGAAAGACAGTAGCTGCTTCCTGGGAAAGTCATGGCAACCATCTGTGTCCCATGAGTTTTTAAGGAACTTGCCAGTTAGGGCCAATGATTGATTAATGCACATCACTTTATTGCCCAAAGACAGGTATTTGATCCTTAGGCTGACCGAAGCAGAATTTGGCAGAGAGAAGAATAGTTTAGAGGGAGAGGTGGCTTCATGGGAGTTTGTACCGTATTTCCAACCCCTTGATGCTCGCTGGCCTGGAGTGTAGCGTGAGCAGGTTCCAAAAAAGGGGCAGATGTATTTTAATGAAGGCCATTTTTTAAAAACCCTTTGAACGTTGGTGAAAGAACTCCTTTTTTTCCCCACTCTGGAGCAAAGATATATCCACAAGAATCACTCCACTCTTGCCGGCCATATCAGGGGAAAGGATCGCTGAGGACCAAACATGCTTTTTCCTTCAAGTACTATTGAACTGTATGGTTATTCAGGTAAAAGCAAAATCTTGGATAATTCAGGAATGGTCTTTCTCTTGATAGGAAAGAGGAAACATTGCTTATTTTCTCCCAGCTCATCCATATTTTGTATGTTTGCTTGTTTGTTTGTTTGTTTGTTTGTTTTTTGAGTTGACTCTTTATGATATTTCACTAGAACTTGAATATGTGCTATATCACATCAGCAAAGACCTGGCATACATAATATTTTGTGTGACAGTGTATGTCAAGCAAACATTTCAGTTCTCCCATCTGCTTTTATATTACCATATTCACACAGAACACTTTACTTCTAACACTGTGGCTGAGGCTGTGGATTTTTCCCTCACCAGGCAACTCTGCAACACCAGCTGGGTGTCCTGTAGTTTTACTCAGCTTTGACACTGTCTGCCTTGATATGGCATCTGATCCCACAGGTTAAGGGCTCAGTCCCGTGAGACTGTTCCATCACATTCAGGTGCCAGTCATAAGTAGGAGGAGCCCAGGTTACCCACAACTTCTCTACAACTTGGCTACAAATCAGAGGTTCCTTCAACTCCTCCTCTGGTTCAACTGAGTGGCTCGCAGAACTCTGGGAAACATTTGTTTTCATTTGCAATTTATGAAAGATATGATAAAGGATACAGATGAACAGTCAGATGCAGAGACACAAAGGGCACAGTCTGGGAGGGTCCCAAGCACAGGAATGTCTATTCCTGTGGAGCTGGGTTTTATCCCCCTCCTGGTACCTGGATATGTTGACTTACCTGGAAGTTTCCTGAAACCCCTGCTATGAGGATTTTTTTTAAAAGATTTTATTTATTTATCAAAGAGAGAGAGGGGGAGAGAGCGAGCACAGGCAGACAGAATGGCAGGCAGAGGCAGAGGGAGAAGCAGGCTCCCTGCTGAGCAAGGAGCCCGATGTGGGACTCGATCCCAGGACGCTGGGATCATGACCTGAGCCGAAGGCAGCTGCTTAACCAACTGAGCCACCCAGGCGTCCCTGCTATGAGGATTTTTATGGAGGATTCCTTACATAGATGTGCTCTGCTTTTAGCCCCCTCCCCTCTCTGGGGGAATGTAGGGGTTGGGGTGGGGGTGCCGAAGATTCTAAATTCTAATCATGGTGTGGTCTTCCTGGTGATGTGTCCCCACTGAGGAGCCATCTCGGAGCCCACCCAGAGTTGTGTTATTAGAACAAAATATTAAACTCAAAATGGATGGAAGACCTCAATGTAAGATAGGAATTCTTGCCAGTTTTCTTAAGGTGAATCTTTCTCTCTGCTATCCCTCAAGATTCTATCCTTGCCTCCCTTCCTGACTGCACTGTCCTATTGGGCAATCTTGCCTATTGGGCAGGTGGAATGGACCAGTAGGGTCAAAATGCACAGCTTCTAGAAGGCAAAGGGATACTCCAGTCTGCTCTCAGGACTTTGGAGTCTTTGTGTTTTTGGTGCTGGTGAAAGGAAATGAGAGAGGAGAGCAGACAAGAAAGAATGCTAAGTCATTAGAGAGAACTGGTAGGATAAAATACAGGCATGATGAGTAGAATGAGTTTAAAAACATGATACCATTGGGTGATTTTTTTAATACTCAGTAAGAATATTTTTAACAAAGTGAACCATTTAGTTTTGAAATATTCATTCTTAGCATAATTTGAGTTTTAAGATAGGATTACATTACATGATTGTCAACATTATTTGTCACCATGACTTTTTTTTAAATTTCGGATAGGAATTTTAATAAGATAGCATTTTATTTCAGTAGACATTTAAGTTAAAATTTAAATGTATATATGTTCTTTCCCACATATTATCCAAAGGCTACAAATTAGAGTGGAAGAATAAGGAGAATCAAGATACTTGTTTTAAAGTTTTTTTTACACTGTTTTGAAAATATTGTCTTCCTCCTTTATTTCCATCATTTACCATGTTAGCAAAATCTACAAACTTGTACTTGGTAAGAACTGATTGGGCTGGGTATAGAGGATGTCCACAGGGAAGCTGCCATTCTCTTTCAAAGTGACCTTTGTTTATTTTTAAGCAAAATAGTCACTTTATTCTTATATTTAATGGTAACTTTATTGTAAGAGGTTTAAAGTTTCCTAATAAATGATTTTACCTATTTGTACAAACTATTTATTTGTACCTCAGGAAGACTGTGGCTCCTAAAATAATTCAACATGTGTCACGATTCTTCTTGGTATAATTATATTTAAAATTAAGTTTTAAAATTTTAATTTTTAATTGAAACTGTTTATTGAAGGCAGTGTTTATTTTCTCATGCAAAGATGTTGAAATAAACATTCTCGTTGAAGTCTTCTCTTAACGGTGTTGAGGTACGGTGACCCCAGGCCCCAGACCTTGCCCAGTGGTGAGGCAGACCATCCCAGGCCATGCAACTGCCCAGAGTAGCCCTTCCTTATATCCTGGATCTTTCATCCACTACGTGCTACTTACAGCTTCTTATGGAGGGGCCAATATTTGGGCAACTGTGCAACCTAAGGGCAGTAAGCTCCAGAAAGGAAGGAAACATGAGGGAATTTCTAGTTTCACTGCTCAGGGTTTTTTGGGTTTTTGTTTGTTTGTTTGTTTGTTTTCCCCTATGAAAAATGAAGGCTCACAGGACATAAGTATCCCTTTGATTGGTGCTGGGGTGGGGAAGCAAATTTTCTTCTCCCTATTATTGGAAAGCAGGCAAAATTAGTTAAAGTGAATAATCAGAAACAATTTGGGAGGGAAAGAGATCACAACAGGCATTAATCCATGTGGTGAATGTGGACTACTAATTCAGTTGTCTTTGGGTGTTTACTTACATACACACAAATGTGCATGCTTGGATCAGGGGAAAGCAGCAAAAACTTGATGCCTTTTGAAATATGTAGAAGTACTAACCTTTAGAGGTACCGGGCTGTGTATTTGTTAGCTATCTGTATATGGGTATTTTTTTCAGAACTTGATTCTGATTTGATAAATAGTCTATATTCACTGTGGAAAACATAGTATACTTTAATATATTGAATTAAAGTTCTTTATTGAGAACTTGTCTGCCTCATGCAAGTGCCTCCAGGTATATAAAAGGTGGGAGGTCGGGGTACCAGGTGGTGGGTAATATAGAGGGCATGGATTGCATGGAGCACTGGGTGTGGTACAAAAACAATGAATACTGTTATGCTGAAAATAAAAAAAAAAAAGTAAGTAAGGTAGCTGGACATACAGCAAGTAGTAGCTCAAGTCCAATACCATGTAACTTTTTGTATTGATTATGAAATTTAAAGGAGAAAGGGACTTTTTTTTATTATTCTATTTCTTTTCAGTGTTCCAGAATTCATTGTTTATGCACCACACCCAGTGCTTCATGCAATATGTGCCCTCCATAATACCCATCACCAGGCTCACCCAACCCCCTACCTGCCTCCCTTCTAAAGCCCTCAGTTTGCTTCTCAGAGTCCACAGTCTCTCATGGTTTGTCTCCCCCACCAATTTCCCTCAACTCACTTCTCCCCTCCATCTCCCAATGTCGTCTGTGTTATTCCTTATGCTCCAGAAGTAAGAAACCATATGATAATTGACTCTGCTTGACTTATTTCACTCAGCATAATCTCTTCCAGACCAGTTCATGTTGATACAAAAGTTGGGTATTCATTCTTTCTGATGGAGGCATAATAATCCATATTGTATATGGACCACATCTTTATCCATTCATCCATTGAAGGGCATCTTGGTTATTTCCACACTTTAGTGACTTTGGCCATTGCTGCTATGAACATTGGTGTACAGATGGCCCTTCTTTTCACTACATCTGTATCTTCTTGGTATATACCGAGTGCAGTTGCAGGGTCATAGGGCAGCTCCATTTTAATTTTTTTGAGGAATTTCCACACTGTTTCCCAATGTGGCTGCACCAAGAAAGGGACTTGTTATTAATTCTGTGGAGCTGGTCAAGTCAAAATTCAAAGATGAATTTTTTCAGACATAAAGTAGTTTATACTGATTCTATTCTTCAGATTCATCGACAAGGAAAAGGCTATAAAACTAAAGTCCCATGGATTGGATTAGGGTAGTATTGGATGTTAAAGTACCTGAAATGATGAAGAATGTCTGTACATTCTTCTAGATTTGTTTCAGTCCTAAAATATTAAATTAGTTATAATGTATGTGAAAATATCCTTACTATTAGAATTGCTTATCCTTTCTCAAATTTCTAGTGGCTTAGTACTTAGTACTTCCACCGCTGTATGCCATAGCTATAATAAGCAAGCAGTAACAGGAGTCACCATCCCACCTTTGTCAGGTCACAAGGCAGAATCAGAAACAAGTCTACCGGGCGCCTGGGTGGCTTAGTGGGTTAAGCCGCTGCCTTCGGCTCAGGTCATGATCTCAGAGTCCTGGGATCGAGTCCCGCATCGGGCTCTCTGCTCAGCGGAGAGCCTGCTTCCCTCTCTCTCTCTGCCTGCCTCTCCATCTACTTGTGATTTCTCTCTGTCAAATAAATAAATAAAATCTTTAAAAAAAAAAAAAAAAGAAACAAGTCTACCAAAAAATGTCATCCCTAATAATTTCTGGTACTTTAATTTTAAAGTTTTAGTTGATATTCATCCAATCAAATATAGAGCTGACGTATATGTTTGTGAGAAATTGAACTGTTTAGGGTGGTGGCTTACACTCACTCCCCTAATCATGTATTCTGTTTCCTTCCAGACATCCCCCATTTGAGACCAGCGCCAGTGTATGTACATTACTACAACTCAAGACAATGAAAACATTTATAGTATAAAAATTCCATACATGGCAATTCACATTGTTTTTATTAAATGGATTATAAATTTCTTTTTGGAAAAAAGTATCTAGCTATAATCCAAAACACTCAAAATCAAGTTGCTGTACTGCCCCAAATCATACAGGTATGTCATTCCTCTTTTTCTTATATTTTACATAGGTAAAAATACACTAACACATACCAAAGTAATTGACTCATAGGGGTTTTGGTTCCTAAAGGATGCTGGTTCTAGGGATTATGTTTATGGGTGGGCTCTCTCTCTGTTGCTGAGGCGTCAGAGGGACTTCTGAGATAGCACTTGCCATGCCCTGCTGACATTGCCATGACAAGGTGATCTTGGGGGCCAGGGAGATGTTCTGAAAACATGATGTTGTATGCAGTCTCCTGGACCCTCTCATTTTCCTTCATTTGCTCAAGAGCCAGTGACATCAGAGCATAAGACCAGGGGCCTGTGTTGCCTTCACCCATCCCCAGCACCAGGCAGGCCCTCAATAATCATGTAGGTGGGCTGTGGGAAGGACCTATTTGACTGCCAAGTGCCTCTTGGCATCTCAGAGGGAGCAGTGGAAGAGATCTCAGGATTTTGAGGTGCCATGATAGAATGCCTGGAAGAAAAGGCAGACTCTCTTTAGAAGGCTTTCAGTGGAGACCTCTTTCTGTGTGGGGCCCATGGTATACCTTCCCTCTCTTGTGGTCCTTGGTCATAGAGAAATGGGCTTTCCCAGCAGGTTGAGTTTCTTAGAGACTTTGTGCTGTGTAAGGAAGGACAATTTGGGGAGGTTTGAGAGGGGCTGCTTCATGGCAGGGGCCTGCTTTTATGCACAAAGCATGGT
Source organism: Mustela nivalis (assembly GCF_964662115.1). Taxonomy (NCBI): domain Eukaryota; kingdom Metazoa; phylum Chordata; class Mammalia; order Carnivora; family Mustelidae; genus Mustela; species Mustela nivalis. The sequence continues at coordinate 559,387 of NW_028136282.1, read as the reverse complement.
CCCCTTAGAGTAGCTTCGCTGATGCCCCAGAGTTCCCAAAAGTGTGACTAGGCCTGAGCTGCAAGAGTTCACACACCTGAGTGGCAGGTAGCATCTTGGTGGAGGAGCACAAAACTGAGGTCCAGAGCACGTGTCCTCATTGATTAAGAACTGACTACAGAGCTAGACAAACTTATTGTCAAGAAGTCTGAGGGGGATACAGTTACAGTAAAGAGCAGCAAAATACATACTGAAGATTTTGAAAGGGAGCTTTGGGGTGCGTGGATGGCTCAGTTGGTTAAATGTCTGCCAGAGATCAAACCCTGTGGTGGGGGGTGGGGAGTCCCTGCTAAGTGAGGAGTCTGATTCTCCCTCTCCCTTTCCCTCTGCCACTCTCCCTGTCTGTGCTCACTTTCTCTCTGTCTCTCTGTGTCAAATAAATTTTATAAATCTTTTAAAACATAAAAATACAAGAAAGATTTGAAACTTAAATTCACTAGTTGTAACATGTAATAGGAACCCTGTAAACAGTAATGATCACTGCTGAGAACAAAATTGATTTTTTTAAAGATTTTATTTATTTGGCAGAGAGAGATCCCAAGTAGGCAGAAAGGCAAGCAGAGAGAGAGGAGGAAGCAGGCTTCCCACCGAGCAGTGAGCCCAATGCAGGACTCGATCCCAGGACCCTGAGATCATGACCTGAGCTGAAGGCAGTGGCTTAACCCACTGAGCCACCCAGGTGCCCCACAAAATTGATTTTCCAAAGGAATATCCCAGAACACTGAGGAAAATTTCAAAGAGATGGAAATGAGAAACGAATAAGTAAGATCTGAGGTCAGGTCCAAATCTACCTTGCAAGTACCCTGAGGACAAAAGGAGAAAATAACAGAAGTTATAACTGAACTAATGCAGCATTTACTTGAGCTGAAAAACAGTCATGCCTTCAGTTCATAAAGCCTTCAAGTCCCAGGGAGAATTAGCTGAACAGACTCAAACCAAAACAGACGTAAACCTATTTGACTTTCAGGGACTAAGAAAAAATTGTCAGAGTTCCAAACAGAAACCACCAGTTCCTTCTAGAAAATGAGACAGATTATCATTGAATATTGACTTTAAGCTCTATCCCCCAGAGCTGAAAGAACTCTCTTTCTTAGAACTCTTGCTTCCTATCACATATGTAAGGAGATTTCAGGTTGATTAACCTTGTAAATTGGTTTAAGTTCTAACTCTACAAACAAAATGATAAAGAATTTGGAGACAATCTAGGGGCATGTAAAAATTTGGGAAGTGGTAGACTACCTTAGGTAGAGATAAGACCCACAGGCCATAGAAGAAATGACATGCCACTTTATTTTAAAAATTTGAAAAAGATTTGTATATCAAAAAAGAGTAAAGCTGCATGTGGGCAACAGGCTGTGAAAAGCATCTGTAACATCAGCTGTTCAAGGAGTTCATGTCTCTGACGTGCCTACAAATTGAGAAGAAGACAAACAGTCCTATTGAAAAACAGACCAAATGAGAGGAAGGAGAAGTTCATGGAAAAGGAAACAGAAATGACCCTGGATTTCATAGTGAGCCAGGGAACACCATTAGTTCGTGACCATGCTGAGACACCTTTATTCACTCACCCTGTAGACAAAAACTAAAAATCATCAGGTAGACAAAAATTTGCATGAAATCATATATAAGAAACTCAGCCCCACTCTTTGATAAATTTTACAGTCTATTTTGTGTGATTGTTAAGTCAATTCAAAACAATCTGTTTAGAGACTCTGACTGTTCCCTACTTGGTTACAAATTTTCAGGGAACCATCACTGTATTTATTGAGAATAATTTCCTCATTCTTGAAAAATACATTTGAGTGATGAAAAATAGCAAGAATAATGGAATAGCCACAAATTCAAGGTTCTAGTTTTCCCCCCGCCCTTAGTGGGAAAGGAAACTTTTCACACATGTGAGTCATCTACTTTTATTATCTGGATTTCTTAGTTTCCCTAAAGTCTGACCTCCTGAATCAGTTTGGATGGTTGTCTCATCCTAACTCAAACTGTCTTAAAGATTAAAAAAAAAAAAAAAAAAAAACCTTCAATCTCATGAAGAAGCAGCTCATGGCAGTGCTTGCAGAGAATGTGTTTTATTCACACTGTCTCCATGATTTTCTCCATTTTTCCCTACTGTGCCCTTTCCCTCTGGCCAGTTTGTCTTCCACCCCCTGCTGACTGTGTGATGGCTGCCCGCAGTGGGGGCACTGCTTTTCTTGTTCACATTCAGAGACAACCCAGATATTTCTGTAAAGCCCTTCCCGTTTGTGTGTGTGGGACAACCTAGGTTACTGTCTCTCATAGAACAGTAACAAGGCACTGACTGTCGTGCAGCTGGCTGTGTGAATGGCCCACGAGGAACATGACTGGCTTCCATGACAGACCCCTTCCCTGTAGTGTGGATGGGGCCAGCTTCCTGTGAGTCACCTGGGCTGCAGTGGAGGAGGCACACAGTGCACTGGGGTTCAGGGAGGGGGAGGGAGGAAGGATGCTGGCAGTCAACTCTCCAGATCCAGTACTACCACACCCTGAAGATAGTCCTACCTAGAAATGGTCCCTGCCATTGTACAGACTCAATATGTCTCAGTGAGTTCTTCTAGTAGTTTTTAGTGCCACTGTAGCAAATGACAAATTCTCAGTGGCTTGAAACATAACAATTGATTATCTTGCAGTTCTGGAGGTCAGAAGTTCAAAAATCAGTCTCAGTGTGGTAAAATCGGGGTGTTAGCAGCCTGTGTTCCTTCTGGAGGCTCTAGAGGAGAATCCACTTTCTTGCCTTGTCCTGCTTCTAAAGCTGCCTGCATTCCCTGACTTGTGGCCCTTCATTGCACCACCTTTTATCCCTCTGTTTCCAACTTCACATTGCCTTCTGATTCTGATCCTCCTGTCTCCTTATGGATCCTCATGATTACATTGGGACCACCGAGGTAATCCAGGATAATCTCTCCCCCCTCACACCTTAATTTAATCATGCTTGCTAAATCCCACCGTACTGTACCACCAACCATATTCCCTATGCTATGCCTTTCGTCCTGCAACTTATTAATATTGTAACTGGAAGCCTGTTATCTCCCACTGTATTTCACGCATTTTGCCTGTCCACCCGCTGCCTCCTCTTTGGAAACGATCAATTTGTTCTCTGTAGTTATGGGTCTCTTTCTGTTTTTCTGTGTGTTCAGAGAACTTTTTAAGATAACTTGGTGCCTTTAAACATATTCCTTGATTTCCATTAGTTTGGATACGTATTTGCCATGTTACCCAATTAGTTATGTAATGACTTCAAAATTTGGGGGCTTAAAACAACCCTTTTGTCATATTACATATGTTTTGGGGTTCAGAAATTGGGGCAGGATCTCATGGGGCAATTTTTATGCTTAATACGACATTAACTGAGGTCAGTGGGTGGTGGCCTTCAGCAGGCGGCTGCTTGGTCTAGAGGATTCAGGATGACTTTATGAACATGTCTGTCACTTTGATGGGTACAGTTGGGAGATGAGGCTCAGATGGCCCTCCACTTCCGTGCAGTCTTTGTAACAAGGTTGTTGGACTTATTTCCTGTCCACTCAGAGCTCCAATAGCAAATGTTCCAAGAGAGGGGTTCCTTTTGGACTTGGGCCTGAAACTGACACGTTTATTTCACTGTTTAACACAGTCACATAGCCCATGTGAATCAAAGGGAAATGGGAGTCATAGGATTTGTGATCATTTTTTAACGTGCTACATATGTTCATATGTGCATTTTTTCCCATTTCTCTGACCTGTGGGAAAATGGAAGTTATTGATCAAAGAGTCACAGGTTATCAAGCTGTATGAGAGACTTCAGACTTAATCCAACCTCCATACTTTATAGATTATAGAATATATACGTAGGTGCACATGTACATCTCCATATCAGTTATTATATATACACTTGTATATCACTAAAAATGGTATCTGTGGATTAGCCAATTCTTCTATCTTCATAGGAATGAAAAGGACTCGTCATTCCCCGGCAAATCTGAAGAAAGAAGCCAGAGCAAGAGTAAGGGAGAAAGAGAGTGAGAGGAGCATCTGATGGGATAGGATTTCTTACAAAAGGACTCCTGAAGTGACCAGAGAAAACAGACCAACAGAAAAGGGCAGACTTTGACCAAGCGGTGCTCAACGACGTGAATATCCACATGGAACAGAAGAGGTTTTAACGCTATTCCCTACTGATGTAGCCTACATACTAAAGAGGACATCAGAAGTTTTCTGGAAGATACCATAGAAAACCATTTTGAGGACCTGGGGGCGGTGGCAGAGATGAGTGGAACAGAACACCAAAAACAGGAAGCCCAAGAAAGCTTGGGTGCCGCTTCCAGATGGCGACGAGAGAAGAATTAGGCACGAACCAGTCAGCTGGAAAAGACTGGGAGCAGGGGACAACAGTCGAAAAGGACTTCTGCCAAGAGCAACTCTTTTGACAGTCTCACTTTTATTGGATAGAAAACAATAGCCAATAGAAGGATTGAGGAAGGTCAAATGTTAATCCCATCTTGCTGACAAACAAGAAGGAGGATAAAGTTTATAGTTAAACAAGCACATTGAAAGAACTCTTCTAACTAGCAACAGGCACTTCTGGGAAGAGAAAGGCTCTATGGCGGATAAGGGAGGCAGGCGGTTTTCATTCCACCCTGAGCTAACCTGTCGTTCCCGGGTGCTCCGCTTTCCTGAAGCAGGCGGCATTCCGCCCTGGGCCGGCTGGGCTTCCAGCCAGCGCAGCTTCTGTGAGGGGGCTGCATTCCGCCATGAGCAAGCGAGGTATCCCCTGCTGCCCAGCTTCTGTGAAGGGGCGGTGTTCCGCCCCGAGCAAGCTGAGCATCCCCAACTATAAGTGCTACCATTTTACTTAAAACTGTGAAATTGGGTCAGATTTAAATTTCAATTTATGTTAAAACATTCTGTAAACTGTGTTAAACTTTGACATTTGTTCCCTCTGTTCAGTGAATAACACTATATCATATTCTGAAAAATACGCTAATTTTCATTTTGAAAAATATCCCTTTTTCCTCTTATGGTAATTATTAATATGAATTAATAGTAGAATTTGATATGGTTCCATATGCCCATAAATACTTTATTGTATATTATCAAATTTAATAATGAATATAATGTACTTCTTTGGACAATTTTTAAAGACCAATCTACTCTTAAAACAAAAAAATGGAGACACACTTCTTTAGTTCACACAAATTTCATTTTATTATATATAACCTCAGATAAATTTCAACAAATCATAATTTATTAAAATTATGTCTACTTAAAAATCTCATAGAAGAGTAAAACCATCAAAAATAATAATAAACACACACAACACACACACATCACCCATGTATTGGCAAATGACAATTGCTGTAACAATACATTAGGCATTCCACTGTTAAGGGCTATCAAAATTTCCATCAGTGACAAAAAGATTTGTATCCAAATGGACTGATTTTCCAGAATCCAAGAAAAAGTCTCCTAGGGTTTATTTAAAGATAAATATTTGAACAAATACTTCTTAAATTTAGGAAATTCAGAACATACGATTAAAGAATATTTGCAGTGCAGACTATATTCAATCCTTCCTTCAAAATGTGCCTTTGAGTACATAATTCTGTTTTCTCTATCTAAATTGAGCTGTCCTCCAAGGAAGTTTTCTAAAATGTGTGTCTCTGTGTGATAAATGTTCTAAGACCTAACATGCTTCATTGTATTTTTACTGTACTCTCAAATTTAATCAATAATTTGGCTTGATGTATAATATCTAGTTTCAAATATCTTTTCCATCTATACAAACCCCCAGCTGTCTCCTTTATATGCTATTACTATTGAGAATTCTGCTGTCAGTATTATTCTTGTACATTTTAGGTGATCTGTTCTTCTCTTGGGCATCATTTATGCTCTTCTATGTTTTTGATATTCGTAAAACTCATCATAATGTATATGAGTGGTTTGGTGTGTGTGTGTGGATTTTGTTTTGTTTCTGATTTCTCATGTTTGGCATCATTTTAAGTCTGGTAATTTTTATCTTTCTTTAATTCTCCAAAATTTATCTCAGTACTTATTTAAATATTTTCTTTATTTTTTTCTTTTCTGCTGCATTTGGGCAGAAGTCATTATTTTGTTTGTTTGTTTGTTTGTTTTTCCCAACTCATTTATTCATTTTACAGCTATATTCATCTTAGGCTCCATTTATTGTATTCTTTATTTCAACAATTTTCACTTAATTTATATTCACAGTATAGTATCTTTTCTTTGTATATGTATATCATTATTTTATCATATATTTTAAGCTATTTTTAAAAATATTTTACTTATTTATTTGACAGTGAGAGATCACAAGTAGGCAGAGAGGCGAGCAGAGAGAGAGGAAGGGAAGCAGGCTACCTGCTGAGCAGAAAGCTCGATGTGGGGCTTGATTCCAGAACCCTGAGATCATGACCTGAACAGAAGGCAGCGGCTTAATCCACTGCGCCACCTAGGCGCCCCTAAGCTATTTTTTTAATTCCTGTTCCAATAACACTTGGATTGCCATATAAAGTTAACCACATCATCTTTTTTAGGTAAGTAATTGTACTTTTTATATGCATAGTTATTTTGGTCCATGAGTTCAGCTCTTCTTCGGATCATCAAATCTCTGTAAAGTCTGGGTATGCTAGGATTTTCTAAGCAACAATAAAATACATTGAAACCTGGTAGCTTAATTATAATAATGTTTTCTTTCTCAATCATTCACAATAGTATTACATTCTGAGTAGCTTCCTTCTATTTTGCAGCTATAGTGTTTGGAAAAACTTGAATTGTGATATCACTGTGATAATGTGAATTATTCAGGGTTTTTCAGAGAATCGGGAAGAGAAAAAAAGGAGGATATTCTCCAGGGCCAACTCTAGAAGTGACTATTAAAACATCTGTCCAAATTCAATTGAACAAAACTCAGAAATGCCATCTCCAGCGAAATACAAAGAAGATTATATATAGTTCTGGGCACACACATCTCATTTGACCCAATGATGTACATCAATGAAAGACTGAAGGCCAATCACCACTCCATGGGAGAATTTAAAAATAAATTTACTAATGAGGCCAAGAATTAAGAATCACAAATACTTCAAAACTAATAATAACTGCCTTCACTTGATGTTATTCTATAAGATAAATCCTACGATCAAGTTTCAATTTTAAATTCTTACAATTTTAAATTCTTAAATCCTTATGAAAAAGCATCATTTGGAGGGAGCAGTTTTCATAATTTATCATCCATCAGCCTTTTTTTTAAAGATTTTATTTATTTATTGGACACAGAGAGAGATAAAGAGAGAGAGAGAGAGATCACAAGTAAGCAGAGAGGCAGGCAAGCAGGGAGGAAAGCAGGCTTCCTTTTGAGCAGAGCCCGATGTGGGGCTGGATCCCAGGACCCAGAGACCATGACTTGAGATGAAGGCAGAGGCTTAACCCACCACCCACGTGATGAGAGAGCCACTCAGGTGCCCCTCATCCATCAGTCTTAATTGATTGGAGAAAAATGTGTGTAGGAATAATGCCTTAGGGAGCTAATCTCTCTAAAGAATTTTCAAGTCTTTACCCCTTCAAGGTTTTTGTACAGTTCTGATAGCCTATAAACATCCAGCTGATTTCTACAGTGACAGGCCTGTTAAAACCTGTCTTCAAACCAGGAATAGAGCTTGAAACATACCAGTCAAGAGCAACTTTGAGTCTTTTAAGGAATTTATCATCATTTCTTTGTTTTTGGTTAATATCTGAAATAGTTCCATATTACACTTGCATAATTTCTCCAGAGCTGACTTTGAAGGAGGCATTCAGTTCCAGCTAGTTCCATATTTTGGCAAGAACTATAATTCTATATATATAAAAAAAAAACATATTTTAGGGCGCCTGGGTGGCTCAGTGGGATAAAATCTCTGCCTTCGGCTCAGGTCATGATTCCAGGTTCCTGGGATTGAGTGCCACAGTGGGCTCTCTTCTCAGCAGGGAGCCTGCTTCCATTCCTCTCTCTCTGGCTGCCTCTCCGCCTTCCTGGGATCTCTGTCAAGTAAATAAATAAAATTTTTTAAAAAACATATTTTATACCAGTTATTCATGTTTATTAACTAAGATTTCACAATACAAATAATACAAACAGTTGCTCTTTATTAATACCTTCAACCAAGATCAAAAAATATGTCATATTTTCTCCAAAAATTTTATATCATCTGATAGGTCAGATATATATAAAATTACATTTAAAGTTTTAAAAATATCAGCAAATATTTTCATTTAAATGCAAATTTGAAAAAAAATCTACTTTTCCAAACACGACTTTTTATCCTAATTTTTTTTTGAATTTTGTCGACAACTGATAAAATGTTTAGCGAGACTATAAATGTTAGATCGAAAAAAATGATTAATACATGTAGGTTCAAATTATTATGTTCCATTAAAAATGATTTATTCTTTGATTAACATCTGTTTGTTAATATGTTGTATCCAGATATAGTAAATTAATGATATATATATAAAATTATAGGGAAATGACACCTTCCGTTCCATTATGAGTAGAGCTTTTAAAATGCTATTTGTCACAACCTGTCATCTTGTCATTATGTAGCATTATGTAGCATTTAAAAAATGTATACTCTTCACTTCGAAGTCTTTTAGAAATCTAAAATATGACTTTCTATGGTTTGTGTTTCCATATTCCTTTATTGCCAGTTTGAACAAATCCACATGCTTGGATTCAAAAGTAATAAATTCCTCTTATTTGGAAAAATGATGTTTATTTTTGTTCTCTCCCCCTTCGCAGGTGGTTTCATTTTAGCACACTTCAGAGTTATAATTTCATGCTTATTAAAAACATTTATTATGATCTACATAGATGAATGAAACTTTTATTTTATTAAATTATTTGACAAAAAAATCTGTTATTTTTAAAAATGTATTTCCTTTGAAGGGTTAATTTAGAACGTTCAGAGAGGATCTAGGAGTGCGGTATTATGCAGTTTTTAAGTAGGTATGAAATGGTTATTTATATGATTGTTTCTTTAAGGCTTATGTATATTGTCCATTATATGCTATAAAATATTTTGAAAGTAAATTTAAGGTATGTTTTACATAGTTTATATTTTGGAAAAAAATTATTGAAATGACTTATGAAATTCAGTATACTCTCAACATTAATTTATTCTGAAATTTACCAATTGTCTATTGAACCTATTATATGGCAGATATTACTTCAGACTACACTGGTAAATGAAATACTTGGCTTTGTAGAACTTTTATTTTCATGGGTGAGACAATTAAAAGCTATAAACCTTAATAAAAATTGCATAGTGCATTCAAAATTGATGAGTATAATGGGGAAAAAGAAAAATTCGATCAGGGTGAGAAAAATCAAGGTTGCTAGGCAGGGGATGGGGAGTTAAAATTTTTAATAGGAAGATCAGGGTAGTTACAATGAAGCTGACAATTGAACAAAGGTATGGAAAGGTGATGAATTTGCCCAGAACTATCAGCAATAAGGTCACTCCAGACAAAGGAATTGGCTATCTTGAAGGCCATAAGGTTGGATCATGCCTGGCATATCTGAGGAATAGCAAGGAGGCCACTGTGAGTGACTGAAGAGTAGCAGGGAAAGAGGTCACAGAGGTTAAATGAGTGGCTAGATCATGTAAAAGCTTAGAAGTCATTGTAAAACTCTGGCTTTTATATTTGGAAACTTACTGTGTGATAGAATTTCTGCTAATAACTGAGAGTTCAAATGTCCATAAAATTTCAAGGATTCTTATTGTAGTAAGACAGAATAAAGAAAAAGAGTTCATATTTTCACATGGTGTAACAAATGCTCGTAGATCCAAGTGTAGGAAGCTATGGGAGCACAGAAGAAGGCACTAAAATCTCACCAATATATTTGGTGACTGTGACTATATATAAATTTGTATTTTCTAGATTTTTTATAGTCATGGAATCACACAGTATATATTATTCGTTGCCTGGCTTTTCTTTTCTCAGCATCATTATTTTGAGAATCTCCAACTGTAAATAGTTCATTTTGATGTTGAATAGTAATCTCTCTTTTTTTTTTTAAAGATTATATTTATTTATTTGACAGAGAGAGATCACAAGTAGGCAGAGAGGCAGGCAGAGAGAGAGAGAGGAGGAAGCAGGCTCCCTGCTGAGCAGAGAGTCCGATGCGGGACTCAATCCCAGGACCCTGAGATCATGACCTGAGCCTAAGGCAGCAGCTTAACCCACTTAGCCACCCAGGCGCCCCGAATAGTAATCTCTTTAATGAATAGATCATAATTTGTCTTTGCTCTATTGATGGACATTGATAAACATTTCCATTGTTTTCAATTCTTAAAAATAAAGCTGCTATGAAATTCATATACAAGTCCTTGTATGAACATAGGGTTTGTTTCTCTTGGTTAAATGCCTAGAAGTAAAATGGCTATTTGTGTAACTGCAACATATTTTGCATTTAAAAAAATGTTCAGACTATTTTCCAAAGTGGTTGTATCATGATATATGCCAACAACAGTTTAGATTTTTTGTTGCTTCTCAATCTAGCTCAGACGAAGTACAATTAGCCTTTATAATTTTAGCCATTCTAATAGATATGTAAGCATGTCTCATTATGATTTTAATTTGTATTTCTTTAATGTCTAAATGTTGAGAAATTTGTCATGTGCTTATAAGCCATCCATATCCTTTTGGTGACATGTCTCTTCCATTATTTCCTTCACATGTAAAATTGGATACTCAGTTTGGTTATTAGTAAGGTTTTTTATTTTTATTCATTTTTTAATAATCAGAATAGATGTCCATTATCAGATATATAATTTGCAAATCCCTTCTCCATCTTTACGGTTTCTCAATGGAGCTTTGATAGCTGTGTCTTTCAAGAAATATGCTACTTCTTTCCTGGTACACGGAGGTATGACTAGAACATTATCAATGTTGACCTTTGCAAAGAAAATCATGGCTTAAGATATATGTAGTCTGCAGTTGTTGGGAGTGTTCACCATCCTTGCCTCTAACTCATCTCTCACTGCCCACACATTCAGATATAGGGGAATATTGATTGACAAAATATTAATTGCCAAATAACACTAGTTGGAGAATAAGAAAAATGCAGGCACCTGATTATATAATATTTCTTAAATAAAATATGTTTTTATAAGTGCTATTGGAAGTAAATTCCTCAATACTTTAATCACACAGAATGATGGAATCCTAGATTTTTTTTCTTGTATTTACTAAGAAAATGATCATGCCTCAAGTATATTAAAATGGAATAGGGAAAACTAAAAATTGTTTTAAGTTGATTTGCGTGTGTTGTGCGTATGTGAGAGAGAAAGTGAGAGAGAAATAGAAAGAGAGAAAAAGAGAAAGGGAAAGACAGAGAGGTGGCTGCAGTGAATTATGAGTTGCAGGATAGATTTTAAAGTTTTGTCATTTGCTTTCTACATTTCCTTTTCCTTAGGTTCAAGAGAATAATCAGTAATATCTCAGATGCCTGCTGGTAACATCAGCAGAAAGAGTTAGAGGTTCCCAGAAAATTAAAGATGAGATATAGTTTTCCTGACATAAGAAAAGTCATTTTTTGTCCCCAGCTATTTTCAATGATCTATACCCCACCTGTGTACTTGCCCAAGCACACTTCTTCCAAAATTTCCTGGGAGGCTCTTACAAAGAAATGCAAAAACCTCACTAGTTAAGGATTTTGAGGGAACAAGGCAATGGGAAAACTAACAGTCACCACCAGACCAGGAAATAGCCTAAGCTATTGAGACAATAAAACAGTGGTAAAACTCCTAGTGCTATTTCAAAAGTAATCAAGGCCTTGCATTCCTTGTCCCAGAAAATGAGTCCAAGACCCCATCTAGTTTATATCTGCTCTTGAAGCCTGCAGAGTCCCTTTCCCTTGTCCAACAGTTACCTCTGCTTTATTCTAACGTTGAAGTTTCTGCCCTCGGTGGAATACAGGCTTCATTCAGGTGAACATGCAATACATATTGCACAAATACATATGTGGATGTGCATGCATCCACAACCTTATGACCAACCATACACGGGATAATAAAACTCTCCCTTCTGAGTATTCATCTTAAATACTAAATAAAAATCTCTCTCCTGTTCAAACAGTCAAGGCTTTGGAACTTATTCCCTGTGATCTCCTTGTATGTTGTAAACAAAGATTCCTTTGTTTGACAACTCCACCTGTTTCTGTGATTCACCAAAGACTGACCTCAGTTAGTTCCGTTACTGTAATGGCTTTCACTACTCTGATTCTACCTCTGCAAGTCTCCAAATTTAACTATTTTTTTCTCCCAATTCCGCATGTTCTTGGCTTTAAACTGCAACTCTGAAGAGATGCTTTGCTTGTTTTAAAAAAAATCAAGAAAAGGGAGTAGTAGTCAACATTGTTACTTTGAACTTTCTGCCCTAAGGGGCTCTCCTGTTGTTTCTCTTTGACTTCCTGGACTGAAACGACAGAAATTTGGCAACACATCACTCCCCAATCAAGATTACTGACAGAACAGTTTAGACTCTTAGAAAAATATTAGTTTAAAAGATCACCTAATTAAATACTTAAGCATGTAGGGTAATATAGTGGTTTACAAGAAATATATTTTGGTCATCTGAATATTTGGTTTTCAACCATGGCTACTGACTCACAGCTCCTAAAACTCTTGGAATTTCCTGTGATAAGGGTGAGAGAGGTGTGTTTTGTTATGTTAATGAAGTGACCTTCAGACCTCACTCAAGGCAAGGGCTGTTTGCCTGAAGGACCAACCACTTGGTGAAAGCCTTCATAACTTTTTGCCCAACATGCCTCCCCTTCCTCCCAATTCAGGATTATTTGGGGAGGGAAGAGGAGCTGGAGATTAGATCAGCAAATGACAATGATTTAGTCAGTCATGACTATGTCATGAAGCCTCCACAGAAAACCTGAAAGGACTGGGTTCAGAAAGCTTTTAGTTTGTTAAATGTATAAAAAGGCAGGAAGAGTGGCAGTCTTACAGAAGGTAATAGAAGCTCTGTGGCCATTCTCCATACCTTGCCCTGTGCACTTCTTTATCTATCTATTGATTTAAATCTTCTATTATATCTTTTAATAAGCTGGCAAACATAAAGTAAGTATTTTTCTGAGTTTTGTGAGCCCCTGTAGCAAATTAAAAGAACGTAAGAAGTAGGCCATTGGGACCTCCAACCTGTAGTTGCTCAGTCACAAGCACAGGTAATAACCTGGGGCCTACAGTGAGACTGGCATCTGAGATGGGGTTGGAGATAGTCTTGGAGGACTGATCCCTTAACTGATGAAATCTTACGCTATGTTCAGGTAGATAGTGTCAGAATTTAGTTGAATTCTTGGATATCCTGCTGTTGTCTGAAAATTATTTGGCATTGTTGGTATGATGTCCTTGAAAGACCCCCCCCCCCCGTCGTTAAGTAATTAACTGCTCTTTTGTTGTGTAAAAGTACCCCTCCTCCCCTTGCAATGAAAAGACCCTTCCCCCAGGGTTGAATTCAATGTAACTGCTCTTTTGCCTTTCTGTAACCGCTTGGCTTTTAGGGCATGACACTTGACTCCTGTTTGAACAAGATACCCTCTCCTAATAGCCAGGGCATGGTCCCGTAGGTCACGTAGGCAAGGGGGCGGCATGGTCCCCTAGATCACGTAGGCAAGGGGGCTGCATGGTCACATAGGTCATGTAGACAGGATGCCTTTCTGCCCAGTAATAAGGTCAAACTTCCCCTCTTTGTTTCCCCTTCCCGCTTTTCTCTTCCCGCGAGGGGTGTCTTCCAGGGCCAATCCACTAACACCAAGTATGCCTTTTTCAAAAGTTCGAACTGTCCACCAATCAGTTGCGCCCCACCCAAAACTTGTTTGTACCTTCCTATAAAAGACCCCGCTTCACTCCGGTCGGTGTGCTCGGTTAGCTGGAGCTGCCGACCACCCGCCGGTACCTGCGTGACAATAAACCTCTTGCTGTTTGCATCCAGTGGCAGTGTTGGATTCTTGGGTAAGGGGATCCGCGGTTCTTTCATCCTAAAACCCAAAAAGATATAGCTACCTCAAAATAAGAATAAGGTTGACAGCTTATATATAATAAGTGAGTATATCAGGGATTTAAAATATACCCAATAAATAATGTAAGGAATTAAGGAAAGATTTTGAAATAATAACAAGAATAAGAACCTAGTGGTACTAATAGATTAAATATATGTAATCTAGTTGAATTAAGAATACAATGGATAGAATACGTAATGGATTCAATAGAGATAAGAAGTCACTTAAGGACATAGTCATCTGGATACCAGCAAAGCATTAAAATTATCAATATAAAAGAGGTGTAAGATGTAGGTGATACGTGTGGAACAAAAGCTAGAGAAAAAATTAGATTTCCTTACTACTCATAGCCTGTTGACAAGTCCTTGAAGTTCCTCTGGGGACTCAGCTGCTTCCATGTGGACACATCTACTCAGGGCAAAAAGCATTCTTAGTCCACCCCCCCCCCAGGATACTGAAAATCTACTTTCACATGTAAAAATTACTTTGGAAACTTCTTTATCTCTATTCCCCACCCCTGCCCTCAAGATATACATTGGCAATCATCTCCCAAGCATATACCCACTGATACACATCAGAAGAGTCTCTTCCCTGAGTTTTTACTAAATAGTAATAAATGACCTTTCCCTAACAATAGCTAGCCCCCTCAAGGTCCTGGAAACCTTGTTTATAAAATACCTTGGAGGCTTGTGCTATCCCTAACCTCCTCCCAAATTGAAAGTATATAATCAGCCACTCTTCATGACCCTCTCTCTCTACTCCAAATAAATGAATAAATATTTTTTTAAATAAAATAAAATAAATGACTTTTTTTAATGAAAGAAGAAAAAGGAAAGAAATATTTGAATATTAATGTACATCTATTTCTCAAGCATAAAATAGTCAAGACACTGGATTAAAACTTAGATACAAAAAAAGAAAGAAAATATTCATAACTATAGTTGACTCTATGAATCCCAAACTAGGGCATACATACCAAAGACAAAAAAAAATTATAAGTGTTAGAGAGAAAAAAAATAATTCATTAATAAAGAAACAAGAATCCGACTGACAGAAATTTTTTAAATAACATCAGATATAAAAAAGAATGAAGTAATAGCTTTATTATTTTGAAAAAAATAATCACAAATGTAAACATTTAGATCCTTATAAAATGTCATTGGAATAGGAAGGCATAATAAAAAAAAATATTTTCAGGAATACAGACCACAGATAATTTGCCTTAATTTGTGTAGGCAGCACTTAAATACTAATATTTTAACAGTTAAAATGTACTCTATGACCTATGGGGTGGGGTAAAAGAGGATGACCAAGTCATCTTGAAATAATTCAGTTTTATGAAAAAAGTAAAAAAGTAAAAAGATCAAAAAAAGACTTGAAGAAAAGAGAGATAAAACATATGCATAATAAAAATAAATAAATAAATAAACAACTGGAGTGCCTGGGTGACTTAGTCGGTTCAAGTTGTCTGCCTTCAGCTCAGGTGATGATCCCAGGGTCCTGGGAGTCTGCTTCTCCCTCCCATTGAGAAAAATAATTTGACTTATTTATTTGAGAGAGATAATCTTTAAATTTTACTTATTTATTTGAGAGAGAGTGAGAAAAGAAAAACATGCACACCCGAGGGGGAATAACAGAGGGAGAGGGAGAAGCACCCCACTGAGCAGGGAACCCCCTGCGGGGCTCTATCCCAGGACCCGGGTATTATGACCTGAGCTATAGGTAGACACTTAACTGACTGAGCCACTCAGGTACCCCAATGAATACAATCTTTAAAAATAATAATAATAATAATAAGTAACATTTCATATAGTATGATTTTTTTTAATGTAAGACTTGGTATAAAAACAGGATGACATACTTGTCTAATAATAGCAAAAGACTTTGATAAGTTTAGATGCAGTAGTACATAAAAAATTTAACTTCCTTCATTAACTGATAATTTAATTAGATTAAATTAAAAGACATCAAAATTTAGAGAATCTAATAGTCCTGATCTATTAATAAATGTAGCCTGAAAGACCCCTGCCCTGAAAAGTCCCCTCCCCTGGAAGATAGGATAACTAACCGCTTGTTTGCTTTTCTGTGAACCGCTGGCTTTTAGGCGTAGATTAGGTTATTAATTGCGTGATTAATTGCTCTTTTGCCCTTCTGTAACTGTTTGGCTTATAGAAATAATAGAAGACGCCATGATGGCATTCCTACCTTCCCCCTTCTTGTTCCCCCTCCCTGCCTCTCTCCTCCCGCGCATGGGCCCTCAGAACCAATCAGCTTGTTCCCCCTTCCCGCCTCTCTCTTCCGCGCGAGCGGGTCCCCAAAGCCAATCAGCAAACTCCACATATGCCTTTTTCAAAAGTTCTAACTGTCAACCAATCAGTTGCGTCCCACCCAAAACTTGTTTGCACCTGTCTATAAAAATCCTGCACCACCCCAGCCAGGTGTGCTCAGCTAGCAGGAGCTGCTGACCACCCGCAGGCGCGCGCTGACCACCCGCAGGCGCCTGCGTAACAATAAAGAACCTCTTGCTGATTGCATCCAGTGGCAGTGTTGGATTCTTGGGTAAGGGGATCCGCGGGTCTTTCATTTGGAGGTCCCACCGAGACCATCGGACTCCTGCCCAAGGATCCAACCGACTCCCACTGGGAGGTAAGCTGGCCAGCATTTAAATTTTAATAACTGTGTTTTTGTCTCCTGTCTCGTGCTCTTGTTTGTCTCTCGTCTTGTGAGGCCTCTGTTCTGCCTGTTCTGCGGGTAGCAGAATAGGACTGTACAACAGCGTGCGTTGTTGCTCTGTATTCTGTAGGCAGCTTGAGAAGGAGTTGACGAACTCGGACTTCTCCCCTGCCACCCTGCGGGACGCCCCAGGGTTCTGTCCGCCGCAGAGGAGCCTTTTGGTTCCCCTGGGCTGGTTCTGTCCGCCGCAGAGGAGCCTTTTGGTTCCCCTGGGCTGGTTCTGTCCGCCGCAGAGGAGCCTCTTGGTTCCCCTGAGCTGGTTCTGTCCGCCACAGGGAGACCTCGTGGTTCCCCTGGGCTGGTTCTGTCCGCCACAGGGAGACCTCGTGGTTCCCCTGGGCCGGTTGAATTTGTATTTTCGGTTTTGTACCGAAATCGCGCAGCGTCCTTCTTAATTGTTTTGTGTGTCTTGCTTATTGTCCTTGGTGTTTTCTTTGACTCCGAATGGAGGCCAACAATGTATGTCTTCATGCATGTCTCCATGTTATGTCTTTAAATGTGGATATATGTTCCTTGTACTGGTCATGAAGGTTACATTCTGTTTAAGGGGACTCTGGCTTTATTTCTTTCTGTTACTCCTAATAGATGTGGGGGGCTTCTCCCTCACTCACTTCCCATGTTAATGGCTATAACTGGAGCCAACTGGGGTTGGTCTAACTCGAGACAGAGACTATAAGGAATATTCCCAAGCAGCTGCCGAAACTCTTTTTGTTTCGGGGAAGTTTCCTTGTGTTCTCTGGCTTGACTTGGACTGCCTAACCCCTCCCTCCTTGCTGGTGGGAAAGCATGGCCTCTGCTCCTCTGTTGGGGCTTATGAGCTCTAAAACTGGTAATCTTTTCTCTGCCTCCTGGTAGCACTTTGTTTCTTCTGTTTCCCCCTTACATGTTTCTGTACCAACGTGTGTGCAGCCTGCATGACTGGCCTCTAGATCATGCACCACGGCTCCTTCTCTTTTCACTGTCAAGGAGCAAGAAGAGCCCCCCCTGGACCTAACACCCCCACTCCAGATCTTCCCACGCATGTCTCAGGTAAACATTCAAAGTGGAGTGGGCCCAGGTGGAACATAAATCACTATTGGAACTAAGTTAAGGTTGTTGGTTTAATTAAGACCTGTCTTTTAAGTTAGCAGTAAATGTGAAACTTCAAAATTTACTGAAGGTCAAATAAGCTCATGTTATTTATTAAAATTTGTTAGCAGAGAAATGACTAAACTGATGGTTAATTGTCTGTCTCAAAGTTCTAATGGGTAATTGCTGAAGTAGCTTTCAAAGTCTTTGGTAACCTGAAAGTTTAAGTTTTGCTTGGATGACAAATGGAATTGAATTGTGGACATCTAGGTCTTAACCAAACAGGATAAAATACTAAGTCATAAATTACTGAATGTAGGTTTGTGCTTTTGACTTCTTACTGCGAAGAAACTAAGAGTATTTAAATCTGCTGGTAAGCTTGTTTTCCACTTAACTGATTCATAAATTTGCCACCTGAAGAATTCTGTTGTAACAGTTCACAATTGGTTAATAACTAAAGGTGTTTCTAAGAATACAAAGTTCTGCTTAGTGTAACTAAGACTGATGGAAATAAAAGGAAACTCTGTATGTAGGAAAATAGGAGATATGTAGGAAAGATTTAAGGAATGGGAATACATTTTGTTGAAGGTAAAGAAAGATAATTTTGTCCTAAATGAAATGGTTGTTTAGAAGGAAGTGGCTTGGGACAAAACCTGAATGCAAAGGAAAGTTGTAGAAGGTTTGTGAAGGGAAATCTTCAGAAAAGGAATTTTATCTATGGTCAAGAAAGGATTAAGATTGAAATGAATGGGTTTTAAAGGTACATTGGTACAAGACTGAAATTCTCTGTTCAAAAGGACAATGTTTTCTTAGATCAATCTATCTGCTGTTAAGAAAATGTAAATGGTTTTTTCTTTGCCTGCCCAGAAAAACGAGTTTCTATGTTCAGTTTTATCAGGTGTTTAACATCCCTAATTATATTTAGGCATGTGCTTTAAAACTTTCTAAGATTTTAGCAAATGTTGACAAGATTTAAGTTGTAAATCTCTTTAACTCAGGTTAAAGGTATGCGAAGTTGCTCATGAAGTACTACTGAACCAATGATAAACCTTGGGTTACATTTGGGAAAATGCTATAACTATTCTAGAGATTCTACGCACTTCCTAAAGTTTAACGTTTTGAGAGATCATTGCTTGATACTGTAATTATGGAAATGTTATGTATCACAGAAATAACCTGATTTCCTTGCAGCTAAATTGTAAACTCCCGTGTCTCTTTTTAGCTCTAACCATATCCATTCTGAGTTTTCGTCATTTATAATTGTTTTAATTCTCTGGTAAAATGAGTTTTATCTTCAAGGAGATTCCTATAAAGGACTTTTACAGATATTTGATATGCTTGAAAATCCTAAAACTGAAATGGGTAAGAATTTCCAGAACTGACTAAAGCCGCATTCACCAGAATTAGTAATATGGGACTAAATGAACTAAAAGATGATAATGCTATGTCTCTTACTGTTTTATCTTACTTTGAACATTGCTGGTTCTCTCTAATGTTTGCTCTTCCAGACTAGAGATACTCCCTCCTAGTTATCTGTAACTTATAGAGATGTAAAAGTGCTCATTTGTAAAAGTGCTCAAAGCATTCACCTTCTCTCTCTATCTGAACCCTCTGAAACCAAAAGGTCTTAGTAAGTATTCTTTCTTCATGGCAATCAGTCATTTGCATAAGTTCAATAAGAATCTGTTCTCCTTGTAACAGGAAAGAATTGGAAACTGGTTATTTTACCAAGGCTTTGACTGGGATGTCATATTTGAAAAGACTCAGATATGACCAGACAGCTTTAAGGAACTAAGGTTGACTTTATGAAACCTGGAGCCATAAAGCCCCTTGGGACTGTTGGCCTGATACCTTGCTTACAGAGTTCCCAACAGCCCCACCAGGTGAGTAAAGAATGTCACTCCTTGGTAGGTGCAGTCTCGGGAAGAGGAATTCGCCCAAAGGCATTGCAGGCATGCCTCATGGCAAGTACAGGGCTTGGCTTCTGGCCTGGAGAGGCTACTAAAAGTTCAACCTAGAGATTCCTTATACAAAGTTCCAGCAAAGCAGATTCTAAAAGATCTATTGATCACAGTCACTGTTCTTGCTGAGCTTATGTAAATAATTAGGCCAAGTTTGTTAAAACTGGACTTGTTTCACAAGTGAATTAGTCCTGATTTGGCTATCTCTGGAAATGAGGGTTATTTTAGAGAGAAAAATTGTTTTAGTAACACACCTTTATGGATGTTAAATTCTAGATTTGATTGTCTTTAAATGTTTGTTTACCTAAGCTAAACAATTAGAGGTAAACTTCAGAGAAGTTGCACAATAGCTTCTTTAGTTGATCTTATTATTTTGTGGGGATATTAGCAGAACCCCACAGCACATGATTAAACAACTGGAAAATGGGATTGATTCCCCTACAATTG
Source organism: Mustela nivalis (assembly GCF_964662115.1). NCBI lineage: Eukaryota > Metazoa > Chordata > Mammalia > Carnivora > Mustelidae > Mustela > Mustela nivalis. Next base: position 539,077 of record NW_028136282.1, on the reverse strand, counting down.
TATAACTTAACTAACACCTTATGTGGGGCTGGGATAATGAAATTGCCTAAAAACCACCATACCGCACTCCATAGGATTAACTATGGACTTGTGGAGATAATGGATGACCCCACTTTCTTTATGAGTGGATTGTATGATGCATGGGGGACTCCCCTTATCTTTTGACAAGTTTTCTCCCACTTGACAATGATCCTCTGTAATCAGGATATTGTTAAGGCTGGACCACTCAAAGGTCGTCTTATTGGTTTCATCTCTTAGTCATATTTATACTAGAGGCCACCTCTGTTGAGGTGCAATTGCAAACAGATGCTTTAGCTAAGCATAGAACAGCCCTCCTCATAAAAAGAGCCTCAAAGCTCACTATAAAACAGTCCTTGACTGTAATGACTTCACATCAGGTCCAGATTTGTCTTAGAAGCCAAAGGCCACCAATGGATGATGGAGGCCGACTTATTAAATACTGGGCTATACTTATAGATATGCCAGAAATAAAACTTGTCAGACTTTAAACCTAGTTACCTGTATGCCTGAACCTGACCACTGTACTTCTTTCTCTATAGAGCAAAAATGTTCAAAAGTTATTGATCTTGCTTACTCTATTTGTCCAGATTTAAGATGCCCCTGTTAAAAATATGAATGACAGTTGGTTTTCTGATGTCAATAGTTTTCATAGAAAGAATAAGAAAAGCTAGGTGTGCCATAGTGCTCACTAGCACTTTGCAATTGCCAAAGCCTAAGAATTAACATTTATACTGACTCCAAATATGCTTTCCTGGTACTACATGCCCATGGAGCTATTTGGAAGGAAAGGGGATTGCTATCAAGCCATAACTCCTCAATCCAATATGGGCCTAAGTTCCCAAACCCTCCTCATCGCTATACTAAGGATGGCATATATCAAATCTGGGATACACATCTGTGTCTTACACCCATGATTGGACAGCTCAGTCAGAAGGCAGTTTTATGCTGGGAACAAGAATCATACGAGTGGTACTTGGGCAAATAACACATGATGTCTAGGATGGCTCACTAGAAATGTGTTCCCAAGTAATAGTACTCCAGGCTACTGACCGGTTTGCTACTGATTGGGCAAGGTGACCTGGCATCAGATGGCCAGCTCCAAACGGAACCCACTGGATATGTGGAACCAACCTGCGGCCCTGGCTTCCTCCCGGGTGGATAGGTCGCTGTACTTTAGGATTTGCCTGGATCTATGGGCGCATTACTAAAACCATTACAACTCCAGCTAATCTCCCCAACTTGAAACAAAGATGGACACAATCTGTTTTTAGATAAGCTACCTAGCTGATCTCCGGCTAGCTGAAGCAGTCTCAGCTTGCTACTTCTCCGCCATCTTGACTCCTCCCCACAATCTGTTTTTAAATGGTATGATCACTTAGCATCCATCTTTGTTCCATCTGCGGGACTAGAGAATGTCATGTGGCATGTAGAAGCCCTTAATAAATATACTACAGAGGCACTCAGTGATTCACTAAATGGCATCTCCCTACTTAATACCGAAGTGTCACAGACATGCAGGGAAGTCCTACAAAATAGGATGGCTTTAGATGTCCTTCCAGCAGCCCAGGGTGGCACATGTGCAATCATCAAAACAGAATGTTGCGTATACATCCCAGACTATCACAAAAATGTCACAGGAATAATAAAGGATATGAACACCCAGATTAAGGCCCTACAAGATCCTTCTCTCTCAGTAAATGGTTAAGTTCCTAATTTGAAGGAGGACTATGGCCGAATCTCTTTTTTGGGCTTCTTATTCTTATCGCCTTATTAATCTTAATATGTTGCTTTGTTCCATGTTTCTCTACTTGGTGCCGAGACTCCATTGCTACAATGACTTCGCCACGACAGACGATCCTTGTCGCGCGCAAGGACGCCTCTTCACTGTCAGCGCTGGATTCAGCTGCCTCCACCTTTGTAACTCCCTTATGTTCCTACCCTGATCAATATTGACCCGAGCAGGTAGGGACAGCTCTACGCCCCTATTCAGCATGAAGAAGTTATAGAAGATGAGACCTTCCACCTTCAACCCCCTTAAAGATTTCAGGGTCAAGATTGTTCAGGGGGAAATGACGGAGCAGGAGGCTGGCTGAGAAGAAAGCAAAAGCTGGCGCCTTGCACCCCACTTAGAGCAGGAACAAGACGAATGGATATAAGATTCTATCCATGATAAAGAAAAAGGGGGGAATGAAAGACCCCTGCCCTGAAAAGTCCCCTCCCCTGGAAGATAGGATAACTAACCGCTTGTTTGCTTTTCTGTGAACCGCTGGCTTTTAGGCGTAGATTAGGTTATTAATTGCGTGATTAATTGCTCTTTTGCCCTTCTGTAACTGTTTGGCTTATAGAAATAATAGAAGACGCCATGATGGCATTCCTACCTTCCCCCTTCTTGTTCCCCCTCCCTGCCTCTCTCCTCCCGCGCATGGGCCCTCAGAACCAATCAGCTTGTTCCCCCTTCCCGCCTCTCTCTTCCGCGCGAGCGGGTCCCCAAAGCCAATCAGCAAACTCCACATATGCCTTTTTCAAAAGTTCTAACTGTCAACCAATCAGTTGCGTCCCACCCAAAACTTGTTTGCACCTGTCTATAAAAATCCTGCACCACCCCAGCCAGGTGTGCTCAGCTAGCAGGAGCTGCTGACCACCCGCAGGCGCGCGCTGACCACCCGCAGGCGCCTGCGTAACAATAAAGAACCTCTTGCTGATTGCATCCAGTGGCAGTGTTGGATTCTTGGGTAAGGGGATCCGCGGGTCTTTCATAGCCATCCTGGGATGTAGCCATCCCAAAACAATAGTCTTCAGTAAGTATATAAGCATAAGTTGAACATTTACACAAACAGGCCATTATTTAGGCCAGAAGTATATGCCAATAAATTCCTAGAGTTAAATATCAGGCTATATTTTCCAAGAATAAGGCAATAAAATTAGAAAACAATGACCAAAATATTAAATTCATATAATTGGAAGTTAACTTCATACCTAAAAAGAAATAATACAGCTAATTCAGAAATTTTTAGAATTACAGTACTTTGGTAATATCAACTCTCAAAATGAGTAACGGACAGGTGGGGCTAGGGAGGAAGAGATCCATAGGGAACTTTGTGAACAGGCTCTCAGAAATCCCCAAAATGTGGTGTGGGAAAACCAGATTAAAGAGATAAATTGGACCACCCTATCCCAGGGAAGAGCACCCTGATCTAGGCATGTGGGATGGAGGACCACCCTGCCCTAGGTGTATGGAGTGGGTCATGTGGGGTGGGTGTCTCTATGATGAACACCTGTAACCAAAAAAAGAATAATCAGACCCTCAAAAGGAGGTAAGCCATTGCAGGAGTTATTGATAGAGATGTTAAAAGGATTAAAGTTGCCTGGTTACCTTTTTATAAAAAATAAACCCTGAAGGCACTCATTGTTAACTGTGTGGGGACCCCTCTTAGTTGTGAGAGCTTTTTCTATATATTCACTTGATAAACTTCTGTCACTTCCTCACTCTCCATTGCCCACGAGATTCCTTCTTTGACTCCAAGAGACAAGAACCTAGCTCTCCCACATCATTCCCTAGAGTTAAGTATCAGGCTATATTTTCCAATGATAAGGCAATAAAACTAGAATAGAATGACCAAAATATTAAGTCCATGTAACTGGAAGTTAACTTTATACCTAAAAAGAAATACAGCTAATTCAGAAATATTTAGAATTACTGTACTACGGTAATATCATTTGTGAAAATAAGTGACAATAATTAAAGGTATGAAAGAAATCTAAAGGTTTAATTGTATTAATTCAAAAGAAAAACAAAACAATACAACAAAAACACCAAAGCATAAAACAACAAAACAAAACAAAAAGAATATAAAGGCAAAACCTAAGAACGACAGCAGTCATAACAAAATATTATAGAAACAAGCAAATTTTTGGAATAGATTAATAAGAAAGATTTGACCAATGAGTACTGGTCAGGAATACTCAGAGATGATGAAGATAAAATAAAATACTAAATGAAATGTATAAAAACTAAATTATAGACCTAAGAGACTGATTAAAAATGCTTCTAGAAAAAGAGTCTCATTTGAAGACAATAAAATTAATAGCACCATAGAGAAAACTGTATTTGTGACATAGGGGATCAATTAGAGATGATAAAGTATTTCCTTGAATATCAAGATAACAATTAGACTCAGTGGCTCAGTCAGCTAAGCCTCTGCCTTCACCTCAGATCATGATCCCAAGGCCCTTAGACTGAGCTTTACTCCCTGCTTGGTGGGAAACCTGCTTCTTCTTTTCCCTCTCCCTCTGCAGCTTCCCCTGCTTGTGTTTGTTCTCTCTCTCTCTCACTCTCTCTCTCAATAAATAAAATTTTAAAAGTTAAAAAAAATTAAGAAATAAGCATCAAAGATTAATCCATAAGGTAAAAATATTTATTAAAGTGATTAATTAATTTATATTAAAATTAAATATTTCCTTGCAATTAAGTGCAGTGTGGAGAAAAAGTTAATAGACAACTGACATAGGAATGAACAATACTTAAAATATTTAAAACTGACAAGGAATTATTAGATTTAGACTCCATGATGATCTCTATGTATGTGCATATAAAACACCTTAAAATACTTTGTAGGAATGTGCTACAGGAAATTAAAGAGACAGGGAGATAAAGGGGGAAAAATAGCTCAACTTGAAATGACTAGTTGGCTGCCACTGTGTTTTATTTACATTTTCCACCACTTTTTTGGTCAATGAAATTATTTTACATGTATCTATTATTATCTTGTAGGACATGTTACACTAATATCATTATTAATGAAGTTGAGAATAAGAATATGATGCCTCATTTCATCATAATTGTTAAAAATGATCCCTAAGCTGGTAAATGCAGGAAGCCAGAAACAAACAATAATTAGCACCAGTTCAAAAGCTTGTCCACCTGGAACCTGTAAGAAAATCCAACTAGATCCTGAAAATAATGAGTGATTTGAGGAAACTGGACAGGGATATAGATTTCCAGATGCTTTTTACTTATAATGGCAATAGCAACTTAGACAAGGTAATGGAAAAAAATCTATTAATTGGCAGTAGGAAAATTATTAAAAAAATATAAACCATAAGCCAATGAACTTGGAAAAATTATGAAGAATCTACATAAACATAAAATGAAACAATATATATTTGCCAAGGCACATTCACATTTTAAAAAATAAGTTGAAAGGGGAACAATATGCCATAATACATATATCAATGTTTTTCATAGAAGTTTAGTATAAAAAATAAACATTTTAAATAATTTATTTGGAAATTGATATCACATATCTGAAAAACTTGGAAGAAGAAATGGATAACCATGACTAAACAAATGTAGCAGAAAAATGATTTACAATAATAGATAAAAGCTATTCAAAAATGTAGTGAATATTGGCCAAAGCTTAGAAAAATCGATAAAATATAAAATGTAAAATGAATTCATGAATGAAAAACAGAATCCCATTAAATCTAATTTGGAAAGAACTAATATATTTTTTTTTGCCTGAATCTGCTCTGCCTTTCATTAGGTGGGACACTGACCAAGCCCACTCAGCTCCTCTCTCATGCCCATTAATAGAAAAGTCAGGGACATTAATTACTTCTGGGATGAATTTTAACCACTGTGGATAGGATGCAGAAGCCAGTGGGTTAAACAGATTCTTTCTTGTTTCAGGAAAATAATTCTGAGATGTATTCTGTGCATTAGGATTGATGCTCAGTTGTCCACAATCATAATCCACTCAGTCTGAACTCATATATGTTTCTCCTGGACCACTTAGCTCTTCTCATTCTCTCCTCTTCCACGTGATCAAATCCCAAAATAATTATTTAGGTTGTGTATGCAAGTCCTGATTTTGAAGGGAAACTCAGTTACAGAAAGAGATGAAAATAAAGATACAGGGAAAAAAATGGTGCAGTTGGGTGACTCAATTAGATAAGCAGCTGACTCTTGATTTCAGCTCAGGTTGTTATCTCAGGGCGATGAGATGAAGGCTCTGTGCTGGGCAAGGAGGTTGCTTAAGATTCTCTCTTCTTATCCCTTTCCTTCCACCCCTCACCTCCCATGCTGTCTTTCTCTTAAATAATAAGCACTTCTGAACTATCTTAGATTCTGTACCTTCTCTCCAGTCATGAACCTATCACTGTCTTTAACTCTTGAAAACTTCATTAGACAAATTAATGTGATGAAGGAAGCAATATGAGAAAGCCTATTAATCTGATGAGCATGGAACTGAACAAACCCTATAGATACTTTCCCTTTGATTTCTAGCCTATCAATACCTACAGTGAGTCACATACACTCAAGATTATTGTTTTTATTGTATACTTCATATATTCATTAATTTTTGACTCATTATCATTTTGTTGAAGTGTTAAACTATGGTAATAAACAAACTTTTAATTAACTTTTCCTCCTAGGATACAAATATAACTTGCACTTGAGCTTTAGCTAATTTTATGTTCTAAAATTGCCAAAACACAATGATCAAGGTTTCTAGATTATTTACTGTATTTTCTACTATATAATATTGTTCTATCTTTTCTGTATAAAGAAAATGAATGCTTGGGGCTCTTGGGTGGCTCAGTGCGTTAAAGCCTCTGCCTTCTGCTCAGGTCATGATCCCAGAGTCCTGGGATAGAGCCCCACATCAGGCTCTCTGCTCAGCAGGGACCCTGCTTCCCTTCCTTTCTCTCTGCCTGTCTCTGTCTACTTGTGCTGTCAAATAAATAAATAAAATCTTTAAAAAAAGCAAATGAATGCTTGATAACTAAATGAATGCTTTTCTGAATAAATTAAATATGGCAATAGCATTTTATTTTATCATGCTTTACATATTAAACTATAATATTATATCACTAGTCTACAAATAATCTACTCACATAGTGATTTGGAAGCTTTTATTTTTTTTATTATTTTTTTTTTAGATTTTATTTATTTATTTATTTGACAGAGAGAGATCACAAGTAGGCAGAGAGGCAGGCAGAGAGAGAGAGGAGAAAGCAGGCTCCCTGTGGAGCAGAGAGCCCGATGCAGGACTCGATCCCAGGACCCTGAGATCATGACCTGAGCCAAAGGCAGTGGCTTAACCCACTGAGCCACCCAGGCGCCCGATTTGGAAGCTTTTAGCAAAAGAATTCTTCCTCCTGATTGTAGTATAAAAGCCACAGAAATATACAGAAGACTCCAGGATAGAAAGTTAAATCCAGTTATCCGTGATGCCTTGAGTAGGACCTGACCTATGTATGTCCTGGGATGCACTAGTAACTGTTACATGCGATAGGATTATATTTAATATATACAGTTTCATTTACTTCACAAAGGAGATATAAATTTGAGAATAAAATATTTGATGAATCTATAAAGTCTATATCTATTTGTAACCAATGTGGTAGAATTAAGATGTTAATTTGAAAAAAAAATTTCATTGAACACATACACATATTCAATTGTTTTTATATATATAAACAGCATTATTTTTTATGTAAATAAATGCATTGTCAGTAAAATCCATTTACTTATCAATCATAAGGGTAATTTTAAGTACTAAGAATAAGAAATATGTGAAAAGATAAGTGTTCAAGAGTGCAGTTTGTGGTAATTAATACAATATGATAGGCTCATAAAAAAGATATATTACTTGAACTTAAAAGCTTCTATAATTAAGCAATGACCACTTGAAATTTGTAATTAGTCTTGCTGCAGTTTTTCCTTGCACTTATTGCCCTTCCCCAGAAGTTCATTAAGAATTTCTGTGAATGTCCTTATGTTTAATCTCATTCATAGATTCCACTGCTGCTCACAAAACAAAGCCAAAAAGAGAGGTGACTCTATGTGGCACTCCATCCACAAGCAATACATTCATAAATAATTAAAAAGCTCTCTACTTCATTTGTTACCCATTCAGCTGATAATTTAAATGAGTAACTGAGGCCATTTTATCAGCACTTTTAATAGAATGCGACTCAGAAACTTCACAGTGTTATTTAAGAAGAAATGCTCATGTGTTAAGGTTTTTATTTTTTTTTAATCAACAAAATAATTTTCAAATATTAAAACCAAATGTCTCCTTTTCCTCCAAGTTTCCTTGCTACGTCAAAGTTATAAATAAATACATTACAATCGTATTTTGAGTAGTAGATAAAAACAAATGTTTTGAGGGGCGCCTGGGTGGCTCAGTGGATTAAGCCACTGCCTTTGGCTCAGGTCATGATCTCAGGGTCCTGGGATCGAGTCCCGCATCAGGCTCTCTGCTCCACAGGGAGCCTGCTTCCTCCTCTCTCTCTCTGCCTGCCTCTCTGCCTACTTGTGATCTCTCTCTGTCAAATAAAAAAATAAAATCTTTAAAAAAAACAAATGTTTTGAAACTGTCTGTGGGTTGAGAATCTGGGTTAACTGATCTCAATGTATTTAGACTTTATTAGATGGTTGTTTTTAGACTATTTAAAAATACATGCTCAGATAATGACAACATTATTTTATTCATTTTAATAAATAAATTATTTTATTTAATTATGTTTAGATATTTATTTATTAAATTAATGATTTAATATTTAACAATCTAAATTTGAAATATTTTAAATTCTAAAAAATAGTTATTTAATTAAATCGATATATTTAATATAAATATTTAATAAATTATTTAATCATTATTATAATTATGCAATACATTATGTATTGTGTAATAATTGCATTTTAATAAATAAATAAATAAATGTATTATTTACATTATTTTATTTTACTTTATTTTATTCAGTTGACAAAGAGAGGGAGAACACAAGCAAAGGGAGCTGCAGGCAGAGGGAGAGGGAGAAGTAGGCTCCCAGCTGAGCAGAAAGTTCAAACTGGGGTTCCATCCCACGACCGTGGGATCACCACCTGAGTCAAAGGCAGATGCTTAACTGACTGAGCCATCTAGATGCCCAAGGCTTTGTATTCTTTGCTTCTAAATATTGATGCTGCTTCATCTCTGGAGTTAGTAAATTGATGCTGAGAATTCATATCAAAGAATTGATAGTAGCTGTTAAGCAGAAACATGTAATTTACAGGAAAAAAAAAAGAACAGAATGAAGAGAAAGGCCAAAAGTCAAAAGCATATTAATATAAAATTTAATTAGATAAATAAAGCTGGTATTCCTGAAGGGGGCTAATAAAAGAGCTGCAAAGAGCTGATAGGATTAGGAAAATTGTCCACTCCTGGTCATTTCATAATTTTAAACTATTCCTTATTAATAAATATACTTAGTTCCAGAAACACAACCACATAAGGACATTTCCACCAAGTTTCCTCTAACAGCATTTACAAATTAGACGTTCAAACAATGTAGTTTTTTACATGTTGCATCTGTATCTTAAAGTTTAAACACTTTCTGTGACACATTTTCTAACAATGAAATATATATATATATATATATATATATATATATATATATACATATATATATATATATATATATATACCTTATCCCTAAATGGAAAAAAAATATATATATATAGAAACCTTATCCCTAAATAAAACCTTTCTTTGTTTATTAGCTTAAATAGGTAAATTAGCAACAACAACAACAACAAACAGCTAATATTATAGAGGTAGGAACAATTTACCTTTTCATTCATTGCTATTTTCTAAAAATTCCTATTTTATTTTTTCTCAAGTCTGTCATAATAATTTTCTAAATCTCCTGCCTTATTCAATTTTTTTCTTTTAGTGGAAATCTCTATTTCATATTTATTTTCTCTTCCTCCACTCTTTGCTCTAATAATTCAATGTATTATTAGATTTTCTGTTTTTCTCTTTATCCAGATATATCTTTTCTTTCTTTCTTTCTTTTCTAAATAATTTGATTTGCTGGCATTTTACATCAGTACATGCTTTCTTATAAATGTTAGAAATGTCTGTGGAACTTCTAGAAGAATAAACTTTTTTACCTTTAAGAAGTTTACAGTCTAGAGTGCCTGGGTGGCTCAGTTGGTTAAGTGTCTTCCTTCAGCTTAGGCCATGATGCCAGGGTACTAGGATCCAGTCCTGCATCAGCTGCCTGCTCAGCAAGGAGTCTGGTTCTTCCTCTCCCTCTGCCCCTCCCTCTCTCTCTCTAATAAATAAATAAAATCATTAAAAAAAAGACTTACTGAAATCTGAGACTGAATTACTAAATTCAGTCTTAATATAAGACAGCTAAACAAAGCAATGATCACAACTGGAAAATTTATTCAGATCATGGTTTAACATTTTTGGTTGACACAGGACCTCTTTCAGTAACAACTTTCCCTAAATATCAATTTCTTTTTAAGGCAAAAAATTTTGACAAGAAATCCAGATCCTTCTCATCATTTTCATATCAATTTAATGTGACATCCTCGGAGTATATAATCAAATATGTAATTATTCTATCTGTTGCCTTGTATATTGCCTGTATCTTTTTCAGACTCAAAGTTCCATTGAGGTAGAGTTTTTTTTGTTCTGTTTTTAAAGCAGAGATTTTTAAAGTGTTTGATATATACAAGATGCTTAATAAGTGTTTACAAAACCTATGTATTTCAGAAGCCTTAAACAGGCTTTAAAATAATGTAGGTGATATTAGTAGTCATATCAAACAATTTGTAGGTTTCAGTCATGTAAATAACTACATTTCTCAGAGACAGAGAAACATACAAATGATCTGGGTCCAGTAGGATAATGCTAGCATGTGTTGTAAATTCTCTTATATGACCTTATTCTTGCAAGAATTGGTTATGTGGCAGAAAAAAAGGTATCACTATCTTATACTTTATGATTTAAAGAGATTTATGGAAGTTGTTAATTTCTTACACTACCCCTTTGTTTCAGTGGACCCAATTTCTGTGGTAATGGTGAGAGGAAAGTAGGCAATTTAGGCAGCAGCAAAAATCTCCTACAAGGCACTATAAAATAAGGCTTGTTCTAGATCATGGGTCTGTCCAAAGGGGAATGTTAAGGGGTAGAATGGATGATGGATGCATTGTGGACTTATAACTATAAGATTAATACTGTTATGCCCCAATAATGGGTCTATGATTAAAGGAGCGAGACTGATGTAAAGCGAAGGTCAAGCAAAGCCTTATTTCATGCCAAGCATCAAGAATCTAACCGAACGTTCAGAGCCACACCTCTTATGAGAGAAGGCAACCCTTCACTGTTTCACAGTCTAGCTTTTAAGGGCAAAGGCCATGAAGTCAGGCCTGGCCACGCACAGGTGACCAATGAGATTTTAACACACACAGGAAACTCCACAGTGAGGCTAGGTGACCAATTGAGGTTCAATTTATCCTAGTATAGACATTTGACCCAGCCTATTACACCTTGATTAGGATTGGTGCCAAAACGGTTCCCAAAGGGCAGAGGAGTGGGGCATACTCCTTAGTATCTAAGGAGACAATATGCAAACACCGCCCCCCCCTCCCGCTGATTGATGTCTCCACCTGGCCTGACCCACCCTTGTATATGGGCTTTGTTACCTGGAGCTGATTTCCAGGTCTTGTTTTTAAGTGAATCCCCTGGGGGAAGGGGAGCAAGGACAGTTTCAGGGTTAACCTCAATGGAAGCCTCTTGCTAATATATAAAAATATAAAATAGGTCCTTACATTACAACAACTCAGTAGGGAAAGTCCCTGTGTGGTGATAAAAGAAGTGATGTAACTTGCATTGCACATTCTATTTTTAAAACGTGTAAGTTGTATTTTTCCCTGCCATGACATCATACTTTATCTTCATCTCTGTCTACTAGTTTAAAACTAGTTAAACAAACTCAACAATTTTTTTAAAAAATATTTTATTTATTTATTTAAGAGCAAAAGCCAGAGAGAGAGAGAGAGAAAGAGCGCATGAGCAATATGGGGCTCGATCCCAGGACTCTTGAGATCATGATCTGAGCCAAAGGCAGACACTTAACTGACTGAGCAAATGAGACTCCCACAAACTCAACAATTTTATAAAATTTTTATTTGTTGGGGTGCCTGGCTGGATCAGTCAGTAAAATATGTAACTCTTGATCTTGGGGTTGTACGTTTGAAATCCACCTTGGGTGTAGAGGTTTTTAAAAATAAAATCTTTAAAAAAATTTTTTTTTCATTTTTATATTTAAGCCGTTGTATGGCAGTGTTGATCACTATATTGTACACCTGAAACTAATATTAACCTTATTTTAACTAACTGGAATTTAAATAAAAACTTTAAAAATAAAATAAAAATAATAATCATAAAAATAAAAAGAGGAAAAATTATTTGGCAGGCAATTTTCTTAATTGAATTATTATTTATTATTATCATAGTCTGTGTGTGTCGGTGGGAAATGGCTGGTATTCCAGTGAGTTCCATATCTGTGTTACACTGAGGTCCATGTCTGTAGTCAGTCTTTTTTTTTCTTTTAATTTATTTTCAGTGATCCAAAATTCATTGTTTATGCACCACACCCAGTGCTTCATGTAATAAATTCCCTCCTTAATACCCACCACTGGGCTCACCCAACCACCTGCCACCCTCCTCTTCAAAACCCTCAGTTTGTTTCTCAGAGTCCACAGTCTCTCATGGTTTGTCTCTCCCTCCGATTTCCCCCAGCACACTTCTCTCCATCTCCCAGTGTCCTCCACGTTATTCCTTATGTATTGAGTCTTATAAAAACTTTTATTTCTTTCCCTATTCTGCTTTGCATATGCTTATCTTAGATGTTAAAATGTTATAAACCCTCCTGCCTGGTCCATTTTCTCTCTCTTCTCTCATGATTTCTCATGCTCTCCCTGCCAACCCCACATGCCTTACAATATCTGGATATGACTAATTTCTTCCTGAGCTACTTTATTCTACTCTGCCATATGGTTGCCCTTCCCTCTTCTGTACCATAACTTCTATCCCCTGCATTTGTGCTTTAACAATACCTAATTCTTTTCACTACATCTGTATCTTTGAGGTCAATACTCAGTAGTGCAATCGCTGGGTCATAGGCTAGCTCTATTTTACTGGAAAGAAGGGCCATATGCACCCCAGTGTTCATAGCAGCAATGTCCACAATAGCCATTCTGTTGAAAGAGCCAAGATCCCCTTCAACAGACAAACGGATAAAGAAGATGTGATCTATGGATACAATGGAATATCACTCAGCCATCAGAAAGGATGAATACCCAACTTTTGCATCAACATGGATGGGACTGGAGGACATTATGTTAAGTGAAATAAGTCAAGCAGAGAAAGTCAATCATCATATGGTTTCACTTATTTGTGGAACCTAAGGAATAGCATGGAGGACATTAGGAGAAGGAAAGGAAAAATGAAGTGGGGGCATTGGAGGGGGAAATGAAACATGAAAAACTATGGACTCCAAGAAACAAACTGAGGGTTTTAAAGATGAGAAGGATGTGGGGATGTGTGAGCCTGGTGATGGGTATTAAGGAGGGCACATATTGCATGGGGCACTGGGTGTTTTACACAAACAATGAATCATGGAACACTACTTCAAAAACTAATGATGTATTGTATGGTAACTAACATAACATAATTTTAAAAAAAAGGAGGGGGACAATACCTAACACTCAATCTTTGCTAGTTTCTTTTTTACCTCCTTTTAAGAGTAAGCTCATTAGTGGTTTTTTGTTTGTTTGTTTGTTTTTGTCTCAACTAAAAGAAGAAAAATAATACACATTATTTTGAAAACTTTTTGAACAGTGTACAAACGTTAGTCAAGTCCACAATGTCTCATCTCTTCTTCCTCCTAACATGGCTAAGTTGAAAAACCCTTTATCTGGGAAAAGACCATTCTCCTGCCACCTTGTGTAAGATTTTGGCTTTAGCTTAGATTATCCTTTCTTTCCTTTTCTGAAAATAAGTTGAAAATATTAATAGCCTCCGTTTCTTTTTCCAAAATATGACTGCTTCTTTACCAAGTGAAAAAGCAACTCATTTTGACCATAGTAAACAGCTTGGACCTACTTTTTTTGGCTCACTGTTTTAGTGAGACAAGTGGAGTGAAGATGACACACCATTACCAAATGTATTCATAATTGGTAGACCATACTTCTAACTTGAAGTTTTGTTGCCATTAAACTACGACCAGAATCGCTATAATTACAGAGGTAAATTCTTTATATTTACTATATTTGAAATTACCATATAATACCAAAATAAAATTATGATTATGTGAAGAGTCTGTAATATTAAGAAGATGACTTTGAAATTATTGCTTATCTAAATGAAATTTCCCATTTTATAATCTTGTATAAGCTTCCGTTGTCATTTCCTATTTAAAATCTATTGGAAGGCACTCTTATTTTCCCTTAAGTGGGAAGTCAAATGTGGAACAAATTCATCCCAAAGGAACTGATTCTATATTCCACTGAAGACCAGGTGGCTTCCATGTGGCATTTTGCCTCTTGCATATTGTTCATCTCCTACAACAAATGGGGGTATGCTCTTTAGTAAACTAATTCAACTCAATTAGAGACATTGTCTTCAAGGGATAACATCATAGAGACTAGAATCAGAATCATACTTTTGGGAAAATTGGGCCCAGGTTTTTTGTTTTGTTTTAAGATTTTATTTATTTATTTGACAGACAGAGACCACAAGTAGGCAGAGAGGCAGAGAGAGAGGGGGAAGCAGGCTCCCTGCTGAACAGAGAGCCTGATGCAGAGCTCGATCCCAGGACCCTGAGATCATGGCCTGAGCCAAAGGCAGAGGCTTAACCCACTGAGCTACCCAGGCGCCCCTGGGCCCAGGTTTTGATGGCTTCTTTCCTCAATCTTATAAAACCTATTTGAACTCTACTGGATGCCAGTCTGCTTAAAAATATTTGGTCCCTTGTAATTTTAACCTTCCAGAGTTCAATGCACCTGATTCATGTAATATCCTATAGTATTTTTGTCAAAGGAAGACTCTCAAAGTGTGTTTCTTGGGAGACACTTTTCAATTGGTTGCTTACATTTCTGCATTTATTATTTGTTCTAGACCGTCCTTTGAAGATGGTTGTATTGAATAGACTTGGAGGACAGAAATAGTATCTTTTTTTTTAACTTAACCTGTTGTGTTTGCAAATATTATCTGCCTCTGTTTTGATTCTTCTTGTGGGAACTGAGGCTCAGAACTGATATATAACTCCCACCCCTACACACACACACACACACACACAGAAACACACACACACACAAATACTGTTAATATTCTGGCTACCTCTAATGCTGTGAATAATAAACTATATTATTTCTGAACCATGAGTCTGCGTCTTCTATCAACACCCAAGAAACCACGGCAGACTCATACACCAGCTTTCAAATAAGGGAAAATAATCTCAGATGCTTTATATTTTTTGATAGTGTTACCTACTTCTGAACATATGACTGAACACATATAAAGCTGGAGCCATGACCATTTAGAGCTTCTTCTGTGGAAGAACTATGCATTCACTAGTAAACAAAAGTAGTTTTATCTTTTTTTTTTTTCCTCCTGGACACCATTACCTCTCTCACACTGTTGCTCAAATTGGATGGAGTCTAAGGTCCTTTGAGGAAATTTTTGTTTAATGACTCAAAATAAAATAGGAAGAGTCTAAAGTGCTAAAATTAATTCTAGATAAAAGGTATAAGTCATGCCAGAAAGGATAGTAATTTTATCTAACAACTGCCTGTTCACCCCTTATTTGTTCATTAACTAATCTCCAAATTCCTGACTAAATCCCTTTTGTAAGCCAGAATGTGAGCTAAAAACTGGGATTTTAAAAAATTTTCATTTGAAATCCAGTTAGTTCACATATATGGTTGTATTAGTTTCATGTGTACAATATAACATATAGCACTCGGTGCTCATCATGACAAGTGCTCTAATTAACCCCCATCACTTATTTAATCCATCACTCCTTTCAGATCCTCTCAAGTAACCATCAGTTTGTTCTCCGTTATGAAATGTCTGTTTCTAGCTTTGTTTCTCTTTCTATGTGTTATTATTTTCCCCTTTGCTTGTTTGTTTTGTTACTTTTATTCCATATATGAGTAAAGGTATTTGTCTTTCTCTGACTTATTTCACTTTTAGCATTATACTGTCTAGTTCCAGCCATGTTATTGCAAATGGCAAGATTTCAGTCTTTTTTATGGCAGAATAATATTCCATTGTATATACATACCACTTATTCTTTATTTATTCATCAATTGATGGATACTTGGGTTCTTTCCATATCTTAGCTTTACAAATAATGCTGCTATAAACATAGGGGTGCTAGCATCCCTTTGAATAAGTTTTCTTAAATTCATTGGGTAAATACACACCAACAGGATTGTTGGATCACAAAGGACTTCTATTTTTAAATTTTATGGACATTCCATACTGTTTTCAAATATGGCTGTATCAGTTTGCATCACCACCAACAGTTCACAATTGTTACTTTTTCTTTTTTTTAAGATTTTATTCATTTGACAGAGAGAGATCACAAGTAGAGAGAGAGAGGAGGGAGCAGGCTCCATGCCTGGCAGAGAGCCCAATGTGGGACTTGATCCCAGGACCCTGAGATCATGACCTGAGCTGAAGGCAGAGGCTTAACCCACTGAGCCACCCAGGCAGCCCCCACAAGTGTTACTTTTTCACATCCTCTCCAACCCCTTTTGTTTCTTGTAGTGTTGATGTTAGCCATTCTGACAGGTGTGAGGTGGTATCTCTTTCTAGTTTTGCTTTGCAATTTCCTGATGATACATGATGATGGACATCTTTTCATGTATCTACTGAACATTTGAATGTGTTCTTTGTGGAAACACTTGTTCATGTCCTCTATCCATGTTTTTATTGGATTATTTGTTTTTGGATGATGACTAAAAACTGGATATTAAGTAACACACAAGACAGGTTTCCTTGAGCTTAAATTTTATTTGCCTGAGTATCATTAACAGGAAAAAATATGCATATGTGTATGTACAAGTGTGTTTATGTATACATCTATCTATCTATCCTCTATCCCCTGTCTTCTAATTGTGGTAAATCCTGTAAGGTGGGGAATGGGATAGTCTGAAGAAATATGCTGCTGGATATGTTGGGTAAGCAAATTTAATTGCACTCAGATGCATTGGATATAAGTGAATCACTCAAATGAGTTATTTAATATTATATAGAAACAAATTAAAATTTTATGTAGTTGAAAATAATAGGTAGTTAAAATAATTTTTGTTGTTTGTTGTTTTTGTGTCTCTTTTGTTTATATATACTATGGTGTGAATGTTTATGTCTCCCAAAATCATATTACAAAATCTAACTCTGGAAGTGATAGTATTAAAACATAGGGGCCTTTGGGAGGTGATTAGGTTATAAGTGGGATTACAGTCCTTTTAAAGGAGACCCCAGAGAGTTCTCTTGATTCATTCATCATGTACGTTTACAGTGAGAAGATAGCCATCTATGAGGAAGTGGGCTCTCCCTGGATCTGCCCATTCCTTAATCTTGAACTTCTCAGTTCTAGAACTGTGAGAAATAAATTCCTGTTCTTTATAAGCTATTCAGTCTATATCATGTCCGTTATAGCAGCCTGCATGCACAAGGACACTATGACCTAAAATGAGAGCAATAAATATAAAGTTTCAGTAAAGTCAGTTGGTACAATGTTTTTTTACTTAGAGAAGACATGCTGCTTCATGTTAAACCTTGATATTGTATATGTTTCTTGAAGGGCCACTTCTTACTCCTTTGTGTGTTTTCCACAAAGTCCAGGATGATGCCTTACATAAAGGTAATATTTTATAAATACTGTTGGAAATATATACTTCTCTAAAATCTTATTTTGCCTACAGATTACTTGGATCCACTTTGCCTTGTGTAGAATATTTGAAATATATTAAGAACAGAATGTCTCTCTAAATAACATTTAGAATCATCATTAAAAGATTGGTAGCAGACTGAAGGAAAAGTCCAAGAAGCTGGCAGAAGCAAAGGACCAAATTTTTGACCTGGCAGAAAAGGATTGGTAAATAAGGAAACAAATCCAAAGAAAGAAGGAAGAATGATGAAACATGACAATGAGCTTAGGAAAGTCATTGACTCCAAGGAATAGAAAGAGGTGCTTATTGTAGGAGAAGTAGGAGTGAGAGAAAAAAAAAAGAGGGCTGAACATGGATTTGAGAATTCAGAGCTAAAACTGTCCCTCATCTGGGAGCAGAAACAGAGATCCAGATTCAGAGGCAAGGAGGACTCACATCACCATCCACAGAAGCATAGAACAACAAGACATAGTTTCATTCCCTCTGCAAAAGCTATCAATGGAGGAATTCTCTTTACCTAAATATACGTGGGAGTGTAGTTTGTACATAGCCAAGTCACTTACCTCAAGAGGACAAACTATACCAGCTCTCGAAGCAGGCCAGATAGCTCAAGCAACACCAGCCCAAGCCAAAATCCATTTCCCCTGCATTTGTGAACAATGACAGAGCAGTGGTTCACGTCTAGAACTAGGACGTATTCAGAAGTCAAAGATTGTGTCATGGATTGTGCCTATCAGTTCAGAGGCGGCCTTCAGCTCAACTCATGATCCCAGGGTCTTGGCATCGACTCTGTTCTCAGGTTCCCTGCTCAGGGGTAAGTCAGCTTTTCCCTCTCCAGCTCTACACCCTGATTGTGATCTCTCTGTCTCTCTGTCAAATATGTGCATGTGCATTGTTTGACAAAAAGACAAAAACATAACCGGGGTACAAGGATTGACTGTGGCCAGGGGATGTTTTCTTTAATTTGGACCTAGATCTCTATGGAAGGCAGCCAGGTTCAGAGAACCTCCCACCATCCTCAAATGCCAGACCTTCGCTCAGAGCTCCAATGTTCATTCTCCAGTTCCTTGTCTTCCTGAATATCCTCACCAACCTGTAGCATACGCTGTCTGTGGCTCTCTAATGGCCCTTTGTTGTCCCACTGTTCATCTTCTGCTGCCTCCATTAGAACACGCCCATCTTCCACAAGAGGCATTGTTTGCTTATCCCATGAAACCATTTGGGGGATGTTCATGAGAGGGTGAAGGCAGGCTTGTGCTGTCACATCTACATGTACTTCTCCAGAGGGTATCTGCAGGACCCTGTGGGAATGCTCCAGGTTCTTTGACATTTGAATCCTCTTCAATGCGTCCTTTTGAAGATACAAGTTGTCTTCCTGAAACGGGTACGGACGTCTTTCAGATGGCTTCTTGGGCTATGGGTCTTTTCCAACATGCTCCATGCTTGCTCCTGTGGACTCCAAGTACATGAGTCCATTCTGGACCTAAGGTTCTAGGATGTAGAATCTGCCTTTGGTACATCGTCAGTTTTGAAGATTTGGAAGTCATTTTGGCTCGATTTCTAGAGACGCTACAAGTACTCGTTATAAGGGCCGCTAGGCCAGAGGGAGTCATTTTGTGTTTCAGCAGTAAACTTATATTGAACCCATGCAGTAAACTAAATTGACCCTACTCCTCCCAGAGGAGCTTACTCTCAAAGCCTAGATACAAGGGTGAATCAGGCCAGGAGAAGACATCCCATTAGAGGGGCACGCATATATCTACTAGGGTAAATTGAGATCCAATTGTCCACCCATGTGTTACCTAGCATTTTTGTTTTTGTGGTGTAGCAGACTTAGCATGACTGTGCAGTTTTTTCTGTATTGTTATCTCATTGGCCAACTCTGTATAGCCTGGCTAAACTACCGCTATAAATGTTAGTCTGTGAGGCTGGGAGTGGTCGCCTCTTTGCAAGAGAAGGCCCTGACCGGTCATTATGATTCTCGATGCTTTGTGCAAAATTAACGTTTGCTTGAACTTCACTTTGTATCAGTCTCGCTCCTTTGAATAAGGACCCTATCTTTGGAGGGCCACCCGAATTCAAATGATGAGAACTGAATCAGCATTGGAATTTTTGGAAAATCCTCTGGAGGTAAGATCATGGGATCCTGCATGGAGCTGCAGGCTATGGCCCACTGGTAGAAGTTGGCAGCAGCCATGCTCCCCAGAGCTGGTGTGGATGCGGAGATGCCCCATCCTCTGCTGGTAGATCGTATGGGGGTTCAATTCCCCCTGGGTGGTCAGGGGGTTCGAGTCCCCCTAGATGGTCAGGGGGCTCTAGTTCCCCTTTGCGGTTAGAGGGGGTTCAAATACCCCTAGGTGAACTCCAGGGGGTTCATCCCCCTGGATAGTCAGGGGGGTTCGAGTACCCCTAGACATTCAGGGGGTTCAAGTCCCCCTGGGCGGTTTGGGGGTTCGAGTCCTCCTAGGCGATCAGGGGATAAAGAAAGCCCCCACCAGTGGCAGGTTATGGGTAAGAATCGTTGGGCCTATGGTTGTCTTTGCCTGGTCCTTTTGTTGTCTGTTGTATTGTTTGTTATGATTGAAGGAATGGGGCAAGCAGAGAGTAAAGGGACTCTGACTTTCATCTCTCTGTTCTTCATAATAGATGTGAGGCTTCTCACTCACTCATTTCGTGTGTTAAGGGCTATGACTGTAGCCAACTGGGGTTAGTCTAAGAGTGAGTTAAGGTGCCCATGCTGAGGCTCATTGGAGCTGAGCATGGAATATGAGTGCCTAATGGACCACTATTGGTAAGCAGAACTGGCACTGTGGGATGAACCGACCTTGAGCCAAAGACTTTAAAAAATATTCCCCAGCAGCTGCCGAAACCCCCTTTGTTTTGGGGAATTATTTGCCTTCTCTGGCCTGATGTGGACTGCCTAGCCCCTCCCCCTTGTTGGCGGGAGAGCATGGCATCTGAAGTGGAGATAGTTATTTGTCTGTCTCAAGGTTTTAATGGGTAATTGTTAAAGTGGCTTCCAAAGTCTTTGGTAACTTGAAACTGTGAAGGGTTGCTTGAATGACAAATGGAATTAAATTCGTTGGACATGTAGGTCTTAACCAAATGAGATATAATGCTAGACCATTAGGTCAAAATCTCATCTTGACCACCACACACGCTATCGCGGACCTTCGTAGACTCCAACTGACTGATGGATGGTGAACACCCGAGTGACAGGGTATCAGGCCCTCCTCCTCAACAAACCAAGAGTGATCTCACAGCCACAAGTGGTGCTAAATCCAGCCACACTGCTCCCAAAGGAGCTGGCTGAACATCCACACAACTGTGCGGAGGTCCTAAACCAAGTCACAGGAATAAGACTGGATATCAGAGACATGCTCTTCCCAGATGCAGACATGACTCTGTTCATGGAAAGAGGTATGTGAGGTATGTGAGGGCTGTGGTAGTTTATCCTGAGCAGGAATTCTGGGCAGCACCCTGCCACATGGAACTTCGGCACAACAAGCAGAACTGATTGAAATCACTAAGGCACTGCAGATGGCTAAAGGTAAAACCACCAACATCAATACGGACCACAGGAATGTCTTTGCTACTCTCCATATACATGGAGCTACTTACAAAGTTAGGAGCCTATTAACAGCAGAAGGAAAAGGAATTAAAACAGAAGAGAAATATTGGGACCCAAAAGAGGTGGCTGTTATGCATGTCTTGCGACACCAAAAGGGGACTGATCTGATTTCAAAAGGAAACCAATTATCAGATCGAGATTTAAAGCAAGCAGCCTGAGAAACAATGCAAGAGCTGGTTACACACCTGGATCTATCCCTACCAGATAAACTGGAGTATTCAGAGGAAGATTTAAAGTATTTACAAAAATGGCTAAATTATATTATAAAGGAGACTGGGCTAAGACTAAAAGAGGAAATTTAATTCTTCTTCGAAGACTAGGTAAGAAATTAGTAGACCAGATACATCAGGGTACTCACCTGGGGTCACTCAAACTCAAGGAACTTCCAGGCTTCTAAATTACGGTGTATGGTTCAGGATATAGTTGATAGATGTGCTCAGTGCCAGGCAGTTAATGTGGGAGGAACTAGAATTGGAAGAGGGAAAAGAGAAAGAGGTAGGGTACCAGGAATTTATTGGAAAATAGATATTACAGAAATAAAACCCAGAAAATATGGGGACAAGTATATGTTAGTTTTTGTAGATACCATTTCAGGCCAGGTTGAGGCTTTTTCCGAGAAACATGAGACGGCAGGAGTGATAGCCAGAAAGCTACAAGAAAAATAATTCCTAGGTCTGGGCTGCCTCTCACGGTTGAGTCAGACAATGGCCTTGCATTTTGAGTTCAGTCTCACAGGAATTGGCCAAGGCCCTGGGCACAAATTGGAAACTACATTGTGCCTATCAGACCTAGAGTTCTGGGCATGTAGAGAGAATGAACCGGACTCTTAAAGAGACCTTGACAAAACTAACCCTGGAGACGGGCAGTGGATGGGTGGATCTGCTTCCTTTCACCCTACTCAGGGCAAGATGTACACACTATTTAAACAGGGTGACCCCATTTGAAATGTTTGGGAGAACCCCTGCTCCCGCTCTGTTTTCAGCTACAAAAGGTTGCCCTAGCAGAAATGACTGATCAGTCTGTACTCCAGTCACTGCAGGCATTACAGTCTGTATTAAAAAAAAAAAATGCAGGGATCCAGACTGCTCACACTGGTATGGAGACGGAGGTGGAACCACTTCCTTTCCAACCCAATCACTTGGTTTGGATATGACATTATCAAGTGGGGAGCTTGGAGCCTCGCTGGATGGGACCTTTTACTGTTACCCTGACCACACCACAGCAGTAAAAGTAGAATGCATCAGGGCCTGGATTCACGCATGTCACATCAAACGAGCCAAGGATGAAGATGACCCCAAAAGGTGGAAGCCACAGCCAAAGATCCCGTTCACTGTGGACTAAATCTAAGACTGAAAAGACTATGAGTTTGTTGTTGCTCCTATTTTTACCTGTTTATGTAAAGTATAGGTAGTTAATTAGATAAAGGAAATTAGAAAAAAAATGGAAAGGGTTCTATGAAGCGGTAAATGGGTAAGTCATCAGCCGACTGTGCACTAGTGTCATTTACACTAGTGTAAATATACAGCCGACTGTACACTAGTGTCATGTACAAAAGAAAATGAGAGCGATAAAAATGTTAGAATTACATGCTCAATAAACCCTTTATAACCAGAGAATGTAGAACTGGATGAAAAGTCAAGGATTGGACTAATCTCCAAAGAATAGGGAGGAATGTAAGAGCCTGGGTGGCCAGAGGGAATCATTTTGTGTTTATGCAGTATACATAGATTGACCTCATGCAGTAAATTTAGATTGATACTGCCCCTTCCAAAGGTATTTACTCTCAAAGCCTAGATATAAGGGCAGGTCAGGGCAGATGAAGATATCCAGTCAGTGGGGAGCTTATATCTACTAGGTAAATTGAGATTCAATTGTCCATCCGTGTGTTACTAGCAGTTTTTTTCTATGTCTGGCAGACCTAGCACCACTGTGCAGTTTTCTCTGTGTATTGCAATCTCAAGGCCACCTGTGTATAGCCCAGCTAAACTACATCTATACATGTTAGTCTGTGATGCTGGAGGGGGTCGAATTTGGAAGAGAAGGCCCTGACCAGTCAGTATGATTCTCGATGTTTGGAATGAAATTAAGCTTTGCTTGACCTTCGCTTTGTATCAGTCTTGCTCCTTTGATTAAAAACCCTAACACTTGTGTCTGCACTGTGGAAGACTCCAGACATGTCTATGTCATGATTGGGGGTGTTCCCTTTGAGCTTTCCTTGGGTGGCCCTTCTCCTGTTCAGAAGATTGGTGAATGGGTGGGAGGGCCTAACCCTTGTGCAGGGCTCAGATTCCCTCCCCTGAGGTTTGCTTGAGGCCTGATTGTTACTTGACCTTTCCTGGCTAAGATGGAATGGTGGATTCTTGCCTTTCTCCGAAATCCAGAGGGCTGGTGCTGACAGTCAGGACCAAACACTACGAATCGGGCCATGGAGATGGTGATACCGACTCGCTTCACAAATTGCCTTGGTGAGAGACCCAGGCGGCTCCAGCGGTTTGGGATGGCTAGGGGTCCTATTGGCACACCCATGAATACTCCAACCAAGTGTAGTGATCAGGCATGGGTTTATGAGGATTGGTTGCTATGACCTCAAAGCGTTGTGACATCACAGATGCTGGCTTCACTGAAGCAGCTGTCCCTCTCCCATGACCTTGGTATCCTATGGCTTTAGGTAGGAAGCCCCGGGAAGGATAGAACAAGAGTCCTCTGAGCCTGATCAGGAACTCAGGTTGTCTTGTGGGTTAATGTCCCATTTCCCCTTTCTAGATAAATAGGAAAAAATGATGTTCATTATACCTTCCTTTAGGCCAACAATTCTCCAGAGACAGCAAGGTGTCCTATTTCCACTACAATTTCTAGATCTCAAGAAACAGTGAGGCATCTTGGGTACCAACAGCTCTCCATGGGGTTTGTCATCCTGTGGGTGAGCAAGTCCATTGTCAGTGTCTTTTCCCAACGGGTCAGTGATGACTAACGGACAGAAAGTCCCTTTTTGAGGAAAAAGGTGAGGGCATGGATATATGGTACTGCCTTTGTCCTCATCTCCTAGAGTTCTGAAACACAAGGTTAAGGGATTAGGGCTCTGTCTACCTGGTTTTCCCTTAACTTTGCAAAGTCTTCGAGGAAAGTGACGTTCTGATCAGAGCTAACTCTTCAGGAAGAGGCCTGGACTACATATATCTTAAGCCATGATTTTCTTTGCAAAGGTCAACATTGATAATGTTCTAGTCATACCTCCGTGTACCAGGAAAGAAGTAGCATATTTCTTGAAAGACACAGCTATCAAAGCTCCATTGAGAAACCGTAAAGATGGAGAAGGGATTTGCAAATTATATATCTGATAATGGACATCTACTCTGAATATTAAAAAATGAATAAAAATAAAAAACCTTACTAATAACCAAACAGAGTATCCAATTTTACATGTGAAGGAAATAATGGAAGAGACATGTCACCAAAAGGATATGGATGGCTTATAAGCACATGACAAATTTCTCAACATTTAGGCATTAAAGAAATACAAATTAAAATCATAATAAGACATGCTTACATATCTATTAGAATGGCTAAAATTATAAAGGCTAATTGTACTTCGTCTGAGCTAGATGGAGAAGCAACAAAAAATCTAAACTGTTGTTGGCATATATCATGATACAACCACTTTGGGAAATAGTCTGAACATTTTTTTAAATGCAAAATATGTTGCAGTTACACAAATAGCCATTTTACTTCTAGGCATTTAACCAAGAGAAACAAACCCTATGTTCATACAAGGACTTGTATATGAATTTCATAGCAGCTTTATTTTTAAGAATTGAAAACAATGGAAATGTTCATCAATGTCCATCAATAGAGCAAAGACAAATTATGATCTATTCATTAAAGAGATTACTATTCAACATCAAAATGAACTATTTACAGTTGGAGATTCTCAAAATAATGATGCTGAGAAAAGAAAAGCCAGGCAATGAATAGTATATACTGTGTGATTCCATGACTATAAAAAAATCTAGAAAATACAAATTTATATATAGTCACAGTTACCAAATATATTGGCGAGATTTTAGTGCCTTTTTCTGTGCTCCCATAGCTTCCTACACTTGGATCTCCGAGCATTTGTTACACCATGTGAAAATATGAACTCTTTTTCTTTATTCTCTTACTAGAATAAGAATCCTTGAAATTTTATGGACATTTGAACTCTCAGTTATTAGCAGAAATTCTATCACACAGTAAGTTTCCAAATATAAAAGCCAGAGTTTTACAATGACTTCTAAGCTTTTACATGATCTAGCCATTCATTTAACCTCTGTGACCTCTTTCCCTGCTACTCTTCAGTCACTCACAGTGGCCTCCTTGCTATTCCTCAGATATGCCAGGCATGATCCAACCTTATGGCCTTCAAGATAGCCAATTCCTTTGTCTGGAGTGACCTTATTGCTGATAGTTCTGGGCAAATTCATCACCTTTCCATACCTTTGTTCAATTGTCAGCTTCATTGTAACTACCCTGATCTTCCTATTAAAAATTTTAACTCCCCATCCCCTGCCTAGCAACCTTGATTTTTCTCACCCTGATCGAATTTTTCTTTTTCCTCATTATACTCATCAATTTTGAATGCACTATGCAATTTTTATTAAGGTTTATAGCTTTTAATTGTCTCACCCATGAAAATAAAAGTTCTACAAAGCCAAGTATTTCATTTACCAGTGTAGTCTGAAGTAATATCTGCCATATAATAGGTTCAATAGACAATTGGTAAATTTCAGAATAAATTAATGTTGAGAGTATACTGAATTTCATAAGTCATTTCAATAATTTTTTCCAAAATATAAACTATGTAAAACATACCTTAAATTTACTTTCAAAATATTTTATAGCATATAATGGACAATATATATAAGCCTTAAAGAAACAATCATATAAATAACCATTTCATACCTACTTAAAAACTGCATAATACCGCACTCCTAGATCCTCTCTGAACGTTCTAAATTAACCCTTCAAAGGAAATACATTTTTAAAAATAACAGATTTTTTGTCAAAATAATTTAATAAAATAAAAGTTTCATTCATCTATGTAGATCATAATAAATGTTTTTAATAAGCATGAAATTATAACTCTGAAGTGTGCTAAAATGAAACCACCTGCGAAGGGGGAGAGAACAAAAATAAACATCATTTTTCCAAATAAGAGGAATTTATTACTTTTGAATCCAAGCATGTGGATTTGTTCAAACTGGCAATAAAGGAATATGGAAACACAAACCATAGAAAGTCATGTTTTAGATTTCTAAAAGACTTCGAAGTGAAGAGTATACATTTTTTAAATGCTACATAATGCTACATAATGACAAGATGACAGGTTGTGACAAATAGCATTTTAAAAGCTCTACTCATAATGGAACGGAAGGTGTCATTTCCCTATAATTTTATATATATCATTAATTTACTATATCTGGATACAACATATTAACAAACAGATTTTCATCAAAGACTAAATCATTTTTAATGGAACATAATAATTTGAACCTACATGTATTAATCATTTTTTTCGATCTAACATTTATAGTCTCACTAAACATTTTATCAGTTGTCGACAAAATTCAAAAAAAAATTAGGATAAAAAGTCGTGTTTGGGAAAGTAGATTTTTTTTCAAATTTGCATTTAAATGAAAATATTTGATGATATTTTTAAAACTTTAAATGTAATTTTATATATATCTGACCTATCAGATGATATAAAATTTTTGGAGAAAATATGACATATTTTTTGATCTTGGTTGAAGGTATTAATAAAGAGCAACTGTTTGTATTATTTGTATTGTGATATCTTAGTTAATAAACATGAATAACTGATATAAAATATGTTTTTTAAAAAATTTTATTTATTTACTTGATAGAGATCCCAGGAAGGCAGAGAGGCAGCCAGAGAGAGAGGAATGGAAGCAGGCTCCCTGCTGAGAAGAGAGCCCACTGTGGGACTCAATCCCAGGAACCTGGAATCATGACCTGAGCCGAAGGCAGAGATTTTAACCCAGTGAGCCACCCAGGCGCCCTAAAATATGTTTTTTTTTTTAATATATATATATAGAATTATAGTTCTTGCCAAAATATGGAACTAGCTGGAACTGAATGCCTCCTTCAAAGTCAGCTCTGGAGAAATTATGCAAGTGTAATATGGAACTATTTCAGATATTAACCAAAAACAAAGAAATGATGATAAATTCCTTAAAAGACTCAAAGTTGCTCTTGACTGGTATGTTTCAAGCTCTATTCCTGGTTTGAAGACAGGTTTTAACAGGCCTGTCACTGTAGAAATCAGCTGGATGTTTAGAGGCTATCAGAACTGTACAAAAACCTTGAAGGGGTAAAGACTTGAAAATTCTTTAGAGAGATTAGCTCCCTAAGGCATTATTCCTACACACATTTTTCTCCAATCAATTAAGACTGATGGATGAGGGGCACCTGAGTGGCTCTCTCATCACGTGGGTGGTGGGATAAGCCTCTGCCTTCATCTCAAGTCATGGTCTCTGGGTCCTGGGATCCAGCCCCACATCGGGCTCTGCTCAAAAGGAAGCCTGCTTTCCTCCCTGCTTGCCTGCCTCTCTGCTTACTTGTGATCTCTCTCTCTCTCTCTTTATCTCTCTCTGTGTCCAATAAATAAATAAAATCTTTAAAAAAAAGGCTGATGGATGATAAATTATGAAAACTGCTCCCTCCAAATGATGCTTCTTCATAAGGATTTAAGAATTTAAAATTGTAAGAATTTAAAATTGAAACTTGATCGTAGGATTTATCTTATAGAATAACATCAAGTGAAGGCAGTTATTATTAGTTTTGAAGTATTTGTGATTCTGAATTCTTGGCCTCATTAGTAAATTTATTTTTAAATTCTCCCATGGAGTGGTGATTGGCCTTCAGTCTTTCACTGATGTACATCATTGGGTCAAATGAGATGTGTGTGCCCAGAACTATATATAATCTTCTTTGTATTTCGCTGGAGATGGCATTTCTGAGTTTTGTTCAATTGAATTTGGACAGATGTTTTAATAGTCACTTCTAAAGTTGGCCCTGGAGAATATCTTCCTTTTTTTCTCTTCCCGATTCTCTGAAAAACCCTGACTAATTCACATTATCACAGTGATATCACAATTCAAGTTTTTCCAAACACTATAGCTGCAAAATAGAAGGAAGCTACTCAGAATGTAATACTATTGTGAATGATTGAGAAAGAAAACATTATTATAATTAAGCTACCAGGTTTCAATGTATTTTATTGTTGTTTAGAAAATCCTAGCATACCCAGACTTTACAGAGATTTGATGATCCGAAGAGGAGCTGAACTCATGGACCAAAATAACTATGCATATAAAAAGTACAATAACTTACCTAAAAAAGATGATGTGGTTAACTTTATATGGCAATCCAAGTGTTATTGGAACAGGAATTTAAAAAATAGCTTAGGGGCGCCTAGGTGGCGCAGTGGATTAAGCCACTGCCTTCAGCTCAGGTCATGATCTCAGGGTCCTGGGATCAAGTCCTGCATCAGGCTCTCTGCTCAGCAGGGAGTCAGCTTCTCTCTCTCTCTCTCTCTCCCTCTCTGCCTGCCCTCCATCTACTTGTGATCTCTCTCTGTCAAATAAATAAAGAAAGAAAATCTTAAAAAAAAATTGAATGACTGTACTTTTAAAAAATAGCTTAAAAGGGGCGCCTGGGTGGCTCAGTGGGTTAAGCCGCTAGCTTCGGTTCAGGTCATGATCTCAGGGTCCTGGAATCAAGCCCCACATCGGGCTTTCTGCTCAGCAGGTAGCCTGCTTCCCTTCCTCTCTCTCTGCTTGCCTCTCTGCCTACTTGTGATCTCTCACTGTCAAATAAATAAGTAAAATATTTTTAAAAATAACTTAAAAGTATATGATAAAATAATGATATACATATACAAAGAAAAGATACTATACTGTGAATATAAATTAAGTGAAAATTGTTGAAATAAAGAATACAATAAATGGAGACTAAGATGAATATAGCTGTAAAATAAATAAATGAGTTGGGAAAAACAAACAAACAAACAAACAAATTAATGACTTCTGCCCAAATGCAGCAGAAAAGAAAAAAAAATAAAGAAAATATTTAAATAAGTACTGAGATAAATTTTGGAGAATTAAAGAAAGATAAAAATTACCAGACTTAAAATGATGCCAAACATGAGAAATCAGAAACAAAACAAAACAAAATCCACACACACACAAAACCACTCATATACATTATGGTGAGTTTTAAGAATATCAAAAACATAGAAGAGCATAAATGATGCCCAAGAGAAGAACAGATCACCTAAAATGTACAAGAATAATACTGACAGCAGAATTCTCAATAGTAATAGCATATAAAGGAGACAGCTGGGGGTTTGTATAGATGGAAAAGATATTTGAAACTAGATATTATACATCAAGCCAAATTATTGATTAAATTTGAGAGTACAGTAAAAATACAATGAAGCATGTTAGGTCTTAGAACATTTATCACACAGAGACACACATTTTAGAAAACTTCCTTGGAGGACAGCTCAATTTAGATAGAGAAAACAGAATTATGTACTCAAAGGCACATTTTGAAGGAAGGATTGAATATAGTCTGCACTGCAAATATTCTTTAATCGTATGTTCTGAATTTCCTAAATTTAAGAAGTATTTGTTCAAATATTTATCTTTAAATAAACCCTAGGAGACTTTTTCTTGGATTCTGGAAAATCAGTCCATTTGGATACAAATCTTTTTGTCACTGATGGAAATTTTGATAGCCCTTAACAGTGGAATGCCTAATGTATTGTTACAGCAATTGTCATTTGCCAATACATGGGTGATGTGTGTGTGTTGTGTGTGTTTATTATTATTTTTGATGGTTTTACTCTTCTATGAGATTTTTAAGTAGACATAATTTTAATAAATTATGATTTGTTGAAATTTATCTGAGGTTATATATAATAAAATGAAATTTGTGTGAACTAAAGAAGTGTGTCTCCATTTTTTTGTTTTAAGAGTAGACTGGTCTTTAAAAATTGTCCAAAGAAGTACATTATATTCATTATTAAATTTGATAATATACAATAAAGTATTTATGGGCATATGGAACCATATCAAATTCTACTATTAATTCATATTAATAATTACCATAAGAGGAAAAAGGGATATTTTTCAAAATGAAAATTAGCGTATTTTTCAGAATATGATATAGTGTTATTCACTGAACAGAGGGAACAAATGTCAAAGTTTAACACAGTTTACAGAATGTTTTAACATAAATTGAAATTTAAATCTGACCCAATTTCACAGTTTTAAGTAAAATGGTAGCACTTATAGTTGGGGATGCTCAGCTTGCTCGGGGCGGAACACCGCCCCTTCACAGAAGCTGGGCAGCAGGGGATACCTCGCTTGCTCATGGCGGAATGCAGCCCCCTCACAGAAGCTGCGCTGGCTGGAAGCCCAGCCGGCCCAGGGCGGAATGCCGCCTGCTTCAGGAAAGCGGAGCACCCGGGAACGACAGGTTAGCTCAGGGTGGAATGAAAACCGCCTGCCTCCCTTATCCGCCATAGAGCCTTTCTCTTCCCAGAAGTGCCTGTTGCTAGTTAGAAGAGTTCTTTCAATGTGCTTGTTTAACTATAAACTTTATCCTCCTTCTTGTTTGTCAGCAAGATGGGATTAACATTTGACCTTCCTCAATCCTTCTATTGGCTATTGTTTTCTATCCAATAAAAGTGAGACTGTCAAAAGAGTTGCTCTTGGCAGAAGTCCTTTTCGACTGTTGTCCCCTGCTCCCAGTCTTTTCCAGCTGACTGGTTCGTGCCTAATTCTTCTCTCGTCGCCATCTGGAAGCGGCACCCAAGCTTTCTTGGGCTTCCTGTTTTTGGTGTTCTGTTCCACTCATCTCTGCCACCGCCCCCAGGTCCTCAAAATGGTTTTCTATGGTATCTTCCAGAAAACTTCTGATGTCCTCTTTAGTATATAGGCTACATCAGTAGGGAATAGCGTTAAAACCTCTTCTGTTCCATGTGGATATTCACGTCGTTGAGCACCGCTTGGTCAAAGTCTGCCCTTTTCTGTTGGTCTGTTTTCTCTGGTCACTTCAGGAGTCCTTTTGTAAGAAATCCTATCCCATCAGATGCTCCTCTCACTCTCTTTCTCCCTTACTCTTGCTCTGGCTTCTTTCTTCAGATTTGCCGGGGAATGACGAGTCCTTTTCATTCCTATGAAGATAGAAGAATTGGCTAATCCACAGATACCATTTTTAGTGATATACAAGTGTATATATAATAACTGATATGGAGATGTACATGTGCACCTACGTATATATTCTATAATCTATAAAGTATGGAGGTTGGATTAAGTCTGAAGTCTCTCATACAGCTTGATAACCTGTGACTCTTTGATCAATAACTTCCATTTTCCCACAGGTCAGAGAAATGGGAAAAAATGCACATATGAACATATGTAGCACGTTAAAAAATGATCACAAATCCTATGACTCCCCATTCCCTTTGATTCACATGGGCTATGTGACTGTGTTAAACAGTGAAATAAACGTGTCAGTTTCAGGCCCAAGTCCAAAAGGAACCCCTCTCTTGGAACATTTGCTATTGGAGCACTGAGTGGACAGGAAATAAGTCTAACAACCTTGTTACAAAGACTGCACGGAAGTGGAGGGCCATCTGAGCCTCATCTCCCAACTGTACCCATCAAAGTGACAGGCATGTGCATAAAGTCATCCTGAATCCTCTAGACCAAGCAGCTGCCTGCTGAAGGCCACCACCCACTGACCTTAGTTAATGCCCTATTAAGCATAAAAATTGCCCAATGAGATCCTGCCCTAATTTCTGACCCCCAAAACATATGTAATATGACAAAAGGGTTGTTTTAAGCCCCCAAATTTTGAAGTCATTACATAACTAATTGGGTAACATGGCAAATACGTATCCAAACTAATGGAAATCAAGGAATATGTTTAAAGGCACCAAGTTATCTTAAAAAGTTCTCTGAACACACAGAAAAACAGAAAGAGACCCATAACTACAGAGAACAAATTGATCGTTTCCAAAGAGGAGGCAGCGGGTGGACAGGCAAAATGCGTGAAATACAGTGGGAGATAACAGGCTTCCAGTTACAATATTAATAAGTTGCAGGACGAAAGGCATAGCATAGGGAATATGGTTGGTGGTACAGTACGGTGAGCACAGCACAACATACAGACTTGTCAAATCTTGTTGTTTTATATCTGAAACGAATGCAACATTGTGGGTCAGCTATAATTCAATTAAAAATCAAAGGAAGTTTAAAAAAATTAAAAGTGAGCTCTGTTATCCAAATAGGACATACGAGATGGATTTCCCATCATACCATAAATTGAAAACGACTTCTCTTGATAGAACAATGCTTTCCTTAGTCTTAGTCCCTACTCCCTCCACAAAAACAAAACAAAACAAAACAAAAAAACAAAAAACAAAAAAACAACTACTTTTGAAAAACATCTTGGTATTTTGAAAATTATAACTGCAGTGAGTGATGAGAGTGAAAACAAACTGATAATCCACGTTTCCTCATTTCTTATCCCTTTTATGAAGATGAACAGTAAAATCATAGTGTAAGAATTAACCAGAGAGAGGTCCATTTTCCACTCACTATAATCAAGCTGGAATTCTCAACTATTATTTAGATTAGTTGATTCTGGTGGCAAATGCAAATATGGTTTCACTTCTTGGGCACATGAGGAAGATTTGGTTGGTGAAACAGACATACCAGGTTGGCCCAGGCCTGCACTGCCAGGGTTCAGAAAATTGCAAGATACAACCTGACACTTAAAACTTCCCATCAACAACTACCGCTGCCCCCCCAACATCTTGTTTCTTCCCACAGACAGCTCATACTGAGACCTGTCCACTGTCAGGGTCAAGCTAAAGGGGGATGCCCACAAACTAGGTGGGAAATGAGAGGATGCAACTGCAGCTCTCTGGGGATGCCTAAGGCCACTGAATGCCCCGTCATGATTCTCCAGCACAGATGGGGGCAGCCTGCACCACGTGGGTGGAGCTCGAGGACACAGAAAGTACTGGAGTGGCAGTCAACAAACAAATGTGTTTGTGTAATATATAAACCCCCATAGGGTTGTCAATTGGTGGGATTCACTTTTTCTAACTGTTCACCCCATGACATACAACTTCAGGAAACCTAGAGCCCATGGATTATTGTTGAAGGGCACATTAGGACTCAATCAAAGTGTAACTAAGCGTAATCATACAAATAAATACAAATATCATTAAAAAATCAATACCACCTCAAACTTTCTTTTTCATTCCCAAATGAGCTTTTATGGGTTTTAATATCAATTAATGTGCTTATAGAACTGGTAAAAAAAAAAACAGTCAATGATGAAATTTTAAAATTACCACTCTGCTTTCCCTAATTTCTGTTGATGTACTTTTATCTCACACAAAAATGAATTACTAAGGAATAAATCATACTTCACTGAACATGTTTCAGCTGAAATGATGCACCAAGATGTACAGCTTTGGTCAGGCTTATACTGTTGTTGTCAACATAGTATATGGGGTGTAAGAGCTACTGTCTTTTCCTTCTCCCATGAATATTAGTCCTAACAGATTCTTCACGTGGAAAGAAAACTTAGTCTAGAAGATACACTAATTCCTCTCCTCCCTGGTGAAAAATACTATTAGAGGTATTAGTTTTAGATAGAGAAGCAAGTTCACTTTGGAAAAAAGCACACACACACAAAACCCTCCAACATGACCTTTAATACAGTGATAAGGTTGAAAGTGTAAACTTCATTTGGAAACAGCACTCAAAATACTGTTTTGAAGGGCCTTTACAACAGCGGTATACTCTTTGAAAAGATTTTTCAGATCAACTGATTGAATCATATTTAATTTACCTAGGGACAATTAGATAAAATTTAAAATTCCAAACAAAAACTTTTAGGACACAAATAAAATTATATGTGCTTTTATTCCTGCAACTATCTCCAAAATCTAATATTCAATGGTTTAAATTGCTGCATTTCTCATTTGCAATGCAGATGAAGAGAGGAACACAGCAGACACATGTGAGATGAGGTGTGAGGCATAAAAGGGAGCACAGGAGGCAACTGACCAGCTGAATAGCGACTGCCCCAAAGATGACCATATCCTGAGCCCAAGAAGCTCTGAGTACTTTACCTTACCTGGCAAATGGGATTTAGCAAGCATGATTAAATTAAGGTGTGAGGGGGGAGAGATTATCCTGGATTACCTCGGTGGTCCCAATGTAATCATGAGGATCCATAAGGAGACAGGAGGATCAGAATCAGAAGGCAATGTGAAGTTGGAAACAGAGGGATAAAAGGTGGTGCAATGAAGGGCCACAAGTCAGGGAATGCAGGCAGCTTTAGAAGCAGGACAAGGCAAGAAAGTGGATTCTCCTCTAGAGCCTCCAGAAGGAACACAGGCTGCTAACACCCCGATTTTACCACACTGAGACTGATTTTTGAACTTCTGACCTCCAGAACTGCAAGATAATCAATTTGTGTTGTTTCAAGCCACTGAGAATTTGTCATTTGCTACAGTGGCACTAAAAACTACTAGAAGAACTCACTGAGACATATTGAGTCTGTACAATGGCAGGGACCATTTCTAGGTAGGACTATCTTCAGGGTGTGGTAGTACTGGATCTGGAGAGTTGACTGCCAGCATCCTTCCTCCCTCCCCCTCCCTGAACCCCAGTGCACTGTGTGCCTCCTCCACTGCAGCCCAGGTGACTCACAGGAAGCTGGCCCCATCCACACTACAGGGAAGGGGTCTGTCATGGAAGCCAGTCATGTTTCTCGTGGGCCATTCACACAGCCAGCTGCACGACAGTCAGTGCCTTGTTACTGTTCTATGAGAGACAGTAACCTAGGTTGTCCCACACACACAAACGGGAAGGGCTTTACAGAAATATCTGGGTTGTCTCTGAATGTGAACAAGAAAAGCAGTGCCCCCACTGCGGGCAGCCATCACACAGTCAGCAGGGGGTGGAAGACAAACTGGCCAGAGGGAAAGGGCACAGTAGGGAAAAATGGAGAAAATCATGGAGACAGTGTGAATAAAACACATTCTCTGCAAGCACTGCCATGAGCTGCTTCTTCATGAGATTGAAGGTTTTTTTTTTTTTTTTTTTTTTAATCTTTAAGACAGTTTGAGTTAGGATGAGACAACCATCCAAACTGATTCAGGAGGTCAGACTTTACGGAAACTAAGAAATCCAGATAATAAAAGTAGATGACTCACATGTGTGAAAAGTTTCCTTTCCCACTAAGGGCGGGGGGAAAACTAGAACCTTGAATTTGTGGCTATTCCATTATTCTTGCTATTTTTCATCACTCAAATGTATTTTTCAAGAATGAGGAAATTATTCTCAATAAATACAGTGATGGTTCCCTGAAAATTTGTAACCAAGTAGGGAACAGTCAGAGTCTCTAAACAGATTGTTTTGAATTGACTTAACAATCACACAAAATAGACTGATGAAATCCAGGGTCATTTCTGTTTCCTTTTCCATGAACTTCTCCTTCCTCTCATTTGGTCTGTTTTTCAATCGGACTGTTTGTCTTCTTCTCAATTTGTAGGCACGTCAGAGACATGAACTCCTTGAACAGCTGATGTTACAGATGCTTTTCACAGCCTGTTGCCCACATGCAGCTTTACTCTTTTTTGATATACAAATCTTTTTCAAATTTTTAAAATAAAGTGGCATGTCATTTCTTCTATGGCCTGTGGGTCTTATCTCTACCTAAGGTAGTCTACCACTTCCCAAATTTTTACATGCCCCTAGATTGTCTCCAAATTCTTTATCATTTTGTTTGTAGAGTTAGAACTTAAACCAATTTACAAGGTTAATCAACCTGAAATCTCCTTACATATGTGATAGGAAGCAAGAGTTCTAAGAAAGAGAGTTCTTTCAGCTCTGAGGGATAGAGCTTAAAGTCAATATTCAATGATACTCTGTCTCATTTTCTAGAAGGAACTGGTGGTTTCTGTTTGGAACTCTGACAATTTTTTTCTTAGTCCCTGAAAGTCAAATAGGTTTACGTCTGTTTTGGTTTGAGTCTGTTCAGCTAATTCTCCCTGGGACTTGAAGGCTTTATGAACTGAAGGCATGACTGTTTTTCAGCTCAAGTAAAAGCTGCATTAGTTCAGTTATAACTTCTGTTATTTTCTCCTTTTGTCCTCAGGGTACTTGCAAGGTAGATTTGGACCTGACCTCAGATCTTACTTATTCGTTTCTCATTTCCATCTCTTTGAAATTTTCCTCAGTGTTCTGGGATATTCCTTTGGAAAATCAATTTTGTGGGGCACCTGGGTGGCTCAGTGGGTTAAGCCACTGCCTTCAGCTCAGGTCATGATCTCAGGGTCCTGGGATCGAGTCCTGCATTGGGCTCACTGCTCGGTGGGGAGCCTGCTTCCTCCTCTCTCTCTGCTTGCCTTTCTGCCTACTTGGGATCTCTCTCTGCCAAATAAATAAAATCTTTAAAAAAATCAATTTTGTTCTCAGCAGTGATCATTACTGTTTACAGGGTTCCTATTACATGTTACAACTAGTGAATTTAAGTTTCAAATCTTTCTTGTATTTTTATGTTTTAAAAGATTTATAAAATTTATTTGACACAGAGAGACAGAGAGTAAGTGAGCACAGACAGGGAGAGTGGCAGAGGGAAAGGGAGAGGGAGAAGCAGACTCCTCACTTAGCAGGGACTCCCCACACCCCACCACAGGGTTTGATCTCTGGCAGACATTTAACCAACTGAGCCATCCACGCACCCCAAAGCTCCCTTTCAAAATCTTCAGTAAGTATTTTGCTGCTCTTTACTGTAACTGTATCCCCCTCAGACTTCTTGACAATAAGTTTGTCTAGCTCTGTAGTCAGTTCTTAATCAATGAGGACACGTGCTCTGGACCTCAGTTTGGTGCTCCTCCACCAAGATGCTACCTGCCACTCAGGTGTGTGAACTCTTGCAGCTCAGGCCTAGTCACACTTTTGGGAACTCTGGGGCATCAGCGAAGCTACTCTAAGGGGACCATGCTTTGTGCATAAAAGCAGGCCCCTGCCATGAAGCAGCCCCTCTCAAACCTCCCCAAATTGTCCTTCCTTACACAGCACAAAGTCTCTAAGAAACTCAACCTGCTGGGAAAGCCCATTTCTCTATGACCAAGGACCACAAGAGAGGGAAGGTATACCATGGGCCCCACACAGAAAGAGGTCTTCACTGAAAGCCTTCTAAAGAGAGTCTGCCTTTTCTTCCAGGCATTCCATCATGGCACCTCAAAATCCTGAGATCTCTTCCACTGCTCCCTCTGAGATGCCAAGAGGCACTTGGCAGTCAAATAGGTCCTTCCCACAGCCCACCTACATGATTATTGAGGGCCTGCCTGGTGCTGGGGATGGGTGAAGGCAACACAGGCCCCTGGTCTTATGCTCTGATGTCACTGGCTCTTGAGCAAAGGAAGGAAAATGAGAGGGTCCAGGAGACTGCACACAACATCATGTTTTCAGAACATCTCCCTGGCCCCCAAAATCACCTTGTCATGGCAATGTCAGCAGGGCATGGCAAGTGCTATCTCAGAAGTCCCTCTCACACCTCAGCAACAGAGAGAGAGCCCACCCATAAACATAATCCCTAGAACCAGCATCCTTTAGGAACCCAAACCCCTATGAGTCAATTACTTTGGTATGATTTAGTGTATTTTTACCTATGTAAAATATAAGAAAAAGAGGAATGACATACCTGTATGATTTGGGGCAGTACAGCAACTTGATTTTGAGTGTTTTGGATTATAGCTAGATACTTTTTTCCAAAAAGAAATTTATAATCCATTTAATAAAAACAATGTGAATTGCCATGTATGGAATTTTTATACTATAAATGTTTTCATTGTCTTGAGTTGTAGTAATGTACATACACTGGCGCTGGTCTCAAATGGGGGATGTCTGGAAGGAAACAGAATACATGATTAGGGGAGTGAGTGTAAGCCACCACCCTAAACAGTTCAATTTCTCACAAACATATACGTCAGCTCTATATTTGATTGGATGAATATCAACTAAAACTTTAAAATTAAAGTACCAGAAATTATTAGGGATGACATTTTTTGGTAGACTTGTTTCTTTTTTTTTTTTTTTAAAGATTTTATTTATTTATTTGACAGAGAGAAATCACAAGTAGATGGAGAGGCAGGCAGAGAGAGAGAGGGAAGCAGGCTCTCCGCTGAGCAGAGAGCCCGATGCAGGACTCGATCCCAGGACTCTGAGATCATGACCTGAGCCGAAGGCAGCGGCTTAACCCACTGAGCCACCCAGGCGCCCGGTAGACTTGTTTCTGATTCTGCCTTGTGACCTGACAAAGGTGGGATGGTGACTCCTGTTACTGCTTGCTTATTATAGCTATGGCATACAGCGGTGGAAGTACTAAGTACTAAGCCACTAGAAAATTTGAGAAAGGATAAGCAATTCTAATAGTAAGGATATTTTCACATACATTATAACTAATTTAATATTTTAGGACTGAAACAAATCTAGAAGAATGTACAGACATTCTTCATCATTTCAGGTACTTTAACATCCAATACTACCCTAATCCAATCCATGGGACTTTAGTTTTATAGCCTTTTCCTTGTCGATGAATCTGAAGAATAGAATCAGTATAAACTACTTTATGTCTGAAAAAATTCATCTTTGAATTTTGACTTGACCAGCTCCACAGAATTAATAACAAGTCCCTTTCTTGGTGCAGCCACATTGGGAAACAGTGTGGAAATTCCTCAAAAAAATTAAAATGGAGCTGCCCTATGACCCTGCAACTGCACTCGGTATATACCAAGAAGATACAGATGTAGTGAAAAGAAGGGCCATCTGTACACCAATGTTCATAGCAGCAATGGCCAAAGTCACTAAAGTGTGGAAATAACCAAGATGCCCTTCAATGGATGAATGGATAAAGATGTGGTCCATATACAATATGGATTATTATGCCTCCATCAGAAAGAATGAATACCCAACTTTTGTATCAACATGAACTGGTCTGGAAGAGATTATGCTGAGTGAAATAAGTCAAGCAGAGTCAATTATCATATGGTTTCTTACTTCTGGAGCATAAGGAATAACACAGACGACATTGGGAGATGGAGGGGAGAAGTGAGTTGAGGGAAATTGGTGGGGGAGACAAACCATGAGAGACTGTGGACTCTGAGAAGCAAACTGAGGGCTTTAGAAGGGAGGCAGGTAGGGGGTTGGGTGAGCCTGGTGATGGGTATTATGGAGGGCACATATTGCATGAAGCACTGGGTGTGGTGCATAAACAATGAATTCTGGAACACTGAAAAGAAATAGAATAATAAAAAAAGTCCCTTTCTCCTTTAAATTTCATAATCAATACAAAAAGTTACATGGTATTGGACTTGAGCTACTACTTGCTGTATGTCCAGCTCTCTTACTTTCTTTTTTTTTTTATTATTTTCAGCATAACAGTATTCATTGTTTTTGTACCACACCCAGTGCTCCATGCAATCCATGCCCTCTATATTACCCACCACCTGGTACCCCGACCTCCCACCTTTTATATACCTGGAGGCACTTGCATGAGGCAGACAAGTTCTCAATAAAGAACTTTAATTCAATATATTAAAGTATACTATGTTTTCCACAGTGAATATAGACTATTTATCAAATCAGAATCAAGTTCTGAAAAAAATACCCATATACAGATAGCTAACAAATACACAGCCCGGTACCTCTAAAGGTTAGTACTTCTACATATTTCAAAAGGCATCAAGTTTTTGCTGCTTTCCCCTGATCCAAGCATGCACATTTGTGTGTATGTAAGTAAACACCCAAAGACAACTGAATTAGTAGTCCACATTCACTACATGGACTAATGCCTGTTGTGATCTCTTTCCCTCCCAAATTGTTTCTGATTATTCACTTTAACTAATTTTGCCTGCTTTCCAATAATAGGGAGAAGAAAATTTGCTTCCCCACCCAGCACCAATCAAAGGGATACTTATGTCCTGTGAGCCTTCATTTTTCATAGGGGAAAACAAACAAACAAACAAACAAAAACCCAAAAAACCCTGAGCAGTGAAACTAGAAATTCCCTCATGTTTCCTTCCTTTCTGGAGCTTACTGCCCTTAGGTTGCACAGTTGCCCAAATATTGGCCCCTCCATAAGAAGCTGTAAGTAGCACGTAGTGGATGAAAGATTCAGGGTATAAGGAAGGGCTACTCTGGGCAGTTGCATGGCCTGGGATGGTCTGCCTCACCACTGGGCAAGGTCTGGGGTCTGGGGTCACCATACCTCAACACCGTTAAGAGAAGACTTCAACGAGAATGTTTATTTCAACATCTTTGCATGAGAAAATAAACACTGCCTTCAATAAACAGTTTCAATTAAAAATTAAAATTTTAAAACTTATC
Source organism: Mustela nivalis (assembly GCF_964662115.1). NCBI lineage: Eukaryota > Metazoa > Chordata > Mammalia > Carnivora > Mustelidae > Mustela > Mustela nivalis. Next base: position 498,189 of record NW_028136282.1, on the reverse strand, counting down.
CTCTATACCCAGCCCAATCAGTACTTACCAAGTACAAGTTTGTAGATTTTGCTAACATGGTAAATGATGGAAATAAAGGAGGAAGACAATATTTTCAAAACAGTGTAAAAAGAACTTTAAAACAAGTATCTTGATTCTCCTTATTCTTCCACTCTAATTTGTAGCCTTTGGATAATATGTGGGAAAGAACATATATACATTTAAATTTTAACTTAAATGTCTACTGAAATAAAATGCTATCTTATTAAAATTCCTATCCGAAATTTAAAAAAAAGTCATGGTGACAAATAATGTTGACAATCATGTAATGTAATCCTATCTTAAAACTCAAATTATGCTAAGAATGAATATTTCAAAACTAAATGGTTCACTTTGTTAAAAATATTCTTACTGAGTATTAAAAAAATCACCCAATGGTATCATGTTTTTAAACTCATTCTACTCATCATGCCTGTATTTTATCCTACCAGTTCTCTCTAATGACAGCATTCTTTCTTGTCTGCTCTCCTCTCTCATTTCCTTTCACCAGCACCAAAAACACAAAGACTCCAAAGTCCTGAGAGAAGACTGGAGTATCCCTTTGCCTTCTAGAAGCTGTGCATTTTGAGCCTACTGGTCCATTCCACCTGCCCAATAGGCAAGATTGCCCAATAGGACAGTGCAGTCAGGAAGGGAGGCAAGGACAGAATCTTGAGGGATAGCAGAGAGAAAGAATCACCTTAAGAAAACTGGCAAGAATTCCTATCTTACATTGAGGTCTTCCATCCATTTTGAGTTTAATATTTTGTTCTAATAACACAACTCTGGGTGGGCTCCGAGATGGCTCCTCAGTGGGGACACATCACCAGGAAGACCACACCATGATTAGAATTTAGAATCTTCGGCACCCCCACCCCAACCCCTACATTCCCCCAGAGAGGGGAGGGGGCTAAAAGCAGAGCACATCTATGTAAGGAAGCCTCCATAAAAATCCTCATAGCAGGGAAGCCTGGGTGGCTCAGTTGGTTAAGCAGCTGCCTTCGGCTCAGGTCATGATCCCAGCGTCCTGGGATCGAGTCCCACATCGGGCTCCTTGCTCAGCAGGGAGCCTGCTTCTCCCTCTGCCTCTGCCTGCCATTCTGTCTGCCTGTGCTCGCTCTCTCCCCCTCTCTCTCTTTGATAAATAAATAAAATCTTTTAAAAAAAATCCTCATAGCAGGGGTTTCAGGAAACTTCCAGGTAAGTCAACATATCCAGGTACCAGGAGGGGGATAAAACCCAGCTCCACAGGAATAGACTTTCCTGTGCTTGGGACCCTCCCAGACTGTGCCCTTTGTGTCTCTGCATCTGACTGTTCATCTGTATCCTTTATCATATCTTTCATAAATTGCAAATGAAAACAAATGTTTCCCAGAGTTCTGCGAGCCACTCAGTTGAACCGGAGGAGGAGTTGAAGGAACCTCTGATTTGTAGCCAAGTTGTAGAGAAGTTGTGGGTAACCTGGGCTCCTCCTACTTATGACTGGCACCTGAATGTGATGGAACAGTCTCACGGGACTGAGCCCTTAACCTGTGGGATCAGATGCCATATCAAGGCAGACAGTGTCAAAGCTGAGTAAAACTACAGGACACCCAGCTGGTGTTGCAGAGTTGCCTGGTGAGGAAAAAATCCACAGCCTCAGCCACAGTGTTAGAAGTGAAGTGTTCTGTGTGAATATGGTAATATAAAAGCAGATGGGAGAACTGAAATGTTTGCTTGACATACATTGTCACACAAAATATTATGTATGCCAGGTCTTTGCTGATGTGATATAGCACATATTCAAGTTCTAGTGAAATATCATAAAGAGTCAACTCAAAAAAAAACAAACAAACAAGCAAACATACAAAATATGAATGAGCTGGGAGAAAATAAGCAATGTTTCCTCTTTCCTATCAAGAGAAAGACCATTCCTGAATTATCCAAGATTTTGCTTTTACCTGAATAACCATACAGTTCAATAGTACTTGAAGGAAAAAGCATGTTTGGTCCTCAGCGATCCTTTCCCCTGATATGGCCGGCAAGAGTGGAGTGATTCTTGTGGATATATCTTTGCTCCAGAGTGGGGAAAAAAAGGAGTTCTTTCACCAACGTTCAAAGGGTTTTTAAAAAATGGCCTTCATTAAAATACATCTGCCCCTCCTATGGAACCTGCTCACGCTACACTCCAGGCCAGCGAGCATCAAGGGGTTGGAAATACGGTACAAACTCCCATGAAGCCACCTCTCCCTCTAAACTATTCTTCTCTCTGCCAAATTCTGCTTCGGTCAGCCTAAGGATCAAATACCTGCCTTTGGGCAATAAAGTGATGTGCATTAATCAATCATTGGCCCTAACTGGCAAGTTCCTTAAAAACTCATGGGACACAGATGGTTGCCATGACTTTCCCAGGAAGCAGCTACTGTCTTTCCATGAATGCAGCATGAAAATACAGGGCTGGGTGAGCAGATGAATGTCCACTCGTGAAACAATCATGCTGAGGACAATAAACAGTAGTTTTGGATGGCAGATTTAAATTTCATTCACAGCCAAGGAAACACTCCAGATACATGATGTGTCTCCACTTCCTGTTGTTCCCAACATCTGAGTCCTCCCTTCCATTCCTGTTTCCACCACTTCAGTAAATGTCTCCCATCCTCATTGCATATAAAAAAGGCTCTGATTCTTTCTATTCTAATGTCTGTAAGACATTACTGTGAACAAGAGCAGGGGATAATTCCTCCTCCAAACCCATCTACGAAATAAAGGGTTCTATTCAGGATCCTGACAAGCTGAGGAATCCCTCAAGAGAACTTCCAGAGTCATTTCAACCTGTAAGGCTGGCTAAAATGTTCCTCACCATCCGCCACACCAGGGTTAGGACTGATGAGTGTCTCCACCATGCAGGTCCCTCTGGATGACATGATCGCTGGGAAACCAGGCACGAGGCAAGCAAAAATCAGCACCTGCTCTTCTGCAAAGTTTGTCTGAAGTGCTTGAAGCCACAGAAGAAACAGATTGACTCCTTCAGATCTTACCTAAAAACAAAATTAAAGGTGACAAAATTAAACACATGTTTATGCAAAGATGCACTGCAATGCAAATTCAGTTCTGAGAAAGAAAAACTAGAAGTTAAAGGTACCGTTAAACTCCTGCACCAAGTTCTTAGTGACAAGAAATCAGGCGTGCTGCAAGAAGCCCAAGGGTGAAGAGTTGGGGTCTGGAGCCACAGTGCCTGGTTCCAATGCAGGCTCTGCTTTTTGCTTTTTGCTTGCTTAGCTGTGGCCAGTGGAGAACCACCAAACTTCTCCCTTTGCATCAGTCTCTACCTCTGAAAAATAAGGATGATAAAAGAATTTACCACAAAGTGTTTGCACAGGGATAAGTGACTTACAACAGTGCCTGTATCATCAACTGTCATTTAATCACAAAAATAATGCAAAGACAATCATCCTCCAAATTTACAGTGCGCTTTGAATAGTGTTTTTTCTATAATATGCTTATGTATCATGGAAAGTTCTTGAAAAATCTCCGAGCTAAATAAGATCTTAAAGACCTGGCTCAGTTATTTGACCTTGAAGCCCATTCATCAGGCATTTCTACACCAGCCCTCTTTTTTTTTTTTTTTTTTTTTTGCCTGTGCTGGTAGCTACCTTGAGGGCTGCCACCAAATCATCACTTCCACAAAGAACCATTCAGAAATTTCTGGAACTCATATCATTGCTGGACTTCTGGCATAAGTCCATTGTTCCTGGTGGATGCTTCCAGTAGTAGAAAATGGAACATGCTCAATGAGGGCAGGGGGTTGTGTTTGACTTGCCCACTGCCATATCTCCAGCACCTAGAAAGGTGCCTGAAATACATAGCTGGCATCCAGTAAATGTGTGCAATAAATGAGTGAACTAGACAAAAATAGATATGCACTGGTAGATGTGGCCTGTGGAGTACAGCTTCAAAAGCAGGAGAGTATTGAGAGTCCTACATGGTAGGTTGCATGGCCCTGAGTTAAAGAAAATGGGTCCTACAATCAGACCAAAGGTTAAACCTCGAAAGTTGTGCGATCTTGGACAAGTCACCTACAAGAACAAAGACCCCTGTCTTCTATTGATAACAGCTGGGAAGAGAGAATCCATTTCAGAACGAAAGGGGACACAGGACGGCTGTGTACGACACTTATATTGTGGTCAAGATGGCAGTGTAAATTCACTTCATGGGGTCCCACACCATCATCCCTCACTACCATTTGAAATACATGGTAATAAGAGATGAAATATATATATATATTTTTTTCAGTGTAACAGTATTCGTTGTTTTTGCACCACACCCAGTGCTCCATGCAATCCGTGCCCTCTCTAATACCCACCACCTGGTTCCCCCAACCTCCCACCCCCTACCCCTTCAAAACCCTCAGATTATTTTTCAGAGTCCATAGTCTGTCATGGTTCACCTCCCCTTCCAGTTTCCCTCAACTCCCTTCTCTCCATCTTCCCTTGTCCACCATGCTATTTGTAATGCTCCACAAATAAGTGAAACCATATGATAATTGACTCTCTCTGCTTGACTTTTTTCACTCAGCATAATCTCTTCCTGGAAGAGATTATATATATATATTTTTAAAAGATTTATTTACTTACTTATTTATTTGACAGAGAGAGATCAAAAGTAGGCAGAGAGGCAGAGAGAGAGAGGAGGAGGAAGAGGGCTCCCTGCTGATGCAGAACTCAATCCCAGGACCCTGAGATCATAACCTGAGCTGAAGAAACAGGCTTAACCCACCCACTTAGCCACCCAGGTGCCCCTAGATTAAACACATATATTTTTTAAAGATTTTATTTATTTATTTGGCAGACAGAGATCACAAATAGGCAGAGAGGCAGGCAGAGAGAGAGGAAGGGAAGCAGGCTCCCTGCTGAACTGAGAGCCTGATGTGGAGCTCAATCCCAGGACCCTGGGATCATGCCTTCAAGCCGAGCCGAAGGCAGAGGCTTTAACCCACTGAGCCACCCAGGCACCCCTAGATTAAATATTTTTTTTTTAAGAGAAGAGAAAAGTTAGCAAGTGAACCTCGGTAAAAAACAAAACAAAACAAACAAAACCCAAAACTGACAAACATCTCCATGAAGCAGCAACCGCAGAAATTCTCAGTGATGCACAGATGTGTAGCGACAGGAAAAGATGTCTGGAGGCTGACTTCAAGGAGGACAAGTCGCTCCCACTGGAGATAAAGGCAGACAGAAAGGCCTGCTCGCTTGCTGCCTGAAGCCACAACTTCAACTGGGCTGCGGACTTGATTGCACACCACTTGCTTCACCAGAACACTGTGAGGTTTCCAGTAGCTCATTACATCTAAACACTACTGCCTCCTTTAACAAGGTTTCCCTTCCAGATTGCCCCTGACTTACAGGGATAGGCAGTAGGTGTCCCTCCACGTGCTCCTTCCAAATTCTCTCCTCTCTCTGCTTTCTTCTGATCCACTTTTTATTTATGGGCTAGCTTTACAGGATATCCCTTCTGTGATTAAACAGGTCTTAATAATTCTACCTTTTGTAAAGGAAGCCTTCCCCAATTATTTAGATGTTGATAAATATTTACCTCTGAATCTCCATAAATCATCACTTTATATGGCACCAACATGTAGAAAATAAGAATGAAGTTACCCAATTTTCAGAATGAACCATACAAATGACAACCTACCATCTAAAGCCAGAGACAGAAAGCGAACATCTGCATAAACTAAAGTAATGCGGGTTCCTTATTCATTCATATTTATTATGCAAAATGGAAGTTTTAGGAAGATTAGAATAATGCATACTTGTTCTATTATATAGGCAACTAATCCTCTGTAGATGGTAATGTATCCATAACTCCATCTCCAATCTAGAATTTCTGAACACGAGGAGAGGGTATTAAAATCTCCACTGTGGGAGGCAGAGCATTACAGTGTCTGGCTCTGGCCTTCCTGCTGCAGGATGAGACTTGCAATTAGTGATGGCAAACGGAATTCACAAAACATTTCTGGGCTTTAAGAAGACATCGGAAAACTAGCAAAGGACTTAGAAAATGGTAGGAAAGGAAGCAGGAAGAGGGAGGTGGCAGAAACAAGTGAGCCAAAACCTGATCTGTAAGCAACAAGCTCAAGAGAAACAAATCAGGGTGCCAGAGAACAAATGCCATTTTCACTGCAGGATCTCTACAGGCCTGTGCCCTCCAGACCCCGTTCCCACCACACGGTAAGTTGGGGGAACTGATCCTGAGATTTCCTTAATAAACCAGGACCCTCAAATGGAACCAAAGTGATCCCAACCAAGAACACTCCCAGCCTCCTGGCAAAGGAAAGACAAACCCTCCAGGAAAAAACAGACAGACAAACAAACAAACAAACAAAAAAAACCACCAAAAAACAGAATTAAAAGAGATTACATCTATGTTCCAATAAATCTGGTCTCAAAATCCCTTCACAGAGCATGCAAGAAATGAGGCCACTGTGAGAGACAGAAGACTGAGGGAAAATGAAGACTTTAGACACTGGAATGATCAGATACAGAATAGAAAATATTACATGTTAATTGTTTAAGAACACAAAAGAGGTTTAAAAATAAAGAAGGATCAAGAGCCTATCAAAAGCAACAGGCCAAGTGTGAACATGGAACTGAAGGAAGTTAAACAGGGACCAAAAATCACTGAGACGTAAAACACAACAGAAAACACACCAGAATGGTGGGGCAGTAGATGAGCCCCGAATGAAGGACTTCACAACACTGCACCAAGAAGTGAAGACATTCCCCAGAATGCAACACAAGGAGGCAGGAGAAGAGGATGAACGCCAGCTTGAGAGACATGAACAACAGACGGGAGGTTTAAATAAGAATCCTGGGAAGTACAGCAGAAGGACAGAGTCAAAATTTCAGAAGAAAACAGCTGAGGATATTACAGAAATGATAAATCCAGAAATACAGGAAATGCACAGATACCAAGCAAGATGAGAAATCTTCAATTAAACATTTTGTGGTAAAGCTATAGAACACCAAAAACTAAGAAAAGGTTTTAAGGAAAAGGCATTTAAAGGAATGAACAGGGTGGAAACAGGGTTTAAAGCTGCTACAGTGGTAAGGAGATGCTAGTAAAATGGTACCTGTAAAGGGTGACAGGAGTATTTTTACTGCCACTACTGCTAATACTGTGTCTAATGCACATAACAACTGAAGACTGCGAAGGTTAAGCTGGAGCAGAAAAAAATTAAACGAATTATGACCCTCAAAAGAAGGATCATGTCGGGGCACTTGGGTGGTTCAGTGGGTTAAGCCTCTGCCCTCAGCTCAGGTCATGATCCCAGGGTCCTGGGATCGAGCCCCGCATTGGGCTTTCTGCTCTGCAGGGAGCCTGCTTTGTCCTCTCTCTGCCTGCCTCTCTGCCTACTTGTGATCTCTGTCTGTCAAATAAATAAATAAAATCTTTTTAAAAAAAAAAGAAGGATCATGCCAATGAATTTCACAACTCTGGTGATCACTTTAAAAGCATCTCTTCTTTTTATCATAGCATTTGTATCATGTCCAGGATGAGATATTACAGCACACATGATAGAATATTTTAAAACAATAGTCCATTTTGCTCAAACTCCATGTTGAAAGCAAACGACTCTGTCAAACACTTTGAAGAAGGTAAAAGTAGTGGAACCATGTTTTGTCAAGAAAGCCCAGGGAGAAAAGCAGGTAGTAAAACCAAGTAGCAGTATCGAGGAAGGGCAGCCTCAGGAAGAAAATGAACACCGTTTTCTTCTGCTTTGTTCTCTTTTTTGTTTTCTTGTTGTTGGTATCTTTTTTTTTTTTTTTTGGTCTTTCCCAGAAATCACTTCATATATATACATTTATCTGTTCAACTTCAGTGAAAGTTGGGAGGAAAAGGTGCCAGAACTTTTGAATGGTTGTCTTCAGCTGAGTGCTTATTTTCTTCCTTCAGTTTCTCTGGGGTTTCCCACTATTCTTCAATAAACATGTGTTGCTTTCTGGCAGGGTAAAGCCAAATGCATTTTTCAAAGAAGTAATGGCAGGTCATCCGTCCATCCAGATCAGGAGAGAGCCCATACCAGAAAAGGCAGAGAGGGTAGTAGACTCCCCTCTGTGAGTTCCTGCCCTCTTGGTCTTTCCTCAGCCCTTGCTCTCTGCTATGTCTCTCCAGTCACACCCCAAACCCAGAGAAACAAAAGGACTCTTCAAAACTTAAACCCTGTGAGAAGGGCCACGCGGAGGCAAGGAGAGCCCTGTAAGACTCTGAGCCATGTGGTCTGTATCTGAGACTGCACATCTCCTTGAGCCACGTTCCATTCCCTCCATGCCTAATGTTGGCCTTGTGTTCTACAGAAGCAGTCAGGGCATCCATACACTCCTCTCTGTGTGCTTTTCTGTATACCTGATCCCATCTCAACCCACAACATCCAGCAGCATGCACCATCTGTCATCTCCCTTCAGTCAACCTGCAAATAGGTAAACACAGCCTGTAAAACCCACCCTTGTCCAAGCTATGTCTGGAGTTATGATCGTCTGTGTCTTTACCATCAAACTTTCTAAAAGGCTATTCTTGTGTGTGACCTCCATGGTCTCACGCCCAGGCACTCTATCTCTATGTCTGGCTTAGGACTCCACTACTCACCTCCCATTTTCTTTCAGTACTCAGTGACAACCTCCTCGATCTACCCCCACCCCCTAATCAAGCTGCTTTGCAACTTTTCACATCATCGAACATTGCTGACATTTCATTCCTTGAAATCTCTCTTCTCTAGACATCTGTGCAAAAATGCCTTCCTGGCATCAAAGCCATGTCCCTCCCCTTCCATCCCCTACTCCTTTATTCTTCCCCTTTATCTGCCCAAGAAAAGAAGGAATTACCCTAAATCCTTAACTGTCACTCTCTCTACAAGGAATATATCCCTTGGCAACAGCATGATTGCATCTCTCTTCCCCCAAGCACCCATTCCTACATTTTGACTGTCCAACCAGAACCTACACCTGCACGTCCAACAGACACCTCAACTCAGATTGCCTAAAGCTGCACTCCTCCTCTTACCTCCTGCACCTGGCTCCCTTCCTGAGTTGCCATGACTGTTGTGGCAGTTGACACATCAGACTCAACATTCTGAAAGCACAGAGGCACCCCTAAGCCTACTGCAGCATTTTTTTTTCCATAGCCGAGATATGGAAGCAGCCCAAGTGTCCAGCAACAGAAGACAAAGTGGTACATACACACAATGGTATATTACTCAGCCATCAAAAAGGATGAGATCCTGATATTTACAACAGTATGGATGTACCTAGAGGGTATTGTGCTAAGCAAAATAAGTCAGACAGAGAAAAACAAATACTGTATCTCCAGGGATGAATCCTTAAAAAATGCCCTACATATTCAAGTTTTAAGGCAGGACCAGAAGCAACAGTTTTAGCATATATCACCACGATATAAAATAAAATCTTTAAAAAAAAAAAGGAAATAATAGGACAACAGCAATTAGGGTAAAAAGACTTAACAACTGTCTTGCTCAACATCACCAGCACCACACCAGCTACACGTCTGACCCCCAGACCAGCATAGCAGGTGTGAGGACAGGTCCAAGCAGAGAAAGTGTTACTTGTCACATTTTTTGAAAAATGATAAACAGAAGGGATGCCTGGGTGACTAGGCTGGTTGAGCGGCCAACTCTTGATCTCAGCTCGGATCTTGATCTCACGGTGGTGAGTTTGAGTTCCACACTGGGCTCTGCACTGGGTGTGGAGCCTGCTTTAAACTAAACTAAACTAAACTAAACTAAAATAACACCTCTGTCAAAAGTACGTGAATTCACAACTTACATGTAAGTCAAGTTCTACTTGTTCTAAGACAGCATGAAAACCAAGATGTCGTTAGCGAGACAGGAAGCAAGATAAATTGTGTATTCCATGTGCCGTGAGATGACTCCAACTGCATCCAAGTCAGCCATGGCCCTCCACACATCTGCAAGAGAGGGTATATTATCCACATTAGCACAGAGGAAACCAAGGCTCAGAGAGGTTAAAAAAAAAAAAAAGAGTCCAAGATCATAGCATCATTTAGCAGCATAGCCAGAATGTATAGGAATTACCTAAAAACAGGCCACACTAGTGGAAGAATACCTTAGTGTGGAGTTATGAAAACCCAGGTAGAACGCTGCCTCAGAAAGGCAGATAATCAATAAAGGAAAAATAAAGAGGCGCCTGGGTGGCTCAGTCGGTTAAGCATCTGCATTGGGCTCAGGTCATAAATAATCCTGGGATCTTGCCCTATGTCAGACTTCCTGCTCAGCAGGGAGTCTGCTTCTCCCTCTGCCTCTGCTCCCCATTCATTCTCATAAACAAACAAATCAATAAAATCTTACCCCAAAAAAAGAAAAAAATAAAGATTATAAGCTTACAATAAAGATATGAATGATGAGTCAAAGCTTTCAGTGACACACCCACACCTGCCTACAGTTCTCTGGCTAAAACATGGGTGGAATTGATGGGGTTAGAAGAACAGGAGGCACATAGGCCCGGACAGCACAGCCCCAGCAGATGCAGAATCCTGGTGTAGGTTTAGCTAGCTTTCATTGTCCTTTAAAATGTCAAAGCTAAAGAAATCTGGTAGGGTTATTGAAGTCTGTTCCTGGGGGATGCCTGGTTGGCTCAGTCTGTTAGGCAGCAGCCTAACATGACTCAGGTCATGATCACAGGGTCCTGGGATCAAGTCCGACATCAGACCCCTTACCCAACCAGAAGCCTGCCTCTCCCTCTGCCTGTTGCTCCCCCTGCTTGTGCTCTCTCACTGACAAATAAATAATCTTTAAAAAGAAAGAAGAAAGAAAAAAAAGAAAAGAAAAATAAAATCTGATCCACAGTATAGAACAACACAAAGGATTGTACTTTCTTGGGCTGATTTCTGTTTGTTGAATTTAAGTAGGTTCCACAGCCAGCACGGACACTAGTGCAGGGTTTGATCTAAGGACCCTAAGACCATGAACTGAGCCAAAGGCACACAATCGATTAAGCCACTGAGGCACCCCACTTTCTTGGGTTCTAATGGGACTTTTCCTAGTTCCTAATCCTAGCTGTACTGGCTGCCAGGGGGAATGAAGTCCAGCACCACAAGAAAAGCATCCCAAGGCAGCAGTCCTCTGCAGAAGATTTGCTGGTGGCTGCCATCATCAAAGAGTCAGTGGGTGAAGTTGTTGAAAGCACAGTGGGAACAATGATAGCCACTGCCTTTTGGGTGTCACTGAATCATCCTACTCATCTTCAGGAAGCCTGGCCCTTCTCCAGTCAACGCAGCAAAAGCAAACTTGTTAGAAGAACAGGGGAGGGGGTCATCTCCCTCCCTCCCAGAAACTGAAGCAACCAGCCAAACAGTGCAGCACTGGAGTAAAAATAAAAATATGAAGGAATGTGGCTGCACCTGGGTAGCTCAGTCTGTTAAGCATCTGCCTTTGGGTCAGGTCCTGATCTCAGAGACCTGGGATCTGAGACCCACATCATGCTCCATGCTCAGTGAGGAGTCTCCCTTTCCTTCTCCCTCTGCCCCTGCTCCTAGCTCATTCTCTCTCTCTCTCAAATAAATAAAATCTTTAAAATAAGAAATTTAAAAATGAAGGAATGAATCAAAATGCAGAATTCAGAAACAGAACTACAGATATAAAAACTACATATAAAAACCTGAAATATGACCCGGTGAGTGAGGAAGGATTATTAAATCATGATACTGTATGAATTGATTGCCAATTTTTTCTTAGAACATAGAGCACACTGCACTACACGAAAACGAAAACACAAAATTAGGATTGAATACAAAAACAAAATTATCAGTGTTATTCCATCAAGTGTTTCTCTAACCTACTGATCAAAACCTCAGTTCATCCTCCAAAAGAATCTGGGCACCACCTCAGCACACATGAACACATTTTCAGGCCACAGTTCACACTGCTCCAGTCCTCACTCTAAGTCCTGAGCCATGGGCTCCTCCAGGCAAAGCCACCACCAACTAGGCCCCTGCCCTAGAAATCCCCAAACCCAACCACTTCACAACAGGGAGACTCAGGGAGATTCAAATGGGCAGAAACGTGGGACTTTGACTTTTTTTTTTAATTAAAAGAAAAATACAGCAAGAAACATTTCTAGCACAAAGTGAAGAGCTAATCTTTCACAATGTCGAGAGTATTAGAATTATCAATACACCATCAGTAGTTTGATAGGTCAAACAGGCCAAAAGCTGGAAACACAAGAGGAAATGCTCACAGCAAACAGACCTGAAAGCCAGGGCCTGGACCGGCTGACATGGCTCTGCCGCTTACCACAGCGAGAAAGTGTAACTTTCCTGGGCCTCAACTTCCCTCCTGGCCAGCAGGAAAGTGGCAACACCACAAAATTCATATCTGGTCGGGGATTACGTGAAAGGGGAATGCTCAGTGAGAGCCCCGCCACACCGCCCGTCCAGCCACAGTCTGCGCCCAGTGAATGGGAATTTCCTCTACTGCAGCCACACGAAGAGCTGAAGGATCTGCACAGGATGCCTGTTTATTTACCAGTCACAAAACCACGTTCTGCCATAAACAGAGAGGGCAAGAGACCCCAAGAGATGGGAATATCCCTCACCCTTGCCTGGACCAGGCTTTCAAGACAAGTTGGAAAGCCCACAGCAGCTCTGCCACTGACTCTGAATGAGCCTTTGGAAGACAACACCATCCCAAACAACAGTTTAATTTACTTCTCTTTAAAAAGCAGTGAGACAAGGTCTTGGCCACATCTTCATAAATTAACAGCTTAGGAGGCTAAACCCCAATGATTTAGTTATGTCCCCAGCAGGCACACCTCCACTCGTGGGCAGCTTCAGGGAGAAAGGGTGCCTCCCCATCCATGAGGACACCCTCTGACATTCATCTGAAGATGCTTCCTACCCATGGGCATTTACTCCCTGGAACCCCCCCCCCCCCACATCTAAGTTCCTCTCTGGATGCTGCACGAGGCAACTTCCTCACACCCCCATCACCACTGGTGACACCGCAGCTACCCCCGAGCCTTCAAGCAGGGTGCACCTGTCTTTGCTGCCAAGCGTCCCATCAGCCCAGCTCCATCACTGATTTCTGTACCCATAATTAATTAACTTATGCATGTATGTATTTATTTATTTTTACAGCTTCATTTATTTTAGGGAGAGATAGACAGAGAGAGAGAGATACAGAGAGAGCACACACACACAAATACAGGGAGATAGAACCTCCAGCAGATTCTACACTGAGAGCAGAGCACACCTCAGGGCTCAATCCCACCACCCTGAGATCATGACCTTAGCTGAAACCAAGAGTTGGATGCCTCAACGACTGAGCCACCAGGCACCCCTCTGTACCCTTAATCTTAAGAAAAGACAGACACCGCTTCTTTCTGTCAGCCACGGCCTCATAAGCCATCTGTCACACAGCCAAAGTTTCCAGAGGGTAGGACCAGGTCTGCAACACCAGTGATGCCAGAGTATCTCCATAAAACTACAGTCTAGTGAGTACCAGGCTCTGCTCTAAGCTCCTAATATGGCCTTCTATTTTGTACCCCTCACAGACCTACATGCTAGGTATTATCCACAGTGCACAGAGGAGGACACTGAGGTCCATGGCTTACCCAAGTGATCTACTTTTATGTGGCAGCAGCAGGGGCCTGAACCCAAGTCTGTGACTCCAAGGCCCCTCCGTCAACTCTGTTACTCATGCAGCCCCAACACAGTCATCAAATACCTCCCTAAACCCTCATCCCTCCTGTGAAAAAGCATGGTCTTCTGCCATTTCCCAGATGGGAAGAAAGCCGGCGTGAGCCAGATATAGTGACCTGCCCATGATGGTACAGGCGATGTCCCCTCTGTTCTCCCCCCAACACCCATGTCATTCTGCACGAGGCCCCATGGGGTCCTTCATGCTTCCAGTGGAAAACTCTGGTGAGACCACCAGTCTCCTGGCAGGCCTTCAACTTGACCCTGGAGGACAGGACCAGTTAGGAGAAAGCGGCTAGTTAAGCCTCTGAAATGGGGTCCTACCACCCAGGAAAAGCCCCTTATCTCCAGGGCATCGCCCGTGTGAATTAGCTGGATATGTAGAGGGCTCCACAAGCACCAGCCTTGCTGAGTCACTTTCTCTAAGGTGGTGGCTGAGACAAAAAGGACCCAGGAAAGAAAGGCATAGGCTGTTGTGGAACTCCAGTGCCTTGGCATCAACAATTAATGTGAGCAGCTGCCTCTGCTCACCAGATCTGCATTTTATGTGGGGCACACTGTTCAAAGTTTACACCCCCCATCTCTGTAACCTTCACGACAACCCCTGGAGCTCCCTGCACCATCATTACCACCTCACAGACAAGGAGACAAGGCATGAGGGGTGTGTAGAATGATGCAGCTCTGTGCTGGGGCCAACCGGGGGAGGACTCCCACAGGCTTGCTCTTCCCACTGCTGCAGAAGCAGCTGAAAACAAAGAGTTTTTCAGTTTGCATTATGTAGAGTGGAAAAGTCAACCATAAAGGTCATTCAATTTTTAAATGGGTTATTCCTCAGGATAAAAACAGTTCCAAAAAATAATTTCCGAGAAGTTCAACATATTCCTCCTTCCAGGTGCCTGGAATGTGATGGAATGTTGTTAAAATAAGTTCTGGCCCATCAGTATGCCAGACAGAAACTGGAAGTAAGCTGTTGCAGGTCCCCAAAGGCTCCATCACAACCCTAAGGAGAAGACATATAACTTTCACTGTCCCAAAGTGGTTATGTTTAAAAAAAAAAAAGGCACAGGTGGAACATTTTAAATTACAGACTTTCAATGCAGGGGCAGTGGGGGCGGGGGGGGGGGTGTCCCCCAACTACCCCCAAATATTTCAGCTATATATAGTGACTTACCAAAGTGACTCATCACAAGTACCTACAAGGCGACTGACAGGCAACTGACCGGCAACTGACCGATGAGGAAGGTATTCGGACTGCTTAACAAAACCAACACAACTTAGAATTTTCATGATTAAGAAGAGAAAACCATTTATTAAACACTCGCCAGGCACCAAACCCGCTAGGCACTGTCACACGCTCTACTCATCACAAGGCTGCCAAACTCAGTGCAGAAACTGAGGCTGAGTAAGTCACCTAAGAGCATGCAGCACCAGAAACTGGATTCCAACCAGTTCTGACATCATAGCCCACCCCAGCTTGTTGCAATGCTTCAGAACCTAAGCTTTGTGATGATCAATAAACTGCATGCTTAACAATGTTTACACATCTCTGTTAGAATTCAGGGAAAGGTTTATAAAAATGACATACACAAGGGGAAAAAATAATACAGTTTCTGGAGGCAGGCTGCCCAGGGTTCAAATCTTGGCTCCTCCACTTGCAAGCTGTGTGACCTTGGACTCCTTTAGCTCCCCTGTGCCCATATTTCCATGCATTAAAATGGTAGCCATAACAGACCCTATCTCCTAAGGCAAATAAAGCATTTTGGTGTTGTTGTTCTTGTTTTAAGATTTTATTATTTATTTGACAGAGAGAGAGAGACAGGGTGAGAGGGAACACACACAGGGGGAGTGTGAAAGGGAGAAGCAGGCTTCCCACTGAGCAGGAAGCCTGGTGAGGATTAGATCCCTGCACCCTGGGAGCATAACCTCAGCTGAACAACTGAGCCACCCAGGTGCCCACAAATAAAACATTGAGAATCATTCCTGGCATGAGTTAAACCTCAGAAGGTGTGGGCTAGTGTTACTTCTTGCTGGCCACTAGATAGAGTCAGCAGCCTCAGGCCCACTGTTTTAGCAACTCATTTGCATAAACAAAGCCCAGGCTCAGCCACTTTGTGCTTACCCTATGATTTCTTCCTGTCACTAACATCTCTCCTCACTCCTGCTCTGTGGCACTAAGCTCTGGGCCTCAACTTCCCATCTGTCAAATGAGGTGAGGAGCCCAGCTGATCTATCTGAGGTCCTTCCAGCTGGGCAACCTAGGGTTCTTGGTAACTCAGGGCCCAGAAATTCAGAACCATCCTAACACAAACATTACCAGATGACACTCACTCAATTTCCTCAAATCTTCTCTTCCGTGTTATGTATAAATGCTTATTTTCATGGCAAATCTTCTCCAAGATCCCAGAGCTCCACGAGCACCCAGAATAGGCTGGGCAGGCATCCCCAGTGCTGAGGCTGGGGACATGATGGTCAGAAGCTCTGACCTCCAGGGGAGATGGATTCCAAATCAAGCTGCTCTGATAAGCAGGTCTTCCCTGTTAGAGAGGATTTCAACAGAGCACAGTTAAGAGGAAGTGCAGGTAAGAAACTCAGAACTTGGCCCACCGGACAGAGGGCAGTAGGACAGTGGGCCGGAGGAGTGACAGAGGGATTGAGAGGAATGGCACGATCAACAGAGGCCAGCCAAGGCAGCACTGATGCTCAATGTGAGAAGGTGGGCTGGGGATACACTGTGAAAATGGCTTCAAAGGCAGGAAGCAAGCCCAGCTCAGCACAAAGCAAAGTCCTGAGCAGGAACCTTCTGGGACCAGGTTGGACACTAAGGTGAGCTGAAAATGGCTGTGCCACCCAGTGCAGTCTGAATCTCACCCATGCCCCTCACAGGCTGGGTGACCCCGAACCAGTTATGCTATGTCCTTTAATGTTTCCTAAAGGGTATATTCACTCCATAACCCTGAGCCATGTTCTCATTTCGGTGAGTGTGGGAGGCCGCAATAAGGCTTGAGACGAGAACCAAACCAGACCCTGACTTGTGCCTCCTTTAAAGTCCAAATAACCTAACAAAAGGTTTAGGACGGGAAAAGTTCAGTAGCACTGGGCAAGAGTCTGTGCTATGTGTTGTGCGCTCGCCTACGTGACTTCCCACACGCTTACTAAACAAATGAGAACAATTCGGTTGGGCTAAAAAGTTCGTTGCTGGTCCTTGCTGCCTTAGTACAACCCATAATTTACTTTCAGGTTTGCTGTATTTGTACTGGCATCAGCCATTTGGCGTCATGAGGAACCATAGTTGCTTAACTAAACACAGATGTAATGTCACTATATATATGGCCTTAAGGCTTTGAATAAACTTAGCACTGTTGGACATCCTCCTCAGTGCTCCTCCTGTCCCCCATCTCTCTGCTTCTCGAGTTCTTTTCTTCATCCTCTTACCCTCATGTTCCTGGTTGATTTGTTGCGCCGGCCACGACAGGTGAGGATCTGATGGTGCCCACTATCTACAGAGATCCAATATATACAACTAGGACAGCCTGGAGGGGGGTGGGCAACCCAGGCTGGACAGGGAGTTAAGAAGGAGTCAGGAAGGGCGCCTGGGTGGCTCAGTGGGTTAAGCCGCTGCCTTCGGCTCAGGTCATGATCTCAGGGTCCTGGGATCGAGTCCCGCATCAGGCTCTCTGCTCAGCAGCGAGCCTGCTTCCTCCTCTCTCTCTCTCCGCCTGCCTCTCTGCCTACTTGTGATCTCTCTCTGTCAAATAAATAAAATAAAATAAAAAATCTTAAAAAAAAAAAAAGGAGTCAGGAAGAAGTCATTCCCACACTTGAGGCATGGGTTGGTACTGACCAGAGACACTGGGCAAGAGACAGTGTCCTAGGACTGCTGTAAGACTAGCCGGGTCCAGGCAAAGCGCCTAACAGTGTGTAGATGTAACCCATCTGTAAAAGGTGGATGGGGGGTGGTGGTTGCAGCTGGTTGAGCATCTGACTCTTTGTTTTGGCACAGGTCCATTCACCTGGCCCATTCACCTGTGCCTGCATGTGTTCTGTGGTGTGCTCTTTATCTCTCTCTCTCAAATAAATAAATCAAAAAAAAAAAAAAAAAAAAAGGAAGTCAGGAAGGATCAGGAGACCTGCTGTTAAGGTCCCAAAGACTCCACCCTCCTCAACTAGCCTCCGGAAATAAAGTAAGTGGATGCCCAGGAGCCTCCTGGACACAAAACTTTCCAAAGCAAAGCTTTCAATTTCATACTAGAGAAAAGGTTGCTGTGCAAATTAAAGACAAAAAAGCCGGCCATGGTGGGGTGGGTTTGGACAGGGTTGGTCCTGTAGGGCTCTGGCCACTAAATGCCCACTGCCCAAGCCAGGAGCCTGGAGTCTGTGCAGCCAGTGCTTCCTGAGGCTTCCACATCATAGCCTCACTCTGAAGTTTCCTCCTGGAAGCTCCTTACCCAGGGAGGCCACCTGTGAGCACCCCCTCACACACACCCCAGCTTCTGCCCCTCCATCCAGCTGGAGTGAAGGATCCCCAAGCCTGCTCTCTCTGGTCTCTCCTGCAAAGAGAGGAGTATGTGCCCCGGAAAGGAGGGTCCCTGAGGATACCTGAGTCCTTGGCCCAAAGACAGCTGGCTTGAGAATGTGGGGTTTCGGTGCACTAGGCACAGCAGTTCCTAGAGGAAACAGGGTAGGGAGCTCCAAGGTGGAGGGGAGTCCCGGGAGTCTGAGATCACAGATGCCAGTGGCCCCCAAGTGGAAGGGTTTCAGTAACTCCAGAGGTGAGTGGGGCCAGGGGTCATGCCTGGAGGTGGACAAGGACCACCAACAAGGGGTAGGGGGCCGGAGATGGAAGTGATCCCAGGGTGGTTGCAGGCCCAAAGTAGAGGTGTGGGGGTGTGGGTGGGGGGAAAGGGGTCCATGGGCCAGAAAAAAATGGTATCCTGGGGCTCCTGGGTAAAAGGCACTTGAGGTGGAGGGGGCCCAGTGGGGCCCAGGCTGTGCGGGCTGAGCCAGCGCCTCTCAGGCTGGGGAGCCCGGCGATTCTGAGAAACAAAATTTTCCATCAAGTTCTGGAAAAGAAGCCTGTCAGCACAGGCGTCTCTCTGGGGTCCAGACGAGCCCAGTGGTGCTGGGCCCCTTGATGTCAGTAGGGCCCCACGGGTTCCCTGGATACCGAGAAGTGGAGTGAGGGCTGTGGGGCAAGGGCTATGGGGCGTAGGAGCACCAGGCCGCCAGGAGCCTGTCCGCCAGGCCCCCTTCCCGCTCCCTTGGACGAAGCAGCAGGTGGCAGCGGGCAGCAGGGCCCCAGTCTCCCTCTCTGCCTAGCGCCCCTACCCCTCCCCAGCCCCTCAGTACCTGAGTCAGCGGGGCACCGATGCACTCCCCTGCGCCTTGCCCAGCCAGCCCAGAACCCCTGCCTTCCCGGGAGGCGCTACTTGCGCAGTGAGTTTGCTGGGCCCACAGAAGGCGGTGGGCGGGGCAGGCAGGTGCGGGCGAGCTGTGGCGGGTGGGGGGCGGCAAACAGCAGTGCAGGCCTCTCTGCAGGCCCGCGCGCCCTCGCCCAGCCTCCTGTTCTGTCCTGTCCGGTGAGGGGGCTGGCTGCGCCCCCTGCTGTTTCCCGCTGCTCTTCTGCTGACTCCAGGACCCCAGGCCCTGCCCAGTCCTGGCTTCCCTGCCGCTCCCTGCTGCTGCTTGAGCTCCAGGCTAGGCCCGCTGCTGCTCCTGGGTGGCCGAGCTGCGGCCCCGGTGCGGTGTGGCTGGCCCTTTTCTCTCCCCAGGGCACAGTGGAGCCACGAGGGAAGGCCTGAGGGGATCTTCCGTCTGCTCAGTGCCAGTGGACACTCTCCAGGGGCCTCTCTACCTGGTGGGCTCCACCCATGGCCATCTTGGAACCCCTGGAATCCCCTTCAGAGACCAGGTGAAGCCCTCCTTGGGGAATCCAGGCTCCTGGGACCAAGGCGAGTTGATCTTGTGTACTGCTGTGTTTGTTCCCTGGCCTGGCATGGATTGACAGTTGCTGAATTGATCTATTCTGGGGTCATCAAGGGCAGAGCAAAGAGTTCAGGGCTGGGATCCCCAGGCCTGGGGTCCACACAGGCTTGGAGCCCTCTTGGCTGTCCCTGACAGAATGACCAAAGAGGAACCCTCAGAAACATGGATCTGCCTTGAACTGGCAGAGCATTCAGGGACAGGAAGGGGAATGTCTCCTTCGCAGAGTATCTGGAAGCCTGAAGTGGAAGATGGATTTGTCTGAGCCATGGTCATTAGTGTTGGGCCAAGAAACCCCTGGCTTGCTTCTCCTACCTGCATCCTAGGTCTAAAAGGGTGTCTGGGTGGCTCCCTCAGTGCAGCATCTGTCCAGGGTCCTGGGATCCAGCCCTGCATCTGGCTCCCTGCTCAGTGCAGATCCTGCTTCTCTTTCATCCTCTCCCTCTACTTGTGCTATCAAATAAAATAAAAAAAAAAAAGTTAAGAGGGGGGACAAAATGGCGTGGAATTAGAAGGCGTCTTTTCAACTTGTACCCCAAAATGAGCTGATTACCTACCAATCACCCATGAACTCCAATCACCCATGAAATCAGCCTGAGATCAAAATTATACATGTGTGGATCTCTACAGGGGGAGAAGAAGCCAGTGGGCAGGTAAAGCGGAGTGGGAACTGTGAACTGATATCAGAAGATAAACAAAAGGGGGAGGGAGCTACCAGAGGCAAACAGTTGGAAAGTAATACCCCAATACAAGCGAGAGTGCCCTGCGTCTGGGGACCAGCATTAACTCGGAGACTGGTTGAAAGCACTCCAAAAGAGCAAAGCATCTCTGGGGAAATTGTGGGAATCGGGGCGGCTAGGGACAAGGGCTTAAGTCCCTGGTCCCAGGACAGCCTCCCTTGGCACTGAGTCAGAGAGAGTGCGGCAGAGAAACCAGCTCTTGGTCCCTAAGCTGCCAGTGCAAGGAGAATGCATGGGGTCCGCTTCCTGTGAGGGAATGGGAGCCACACCAGGTGGCAGAATGCAAGAGTCCTGCTATAGAGCCTGAGATACTCCCCTGAAAGAGGTATAAAGGCCCAGCCGGTGCCCTTTGATAAACACCCTTGTTTCAGAGCCTGCATCAAACTCTCGCCCCAGAGAGGTGCGCGAAGGCCCAGCCTGGTGCTCTCGGACCTGTGCCTCATTCTCAGAGCCTGAGACCCGCGCGCGAACCTCTGCCTTCCCTGAAATTGGTGCATGTAAGGTGGGCGCTCTTAGACCCAGAAAGACCGGGCACTCCCAGCCCGGGCCAGCGGGAAAATCTCAGTGTGCGATTGCTGCTTGGAACCTCTCTAGCGGTCTAGAGGTGCCCAAAGCTGCTGCTGCCGTGCTTTTGGGTACAAGCAAAAGATCCTCCATCCCCAGGGACAGCGACTTGGAACCTGCTCTGCCAGCGGCCAAGGGGGAACTTATTTGGGCTCTGCAGCCAGACTGAGGCTTCTCTCTGAGAGGGAGATCAGGGTGTGGTTTGTTTTCCTCTAAAACTACAAAAACCATCAAAAGCGGTCAAAGTGAGAAAAAAAACGTGAACAAACAAAAAACCGCCAGAGAACAAAAGCCTGAAAAAAAAAAAAAGTTTCCTCAGAGCCCACCCCCTTGAGGGGGGCGGTGGGACTTAAGTCAGGGAACATCATTGACTGAAAACCCACATGGCAGGCCCCTTCCCCAGAAAACAAACCAAGAAAGAAAAAAAAAGAGAGAGAGAGAGAGAGAGAGAGAGAAAAAGTACTACAAGAGAACTACCACTACTACATAGGAAACTTTTATCTTTCATTCATTCCCACTATTCTGGTCCTTTTTTTTTTTATATATATAGGTAATTTTTTTAACCCCAGCAGGATGGTGGAAGGGGTACATGGCTGAGTGCCTCCCGGGTCTGACCCTGTGTGACGCCACCCGGTGCCTGCAGCTGCCCTCTGGAAGGTGTTGCTTTAGTGGCAGAGCCGGAGGGCACCAAGCATGTGTGTGTCTCCAAAGTCCTGGGCACCACATCACAATGCCTTCCTGAGAAGCAGAATCAAGGACAGTTGCTGATCTTCATTCCTTCCTACCAAAGGTATCTCATACACCATAATTGGAAGTTGGAGCCGGGGGGCGCCTGGGTGGCTCAGTTGGTTAAGTGTCTTTCTTCAGCTCAGGTCATGATCCCAGGCTCCTGGGATGGAGTCCCACACATTTGCCTCCCTGCTCAGCTCCCCTGAGCCTGCTTCTCCTTCTCCCTCTGCCATTCCCCCAACTTGTGCTTTCTGGCTCTCTGTGTGTCAAATAAGTGAATAAAATCTTTTTAAAAAGTTTGGGCCAGGGGGCGCCTGGGTGGCTCAGTGGGTTAAGCCGCTGCCTTCAGCTCAGGTCATGATCTCAGGGTCCTGGGATCGAGTCCCCCATCGGGCTCTCTGCTCGGGAGGGAGCCTGCTTCCCTCTCTCTCTCTCTCTCTCTCTGACTGCCTCTCCATCTACTTGTGATTTTTCTCTGTCAAATAAATAAATAAAATCTTAAAAAAAAAAAAAAAAAAGTTTGGGCCAGGGATGCCTGGGTGGCTCAGTTGGTTAAGCCGCTGCCTTCGGCTCGGGTCATGATTCCAAGGTCCTGGGATCGAGTTCCACATCGGGCTCCTTGCTCGGCGGAAAGCCTGCTTCTCTCGCCTCCTCTGCCTGCCTCTCTGCCTGCTTGTGTGTACTCTCTCTCTCTATCTCTGGCAAATAAATAAAATCTTTAAAAAAAAAAGTGTGGGCCATACTCTTTAGCCATTCTACTTTCCCTGGGGAAATTTGCCACCTCCCTGAATTTACCTGCATCTTTCCCAAAATCTACTTAGCTTCCTGCCTTCGAGACCATAATGAGTCTATAAATTTTCAATAGTGTGAACTTACACTTGCTAATATTTGCATAACATGCACTTCTTTCGATCTCAAAGAAAAGCTTCACACCACAATGGTCTCTAATCTCCAATTAGTTTCTGTTCTGGGATCCCACTGGAATTCTATGCGCCTGTCCCCTAAGATCCCATAAATTGTGGTCCAGTTTCCCAGCCAGCCAAGGAAAGCACATGGGAAATCTTGCTGAAGTATGAGTAAGAGCCAACGAAAGGGAACATATTTATCTGCCTCGAATGCTGGGACCTGAGGAAAGCAAGTTTCATTACAGACAAATCAGGAAGGAGGTGCAGATTGCTTTTTATGTCACTCTGGAGTGGAGGTCTGCTCACTCACAGAAGCTCAAAATCTTCACAAAGGACAATGCCCCCCACCCCCAAAGTCAGCTGGGGATTCTCAGGAAAACTTTAATTGAAAGTATTACGGATTCTCCAACTTCCCAAAATGCAGGAGGAACATCTACAAGCAAGACTGTCACCACTTTTAGGCAATTACACTTATTTACCTTTTTTCTTCCTAGAAAATCATCCTCTCTCCCAATCCATGATCTTCTTTTTGTAACAGTTTCCTAAAGAAGGAAACAGGTGTCCTCCCATTCCAGTTCCATCCAAAATAATAAAATAAAAATCTTTAAAATTTAAAAAAAATTGTGATTTGTTGAGACAGAGCACATATGCAGAGGGACAAGCAGACTCTCCCACTGAGCAGGAAGCCCTATTTGGGGCTCGATCCCAGGACCCTGAGACCATGACCTGAACGAAGGCAGATGCTTAACCAACTGAGGCACCCAGGAAGCCCCAAAATAATTCAATTTTTAATCACTTTGCCATAGACACTTTTGGGTGGCTTTGAAACACCAGAATCTCATAGACTTATCAGTGTCCTCTTCACCATCTCAGAAAAGGACTGGGTGCCTCTCAGAGGCCTCTCTCCCCTCCTGACCCAGGTCCCAGCCAAAGGTCCTTCACATTAGAGTATGAGGAACTGAGCGGGATGGGGTGTGGAAGCACCCTGGGGTGGGGGGCTCTGGGGCCCTCCCACTCCCAACTTCAAAGACAGCGCCTGCTTTCCCCTGCCTCATATAGGTACCCTGGGTTTGCCCTCTTTAAGGTTCCTGGTTGCTGCAAAGGTCTGAAAATCTCCTAAGTAGCACAAAAGCCATCATGTGCATTTTGGCCACACGGGACAGAGGGAGTTTAAAGGAAGAAAGATAAAGCTCCCCAGAATGAGCCAGCAGCTCTGGGCTTCCCCGCACATCTTTCCTGACCTTCAGAACCCTGGGAAGGAGCCCCTTGGTGCAAAGTCACAGGGGGAGCCCACGCACAGCCCAGGCCTCCTGCCCCAGGTCCTCTCCAGCCATAAACTGACCCCCTAGCCCCTTCCAAACCGTCTACAGCCTCAAACCACTGACGTGCGGTTCAGCACCCAACTCCAGAGCGCAGGATGCACGTGGCTTCCCAGCACCCTTCCGTGTCCGCTCCCAAAATCACCGTGGGAATGTCGCAGCAAGGAGACAGGGAATCGATTTTTATCCTCTGGGTTGTCTTCCCTCGTAGCCCCTCAGGAGTCCCCACGCAGCAATGCCGCGTGGGCCCTACTGCTCTGAATCCACTTCCCTGGAGGAATCCGCTTTTCTTCAGCATCTGTGTCTGCAAACCCGGCTCCTCTAACACCCCCCACCAAACGTACCAAGAACCAACGGGGGAAGAAGTTCATTTCTGGCCGACAAGCCTTTAATCCCTGAGAGCTGTGGCTGATGCAGGAGCAGCTTTTCTCCAAATGGTGATTTCGATACCAGGTCGTTTTGCCTGCCAGCTCCCAACATCCCTGACGTGTGGCTCCCAAGGGCCTCCCCGCGGCCAGGCCTGAGAGTGGAGCCCACCCTTGGGCTCATTTTCCACCGCGCTGAATCCAGGCAGCGGCCCCGTCTCACGACAAAGGGTGCTGAGCAATGAGGTGCCGCCACCAGGAAGAGAGGCAGCAGGTCAGACAGATCTGGAGAATGACACTGGCCTTCAAGGGCCCCTCACAAGTGAAATACCATTAAGTAGCAGATCTGAACAGATATACTGTGTTCCACATTCACGCCGTAAGGATGGGGTTTCCTCGAGCCCTAATCAAAGGAACTCTTTCACCTGAGATCACTTGACCAATCGGTGACTCAGTTTCCTTATACTAAAAATGAGGATAACAATACATCACAAGATTGTTTTGAGGAGTACACACGTTACAAAGTGTTTAGAGGCACCTGGGTGGCTCAGTGGGTAAGCATCTGACTTCAGCTTAGGTCATGATCTCATGGTCCTGGGAGAGGGCCGTGTCAGGCTCCTTGCTCAGCGAGGAGTCTGCATGTCCCTCTCCCTCCCTCTTCACTTCCTGCCCTCTCTCTCTCTCTCTCAAATATATAAATAAAATCTTTAAAAAAAAACGAAGTTCTTAGAACACGATATGCACATAGTACAGGACACACAAGCACTTGTTAAACAGATAAAAGGGTACAAGAGGCTGGCTTCCCTTCAGATTTCTAATAGGCTCCTGTCTGGGGGTCTCTAGCTCTTAGGAAGTGGGGAGGCCTCAGAAGCCCAAGATTGTAGAGTTCCTCCGAGGCCAAGTTCAGTTTTCTATGCAGGACAGAAAACCTGTAAAACACATCCCAGACTTGCTTCGCTGCCTTCCTAGTAGGGAATCCGTTCCCTCAAGAGTGGTCCAACCTCTCTTCCACTATTTGGGATGTAGAAAACGTTTAGACATTTCTCCATTGGTGCTCATTCCATCCTCATTTTTAACAATCTAGCTGTGTGTTCATCTGGTCTTCTGTTAGTTCCTTTATTCAACAAACATAGAGGACTCACCGTGTCCTAACTGTGACCAAGACATCCAGCATCTCATCCCACAAAGGAAACATATTAGCAAATGTGGCAGCAAAGAGGGATGGGGTAAGGCAGTGACATCTGAATCAAGATCAAACTAACAAGCAGAGCCTGCCATGAAGAACATTCCAGGTATGGGCCCCATAGGCATGAAGGCGGAAATGAATAGATTATGTGCAGACAGCAGGACAGGGGACTAAGGGGACACTGGAAAGGAAGGCTGCGGAGCAGCTGTCGGCATTGGAGGCCTTGCGAAGGACTCTGGAATTCCCTTTGGTTTCAGCCAGAAGCTACATGAAGGTTTAAGCGGGGAATCATCAGATTAGCTTATACTTGTAAAAGATCGCTCCTCTTCCACAGAAGACATGGGGATGGGGTGGGGGTGTCCACGAGCCTAGAAGCTGGAAATGGAAGCAGATGAAGTTTCCAATATCCTGGCCAAGGAGTGAGTCTGTCGCAGTGAGAGTGTCAAGATTTGCAGTTCTAAACTTTTTAGTAAAGTGGCTTATTAAACACACAGCTAACTATTGCCCGGGGTTCCTACTTTTGTAATAAGTTTTTTCTGAAACTCAAAAAGGGGAGAGGGGCTCTCTGCACCACGTGCCAGTCAGGGCGGAACATCATCGTCACATTACAGGGTGTTTTCAGAGCCTGTTATCCTTTTAGTACGACATCCCTCCCACCCCGAGACAACACCGTGCCTCTTTCCGCCAACAGAAGTTGAGTTTTTCCCTTTCCCTCTTCCTTCTTTCGAGGGCAGAGCTCAGGGCTTCTCCAGAGATTCCATCCTAAGTTCATAGATCTCACCGAGCCGACCACATTCCCCTCCCTGTGGGCGCCAGGAAACGCCGGAAACATCTGTATCTGCACCTGAACATGGGACCTTGGATCCCAGCTACAGTTTCTTGTGCTGTGGTAACAAGGACATCATGTCGCGTTTCAGGACATTTTCGTATATAAGGCCTCGGGTCGGGATGCTCAGGGTAGGAAAAGGGTGGGTTCGCCCCTGGGCAGAGTGGCATACCTTCTCTCTCCTCCTGGCCTTTGCCCGAGTTGGAGATGCCCTGTTCCTTCCTCTTCACCTGAGTAATCATTATCTCTGCTTCCAGAAGCAGCTCAGGGGGCCACCTCCTCCCCAACCCCGCTGGACCAGGTGACCCTCCCCAGAATTCCATATAAATCCCTGTTAACGTTGATCCCACTGCTTCCCAGAGGCTCTTTCTCCTTGTCTTTACTTTGTCTCTCCTGCTGGACCCCAGGAGACAGGTCTCACTCATCATTTTATCCCAGCAGGGTTCAGTATGTTGCTGAATTAACACATGGCATGCCCCGCACATCGCTGGCAGCTGGATGAA
The DNA here is from genome assembly GCF_964662115.1 of Mustela nivalis. NCBI lineage: Eukaryota > Metazoa > Chordata > Mammalia > Carnivora > Mustelidae > Mustela > Mustela nivalis. Next base: position 471,348 of record NW_028136282.1, on the reverse strand, counting down.
CTGGAACACAGTGTGGCAGCATGTACTGAAGCAGGGGTTCTCAGAGCACCAGGGGATTCAGTCTGTGAACCATCTGCCTTCGGCTCAGGTCATGATCCTAAGGTCCTGGGATCCAGGCCTGCACCGGGATCCCTACTCAACAGGGAGTTGGCTTCTCCCTCTCCCTCTGCTTCTCCCCTCCCTCTCAAATAAATACATAAAATGTTTTCAAAAAATAAATTTTAAAATAAATTTGAAAAAAATTAAGCAGTTGTTCTCAGCTGCAGGTGATTTGGCTCCCCAGGGGACATATGGCAATGCCTGGAGAAACGTTTGGTTGATGTAATTGGAGGAAAGGGCGCCACTGGGCATTTGGTGGGGAGAGGCCAAATTGGAGGTGGCCAACATCTGGCCATGCACAAGACAGGCTTCAGCAAAACATCACCCAGTCCACGAGGTCGACAGGGGAGACCCGCATCTAATCTAGGACCTGGAAAACCTTTTCCTAGCTTTACATGATATCAAGGGAAATGTATCTGTCCATCAAAACCACAAGAATGTCTAAAGCAGCTTATCCTCGGAAGCCCCAAACTGGATGCCATGTAAAAGACCATTAACAGGAGAACGGATAACCAACTACAGTACCTACGTGATGAAAGACAACAGACGATAACGAAATTTAAGATGCCACATACGCGACAACAAGAAGGAATCCACAGATGTCCTGAGGAACCGAACCACCAGAGCAAGGTAACAGGCAAACTTGATCGCTGGTGATGGAAGAGAAGCAGGGGGCAGGGAGTGACTGACTGGGAAGGAGCAGGAGGGAACCTCTGGTGTGCTCAGAATGTTCCTGATCCTCATCTGGGTAGTAGTTACACACAGCGTGCCGCATGCTAGGACTCATGTGCTGTGTGTGTGTATTACACCTCAGCAAGCTTTACCAAAGGCAACAGTCCTCCAAGAGCCCCGGCGGGCAGGATTCACACACTGGAGCAGGTCCTCCGAGCATGACTTTCTAAGGATTTCGGTGCACAGCCGGCAGGAGCATTGTAGATATGTTTATGGAGACCTATTTCACCACAGACACCAAAAACCTTACAGTGGGTCCTTGATTCAATTCTGCTTTGGTCATTTTCTGCTAAGGATTGTGCTACAGATGTGCACACAGACTTAGGTTTCAAGAATATTTATCACAGCAGAACAAATACAAGAGGGACGCAGCAACAACACGGACCCAGAGGAAACTGTGTGATACCGCGGACTCATTAAAATCGACATTTAAAAATGTAAATGGAAAACGACTACAATATATTAATTACAATTAAAGAGCAGGTCACCCAACAAGCTGACACCTAAGATATATGAAGAATATACTCAATATGATTAACTATGATTAGCTAAGGTCATGAGGGGTTATGGGATTTCTTAAAATTTTATCATTTTCCCCTAAAATGTACATATATTACTTATTAATAAGAAAAAATACACAATCACACTTCTTAAAAATAAAGGTGAGTTTTCAACTCTAAAACTGAGTACCAGGGGCGCCTGGGTGGTTCAGTGGGTTAAAGCCTCTGCCTTCGGCTCAGGTCATGATCTCAGGGTCCTGGGATCCAGCCCCGCATCGGGCTCTCTGCTCAGCAGGGAGTCTGCTTCCTCGTCCCTCTCTCTGCCTGCCTCTCTGCCTACTTGTGATCTCTATCTGTCAAATAAAATAAATAAAATCTTTAAATAAATAAAATAAAACTGAGTACCAGACCCCACACAACTCCCAGATTCCTCATGGATTCAGAGCCCTGCTGCCTGCAGAAGCGCTCTATCGACGCTCATCACAGTGGCTGAGACAGATTAAATAAAGAGATAACATTGCAGATTTCCTGTCTCTTATCCGACTGTGCAGATTGGTTACACAAATCCAAATCCATACATGCATTAGATCTCACTGAACTGCGTACACCCTGAGAAAAAGACCCTGTAAAGCAATTCCCTGTAAAAATACAAAAGTATTTCTGACAGCAAAAGTTTTCAGATGCTGTAAAGAAAAAAAAAACTAAAAAGGCACAACCTTCCCTGATTAATCAAGTCTCCCTCGAGAGAAGGCTACCACTTCCCCAGGTAATCTCATCGCCTCAGACGAAACCATGTTTCTCTGTGAAGTGGAGGTGATCGCAGCTCTCTCGGAGTACTCGCAAAGGTTTGGTGTGATTATGAAACGAAACACTATGACCGGGGCCCGCTGGTTGTGGTCACCGTCATGCCCACAGCCTGAACACCACCTCCCTCCAGGAAGCTCCCTTCTCTGAATTCTGTGTGGTAGGGGCACGTGGCTGACTATTAGGGAGCACTGCATAAGGCGTACCCTGTCGCTTGCCCAGACGCCCAGCTCCTCCCGGAGCCACCGAATGCCATACAGAGCTAAAGCTGGGAGCAGTGGCTCACCGTGGACACCAATGATGAGGGCTCAGGTACCTCAGCTCACAAACCCATTACAAGCATATACATTTAACTCTAGCTTTAAGATGTTTCTCCTCTTACTTCTCAGTCAAAAAAGACTTTAAGCCGAGTAAACCAACAACAAACCCTAAGATAAAACATTTAACCGTGTTAATTTCCTAAGGCCTACGGTCGTCTTCAGCTTCTCAAGGTCACACCTCCCTGCTGAATGATTACCGAGGGTTGCTGACACGGTACACAGAAAAAAAAAAAAAAAAAAAAAAAAACTCTTAGGATGTCCAGCCTCTAAGAGAAAAAGCAAACAGCTCAGAATGCAGCCAGCCACGGCAAAGGAACCACCGACAAAGCCAAACACAGAGGAGCCCCTGAGCATCTGGGAATCTGCCTGTTCCTTTGCCTCCTCAGAGGAAACGAGTCACAAGACTGCTCAGAATGGGAAATGAGAAGGGCAGAAGCCCGGAAACCAGCGCGTCCTGAATTTCGTGCTGCTTCCAAGGAGTGAGCCCGCCTGCTGTGCTGCTGTGTCAGTTATTTACACAGTGGGCAGGTGAGGCTGACAGCTTGAAGGGGTTATTTTAGAGGGAGAGCTGTAAGACTGATCAGGAGAAGGTTCTGGACACTGGGGTCCCAGCACGCATCTCCAGCTTCCAAGCTGACCCTCCCTTCAGACAGGGTTTAAGAGGCAGCAGGGCAAGCATGGTCTTTGTATTTAAATCACCTCAAGGGGGCCCATATCTCCAGGCACAACCAGAAGCCAGGGAGGAGAGGGAAGGGGGAGAGGGAGAGGGTACCTCCACTCCTATCTGCTGGCTGCACTTCTGGAGCGCCTGATCCAGGAAGCTAAATGTGTGGACAGAACAGAAGGAAGAATCTGGGAAGACTGGAAGACTAGAAGAGCTGTTCGTGGACTAGTCTCAACCTGAACCACAGAAACACCTCTGCCTCCCTGCCCTCCTCCCCTCGGCTGGGCACCAGGTGCCTCCCTACTGCACTCCAGATGCAGATCCAAGCTCAGGGGTGCCCAGTGCCGATGCCTCTCTCCGGCGCAGGGACTCTAGGGCATCAGCGGGACTCCTAGACAGCACCTGTGATCTCTAATTTAAAACCAAAACCAAAATCCCCAACCAGCCCAATCCAGCACAAGCAATACATATTTATGTGTAAGACACCTATGCACACATACACATTCACTTATCTACACACACACACACACACACACACACACGCTTTTGCAGCAGAAGGCAGGCATGAAACCTGTTCCCTAAGTCCTTTGCTTTCCTCATCTGCTTCTAGCAGCAACAGCCATTTCTGCTACGGATTTTCCTATTCGAGGGTTGCTCACAGATCCAAATGCCACCATCCTGTTTGCCACCCTTTCCTACCCCACCGGCCCGCTGACGTCTGTCAGTGAACCAGGGAACAAAGATGGAAGACAGGCCCAAGCTGCCTTCCTAAAGTGGGGTTATATTTGACACTTTAATAAACCTCAGAGCCTGAGCCTCTCTGCTCTCAGACTGGCCAGGGTGCAGCTCTCACTCTTACCAAACCCGTCCATCTCTCCTCCCCCCACCGCGGGGCACAAGGGTTTTCTCTGCCCGGCATCTATTTCCAGGCCCCATAAATCATATCCCATTGTTCCAGGCCATCTGAACTCATGCTTAATAAACCATCCACCTCACCCTTCCGCCACCACCCCGAATTTCCCACAGGGAAAGACTGTTTCAAGAAGAAAAGGAAATTCTTCATTAGGGCTGGATTTTAAAAGCAAGCTTCCACAAAAAACCAGAAAACAAAATTGGGTATAAATACCATCCAATAACCACTAAATGTCTTTGGTTAAAGCACCTGCCTGCCTGTGATTCTCAGGTCCAGATGTGAGCTCAGTGCACATCCAAAGGAAGCAGAATTTGAACCTGATGCTAAATGACAAATGATCCTGAACTTCATGACCATTTAAGTGCCACAGTGGCTAGACTAAATTGCTCTGATGCAGAATTTCTCCCAAGTATAGGTTACTGAGAAACAGAATATTGCTTGAAAATGTATTTAGGTGCGCTCATCCTTCTCAGACCAACACCCATGGGCTCTTAGTCATAACCAGGCTTAAGCTAACACGATTCCCCTATTTTCCCCAGAGAGGGAGGGAAACAAGAGGACATGTCTCTCATGTTCCAAGATCAAAAACTGGATCACAGCACTCACAGCATCAAGTCTGCCAAACCAGAGCTCTGGGTACGTACAATTCTTAAAGAGCTAATTGAATGGAAAACAGCCATCTGGGGCTGGAAACCCTTATGACATTCTGGGAAATGTATGGGCTTTAAAAGGATTATGCAGGGTGATGGGACTTTCAAAATTCCCAAACTCTGAACTGAAGCCTAAATGAGAATATGTTAAATTCACCCATTCCAAAACACAGCACAGTTGACTCGGACCCTAGAGCCCAGCTGTAGCTCAGGGTGTCCACACTGCAGCCTGTCTGTGGGAGGTCTGCAGACCACTCCCTGCTGAGAGAGTCCAGCCAACCCAATCAGCCTACCAGCAGGCTGTGGCACAAGGTCCAGATCCTAGCCCAGGCACCAGCCAGGGGTCCCTTTGGCCTGCCCTCTTATGGTTGAACAACAATCATGGAGAGCCACAGGGAGAGCGGCATTGGGTCCAGTATGGCCACTCCCTGGTCCTCCACAACACTGGTTGCACACTCTTCAACACAAGAAAATGGTGTGCAGAAACAAGGGCCTGCCACAGTAGGCTGTCGAGCAAGGAACAGAAAGCATCAGGGGACAGGTGGGACTGCTGGCTGGTCTCCACCTCTCCCAGAGGGCAGAGGCCGCAGAGCTTCTGCAGGCTAAGCAGAGACGTGTCAGAATTACCTTCCCAAAAAGTAGGCAGTAAAGGAGGATTTCAAGCAGCCACAACCACCAGCAGGCCTGCGACCTCCAGATATCAGGGGCTTGACCATGACCGTGTCGGTAAGCAGAACACACAAGTGCCTTCTGGAGCGAGAGAAGACAGCTTAACGCTGATAACTGGTCCTCTCACTCTTCTCTGCTCTCAGCAAGTGATCCTGAAAGGGATGGACAAAGTTGGTCAGATTCACTGGAGAAAACACGAGCCAGTGAAGACGTCCCGGCTCGCACTAGGCCTCCCTCCAAAGGCTGGCTGCCCCACCCCTGGCACCTGGGTAACGCTGCTCTGGGGCCATCCACACAAAACGATTTACATACCCCCCACCCGCAACAAACACACACAGACACAGACACACACACACACACACACACACACAAGCTGCATCGGGCTTTAGGAACCTAACTCAAACGCACCCCTAACAACAACCCCACAGGTGTGACTGGGTTGGACACTCCCAGCAAGGGAGGGAAGGCCCTCCCCTTGGGTCCTTGCCAGTGGCAGGGTGCCACCTGGGCCTCCGCCTCATCCTCTCCATCCGCGAAGAAGTCGGAGCGGCCCCCACCAACCACCACCACGCAACCAGATTCTGGCACTTCAAATCCCCGCTGCCAGGGCCCCATCTGTGTGCTGACCGAAAAGCCGCCCTCAAGCAGCCGGCCCGCGCGCGGAGCATCTGGAGTTCTCCCAGCCCCGCGCTCACGCCTCCCCAGGCAGCCCCCGCACCCGCGGGCCGCGCCTTACCGCCAGTGTCCACGAAGCGCGGGGGTGGGCGGTCCCGCAGCGTGGCACTCCAACCCGCGCTGGCCTCGTCCTCGTCGGACTCCTGCCCTTCGGGGGCGTCGGGAGGCAGCAGGGGGCCGGGGCCCTTGTGTTTGGCGTCCGAGGAACCGGCGGAGGAGGAGCGCAAGGCGGTGGACGTGGAGCGCGAGGCGGCGGACGTGCTGTAGAAGGCGTTCCCGCCGCTGTCCGGGCCGGACTCGCGGAACACTTCGTCCCAGATGTGCAGGCTCTCGTGGCGCGCGAGGGCCGCCTCGAGCAGTGCCGGCGCCCTCCTCCGCGCGCTCCGGCCGACCTGGGCCCTGGCCCCGGCCGCCGCCCGCGCGCCCGCCCCCCAGAGCGCCTCCCAGCCGCACGCGCCGGGCACCGGGCCCGCGCCGCGGCCCGCCGCCCCCCACCAGCGCAGCCCGCAGCACAGCGCCTGCCGCCCCACGCCCGGCCGGCCCGCCATCTTGACCGCCTCGGGCCCAGCGCCCTCGGAAGCGCCCTCGGAGCTCGGGCGCCGCAGGCTGCAGGCCGCGGAGGGACGCAGAACGCGAGGGCGGGAGGCAGGGGCTGCGGCCGGGCCCAGGTGCCGCTGCTACCGCCGCCGCTGCGTCTCCTACGCGCCCGCTGCGTCCCCGCGCGCCCTCCCGCCGCACCCCGCGCTCCCTGGCCGACCTTCCCGGGCGCGAGCCGCCAGAGACGGCCCCGCCTCCTCGCACATCCGGCCCGCCCGCCGGCCAATGGGGAGCATGCCGGGGCGGGGCCCGCGCGGGGCACGCCCCACACCCCTTGGCCAAGCGGGGCAAGGAGAGCAGCTGCGGCGGCGGTGGCGGCAGGGGGGAGGGCGGCCTTGGCTTCCTCGCCTGCGGGACGTGTGGCCCGGGACGGCCACCCGCAGGCCCCGCGCGGCCCCGCAGGGGGAAGGGAGGAACCGAGTGGGTGTCGGGGGTTGGGGGGGACGCAGCCGGTCTTCCCGCCGCCCCAGCCGGCTCACGGAGCGTGAAGCCCGCGCTCTTGGTCCCCTTCCGCAGTTGGCACCGGCGGCGGCGGGGAGCTGTCCGCCCCGGTGGTTCTGAACCAGGCGCTGCGGAAATTCCAGGTAGGCGCTGGGCCTGAGGGTCACGATTCCCGTGGCTGCTGTGGCTGCTGCTGCTTCGGTGCTCCACAGCCGGCTGTACCTTGAGCTCTTGCAAGCACAAGGGCTATCTGGCTTCCGGGAGCCTTGCTCTAATAAGGAGCCCTCCTCGCTGGTTCATTCCTGGGGTCAGGTGGTGACTCAGTCTCGCTTCAATACCCCTGTAATTTGAGGGGGTCAACATCCGATCTTAGTCATTCCTTCCGTCTTTGACCTTTGACATCTTTAAAGTCAAAATATTCATTACCTTCCAAATATTAATTACTCTAACACCACCACTGCAACATCTTCACCCATACATTTGACACACTTGTCTGTTAAAGTACGGCACAATCACCCAGGCTTCAGTGTTCTGATAAACAATAGATCAGAAAGGTTTCATCCATCCCTCTGCCTTGGCCAGGAGTGCGTGGCACTCATTCCATTGATGACGATACACGTGATCAGGAGTATCTTGCTCCTCTCTCCCTCCCACAATAATGCAATAAGTCACAATGATGGTAATTGGGCCATAAAGTCACTTGCACTCTGAAATAAAATAAATCCACAGAGATGTGAAGGGCTTGCAAATCCTACTGGGTATTAACTAAATAAGGATTACACGACAGGGAAAGGCATATTGCTATTTCATGCATAAAGGATGCAGATGCATAAAGGGTGAAGATGTTGGTACCACCAGCTAAAGTCGTTCTAACAGCAGGTGAGCAGCTTCTGCTCTCGGCCTCCCCTCGCAAGCCCCTGTTTCCTCCTCCCAAACCAGAGTCTCTGTACCAGCATGAATTCCTGATCATCACTGAAAGATGATATATAAAAAGGAAAGGATTCACATGACATTGCTTTGTATATGAATTGGCTGATATACGTGAAATTGTTTGCAAAGCATTTCAACTCCGTTGGAAGAATTGTGTCACAGAAAAGAACTGGTTTCCAGCACTTCTCTATACTGTGTTAACCAGGGAAAGATTCTGAAGAGAGTTCATACAGGTAATCAGACTTAAAAAGGTCATTGACACATAGATTAAAGACGAAAAGTAAGATTGCGTAGCTCAAGTTCAAATTCTGCAATTAGGAATTCTGTAATACTCCTGTAAAATTTAATGACATATATTTTAAAAAATCATTGAAAGGGATCAAAACACTGAAATACATAGGCAAGAACTCCTCTTCTCCAGGCAGCCAATGAAAAAGTCAGCAGCTAAAGTAAGTATTTTAAAAACAGTGGCTAGCTTTGCTACCCAGAGGAAGCAGGAAGTAGAGCAGTAACAGTTACAAGGATGGAATCAGTCTTCCATTGTGCCAAATCTGCATTTGTATGGTGCTAATCCCAAAGAAACCTTAGAGTCTTTGTGCTTCTGAGCTCTCAAGTGCTTGTAGCTCACAGAGCATGCAACACTGGGAAAGGATTATATGGTCACAAAAGAAACAGACTGGGAAATCAAATTGTTATCCAAACCCTGGCCCAACAAAAATGAGATGGCTATGTCCATTTAGAATCAAGGGTTTAGCAACCAAGTGCTACTTTGTTTAAACAAATGTTTCCGACCAAGAACAGTAAAAATACTTCAGCCTTTAAAAACAGGTGGCTGATTCTCCTTGTGAAAGGAGGGGAGGAAAGGGAAGAAAACAACTGGAAAACAAAAACCAAAAAACTTTCCCATCTGCTTGGCAACCTCCTACTCGATGCTATGATTATGGTTCTACATCATTAAGTTTTACAAGTAATGTTTTCTGACAGGATAATTATAGAACCAGCATTATACTGAGATCTTTTAACTTTGAGTCATTTAAACACATCTTCCAAATAATACAACTTTGTAATATAATTAATTTTAAGATTAATTATAATTAATATTGAGCTTTTGGTTCATAGTCTGCACAAAAGTCTCCAGGGTAGTAAGAACAACCCATTTGTGTAGTAGATTCCTTAGGCTTTGTTAAGCCAGAGAGGTTCATGCTCTTGTGAAACTGGGGATAATAGCCATATTTCATTGAGTCTTGGCCTCCTTTCCTGGTATAGTTTAATAAGAAACAAAAAATGCTACCATTCAAACTATGATACAATGTTTTCTTTTCATTAATATTTTAATTTAAATGTATTCAAAAAGCTCTTTGGTAAGTATTTAGACAGATTTTTATTACATATGGCCTTAATGCATACATAAAATAAAAGTTAAAATTTTGGGTTAACGTTTTTCCAAACCTCACATTAAGAATCTCACTACTTTTATTTACTTTCTAACTGAGAGATTTCAGTGCCCAGATTTTTCTCACAATATGTTCCTCTGAGCCACCCAGAGCTTTTGTCATGCTGCACTTAAAAAATTATTATTAGACATATACCTGACATTCAATGTTAAATTAGTTTCAGGTGTACAACATAGTAATTTGACAATTCTATACATTACTCAGTGATCACCACAGTAAGTATATCATCACGTCACCATATAAACTTATTATAATATCATTGGCTGTATTCCCAATGCTGTACTTTTCATCTCCAGATGAGAACAGGAAATTATTTTATTTATTTTATAACAGGAAATTTGTACCTCTTAATCCCCTTCACCTATTTCACTCATCCCCCATCCACCTTCCCTCCCATAACCACCAGTTTGTTCTTTGTATTTAAGAGTCTATTTTTGTTTTGTTTTTTTTTTTTGTCTGTTCACTTGTTTCTTTTTTTATATTCCATATAGACGTGAAATTACAGGGGCCCCTGGGTGGCTTAGTGGGTTAAAGCCTCTGCCTTTGGCTCAGGTCATGATACCATGTTCCTGGAATCGAGCCCCGAGTCGGGCTCTCTGCTCGGTGGGGACCCTGCTTCACCTGCCTCTCTGCCTGTCTCTCTGCCTACTTGTGATCTCTCTCTCTTTCAAATAAATAAATAAAATCTTAAAAAGAAAAAAAAAAGGAAGTGAAATCATATGGTATTTGCCTTTCTCGGTCTGACTTATTTCTCTTAACCTAATACCTTCTAGATCCAGCCATATTGTCACAAATAGCAAGATCTCATTCTTTTTTATAGCTGGATAATATTCCATTATATATCTATATACACCATATCTTTACCCATTCATCTACTGATAAACACCTGAACTGCTTCCATATACTGGCTATTATAAATAGTGCTGCAGAAAACCTAGGAGGGCATATATCTTTTTGAATCAAGTGTTTTTATTTCCTTTGGGTAAATATCAAGTACTAGAATTACTAAAGCATATGGTAAATCTATTTTTAATTTTTTGAGGAACCTCCATACTGTTTTCCACAGTTGTTGCACCAATTTACATTCCCACTAAAAATGTACAGAGGTTCCTTTTTCTCCACATCCTGGCCAACACTTGTTCTTTCTTGTCTTTTTAATACTAGCCATTCTGACAAGTATAAGGTGATAGATCTCCCTGTGGTTTTGATTTTATTTTCCTGATGATGAGTGATATTGAGCATCTTTTCACATGTCTATTGGGTGTCTGTATGTATTTTTTGGAAAAATGTCTATTAAGTCCTCTGCCCATTTTTCAATTGGATTATATGTTGGGGTTTGGGTTTTTTGGGGGTTTGGTGTGTGTGTGTGTGTGTGTGTGTGTTCTTTACATATTTTGGTTATTAATTCTTTATTTTATTTATCATTCACCACTGTCTTCTCCCATTCTGTAGGTTCCCTTTTGGTTTTGTTGCGGGTTTCCCTTACTGTGCAAAAGCTTTTTATTTTGTTGTAGTCTTAATAATTTATTTTTGTTCTTGTTTCCCTTGCCTAAGCAGACATACCCACAAATAATGTTGCTAAAACCAATCTCCAAGTGATTACTGCTTATTGTCTTTTAGGAGTTTTATGGTTTCAGGGCTCTCATTTATTCATTTAATTTTTTTTTTAAGTAAGCTTTACACTGAATGTGGGACCTAAACTCACAGCCTCAAGAATAAGAGTCACATGCTGTAAAGGCTGAGCAAGACAGGCACACCTCACACTTCACATTTAGGTCTTTGATCCATTTTGAGTTTCTTTACGTGTATGGTAAAAGAATGTGGTCTAGTTTCATTCTTTTGCAAATGGCTCTCCAGTTTTCCCAACACTGTTTTTGAGGAGACTTTCTTCTGTTACATATACTTGCCTCCTTTGTCAAAGATTAATTGACCATATAATTGTGGATTTATTTCTGGGCTCTCTATCCTGTTTCCGTTGATTTATGCATATATTTTCTCCCAGTACCCTACTGTTTTGATTACTATAACTTTGTAGTATATCTTGAAATCCAAGAAACTGATACCTCCAGCTTTGTTCTCCTTTCTCAAGATTGTTTTGCATGCTACACTTCTTATAAAAGTATTCTGAGGTCATCCATTCTGCTTGGTTTGATGCTGGTAGGGTTTCTCTTTTTCTTTTTTCTTTTTTTTTTTCCTTATCTGAGATTTTCATATAATAACCAGTTTATTTTCTTTCTTTAAATGGTCCTCAAAAGGCCTGTGGCTTGGCATGCCAAGGGATGTAGATGATCAGTTGTGCCCTAGGAGCAGTAACCACATGGCACAGGGTCAAGCTGTGGTAACTTTATAGGGACTTCCACCTGCTCAGCCCCAACTATAAGACAATTCCTGACATTGGAGATGTGAAAGAAAATGGGAGGGGAGGGGCATCTTAAAATCCATAAAATATGGCATATTGTCTCCTGTTTGTACTTTTACAATTTCTGATTTTGCAAATGGCCAAGCTGCCGCAGGGAACAAAAATGAGGTCCTAAGGTGGCAGAGACTGACCTGGTCAGCCCTGTACTGCACAGGCTATGCGTTACTGGATCAGTATGAATGGAGAAAGCAGGGGTGAGTCAGGGAAGCTGCTGCTTCTCCCTACATTGCCTTCATCACCCACAGGAAGGGGGCCCAAAGCCAAGGAGGACCTCCTGGAACTGAGACAGGGGAGGGGAAAAGAAAGCTGAACGATGCCACAGCTGCTGAACCATGACCAAAATATGGGGGAGAAGGCTGGAGGCAAATGTGCATGGTACACCGTGACATTTGGAGTCCTAGGTGACATAGAAGCTTAAGGATCCAACCTTGCTCAAACTGATTTTACATGATGATTTTATCTACTAATCAACCCAGAGATGCAGAGAATGAAATAGGGCAATACTATAGAAAATGCTTGAGAGAAATCTCTCTTATGATTGAGATAACCTGATATTTCCATTCATTCATTCATTCATTCATTCATTCGTTCAACAATTATGTACTGAGTATTATGTATCAAATCCTCTTCTGAACACAGAATAAATAAGGAAAAAAACCCACAAATACCATTTTTATAGCACATGCATTCAAATAGAAGAGAGAGAACAGACAGTAAATAAATAAATATATAATATGTCAGCTGTTGATAAGAAGTCAAAAGTAGAGAGGGACAGAAACTATGTTGATTGTGATGGTGCTGGTGCTGGCTGTGTGTGCAGTTAGGGGAGATTACTCTGATAAGAAGACATTGGCAGATCCTTGAGTGGATTCAGAGAACAAGACGGGTACATTTAAGAAGAGGAAACAAGTGCAACGCCCCAAGAAAGGCACGCACTTGCTGTACTCTGTTAAACACTAAGGAGGCTGGTGAGCGGAGGCAGAGACAGCTGAGTGAAGAGGTAGGAGATGAATTGAGAAGGAAGTTGAGTGTTAAATTTTGTAAGACTGAATTTTGCATTGAGTGAATTGGGGAGCCATTGGAGATCTTAGAGCAGAGAAATAACAAGGTCTGACTGTTGTCTTAAACGGATTGCTTTAACTGCTGAGTGGAAAATAAACTAGAACAGAGCAAAGATGGAATCCAGAAGACCAGATAGGAGACTATTACAATAACTCATAGAAGACGGTGTTTTGGACCACAGTGGGAGTAACTGAAATGTGGAGAACTGGTCAGATTTAGAATATATTTTGAAGATAGAATCCACAGCTTCTACCAAAGAATTAAACATGGGCAGTGAAAGAAAGAGATAAATCAAGAATGACTCTACAGTTTCCTGTTTGAGCTATTGCAAGACCAGCAGAGCTCGAGAAGAATAAGAGCTTGGTTTTGAACATGTTGGGTTTAACTCATCTAGGTAGATCTGGAAAGCAGGCAGTGGAAGAAAGCTCAAAATCCAGGTCTGGACTGGAGGTGGAGATGTGGAGTTATCAGGAGATAGATGGTAGAAGAGGGACAGTCACCAAGGACTCAGTGTAGACAGAGGAGAAGTCTGAGGTTGGGTCCTGGAGCACATTCATACTCAGAGATCAGGGAAATGAGAAGAAACCCCAAGTGGAGGGGCTTGTCCTCACTCAGAAGGGATTGGAGTAAGGGTTCCACCCAGGTAAACTTAGTGGGATTCTGTGGGTCTTCTTTCCTTACCGATTTTTCTTTTCAAGATTTATTTGAGAGAGAGAGAGAGAGAGCAGGAGCACACACATGCAGGGGGAAGAGACAGAAGGAGAGGGAGAGAATCTCAATCAGATTCCCCGCTGAGCATGGAGCCTGACGTGGGGCTTGACTCCATAACCCTGAGCTCATGACCTGAGCCAAGATTCACACGCTTAACCACTTAGCCACCTAGACACCCACCCAGTTTGTTTTTCATTCTTTTTTTAAAATAATTTATTCATTTATTTATTTGACACAGAGAGAAAGAGAGAGAGAGAGAGATCACAAGTAGGCAGAGAGGCAGGCAGAGGGAGAGGGAGAAGCAGGTTTCCTGCTGAGCAGAGAGCCTGATGCGAGAGCCCGAGACCCTGAGACCATGATCTGAGCTGAAGCCACCCAGGTGCCCTCAATTTACTTTTCTCAGTGAAGTCATCAGAATGGTCGGTCATCAGCTGTATCTGATGGAAGGTGTTCAATTCTCACTCTGAACAAAATGGCTGTACATTAGAATCACTGGGAGAATTTTAAAAGCACACTTATATCCAGACCCTAATTGGATATTAATCTAATTGGTTCTACACCAATTAGATCAGGTCCTTTGGAGGTGGGCACTCCTGTGTTTTAAAGTCTTCCAGGTGATTCAAAAGTGTGGCCAGTGTTGAGAAGCCCTGGCTTAAGGTTGGAGGAAAGAAGATGTGAAATAGTCAAAATATTTCACGAGAAGAATGGAGATTCTGTCGGTCAGAGAAACATACTTGGATTTGTGGCTGAGAATTTAATGTGAAAGGGGCGCCTGGTAGGCTCAGTGGGTTAAGCCGCTGCTGCCTTCGGCTCAGGTCATGATCTCAGGGTCCTGGGATCGAGTCCCACATTGGGCTCTCTGCTCAGCAGGGGGCCTGCTTCCCTTCCTCTTTTTGTGATCTCTTCCCTTCCTCTCTCCTACTGTGATCTCTCTCTGTCAAATAAATAAATAAAATCTTAAAAAAAAAGAATTTAATGTGAAAGCTTCCAGCATTGTTGCTTTTCTCACCAACCACCTTCAGCTGCCAGGGGCAGACATAGGGTGGACAGAAGGTTGGGTTTTTACCAGGGTGGGGTTTTATCAGGTATGTATGATGTATGATGGAGGTGAGAGTATGGGACAGGGATTATAGTTATGGGAGTGGACTCTGTGCCAGCTGCGGAGGCCTGTGAGAATTTGGGGTAAGGATCAAGAACCACAGAAAATGAAATAGGGGGACGCATGGATGGCTCAGTTGGTTAAGCAGCTGCCTTCCACTCAGGCCATGATCCCAGCGTCCTGGGATCAAGTCCCACATCAGGCTCCTTGCTCGGCAGGGAGCCTGCTTCTCCCTCAGTCTCTGCCTGCCACTCTGTCTTCCTGGGCTCGCTCTTGCTCCCTCTCTCTCTCTGACAAATAAATAAAATCTTAAAAAAAAAAGATTCTCTTCAAAAAAAGAAAATGAAATAGGTAAATGGATTCTTCTGAGTGACTTAGATAATTAATACTTCTTGAAATAATTTAGTGCAGCCAGACCCCTGCAAAGCAGCACAAACAACTCTGATGAGTGCTTCAATCTACCACTTCTTCCCAGGGCTTCAATCAATTGCTTTCAACAAGTGAACATTGAGATATTTAGAGCAAAGGAAAAAAAATAAATATTGGAAGTTCGCATTTTTTTTAAGATTTTATTTATTTATTTGACAGAGACACAATGAGATAGGGAATACAAGCATTGGGAGAGGGAGAAGCAGGTTTTTCCTCTGAGAAGGGAGCCCGATGCGGGGCTGGATTCTCAGGCCCCTGGGATCATGACCTGAGCCAAAGAGCAGATGCTTAACAATTGAGCTACCCAGGCTCCCCTGGAAGTTAGCTTTTTACATTCTTGGAAAATGGGATTTTGTACATTTATGTCCTTTTTCTGTCCCCTTGTGGATATTTTCCCTCTTGAAGCACACCCAACCCCTGCTCCACAGTTGTCCAGTAAAAGAAAGGGATCTGAGTGCCATCCCCAAAGTTCACTTGCGTTTAAAGGAGAAACAATCCTGGGAAGCTGTTTTACACAAAAGAGTAGATTGCTCAGTTGTAGAAACTCAGCTATTATAAGAAAACGGGAGAGATATTCGTTACTAGAAGGGGGACTTGCTCAGCGTTTCTAAATTCACATTGGTAGATTGTTGAACTGTTGTAGGCTGAGTGTTAAAATCACATCTTTCCCTCCGTTTTCTTACAGAGACAATGATGGTTCTTCCAAGATTGTCTGTGAAAGGCTAGGCACCTGCAAAACCACACATTTGACCTGAGCCATCACCCAAGTAGAATGTAATCTGCTCTCAGATCATAGGAGAAAAAAGAGAGAGAGAGAATCCCAAGAAGAAACACTCACGTCAGGATTTTCATCAAATTTAGTGCACGTCTCACCATTTATCTTCATTTGCGGTAATTTTTTAAATAAACACTAATGTCGAATTGCCCTGCGTTACAACGAGCAACTCAATTATCAGAAAATCACGAGTCTCCAACGTTTGTTCTAATTACTAAAGCAGAAGAGTGGACAGAGTTTAGAAAATTTTCAACAAGGCTTAAACAAGAGAGATTTTCCACTTTTTTCTAATCAGGTCAACATAGATACCACTTTCCCTACAACCTTGTAGGCAGTTGGTATTTTTCAGAGATATCATTTGGTTCTTTATAGAAGGCTTAAAGTTGGAGGTCCATAAAAACGATAATCAACTTTTGTGTGTGCCTTCTATAGGCCAGGAACTGTGCTAAATGAACAGTATCTAATTTAATCCTCCTAACAAGCCCTGTGAAGTCAATACTACTGACTATTCTCACTCCAAGGGGGGGGCAAAGCAGATGCTTCGAGAGTTGAACTCAGTTTTCCAAGTTCATACAGCTCGTATATGATGGAATCAGGACTTGAGCTCAGTCTAATGCCAGGTTGGACCCTCAGTGGCAGTTACTGTAGTTTTTTTGACCATCACCTGCTTCCCTCCCCCACCCCCGCCCCCATCTCATTCCCATTTAGGGATAATCAGCCATACCTAAATGACAGTGGCCAGGCAGGAAGGGTGGCTACTGGGTTTAATTATTTATATCCAGGGGGAAGAGCCGCCTCGCCCCATACGTTCTGCTTCAGCTCTTGCCCTGCCAGGGGAGTAGCCATCCTTCAAACCATCAGTGTTAATGGCTGGTGAGGGATGAATTAGGCGGCAGGGGTCACACACAGTTTACTAGTCATGCATATTTCTTTCAGAATACCTAAGTACCATTCCCTTGGAGATGAGAAGAAATGATGGGAGGGATGTTAAAAGGGACTCCCAGAAATAATTCTGGACCAGTCATGATCACTAGCTCTTATGATACTCTTGGAGTCATTTTACTGGTTCTTGAAATGAGTGCACTTGCCCTAGGATGGCTTGGCCCCTCCCAGTAATCAGAAGCTCCCAGGATGGGTCAAAGATTACTTTATTTGCTATAATTCTGCAAGTTGAATGTATCTCTCAGCCATTTCCTGTGAATGCTATTATGGGGCAGGCACAGGGGGATGACTATGGGACAGAAACATATCAGGTGAGAGGGATCCTATGCTTTTGTATGAAGGAGAAGCCCATTCTCCTTGGTGATGGGAGTTTTCCTTCTGCTCTGACTCCTGCCCAGCCGGGATCAGTGGGGAGCCTCCTCCTTTGGGCGACAGGTCTCTTTCTTTCTAATTCTTCTTTTTTTGGGACAAAAATCAAGACTACCCTTCTTTTCATCTTTCAGCTTTTTCATCCTGGCCAACGACACTCAAACACCCTCGCCCCCAATTTGGGCTGCTAGACTATGCCAAGAGGCCACATACTGGATATATTACCTCAGGCCCAGTGTTTGGACTTCACTGAACCTTAATTGTAACATCTGAGAAGGGTTGGGGAGGCGGATGTTGTGAGGATTCATTAAGACACTGTTAAATTTTTATCACGGAGTCAAGAAAGATCTCTTGTTAGGAATGTGTTCAATCTTACCAGGATAGAGGGCAAAATAGCATTTTACATATATATTTTTTAATAAAGTATTTCTTTTTAAAAAATTATTTATTTGACAGAGAGACAGAGCAGGAATACAAGCAGGGGAGTGGGAGAGGGAGAGGAAGTCTTCCTGTTGAGCAGGGAGCCCAATGTGGGCCTCCATCCCAAGACCCTAAGATTATGATCTGAGTGGAAAAACGATGCTTTAAGGACTGAGCCACCCAGGTTCCCTGCAAAACAGCATTTTTTTAAAAGATTTTATTTATTAATTTGACCGACAGAGATCACAAGTAGGCAGAGAAGCAGGCAGAGAGAGAGGGAGAAGCAGGCTCCCCGCTGAGCAGAGAGCCCAATGAGGGGCTCCATCCCAGGACCCTGGGATCATGACCTGAGCTGAAGGCAGAGGCTTTAACCCACCGAGCCACCAGGCACCCCGGAAAACAGCCTTTTAAACAATATTTTTATTTTTATTTTATACATATATATGTAAACAGAGAATTGAATGTATACATATAAATATAACTTGTAAACACATTTGATATATATTTATGTTTATCCTAGGATGCAACACTGCCCTCCTGAGCAGCGCAAGAGGGTGGGTTTTTACAAAGAATCACCAAACAGCTTGACCCAACTGAACGGCCTGCCTTGCGCTGCTGCTTAAGAGAAAGCCTTGAGTTGGTTAAGGTTTGACAAATACTGAGAAAAACCAGTCAATTAATATGTTAAAAACACTACCCAACCACAGTATGAACCATTTAGACATATGGCTTTAATTTTGACTTTAGTCTCCAAAGCCTAGGGGTCCCTGGGGAAAGGGGGCAGAGGGAGAGAAAGGACCAGCTTCTCTGTGGGCCAGGTTTCTGGGGTTGCTCCCAGCCCTGCCCCCAGAGGGAATGCCCCCACCCAGGGCTTTGCTCCCAGAAGGGCCCCTCCCCCAGAAAGCCCCTTCCCAAATGGCCCTGACCTTTGGCCACACCCTCAGAGGTCCCATTATCCACCCCCAACCCCCTCACACCCCCCTACCCTGCCAAGCACCGCCCTCAGAAGGGTTCTAAGGTGAAGTCAGTGTGCTTCTCTCTCAATGTCTAGGAATTACTCAGTTTTATTTTTGACTTTGTGTTTTTTGAGCGAAGTGGGTGGTGTAAGGACCTACTTTATATTTTTATATTTTAGCCAGAGGCTTCCATTGAGGTTACACAATAACCTTGTTGTTTAACCCTTAAGCTGTCCCTGCTCCCCTTCTCCCAGGGGACTTACTTAAAAACAAGTCCCGGAAATCAACCTCAGGTAACAAAGCCCAAATACAAGGGTGGGTCAGGCCAGGTAAGACATCTGATCAGTGGAGGGCTGCATACTGTCTCCCTAGCTACCAAGGAGTATGGGTCCCGCCCTTTGTGAGTCTTTTGGGCGAAAATCCTAACCAAGGTGATAGGCTAGGTCAAATATCTACTAAAAGGTAAGTTGTAATTCAATTGGTCACCTAGCATCACTGTGCAGCTTTCTCTGTGTGTTACAATTTCATTGGCCACCTGTGCATGACCAGGCCCAACCGCATGGCCTATGTCCTTAAAAGCTAGTCTGTAAAGGAGAGAGGGGTTGACTTCTCTGTAAGAAAAGCGGCCCTGGCTGGTCAGTTTGATTCTTTTTTTTTTTTTTTTTTTAAATGATCTGTGCCTTTATTTTTATTTTTTTTTTAATTTTATTTATTTATTTGACAGAGAGAAATCACAAGTAGATGGAGAGGCAGGCAGAGAGAGAGAGAGAGGGAAGCAGGCTCCCTGCCAAGCAGAGAGCCCGATGCGGGACTCGATCCCAGGACCCTGAGATCATGACCTGAGCCGAAGGCAGCGGCTTAACCCACTGAGCCACCCAGGCGCCCTGGTCAGTTTGATTCTTGATGCTTGGTGCAAAATAAAGCTTTGTTTGACCTTCGCTTTGTATCAGTCTCGCTCTTTTAATCATGGACCCATTATTGGGGTATAACAGGTGGGATAGTGGAGCACGTACATAGTGGAGGGGACAGCCCACTGTGGGTATCCACCATTCCTTGCCTGTACTGCTCATTTGCATGTACTGCTCGCCCTGCCCGGTGAGCACAGCATGGAAATGGACACTTCGTGAGTGGTGGTCAACGAGACTCACTGACCACGTGATGTCTATGACCGAGTCAACCGGAGCTCGCCTTCCCTACAGACCAGAGCTTGCTCTGAGCACCGGCAGGAGGCGGTGGCCTCTTGTGAGCAGCCCAGAACCCTGTCTTGTCCTTTCTCACTCATGTCACCTCCCTGTGTTAGCCAAGCCTTGGAAGTGGTGACTTAGGAGGGAAGGGAAAGAAAGGCAGCCCCTGGCTCCTGATCCTGTCAAGTTCCATAATCATCAGGAAGCCGAGGGCAGCAGGGTTGGTGGAACAGGTGTGAGTCCCCAGGTGAGGTAAAGATGGCAGAGCTGGTCTTGTGCAGGATTTCTACGGTTCTGATAAGAAGAGGGCACGTGGCTGTGCCCCAGCTGTGGAATTCCCTGAGTGAATTATTTAACACTGACATTGCACCCTGCGAAGATGAATGGCATAAATCATGCCCATAATCACATTATAAAATTTTTATTTGCTTGGAATGACATTAAATGCAAATAGAAAACAGCAGCCATGCCCCTTCAGAAGACAGATGGTGGAGGAAATGAGCTTTCTATTTTAGTACCTTTAACAAACACTTCCTCCATGTTTTTGCCCAAAGGGCCCTATATCTTCATTTTGCATGGGGCTTGTAAATTATGTAGCCAGCCCTGGGGACAGCTGTGCAGTGTCTCAATGACCCAGTGCAGGGAATGGCAGGAGCCTCCCTCCTTGATACAGTAGTATTACACAAGCCCCTGAAGCTGAAACAGAACTTCAGGATAAAGTCTGGTGGGGAGGTCCTCAAATTTCTGAGTCATGGGCTGTCGTAAACAAAATAACAGCCGGGTGGCTTAGGCAACATACAATTTATTTTCTCATGGTTCTGGGCGCTGGAAGTCCAAGATCAAGGTGGCAGTAGGGTTTGATTCTTCAAACGTCTCTCCTTGGCTTGCAGATAGCTGTGTTCTCCACTCTGTCTTCAAACGATTGTCCTTCAGTCTGTACTGTCTGTGTCCTAATCTCTTCTTCCTGTAAGCACACCAGTCCTGTTGGCTTGGTGCCCACCCCCAGTGAGCTCGTTTTCCCTTTATCACCTCTTTAAAAATTCTGTCTCTGAATACTGCCACATTCTGAGATGCTGGTTGTTAGGACGTCAACGTAGGAATCTGGGGGCATCCAACTAAGCCCATAACAATAGTCAAAACTGGATCCGAAACTGAAATATAGACACATTTTAAAATGCTAAAAGTGTATATATATAATTTTTGTGGTAGGCCTGAGATGGTTGGTAGGCTGAGATGTATTTGTAACCTTTGAGGGAAACATCCTTTGGAATGATCAAAGAGAGCTTCTATGTAATTCCATACATCCACAATTAAACCCCAGAGCTTTTTAATTTGGAATTTGGCTGTTTTGTGCTTGGTGGTAACCAAAACCAGCCTAGGGCTTTTCTTTTGTTTTGGCAGAAAAGTAGGAGGCAGAGGACTTGAGCATTTAGACATCTTGCTGCTCTTTGGTTTAATCATACTCTACTGAGTTGCCCGAAACTAATTAAGCTCTTGGCTCTGTAGAGGAGAGATGATGTTCCTTACATGTCATTGGCCACAATGTTCCTTTTTTAAATTGTTGTTAACATTTGTGTTATTTTTCAGTATAAGAGACAAGCTTTATCTTACTTTGGGCTGATGTAACAAGAGCACCATAAACTAGGTGCTTTAAAGACATACTTATTTCTCTCAGTTCTGGAAGCTGGGAAGTCTACGATCAAGACCCTGGAAGATTCCGTGTCTGTTCAAGTGCCCACTTCCTGGGTCACAGATGACCATCTTCTCCCTATAACCTCCAAGGTGGAGGAGGCGAGGGATCTCTGTGGGGTCTCTCTTATGGAGACACTAATCTCGCCCATGAGGACTCCACCCTCATGACCTAAACATCTCCCAAGGACCCCATCTCCTAGTTATGTCCCTTTGGACATTGAGTTTTCAACTTATGAATCCTGGAGGGATACACTGTCTACAGTGAGCTTCGTCAAACATCTTTTATGTTCAAGGCACTGTTTTTTGGCAAAATTAATCATTTTCTACACATCCTTTGAAGCAAGAGTATTTCTGCACTTTGCCTTCCTTTAGAACCTTTCTCTAGAGAGGATCCTAAAAAGTTCAGAAAAGATGCAGAAGAAACCTGCTGGTTAGCTCGTTTTTCACAGTAGAGCAGAATTCATTTTGAAGTAGGTTAATCTTAGAAATCCAGGCGAAGACACTTCGCTTGAAAATCATCTCAAATGATCAGTTAGTTTTGTTAGTAGGAGTAATAGTAACTATAAGATCAATAGAACAACTTTTTGTTCTACTGTGGGCCTACTGTGTGCTGGCTACCTCGGAGCACCTGAGTCGAACCATCTCGTGATCCTTTCAACAGCCCACTGAGGGTCACACTGTCTTCTCCTCCACGTTATGGATGAGCCTTAAGTCTGGGCCAGAAATGACACAACTTTCCCAAAGCCATATTGCTACTGAGGGGCCAGCTGGGATCTACGCCCACTCTGGTGCCAGAGCCTGTGATTGCAAACGTGGGCTGCACTAGCTGTTCAGAACAAAGGACTGTTCATGGAGGTGACACAGCTAACCCGTGAGACCCACCACCCTTTTCCCTAAGGTCATCCCGGTACAGCCTGCAGTGATGGCCCGAGTTAAGCATTTGAACTTGGTGCTGCAGAGGGCGTGTTTTAGGGACAAGATTGGTGTTAAGGGGGTCTAATGAAGCCCAGAGGGAATGGAAGGAAACAGGACTTGGGGAAATATCTGGGTCCCTGGAGCAGTGATCTCCTTTTATTACTGTGCACCTCTCTTTCACAAAAATAAATACATACATACATACATACATACATACATACATACATACATACAAAAAATATTTGCGGACATAGCACAAATTTAAGCAAATTTTTGATAAATTATAAACTCTACTGCTCTACTAAATTATTATAAAAGGCATGCAAAAGCTAAACAGTTAAATGGATGACATGAAATATGAATAAAACTTATAATATTTTCTTCCAGCCCCTTACTGGACTATTTGTCAAACTCCCTTTGGAGAAGAATTTTTAAAGATTTGTTTATTTATTTATTGAGAGAGAGAGAGACAACACGTGTGTGCACATGTGAGTAGGGGGGGTGGGGCAAAGGGAAAAGGAGAGAAGCAGACTCCCCATTGAGCACAGAGGCCTCACTAAGGGCTCAATCCCATGACCCTGAGATCATGACTTGAGCCAAAATTTTGAGTCAGACATTTAATCAACTGAGACACCCAGGTGCCCTGGAGAAGACTTTTTAAGAAAGAGATAGGACACTGGATTTATAGCAATAATTCCTAGAATTAATCTTTAAAAGTGGGAAGATAGAAATGGTTTTTTTAATTTTTTTTAAAGATTTTCTTTATTTATTCATAAGAGATGGGAGGCAGAGACAGAAGCAGGCTTCCCGCAGAGCAGGAAGTCCAGAGTGGGACTTGATCCCAGGACCTGGGATCATGACCCTAGCTGGAGATAGACGCTGGAGATACTGATAAACCAAACTTTAGGGAAAAATACTGAACTTTACTGGGAAGATGAAGCAGAACAACAGCATATGGCAGCAACATGAGTTTTAGATAGTTGTTGGTCGCCCAGAAGGCTTAAGGTGGAGAGAAAAACAAAAGGCTGTAGTGACCCAAAATTGTCCGAGTTGTGACCCAGGAACTTCCGGGTGACATAAAGATTTGTTTATTTATTACACGGACAGCGCCATGTGGGGACAGAGCGAGGGGGAATGAGAATTCCATACAAACGTGTGAGTGGCTCTTCTCCCATCTCCAGGGGGGAAGGAAGAGATTGGGTTTACTCCAGTAAGCATGGTGATGAGTTGGTGAGGTAGGTTGACTAGATGTCTGGACACCTGAAAAAGCCAGCTAAGGGGGCTTCCTGGCCATCTTGTCAGTGTCTTATTGAAAGCTTGTCATGTGCAAGACTTTCTTTTAACAGGTTGCCAGGTGAATTGATGTACAAATCAGACTACCGGCCGCCATGTGTCATTGCTCAGGTGGTCCATGACACAGTGCCCTGCCACTAAGGGGATGCACTTAGCATTACAGACATCGTTCTGTCTTTGTTATTTTGAAATTTAGAAAATATCTTATTAATTTGTTCACCCCAAAGAGGCAATTTATTGCTTACTATGACAGTCTTTTGGTAGAGGACACAAAACTGCTTTCTTTGTTATGAAAATCAATGTGTTACACCAATTTTCTGAAAGATAGAAATGAATTGCCTCCTTCCAGCTGGGTCAGGACATATGTGTACCCTATGTACTGGTTTTTCAATAGATTCCATTTACAGATTGTACATGTCTCTCAATACAGAAGACATTTGCTCACATTTATGTGTAGAACATTCCCGAACCTGGTCCAGGTTGCGGATGAAACCGTCACTCTGACTGGCAAGGCATAACGAAGAAGAGTTTTCCTGTAAACAATATGTGGTCATGGAAGGAATCAGCACTGCAATTCGTGGCTGATTCCAAAGGCTCTAAGAGGTGGTAGATGCACAGGCAAAGTGGTGACTTTTGCAGAGGAAGCAGGCTGGGGAGAGATAGCAAAACAGAAGTTTGAGAGGGCCCTAAAATCTCCTCCTGTGGGATTATTGGCCATTGAGCTTGAGAAAGGCTATGGTGAAAACTTGAAAGAGCATCAGATCAAACCCTTGGCCACTGGAGGTTGAAACTGACATGAGCAGCACTATCTCTATTCTTGACCCAAGGCCACAGGATGACAAGCTTTGCTTTTTCAATGTGGTCTCAAGTCTCTATACTGCCCTATAAAGAAAATAATACAAATAAATGCTGAGAGTGTAAAGTGTAAGCAGAGCTCCCCTTGGCCATTTCCTGTTTTCTCCACTCCGAAGTGAGTATCACTTTGGTGAGTGCATTGCAGGAAATGGCCTTAATGATCAATGGCAGACCTCCACTCCAGAGTGACATAAAAAGCAATCTGCACCTCCTTCCTGATTTGTCTGTAATGAAACTTGCTTTCCTCAGGTCCCAGCATTCGAGGCAGATAAATATGTTCCCTTTCGTTGGCTCTTACTCATACTTCAGCAAGATTTCCCATGTGCTTTCCTTGGCTGGCTGGGAAACTGGACAACAATTTATGGGATCTTAGGGGACAGGCGCGTAGAATTCCAGTGGGATCCCGGAACAGAACCTAATTGGAGATTAGAGACCATTGCAGTGCAAAGCTTTTCTTTGAGATCGAAAGAGGTGCATGTTATGTAAATATTAGCAAGTGTAAGTTCACACTGTCTATTGAAAATTTATAGACTCATTATGGTCAAGAAGGCTGGAAGATAAGTAGATTTTGGGAATGATTCAGGTAAATTCAGGGAGGTGGCAAATTACCCCAGGGAAAGTAGAATGGCTAAAGAGTATGGCCCAAACTTTTTAAAAAAATTTTATTCACTTATTTGACACACAGAGAGCCAGAAAGCACAAGTGGGGGGAATGGCAGAGGGAGAAGGGGAAGCAGGCTCCCCGCTGAGCAGGGAGGCAAATGTGTGGGACTCGATCCCAGGACCCTGGGATCATGACCTGAGCTGAAGGCAGACACTTAACCGACTGAGCCACCCAGGCACCCCCTGGCTCCAACTTCCAAAGATGTGTATGAGATACCTTTGGTGGGAAGGAATGAAGATCAGCAACTGTCCTTGATTCTGCTTCTCAGGAAGGCATTGTGATGTGGTGCCCAGGACTTTGGAGACAGACACATGCTTGGTGCCCTCTGGCTCTGCTGCAAAAGCAACACCTTCCAGAGGGCAGCTGCAGGCACCGGGTGGCGTCACACAGGGTCAGACCCAGGAGGCACTCAGCCACGTACCCATTCCACCATCCTGCTGGGTTTGGAAGAGCGCTATCTAAGTCCCTGCTGCTGAAGGACCATCCAGAGTGACATGTCCCATGGGGCATCCCGGCATTCCTTTACCCCTTCAGGTTGTTGGCAGCAAGGCTGGAAATTTTTTTAATTGCCTGGGAAAATGATAGCAAACAGCTCCAAAAAGGAGTTTCAGAACGCAGACTTCATACTATGTTTTGAGTACATTTCATTTATTTGGCAGGTACTGACAGGGTGCTTAAGTGCCAGGTGCTGCTGCATTAGAAACGGACTTGAGAAGTTAACAGGAGGGGGCTCCAGCCCTCAACCAGCACAAAGTTGATCAATGGATGCATGTGACAGACAGAGCACTGTGACGGGGAGTACTAGGTGCTGTCATAAGAAGGGTATGCCTGGAGTTAAAGGAATACTCGGGGGGAGCCAGCACCAACACTCGGGGAGAGCTGTGGGAAATATGATGGATGCAGATGGCTCCAGGGGAAACCAGAGAACTGCTCAGATCCCTGCTTCTTAACAGCTCCAAGTGCCCGCCGCTTCAGAGTGGGGGCTGGGCGAGCAGGGAGCTGGGGTGGGCGCAGCGATGCCTAAGTTCCGACCTCAAGCCCCTGCGCTGTTTCAACTGTCCCTTTAGGAGTACAATGACATAGGATGTCACCAACGGAGGATCTACCCCTGCATCCTGGTACTGGGAAAGCACGCGAGGGCTGCGGAGCTGAAAGCAAGAGTTGGCAGTTCCAGTAATGTGTGCAGGGTTTTAAAAAACTATATACCGGAAAATATCCGGTCTTATTTGCATGTGTTTGTATCATGCACAATTTTTAACTGCAATCCTCCTTTTACCTTCTTCCCTGTTGTTAAGACTCTCCTCTCCTCACCGCTGCCTATGTCCCTATAATACCTGTTGACAGCCTGGTGCTCATCCATGAGCTCATTCGCCTCTATCCACGCACGCATGGGGCTCTGTCACTGTTTAACAAATATGGGCTCATTTTATCTACCTCTTGATCTAGTGCTTCCCAGTTAATAATCCCTCCTGCATAACGTCCTTCTGTTTTTATCTTCATTTTTATAAAGAATGGTTGCTCACCTTTTATCAGGTGCCTTTATTTTTTTATCAAATGCATTTATTGCTATGGTCTTAAGAGTTTTTTCACAGTTAATTTAGTGATGAGGTAAATCTTATTGATTTTCTGGTCTTGAGCTCCCTTTATTTTCCTGGAATGAATCCAAGTTGGTCTCAGGATATAGTCCTTTGATAGATGCCTGACTTCTGTTATTTGCTAACATTAGTTCAGTTTCTGTTAACTAATCTGTCCTAAGCCAGATTTGTTAATAGCTTCCCCGTTCCTCCCTCTCAGGTTTGGGTATTAAAATTGTGCTCAGCTTCATCAAGTGAATTGACTTATTATTGTTTAATTGCCTGTTGCCATTTAACAGTAGAATGACAGTTATCCAGCTGCAAACCTGTCTGATCTTGGAACTCATCTTCTTAATTTTTCATTCTTGAATCATTTGGATGATTTTGTTTTCCTAGGAAATCATCGTTTCTTTTAGGTTATCAAATTGATTAGTATAAAGTGCCTTGCAGTTTAGTGATTCTTTTATATTATGCATTTGCTTTTATATCTCTGTTCCCAATTCTTATCTGTTTTGCAACTCTCTCCCTCTCTCTGTCCCCTCCTCCCTGAAACCCCCCTTTCCCCATTCCCCTTCCCTCTCCCCACCTCCTCCCACACCCCATCTTCCCCCTCTCTTATCCTTAATAGGGCATGTGAAGTTTTTTTTATTATTATTATTTCATTAGTCTTTCATAGAAACAACTTTGAGTTTATTTGCCCCTGATATTTTTTATTAGTTTAAAAATTTATCTTTATTATAACTACTTCCTTTCTTTGGATTGAGCTGCCCTTTTCTGATGGGTTTAAATGAGTACTTTCTTTTATTTAAAAAAATGTTTGAAATTGAAGACATTTGACACTAAAGTCTCCTTAGAGTATAACTTCTGGTGTCTTCTGTAAGTTTTGGTATGAAATAGTCTCCTTTCCATTGCTTTCAAGATTTTCTTCAGTCGTCTTATGATTTCTTCTTTGACTGAAGACTGTATTTCTTAACTTGTATGTAGTTTCAATTTTTTGTTACCAGGTTATCTAATTCTGATTCTACTGGATTGTGATCAAAGAACTGTTCTTTAAATCTTTAATTTGGAAGGCTTGTAAAGGTTTACTTTGTTGCCTAGTATGCAATTAATCTTTACAAATATGGCTTTCCTTAGGTGTAAGAAAGAAATGTTTTCCGAGGGAAATAAGGATGTCTATTTTCTTTTTTTTTTTTAAGATTTTATTTATTTATTTATTTGACAGACAGAGATCACAAGTAGGCAGAGAGGCAGGCAGAGAGTGAGAGAGAGGAGGAAGCAGGCTCCCCGCGGAGCAGAGAGACCGATGTGGGGCTCGATCCTAGGACCCTGGGATCATGACCTGAGCCGAAGGCAGAGGCTTTAACCCACTGAGCCACCCAGGCGCCCCAGGATGTCTATTTTCTGTGTGTCCTTGTTTTTCCCTCCTTCTAGTAGATACTCCCATTTGAAAAGCTAAAATTTTACCTTGTTATTGCATTTTTAGAGTCTTCAGGTATTATGTTGTTAGATGTATAACCTTTTACACCTTCTTTCCAAACTCTGCCTTTAAAAATGTCCCTCTTCATCTTAGTACCTATAACTTTAGACCCAACTTGTCTGCGATGAATTTTGCCATTCCGGCTTTCTCTTTTGCATGGTATCTCCTCACCTGATACATTCTCAATCCCTTTTGCATTTTAAGTATGTTTCTTGAACAGCGTGGATCTGTAACCTCCTGATAGGCGCTTTAATAGAAAAAGTCAGTCTGTACACATTTAAATTAATGATAAACAGTCATAATTTTATTCCTCCCATCTTATTTTGTTTTTATTTTCCCCATTTTTGATGTTTTTAATCAAGTTCATTCTTTTTGTACTTGATAAATAGAGAAGTTCTTTGCATTTTTCGATGACAGCTTAATTGAGATATAATTCACAGGCCATACCACTCACCATCTAATGTGGACAATTTAATGGCTTTCACTATATTTAACTATACTATACTGAACTACCTACACATTTTCATCATCCTCAAAAGAAAACTTTAGCCATCACCACCAGTCTTAGGCAACCGCTAATCTACTTTCGGTCTCTGTAGATTTAGCTATTCTGGAAATTCCATATAAATCAAATTATGGAATACGTGGTCTTCTGTGACTGACTTCTCTCAATCAGCAGAATGTTTTCAAGGCTCCTCTGTGTCGTGGCACATATCAAAATTCTATTCCTTTTCAAGGCTGAATAATATTCCACAGGCTGGATGGATCACATTTTATTTATCTCTTCATCAGTTGATGAACATCAGGGTTGTTCTCACCTTTTCGCTATTACGAATAAACCCTAAACCTTCATGCACAAGTTTTTGTGTGGGCATAGTGTTTTTCTTGGCTCTATACACAGGAGTGATATTGGTGTGTCATATGGCAACTCTGTGTTCTGCATTTTGAGGAGCTACTAAACCATTTCTAATGTGGCTGTGCCATTTTCCAAGCCCACCAGCAATTTACAGGTTCCAGCTCTTCACATCCTTCCAACACCTGCTTTTGGGGTTTTTGATAGTAGCCATCCACGTGGGTGGGAGGTGGTATCTCACCATGGTTTTGATTTGCATTTCCCGAATGATTAGTGATGTTGAGCATATTTACACGTGCTTATTGTCCCATATATTTTATATATACCTTATATGTATCTTTAAATATATATTATATATTTCATATTTTATTTATATTTAAATACATATTTAAGAATGTAAATATATTTACATAAATATGTTTATACAAATATATGATCATGTAAAATATATTTATATATACATTTATATATTAATGTATACATTTGAATATTAGAGAAATGTATATTCAAGTTCTTTGCTCATTTTTTAAGAGATTTTATTTATTTATTTGAGAGAGATTTATTGAGAGAGATCACAAGCAGGCAGAGAGGCAGGCAGAGAGAGAGGAAGAAGCAGGCTCCCTGCTGAGCAGAAAGCATGGGGCTCGATCCCAGGACTCTGAGTTCAAGACCTGAGCGGAAGGCAGCAGCTTAACCCGCTGAGCCACCCAGGCGCCCCTCTTTGCTCATTTCTTAGCTTGGTTGTCTTTTTATTTGAGTTGTAAGAATTCTTCACACAGTCTGAATGCATGTTCCTTATATATGACCTGCAAATATTTTCTCCCATTTAGTGGCTTGTCTTTTGACTTTGTCAATGGGGTCCTTGGAAGCACAAAACTGGGATATTTTGGTTGAGTCGCATTTATTTGTTTATTATTTTTTTTAAGTTGCTTGTACTTTGGTGTTTGGCTGAGGAGCCGTTGTTAGATTCAAGACCACTAACATTTACCTTTGTGTTTTCTTCTGAAAACTTTCTCATTTTACTTTATTTTTATTTTTTAAAAGATTTTATTTATTTGAGAAAGAGACAATGAGAGAGAGCATGAGCGAGGAGAAGGTCAGAGGGAGAAGCAAGCTCTGTGGAGCTTGGAGCCTGAAGCAGGACTCAATCCGGGATCTCCGGGATCATGACCTGAGCAGAAGGCAGCCGTCCAACCAACTGAGCTACCCAGGCATCTCGAACTTTATCATTTTAATGCTTACACTTATGTCTTTGATGTATTTGGGGTTATTTTCTCTGTATGGTGTTAGGCAGGACTCCTGTTTCATTATTTGCATGTGGCTGCTTGGGAGTAAAATACTGTTCTTACCCCCATTGAATTGTTTGGGAGTCTTGTCAAACATTAGTTGACTGTAATTTATTTTCCTTTTTTTTCCCCATTGAGGCATTTCACGTGCCATGTATATTATATTTCTAGGAAAAAGGAATCCCAGGATTTTCCCTCCTGCCTGGATTCTTCCTTCTTCATGGTGCATGATGCCAGAAGAATTTTTCCATGCAGTGAAACCAAACTGAGGGGATGGAAATATTCTGCCACTTTTCTAGATCTTTCAGTTATACAAGTCTAGGGCTGGTCATGCCACACTTGTTTAACTTGCCCGTGAGGTTCACAGCAGTTTTCCCAGCTCTGTGGTCATCAATAATTTCAAATTTGCCAATGTACTCATGCTTCGTCATCACAGTGAGGAAACGGGACGATGACTTTGGTGCAGGGCCTCCTAAGAACCTGACCTTCGCCCCCCCTTTCAGCAGTGTTAATGTTCTTGAGGGCATCTGTGGGACATTTGTTCACACTGTTACTGCGGCACGGAAAGATGGCAGAAAAAGCTTTTTTCCCTTTTATTAATATTTGGTCTTGTTCTCCTTCCCTTTCTCATAACCGAATGCGTATTTCCCCTTCGTCATTTGAAAACTGCATACTGTTCTCCAGCTGTTTTCCCCAGACGAGACCTTGCGTATCAAGAATCCTTATTTCACGGTTATTATACACAATCTTAAAGATTTATGACTGTCCGCTTATTTTACACATGCATACACACGAAGCACTAAATACGGACTTTATCTGAATGGCTAAATGTTGGCCAAGACAGAAGCCAGTTGTAGTGGGAACTGATAGGATAAAGATATAGTCTGAAGTTTTTGTTCTTTAAAAAAAGCCTTCATGGGGCGCCTGGGTGGCTCAGTGGGTTAAGCCGCTGCCTTCGGCTCAGGTCATGATCTCAGGGTCCTGGGATCAAGTCCCATGTCGGGCTCTCTGCTCAGCGGGGAGCCTGCTTCCTCCTCTCTCTCTCTCTGCCTGCCTCTCTGCCTACTTGTGATCTCTCTGTCAAATAAATAGGTAAAATCTTTAAAAAAAAACAAAAAAAAAAAACAAAAAAAGCCTTCATGGGGTGCCTGGGTGGCTCAGTGGGCTAAAGCCTCTTGCCTTCAGCCCAGGTCATGATCCCAGGGTCCTGGGATCAAATCCTGCATTGGATTCTCTGTTCAGTGGGGAGCCTGCTTCCCCCTCTCTGCCTGCCTCTCTGCCTACTTGTAATCTCTGTCTTTCAAATAAATAAAATCTTAAAAAAAAAGGCCTTCATATTTTATTAAAAATTTTAGGTGTCCGAATTCAAAAGGTTAACAATATAGTACAATAATAATAATAATAATAATAATAATATATCATCTAATAATAAAATAATAATAATTTCTCCTGCATAGTCACTGCTGCACACTAGTAAAATGAGATGTTTCTTTTCTTTTCTTTTTTAAAGATTTTATTTATTTTATTTATTTGACAGACAGAGATTACAAGTAGGCAGAGAGGCAGGCAGAGAGAGAAGGAGGGAAGTGGGCTCCCCGCTGAGCAAAGAACCCGACGTGGGGCTTGATCCCAGCCAAAGGCAGAAGCTTAAACCACCCAGGCGCCCCGAGATGTTTATTTTCATTTGGGATTATGGAGGGGCAAGGTGTTTTTGGCTCTCCTGCTGAAGTAGGGACTCAGTCAGCATTGTCTCCACCTTTTTCCCTAATAGTAGCTCTGGAAGATGAAGACGTCCCTCCATCTCCCAGACATGAGGGTTTGACCAGGACATGGGATGTTATAAGCTCATTGACAGTCTCATGAACTAAGCCCTGGTTTATTGGTCACAGTCGTTCTCCAAGTATTTTCAGGAATAAACTTCAGGTGTTGCCCTTACTCTAATTTTTCTTTCTGAGATTTCTGACTGCAATCGCTACTTCCTGCAGTCACTCAAGGAGAAACGAGGCATGTGGCAGCGCAACAGTGTGTTTTTCTTTCAAGATGACAGAATCACTCTTGATTTCTGTACGCATCTCGGATTTTCATATAGGAACATGGATTTTGGTGTCTACCCTGAGGAGATAATACATATGGTGTGAGCTACACATGTATTCTCATGACACGTCACCTGGGTTACCCAGAACTTTCTGTGCCCGGCAGAAAGGCAGAAACCCAGGTGAATTCCTCATTGTTCCAGCAGGCTGTCAGCCCTCAAAGGCCTTCTGGATGTGTTTGTGCATCGCAGTGTCTGCTGTGTAAGATACAGAAAGAGCACAGTAGTTCAGGGGGAAAATATTTAGGAACACATTTTCCAGGAGGAACCAGGATTCAGTTTGGGTGACTCTTGACCATTTTTCATCTTCTGACGACTGAAAGTGGTAGTTAAT
Source organism: Mustela nivalis (assembly GCF_964662115.1). Classification (NCBI taxonomy): domain Eukaryota; kingdom Metazoa; phylum Chordata; class Mammalia; order Carnivora; family Mustelidae; genus Mustela; species Mustela nivalis. Next base: position 438,500 of record NW_028136282.1, on the reverse strand, counting down.
CTACAGTCATGGTTTTAACATGCATTTCAAATGTAATGTGAGTTTCTATCAACATAAAACTATAAGAACTGTCTTCCTAAAGGGCATTCATGTAAGGCCCGTTATTTTCCAGCTTGATTAATGAAAACAAAATTTTTCTGTAATGCTTTCTTCCTACTCTGTATTAGTTTTCAGGACTGGATTGAAAGTGATTTATTGTGGATAGGGTTATACCTGCTCGTGGAATTTTTTTCTGTTTCTGGGTTTTTAAAGGTGGCAGAGTTGACTTTCTGATTTTAATTCATCTTCACTAGATGAAGAATTCACAAATAGGACTTTTTCTTGAAATAACCATAGCCTGGGGGCGCTTGGGTGGCTCAGGTCATGATCTCAGGGTCCTGGGATTGAGTCCCATATTGGGCTCCCTGCTCAGTGGGGAGCCTGCTTCACTCTTTGCCTCCCCCTCTGCTTATGCTTTCTCTAATAAGTAAATAAATAAATAACCTAAAAAAAAAAGAAGTTGTATTTGACTGGAGCTTCATGTGGAGTGACAGATCAACAGAAAGACAAAGGAATAAGAGACAGGAAGCAATGAAGGAAAACACAGAGGCGCACAGTATAGACAGATGTTCCTCAGCTTATGACGGCCTCGGCTTCTAATAAACCCATTGTTCAGCTGGAAATCTCTTTAGTTGAAAATGCATGGAAAACACCTAAGCGACTGAACATCAGAGCTTAGCCCCGCCAAACTTAAATGTCTTGAGAACACTTACAGTATTGCACAGTTGGGCAAAATACTCTAACACAAAGCCTATTTCACAATAAAGTGTCTGGTATCTCATGTAACTTACTGAACACTGCACTGAAAGCCAGAACAGGACGGTTCAAGTGTGTTGGTTGCTGACCCTCGTGATCACGTGGTTTGCCTGGGGGCTGTGCTCGCTGCCTCTGCCCAGCATTACAAAAGAGGACCCTACTGTAGATCGCCAGCCTGGGAAAAGATTCAAACTAAATGCATATTACTTCTGCACTATTATAAAAAGTCAAAAAACCATAAACTGAACCAAGGTGAAGTCAGGGATCTTCTGTACCAGGTGTGTTAGGGAAGGTCAAGTGCTCCTGTCTGGCCAGGAACCATAGTGGTATGGGGGAGTTCTACAGCGGAGAACCACTAGGACTCAAGCACCAACGGTCACAGGTTACACCAGGAAGACTGGATGCTCTTCTGTGGGCGATGAGAAGCCACGAGCGACTCAGGAAGGCTGAAGAGCTCTGGGCAGGTGGGACAGCTGAGGGCTGCAATGAAGAGGGACAGGTGGAGCTGGGAGACCAGGTGGGGAGAGCCCGCTACCCTCGAACAAAAGGCAACAAAGGTCTGGACTGGGATGATGGAGATGGTGGAAGGTAATGGGATATTCATGAAACAGAACTGGAAAGCCATGGAAATGAAATAAGAGAGGGAGGGAAAACCGTTCATGACTTTAATTGCCATCAGTATAAAACATGTTGAATTAAAATGAATTGGTATTTCTAGACCGATGATGACATCACAATAATGGAAGGAAACCAATTTTGATTTTGAGCCTGGTTAAGGAGACAGTATAGACAAGAGAAAAGCAGAGGCTCTGGAGTCACACAAATGTCACCATTGAGATACGTCCCCACTCTTCATTCCCTTCCCTGTAAACCCAGGCAAGTGACACCTGCCTCACAGCACTGGTAACAAATAGGGAAGAGCACACGTTCCCACGTTCCCGGGTCAGACAGGACAGCCAGGGATCAGCGGCACATGAGGAGGTGACAGGTGGTCACTAAACTGAGCTCAGGTGCATACACAGCATTTTACGTCACCTTGAGATGGCTCCTCTTGTGACCTCTCGAAGAAGGTGGCAGTGGTGAGGAACGAACTCCAGGAGCTTATTAGCATACATGATCTTCAGGCCGTCTGGATGAGACTCAACGATCTGCTCTACAATCACCTAGCAGAAGGAAGAGCGTTTTATTTTTATTTATTTATTTGTTTGTTTGTTTGTGTTTTTGTTTGTTTTTAAAGCACCTAAAAGAGAAGTATGAACTATACACTACAGAGAAAAGAATCGTGTAAACCTTAAAAATGCACTTCGTCCTTCCTCCTCCCCACTCAGTATGCTTTCTAAACAGGAGGTAAGTAACATTGGCATGAAAATCTAGGTCCTGGGATTTGGGAATACTGCTCCAACCCTGGGGGACACAGAGGCTGAGGGACAGAGACTGGCCTGAAGCTAAAACATCACACACACTCATCTGCTTCCCTTCTGAGCTTAAAAGCAAAATACTGTATCTGCAGACAACAGCTCTGTATCATCTTCACCCTGGCCTTATCCTCTACCGTCTCCAGAACAGGGAAAGGGCTGAGATGGAAAGTGATGGAAGAAAACACATCTTATTTTGCTTTAGTATTTAATTTTTTTTGGTGAGGCTGAGTTGCAGGAGGTGAATGACAAGCATACAAACTTAAAATACAAACGTGGCCACAGTTCATTTAATGACATGGAAACGTAAAGTACTTCCCCAATTTAGCATATTAGATTCAGTTCAATGAAAAGGGCATAAATTAAATAACTAAAATATTTTCATTTAGTGACAAAGAATAATGTGATCTTTTTCACCCCCACAGAGAGAGCTATGAACTATAATAGGATACATACAAAGAACTGACAGATCATTTACTTTTAGTAGTCTTAATGAAGCTGAGAAGATTACTGAAATTAATCCTTCAATTTCATTTCTATCACTGGGATACTGTCTCGTTTTAAAACTGGAAGCCTTTCATCCTGAAGTCATGGTGGGTAGCTTTATACTTACCAGACAGAAAGAACACTCGCACTGGCAGGTGACTGGAAGAAAGCCCTCAAACGCTGAGACTGGCTTCATGACTTCTGTCCGCTTGAACTAGATGAAACTGACGCTCTCTGAGTTGGAAGCTGCTGATTGCTGGCGGCCTCACATGGTGCAGCCCATACTCCGGCCGCTCAGAGGCAGGATACACTGACTCCCTGTATTTTACTGTATCCTTATAGGTCAAGAACACTGGGTAACCAAGTTCTGGACTTAAGGTACTACCCGGCTAACTCGCCCTTCAAAGCCCTTTATCTTTGAATATTCCCTCCCTCCCACCTTCCTAGCCTGGCAAACTCCCCCATGGTCTTCAAGACTTAGGCCACATCAATTCTGCGAAGACGCTTCCCCTCACAGACTTTCCCTGCGCACAGAGCTGTCTTCCAGCTCCTCCAGTGGGCACGGGCGCCTTGGTGGGGTCACGCTTTTCAGCAACTTCATTAACGTATAATTTATGGAAATGGAAATTGACCTGAAAATGTTCTGATCCGTACCTTCTTCCTAGGCAAGTCCCTCACCCCTACTAAATTAAGATGATCCCTGAGTTATGGCATCACTGTAAGAGACCAGAGCGCATGCCTGATTCCTGCCATGCTGATGGGCACCAAGCGGGACCAACCTTTTCTTACAACCAGAAGATCAGGAACTAAGAGCATCTTCAAGGAAGAGCCCTGAGCTCTCTCGCACCCAGTCAAGAAACAAAGCCAGATTAGATGCTCTGTGTTTGTGGAATGAGGTGCATGGGGGCACAATCCTCATCCATGTATGGTTTCACCAGTACTTGACCGACTAACGCCTCTGCATCCCGTGTCTTGTCAATTGTAGCGTAAGTCTGGAGGCAGTGCCGTATGATGTCCACATTGGAAGTCTGAAGCCCTTCTAGCAGCAGGCCTCCCAGGGACTGCTGCAGCATGGCCGTAATGTGGGCTATACGCTGCAAGAACAGAGAAACCAGGAAAGAAGGTTCAGGTACCACAGTTTCTAAAAGCTCAAATATATGTGTATAATTTATATACATATGTGTTATATATATAAAGCGAGCCTCTAATTCTACCAGAATATATGTAAGATTAAAATCCCAACATTTCCTAGAGAATAACAATGAATCTATTCTCCCCATGATTGCTTTCTTTCTTTTTTTTTTAAAGGTTTTTATTTATTTATTTGTTGAGAGAGAGCACAAGCACACAAGGAGACACAGGCAGAAAGAGAAGCAGGCTTCCTGCCAAGCAAGGAGCCCAAGGTGGGACTCAATCCCAGGACCCTGGGATCATGACCCAAGCCAGAGGCAGTGGCTTAACTGACTGAGCCACTGAGGCGTCCCCTCCCTATGATTTCTTTGAAAGTAAGTCGGCTTCATCAAAGTGAAGTTCAGACAATTACGGAATGACAAAAAGTTATTTGCCTCTTAAGCTACGGAGTAAATCTGACAAACGTGCATTTAAACCCAGTCAAGGGCTTTGGATAAATGAACTCTGACTACATCATATGATGTGTCAAGTTACATGAAATTCAGAATTAATTTTACTTGCATAGTTTGGAGACTACGCTTGTGTCTTTACACAAAATCTATCTAGTGTGACATAATGGAAGCAGGGTCCCAAGCAGGAGACACTGAAAAAAAAAAGAATTCAAAGCTAGCTTCAAAATCCTGTAGAGTAGCAATTATCAGGGGCAATGCTAGGTCAAACCAAAATCATCCAGGAAATTCGCAAACAGCAAATTGAAAATCGAAACCAACACTTGCTGGTCTTACTTTGTCCAGAAGAGGCATGCCTTTGCTCTGAACAGCATGAAAGTGTAACTGGTTAAATTCTGTGGCAATTCTCTCCAAAATCTGTCTAGTCCAGAGAGGGCTAGTAGAGACAATTAGAGAAATGTAATTCCCAAAGTTAAAAACCTGCCACCCCCACCGCCCCACATGCCTTACAGCGCTCAGGCACCTGCACCTGAACGCCATCAATTTTCATGACAAACTGTCTGTGCAGCAGGCCCCAGTGCAAGGGGTGAGGAGCGGGGAGGTCGTAGAAGCCACCGACGCAGCCTGGCCCGGGCCACAGGGCCCAGGCAAGGGGATGGAGCTATTTTAGGTCAGTGTGGGTACAACTGCATGATTCCTCCACGTTCCTCGGGCTCTCCCATTTGTGCCCTTCTTCTCCCTTCTTCTCCCATTCTCTAACCCCCTCCTCTCTCTTGCCCTGTCCTACCGTTCATACCCGAAGCCCCCTCTTCTTCTCTGCCTGCCTCATTCTCCCTCCCAAGTACCTCCCCAGTACCAACTACTGCTGTCTCCTCAATCAGCTAAAACTGACCGCCTAGCAGCAACCTGGGAAATCGCTCAGAGCAGCGGACTCCAAGTTTAAATTTACCCAACGGCAGAAAGAGCAAGCTCGGTGCTCCGGGAGCTGGTGAGAAATCACTCACAGTGCATCTGCCATCAAGTGGACTGGATACACTTCCCTCTTGCCCCCCACATTAGAAAGCGTCAACCCCATTCAAAAGGAAGTCGAACAGTGAAAGAAAAAAAAACACACAACAAAGGCCCCAAAGCCCCTGCTGGGCTCTATGAGGCATCCCACATCTGAGGATGGGCAGTCAGGTAGTAAGGAAACACACTGTAAGAAAACCCAAAATCGCTGGAGACCTGCCATGGTGTGCCCCGTCCCAGAGCATCAGAACTGGTGTGGAGGGAAGGCAAGCGCTTGGCACGACCAATGCAGAAGCCTAATCCCAACCTCTACTGACTGATCCCATGTGCATTTCCTATTTATCCTTTTCTCGGCATTTCTGGGCCTGGCAGAGCATGATGGATTTACTGTGCACTGACGCTGCTCTGGCTTTCCTGACTCTAGAGCTCAGAGCTGCTCTTCTGGAGAAAAAAGTCCTCCAAGGTAATTCTGAGCAAGAAAGTGCACAATGTCTGTTTATCAAGGACAGTGTTGCAAAGGGACAGGATTGTAGACACAGAGCTCACTGAGGTGTTTCTATCCGATGAGCACAGCAGCAACAGCAAAGACGGGAAGAACACTGGAGGGCCAGCTCCCCAGGGGCCGAACGTGGACATGGCTGGAGGGGCTGCAGGCGCTGCCAAGGGCCGCAGTGAAGCAGAGCCGCTGGAGACACACGGGCTGCAGAAGGGCCGCGTGCAGACTGTCTGCTAAGTGTGGACGAACGGGGCAGAAGCACGAGTGCAATGGGCTAGAGCCACAAGCACAGTGAAGGCTGACCACTTAGTTGAATGCCTTGATGTGAAAGGGGACAGAGACCTAGGACCAGAGAATCGCTTCCTTTGGGATGTGTCCGTTCTTAATCTCCATCATGAGACATGCGGAGCATATGGTCTCTCAAGTTCCTTCCAAATCTAAAACCTTAATTCCTAAAATTTAGAAACCTAACTCCGCCTGCAAGGGGAGGGACTGTTAGCGTCACACAACAGAGCACTCAGGGCACCAGGCGACCTTGACGCAGGCAGCCCAGCTGGTATGTGTAGGACCAGCCCCGGCTACTCCCACTGCACCACTGTGCGTCTCACAGTGCTGACAGGACCTAACTACTCATTTTCTGAGTCACTCATCTACCCTGGATGATTGAAAATTCACACCAGGAAGGGAACAAGACAATCACAGTGTAACAAAGAGAGCCATCATCTTTTTCCTATTTCATAAGTTTTTCCTTTCCTGTTTGTAAATTTCAATTGGATATGTCCTATACTGTTTCATAATAATATAATGCTGGTGCAAAATACATCAATGGTAATACTCTGGGCATGTCTAGGAAAAAAAATGAGATGGAGAAAAACCAAGATGAATGGTAGGTATGCCTTAAAGATCAACAGGACTTTGCTAGTCCTCAGGGAAGGTTATTCCAAATATACTTTTACACTGCAAGCATAATGACGTGTTGGAACTGTGGTCTATAACCAAAGCGTTTATAGGAACGTGTTATAGATTTTACCATTTCATGCTCTCCACTCTCCTGGAGCTACATTCTAGCCACAAACCTGGATTTTCTTCTTGTTCAGAAATGAATTCTAACTAAGCCGTCCCCGCCTAATTAGATTGGATGTGAAGTATTAATTTATGTGCTACTTAGTTAAAAAAAAATGCTTACCTGCTTGCTTCTAGTGCAGAGGTTTCTTTCGAACTTTGTGAATTTAAGATTTTTTCAATCTTTTCCACTGATCAAATAACTTGTATAAGCCTCAACACACACATCTATAAAAATAAAAATTAAGCAAACAAAAAACGTCACCATCTTTACTCTTAATCATCTTTATTTCCCATGCTAAATGCAGGAAAATATAAGACCAAAAGTTAACTTCAAATATATAGGGCATGCTATATTTTGAATATTTCTATGAAACACAGAATTCTCAAGAATGCAAATCTTAGTTCTAGAATAAGCATACTTCCATATTCTATTGCAAGTTTATAGAGGAAAAAAAAAAAACCCTAGACTTTGCTTTCTCATATTCTATACTCTTATTTCTTTTTTTCCCCATCCTGAATCTTTCTATGGGCATTTCTTTCCTATTTTCTTAAAAAAGATTTGTTTATTTGAGAGAGAGAGAGACTGCATGTGCGCGTGCAGGGGAGGGGCAGAGGGAGAGAGAGAATCTCGAGCAGACATCCTGCTGAGCACAGAGCTCAATGCGGGGCTCAATCTCATGATCCTGAGATCATGACCTGAGCCAAAATCAAGAGTCGGACGTTTAACCAACTGAGTCACCAGGCGCCCCTCCATTTGTTTTCTTATGGCCCTTTATTCATGTTTTAACTTTGGCTTCCGATTGTACTCAGTTTACATGTGCATATACCTATATGCCCAAGCACCAAATCATTAAAGACCTTTTACACTACAAATATTATCAAAGAGGTTGAGGGACATTATGAAAACTCTCATCCTTAAAGAACAAAAAAATACAAAGTCATCCATTCAATAAATAATAATAATAATGAACACCCCTGGGAGCTCGATATTCATTCCGACGGGGAGTGGGGGGGCACGAGAAAATAAAGCAAGAAATACACCCTGCTCTCACAAAGCTTACTGTTTTGTCTGGAAGCGCACGACAAGCATTCTTTGGACAAAAGCTGTGAGGAGATCCAGAGGCGAATTAAACAGAAGGTCCCTCAAACAGGCTTCTCCCCACTGAGATTTTAACAAATATGCTAATAATACACATAGAAAACATTGTACAGAGCAGCAGGCGAGAGTCAGAAGCCCAGACTCCCAATGCCCGCTGTGCCCCTACATCGTTATGCTCATGAATGATATCGGGGACACTTGGAACTGGAGATAGCACTAAGGGGCACACTCCCGGGGTGAGCCCTCAGATGTACAGAGCCATTGCCTGTCTCACACACCTGAAACTAAGCCAACACCGCATGCTAACTACTGGGAATTGAAAAAATTAAAGTGAACACCAGAACATAAAGAACACAGGATCAGAAAATAACAGCAAACCTATGGCAGAATCCTGAGTTTGCTTTGGAAAGCCCACTTCTCCCCTAGTCTCTAATATAGGCCTATTTTCTTTACAGGGCCGCTGACAATTTATACAGTCATTAACTGTCAAGCGCTGCACTGACAACAGTTATCACTGTTTCTTGTTCTGGAAAAACTGGGTGATCTTGAGATCGTGTGGGTACCTCTGAAATTCTGTCTTCTTATTTCAGGTAGATAACGTGACATAATGCATAAAATGCACATGCGTGAGAGCTTTGAAAAAAAGCTAAATTTAAAAAAAAAAAGAAAAAAAGCTGAATAGTGCTGACAAGTTCGCGGAGACAAGAGGAGAGGGCTTCAACTGGCATGCAGCATAAGAAATCTACTGGAGGGTACCTTTTTCTTCCTTATGTCCTCTTGTTTACACATTCGTTCATCTACTGCCCGAATTCCTTCACTGACTGATGACCTGAGACTCTTTAAAAGAATAATAAAGAAAATGTATTACAGACATTGTTTTGTCACATTATCAATTTCCTACATCTCATTCAATTCCACAGAAATTAATACCTGTGCACCAGTACTATGCAGATATTGACAAAAAAAAAAAAAAACATGATATACCAGACACAGTTACTGTTGAGGGGACTCATGACCTGGGGGCATAATGACACGAAGGCAGGGTCGCATGGCTAGAAGAAGAATGACATATACAGTGAAAGTTATGGGGATGAGGGGGCTTAGAATGGAGAACAGATAATATGAAGCAAAGTACAGGAGAGTCTGGAAATGCGACGGGGCTCGAATCGGACTCTGAAAGCCATGTGTACACAGCTGCCGAGGTGGGGAGGGGATGGGGAGCAGATGTAAGTGCACACACACTCAGGGGCAGGGTCAGACAGGCACACAGCCATGTGCTTCCTTCTGGAGAGAAGCAGAAATAGGAATGGAGGGCCAACTTCACTGAGATGAAGTCTTTAGATTCTGCATATTTTGGAGAACGAAAGAATGTCAAAGCACTGATGCATGATGATGAAATGTGGGTATGGAAATACCAGGAATCAAGAAGGAAGAACAGAAGACCAGAAAAAGGCAGAGCACAGAGGTAGAGAAACATGTCCAGAAGCTAATGAATAAAGAGATAATTAGGAATTAGGGCCAAAACAAAGGTTAACAGAAACAACTAGAATGAAGTAGGCAGATCACAAAAATTCCACAGGAAGGTGAATTAATTCACTCCATCAACATTATGAAACACCTCCTGGACGTCAGTATTGTGGCAGCCTACAGGGATGCAATGAAGACAGATATAGTCGTATCCCTCAGTGATCTGAGAATCTCACAGAACAGCTTCAGAGTTGGGACCAGAAAGGCAGGTCAGGCCTGTGGCTGAGCAGGACCAAAGTGGCCATAAAAACAGGCCATGGAAAAGGGAGGGTATATGGTGATGGCAGGGGGTGAGGTGGGACGGGAGCCTGTGTGAGTAGAGCAAATCTGCCTCCAGGGAGGGGGTTCGAGAGAAGAGGGGGAGGCCAAAGGAAGGCTAGGCTTGGGAAACAACACCACTATGAGGCCCCGGGAGGAAGAGGAACACCAAGGAGGCAGTGGGAGAGCCCCACAGCGGCTGGTGTGGAATCCAACAGCGGACCATGAAAATCCCTTCCATTCCAAGGAAAAGTATCTTTAACAAGATTTTGTAAAATTCAAATGAGACATAAACCATGGAAAGTATTGGCTACCTCAAGGCACAACTCAAGATTTTTACCTGTTTCACGAACTCTTTCCTGCCTGCCCCTCCCCTAGGCTTCTCAGCACTGATATTTCCATTATTTCGCATTTCTCTTGGTTCTAACCATGTACTGTGTCTTCCCTTAAATTATGTTCTCTTTATATTCTCTCTAGGATGCAGGCACTGTCTTAGGGGAGGGACGCAAGAGGCCACTCAAGCTAGAGGAGACACACAAGGAAGGATGGTGTTGTTTTGACAAGTTTACGACAGGGCATCAGAATGGACAGAGGCCGTAAGTCAGGGCACCAGACACAGACGGGGGGGGGCCGGAGGGGAGACAGGGCAGCACAGTTTTCTGTTAGAAGTGATGCCACAACTGCCCCTCCACTGTTCACCCAGGTGGAGTTCCTATTCCCAATGGCTTAGAGGTGGGGAGTCCCATTCCCACAACAGAGATTTTTCAGAGAGAACATGCAAATGTAACATTTATTAAGTATTACATTTTATTTATATTATCCTTCAGTTCCATTAGGGATTACACAGTTTTTGTAGATCAGCCCAGGAACCTAACCACACGTAGCTTACATGCGGTGGGGGGGGGGGGATCTTTACAAGATTAGAAACTGTTAAAATACAAGTCATTCGTAAGTTAGAAACCACTTACATATGACCAAAGTGGCATTAATAAGTTGAATTTGGAAATATGCTTCCTCTCCCCTGACATTTTAAGGTTGTCTACTCTGAGAATAGGTCTTCTTCAATTCGAACATGTTTTTTTAGGTTTTTAGCATATGCAAAAACAAAATCATTTACAACACTTCTGAAGGTGAATATTATAATCATGAACCGTTAAAATACAACCAAACTAACAGATGAAAAGAGTTCTTAGAGAAAAGCCGACGAGGACAAGAGGCGTCAGAGCAGACTGTTTTCATTAATTGGGGACTTACCAGAACTTCTCATAACTGTCGCAAAGGCACAGAAAGTTGATTGAGGGCTTTGTCCATGCCAACCTAAAGGGGCACTTCCCCTCTACCACTGTTGCCAGACTAACCTTACCTATCCTGCAGGGTCAGGTCGGCCTGGCCCTTTATATGCTGCTCTCCTCTGAGTGGTTAGTTTTTCATAGAAACCGTGCTTTGATTTTGTCAGGATTTACCCTGGATTATCAAAAACCTTTCCTTGTGCCAGTGAAGCCTAAGAAACAGTCCTAATGAGAGAACCAGGAACTCAAACAGATCATATTTATCCTGAATGTTCTGTCCAAAATGAAAAATTCCTTTCTGAGGAGCCTCAAGATCTCTGAGAAGGGAAGTTTAACCAACTCTGTCATGTAGGGGCATCAAATCCGATTCTGTGTCAATTGTCCTACTTTCCCAGCTAGTAATTCTCTACCTCAGAAAGCCCACTCTCAACCGTTTCCTCTTTCAAAGGCAGTTGCTCTTAGAGTCTGCACATGGCACTTGGGGCCTGCTGGTCGTTGGCTACTGACCTCTGTACCTTGGGTCTAACAGTTGCGGGGCATCAAGATGAGCACGTCTCTTGTTCTAGGACTTAATATAGTTTGGGGCACATGGTAAGCAATAATCACTTCTTTAGTTGATCCAAGTGTTGGATCTTTCTTAATTATTCTACTACCGCAATTTACTTGTTCTAAGATTGGTCCCCCCCCCATTTTAATATCTCTTAAGGTGGCACTCACCTTGCACTTGATGACATATCCTACTTTAACTGACATTTCTCTTTCTTAGTCGAACATAAACTATAGTGCATCTTACACTTGATGAAAGCTAGGATGCAATGAAATACTCTATTATGGTTACGATTCTGATATTTGAAATCCTCCGTTAGCTCCCTGTGCCCCCACAGTGTAGTACCTCACCTCCTCGCCATAGTATACAAACCTTCTCACCCCAGTGTTAACCCCGGGGCTCAGCCTCCATCCCCAGGTGATGCTGCCAGATCAGCTGTCGGATGTCATGGACTTGCTGTAGTTTAACGAATGCACTGTTCTGCCTCCTGGCACTTTGAAACTTGACACACTCATCCTCATTCTTCGCTTTGCCCTTGTCTATCACCTCCCTTGAAAATCTGTTCCTAAGTGGCTTTTCCCAGCTCCCACCTACCCTTGGCAGTCTATTATTTCCCTGTGGTAAAGCCTGTCACACTGCACCATGGACATGCCCGTTGTCCCCCTGAGAAGAGAAAAGGGACAATGAGGGCCACCAGCATTTGCAGCTCTAGTGCAGAGCCCCATGCCTGGCTTGCAGGAAATGCCAGATCATGAAGACAAACGGAGATCATCCTCTGGCTAAAACCAGCTCTTCTTTGCCTACCGCAGGATCTGGATCAATAAAGAGCAGCCAGTTATTATTGCTGTTTTTCTAGGGATTTTTACCCCATATATTTCCCAGGTCTCTACTCTTTTTGTAGCACTTTAATTCAGGCTTCACCACTTCCTAGTCAGATCAGGTGAAATCATTTTCCTTCCCATACCCTCGATGTATTTCACATCTAGTAATTCTTTTTTTAAAGATCTTATTTACCCATTTGACAGACAGACCACAAGTAGGTAGAGAGGGAGGCAGAGAGAGAGAGGGGGGAAGCAGGCTCCCCGCTGAGCAGAGAGCCCGATGTGGGGCTCCATCCCAGGACCCTGAAATCATGACCTGAGCCGAAGGCAGAAGCCTAAACCACTGAGCCACACAGGACCCGCCATATCTGGTAATTTTTAACCAACGTGGATTTGCTGCATCAAATAGTTCCTTCTTCTTCAAATATAAATATATAAATAAAGTGATCAAGTCACTCGCATGTCTTAGGAGAATGTCATACCTTTAGTAGCAAACTTGAAATCTTGGCCATTGGTTTTGATTTTTGTTTTGGTTAGATTAGGTACGGTTTTTGTCATTTTAAAAACCCCTCCAGCCCTTGGCTCTGTCTGACCTGATTGCTTTCAGCTGTTTCTGCAACAAAATTTTCCTGGCAGCGAAAACTCTCATTGTTTACAGTGGCGCCCCCTTCTGAACACTTGGTTAATAAAAAGCTTTTTTTTTTTTTTTTCGGCTATGGTAAATGTGGAACAACAATGAGGTATTTCAAAGAGGTGAACCACAGATAAATTTCTCTAAGGGTGGGGTGAGGGTTACTCAAAAAGGAACTTGACAAGGCTTTTAAAGATATCGACAATCATTATAACATAACGTGACTGATTGTTACCGCGCTCTTAACTGGGCAAACACTTGTTGGCTTCCAAGAAAGACTAACATAGTTGAGATGGTTCTAGCGGCCTTCTAGCACAGGGTCTCATGAGGCAGGGATTTTAGCCACTGGCTGTGCAAGGCATGAGGCCTGTTAGTGATTCTATTTTTTCCTCTGCAGAATAGGTCTTTCTACATTCCAGGTCCTTTCTACCCCAATAAATAATGTGGCGATTCTCTCAGTGAGTTGTACTATTGGTTTAAACAGCCAACTGTGTCTTTAAAAGGACTTTTGTTTAAATTCCTTTAAAAAAAAAGTCCTTTCAAAAAAATCTTTTCTCTTTATTTTTTATTTTTTATCCCATATGTTTACTCTGATCATGGAACTTTGTCATTTTGACCTTCTCTGCTGATTAAAATATTCTTCATCATCAGCACCTACTGCTCTCCTCTCCTGGTGGTCTCTCCGGAAGGGGTCTTCTCTAGCTCTTCTAGCAGGAGATGGGCACTTCCCCTCTACCCCTGTTGCGAGACCAGCCTTACCTATCCTGCAGGGTCAGGTCGGCCTGGCCCTTTTTCTGTTGTTCTCCTCTGAGTGGTTAGATTTTCATAGATCCCGTGCTTTGCTTTTGTCAGGATTTACCTGGATTATCAAAACCCTTTTCTTGTGCCAGTGAAGCGTAAGAAACAGTCCTAATGAGAGAACCAGAAACTCAAACAGATCATATTTATCCTGAATGTTCTGTCCAAAATGAAAAATTCATTTCAGAGGAGCCTCAAGATCTCTGAGAAGGGAAGTTTCACCAACTCTGTCATGTAGGGGCATCAAATCCAATTCTGTGTCAATTGTCCTACTTTCCCAGCTAGTAATTCTCTACATCAGAAAGCCCACTCTCAACCGTTTCCTCTCTCAAAGGCAGTTGCTCTTAGAGTCTGCACATGGCACTTGGGGCCTGCTGGTCGTTGGCTACTGCCCTCTGTACCTTGGGTCTAACAGCTGCGGGGCATCAAGATGAGCACGTCTCTTGTTCTAGGACTTAATATAGTTTGGGGCACATGGTAAGCAATAATCACTTCTTTAGTTGATCCAAGTGTTGGATCTTTCTTAATTATTCTACTACCACAATTTACTTGTTCTAAGATTTGTCCCCCCCCCCATTTTAATATCTCTTAAGGTGGCACTCACCTTGCACTTGATGACATATCCTACTTTAACTGACAGCATTTCTCTTTCTTAGTCGAACATAAACTATAGTGCATCTTACACTTGATGAAAGCTAGGATGCAATGAAATACTCTATTATGGTTACGATTCTGATATTTGAAATCCTCCGGTAGCTCCCTGTGCCCCCACAGTGTAGTACCTCACCTCCTCGCCATAGTATACAAACCTTCTCACCCCCAGTGTTAACCCCGGGGCTCAGCCTCCATCCCCAGGTGATGCTGCCAGATCAGCTGTCGGTTGTCATGAACTTGCTGTAGTTTCCCGAATGCACTGTGCTGCCTCCTGGCACTCTGAAACTTAACACACTCATCCTCATTGTTCGCTTTGCCCTTGTCTATCACCTCCCTTGAAAATCTGTTCCTAAGTGGCTTTTCCCAGCTCCCACCTACCCTTGGCAGTCTATTATTTCCCTGTGGTAAAGCCTGTCACACTGCACCATGGACATGCCCGTTGTCCCCCTGAGAAGAGAAAAGGGACAATGAGGGCCACCAGCATTTGCAGCTCTAGTGCAGAGCCCCATGCCTGGCTTGCAGGAAATGCCAGATCATGAAGACAAACGGAGATCATCCTCTGGCTAAAACCAGCTCTTCTTTGCCTACCGCAGGATCTGGATCAATAAAGAGCAGCCAGTTATTATTGCTGTTTTTCTAGGGATTTTTACCCCATATATTTCCCAGGTCTCTACTCTTTTTGTAGCACTTTAATTCAGGCTTCACCACTTCCTAGTCAGATCAGGTGAAATCATTTTCCTTCCCATACCCTCGATGTATTTCACATCTAGTAATTCTTTTTTTAAAGATCTTATTTACCCATTTGACAGACAGACCACAAGTAGGTAGAGAGGGAGGCAGAGAGAGAGAGGGGGGAAGCAGGCTCCCCGCTGAGCAGAGAGCCCGATGTGGGGCTCCATCCCAGGACCCTGAAATCATGACCTGAGCCGAAGGCAGAAGCCTAAACCACTGAGCCACACAGGACCCGCCATATCTGGTAATTTTTAACCAACGTGGATTTGCTGCATCAAATAGTTCCTTCTTCTTCAAATATAAATATATAAATAAAGTGATCAAGTCACTCGCATGTCTTAGGAGAATGTCATACCTTTAGTAGCAAACTTGAAATCTTGGCCATTGGTTTTGATTTTTGTTTTGGTTAGATTAGGTACGGTTTTTGTCATTTTAAAAACCCCTCCAGCCCTTGGCTCTGTCTGACCTGATTGCTTTCAGCTGTTTCTGCAACAAAATTTTCCTGGCAGCGAAAACTCTCATTGTTTACAGTGGCGCCCCCTTCTGAACACTTGGTTAATAAAAAGCTTTTTTTTTTTTTTTTCGGCTATGGTAAATGTGGAACAACAATGAGGTATTTCAAAGAGGTGAACCACAGATAAATTTCTCTAAGGGTGGGGTGAGGGTTACTCAAAAAGGAACTTGACAAGGCTTTTAAAGATATCGACAATCATTATAACATAACGTGACTGATTGTTACCGCGCTCTTAACTGGGCAAACACTTGTTGGCTTCCAAGAAAGACTAACATAGTTGAGATGGTTCTAGCGGCCTTCTAGCACAGGGTCTCATGAGGCAGGGATTTTAGCCACTGGCTGTGCAAGGCATGAGGCCTGTTAGTGATTCTATTTTTTCCTCTGCAGAATAGGTCTTTCTACATTCCAGGTCCTTTCTACCCCAATAAATAATGTGGCGATTCTCTCAGTGAGTTGTACTATTGGTTTAAACAGCCAACTGTGTCTTTAAAAGGACTTTTGTTTAAATTCCTTTAAAAAAAAAGTCCTTTCAAAAAAATCTTTTCTCTTTATTTTTTATTTTTTATCCCATATGTTTACTCTGATCATGGAACTTTGTCATTTTGACCTTCTCTGCTGATTAAAATATTCTTCATCATCAGCACCTACTGCTCTCCTCTCCTGGTGGTCTCTCCGGAAGGGGTCTTCTCTAGCTCTTCTAGCAGGAGATGGGCACTTCCCCTCTACCCCTGTTGCGAGACCAGCCTTACCTATCCTGCAGGGTCAGGTCGGCCTGGCCCTTTTTCTGTTGTTCTCCTCTGAGTGGTTAGATTTTCATAGATCCCGTGCTTTGCTTTTGTCAGGATTTACCTGGATTATCAAAACCCTTTTCTTGTGCCAGTGAAGCGTAAGAAACAGTCCTAATGAGAGAACCAGAAACTCAAACAGATCATATTTATCCTGAATGTTCTGTCCAAAATGAAAAATTCATTTCAGAGGAGCCTCAAGATCTCTGAGAAGGGAAGTTTCACCAACTCTGTCATGTAGGGGCATCAAATCCAATTCTGTGTCAATTGTCCTACTTTCCCAGCTAGTAATTCTCTACATCAGAAAGCCCACTCTCAACCGTTTCCTCTCTCAAAGGCAGTTGCTCTTAGAGTCTGCACATGGCACTTGGGGCCTGCTGGTCGTTGGCTACTGCCCTCTGTACCTTGGGTCTAACAGCTGCGGGGCATCAAGATGAGCACGTCTCTTGTTCTAGGACTTAATATAGTTTGGGGCACATGGTAAGCAATAATCACTTCTTTAGTTGATCCAAGTGTTGGATCTTTCTTAATTATTCTACTACCACAATTTACTTGTTCTAAGATTTGTCCCCCCCCCCATTTTAATATCTCTTAAGGTGGCACTCACCTTGCACTTGATGACATATCCTACTTTAACTGACAGCATTTCTCTTTCTTAGTCGAACATAAACTATAGTGCATCTTACACTTGATGAAAGCTAGGATGCAATGAAATACTCTATTATGGTTACGATTCTGATATTTGAAATCCTCCGGTAGCTCCCTGTGCCCCCACAGTGTAGTACCTCACCTCCTCGCCATAGTATACAAACCTTCTCACCCCCAGTGTTAACCCCGGGGCTCAGCCTCCATCCCCAGGTGATGCTGCCAGATCAGCTGTCGGTTGTCATGAACTTGCTGTAGTTTCCCGAATGCACTGTGCTGCCTCCTGGCACTCTGAAACTTAACACACTCATCCTCATTGTTCGCTTTGCCCTTGTCTATCACCTCCCTTGAAAATCTGTTCCTAAGTGGCTTTTCCCAGCTCCCACCTACCCTTGGCAGTCTATTATTTCCCTGTGGTAAAGCCTGTCACACTGCACCATGGACATGCCCGTTGTCCCCCTGAGAAGAGAAAAGGGACAATGAGGGCCACCAGCATTTGCAGCTCTAGTGCAGAGCCCCATGCCTGGCTTGCAGGAAATGCCAGATCATGAAGACAAACGGAGATCATCCTCTGGCTAAAACCAGCTCTTCTTTGCCTACCGCAGGATCTGGATCAATAAAGAGCAGCCAGTTATTATTGCTGTTTTTCTAGGGATTTTTACCCCATATATTTCCCAGGTCTCTACTCTTTTTGTAGCACTTTAATTCAGGCTTCACCACTTCCTAGTCAGATCAGGTGAAATCATTTTCCTTCCCATACCCTCGATGTATTTCACATCTAGTAATTCTTTTTTTAAAGATCTTATTTACCCATTTGACAGACAGACCACAAGTAGGTAGAGAGGGAGGCAGAGAGAGAGAGGGGGGAAGCAGGCTCCCCGCTGAGCAGAGAGCCCGATGTGGGGCTCCATCCCAGGACCCTGAAATCATGACCTGAGCCGAAGGCAGAAGCCTAAACCACTGAGCCACACAGGACCCGCCATATCTGGTAATTTTTAACCAACGTGGATTTGCTGCATCAAATAGTTCCTTCTTCTTCAAATATAAATATATAAATAAAGTGATCAAGTCACTCGCATGTCTTAGGAGAATGTCATACCTTTAGTAGCAAACTTGAAATCTTGGCCATTGGTTTTGATTTTTGTTTTGGTTAGATTAGGTACGGTTTTTGTCATTTTAAAAACCCCTCCAGCCCTTGGCTCTGTCTGACCTGATTGCTTTCAGCTGTTTCTGCAACAAAATTTTCCTGGCAGCGAAAACTCTCATTGTTTACAGTGGCGCCCCCTTCTGAACACTTGGTTAATAAAAAGCTTTTTTTTTTTTTTTTCGGCTATGGTAAATGTGGAACAACAATGAGGTATTTCAAAGAGGTGAACCACAGATAAATTTCTCTAAGGGTGGGGTGAGGGTTACTCAAAAAGGAACTTGACAAGGCTTTTAAAGATATCGACAATCATTATAACATAACGTGACTGATTGTTACCGCGCTCTTAACTGGGCAAACACTTGTTGGCTTCCAAGAAAGACTAACATAGTTGAGATGGTTCTAGCGGCCTTCTAGCACAGGGTCTCATGAGGCAGGGATTTTAGCCACTGGCTGTGCAAGGCATGAGGCCTGTTAGTGATTCTATTTTTTCCTCTGCAGAATAGGTCTTTCTACATTCCAGGTCCTTTCTACCCCAATAAATAATGTGGCGATTCTCTCAGTGAGTTGTACTATTGGTTTAAACAGCCAACTGTGTCTTTAAAAGGACTTTTGTTTAAATTCCTTTAAAAAAAAAGTCCTTTCAAAAAAATCTTTTCTCTTTATTTTTTATTTTTTATCCCATATGTTTACTCTGATCATGGAACTTTGTCATTTTGACCTTCTCTGCTGATTAAAATATTCTTCATCATCAGCACCTACTGCTCTCCTCTCCTGGTGGTCTCTCCGGAAGGGGTCTTCTCTAGCTCTTCTAGCAGGAGATGGGCACTTCCCCTCTACCCCTGTTGCGAGACCAGCCTTACCTATCCTGCAGGGTCAGGTCGGCCTGGCCCTTTTTCTGTTGTTCTCCTCTGAGTGGTTAGATTTTCATAGATCCCGTGCTTTGCTTTTGTCAGGATTTACCTGGATTATCAAAACCCTTTTCTTGTGCCAGTGAAGCGTAAGAAACAGTCCTAATGAGAGAACCAGAAACTCAAACAGATCATATTTATCCTGAATGTTCTGTCCAAAATGAAAAATTCATTTCAGAGGAGCCTCAAGATCTCTGAGAAGGGAAGTTTCACCAACTCTGTCATGTAGGGGCATCAAATCCAATTCTGTGTCAATTGTCCTACTTTCCCAGCTAGTAATTCTCTACATCAGAAAGCCCACTCTCAACCGTTTCCTCTCTCAAAGGCAGTTGCTCTTAGAGTCTGCACATGGCACTTGGGGCCTGCTGGTCGTTGGCTACTGCCCTCTGTACCTTGGGTCTAACAGCTGCGGGGCATCAAGATGAGCACGTCTCTTGTTCTAGGACTTAATATAGTTTGGGGCACATGGTAAGCAATAATCACTTCTTTAGTTGATCCAAGTGTTGGATCTTTCTTAATTATTCTACTACCACAATTTACTTGTTCTAAGATTTGTCCCCCCCCCCCCATTTTAATATCTCTTAAGGTGGCACTCACCTTGCACTTGATGACATATCCTACTTTAACTGACAGCATTTCTCTTTCTTAGTCGAACATAAACTATAGTGCATCTTACACTTGATGAAAGCTAGGATGCAATGAAATACTCTATTATGGTTACGATTCTGATATTTGAAATCCTCCGGTAGCTCCCTGTGCCCCCACAGTGTAGTACCTCACCTCCTCGCCATAGTATACAAACCTTCTCACCCCCAGTGTTAACCCCGGGGCTCAGCCTCCATCCCCAGGTGATGCTGCCAGATCAGCTGTCGGTTGTCATGAACTTGCTGTAGTTTCCCGAATGCACTGTGCTGCCTCCTGGCACTCTGAAACTTAACACACTCATCCTCATTGTTCGCTTTGCCCTTGTCTATCACCTCCCTTGAAAATCTGTTCCTAAGTGGCTTTTCCCAGCTCCCACCTACCCTTGGCAGTCTATTATTTCCCTGTGGTAAAGCCTGTCACACTGCACCATGGACATGCCCGTTGTCCCCCTGAGAAGAGAAAAGGGACAATGAGGGCCACCAGCATTTGCAGCTCTAGTGCAGAGCCCCATGCCTGGCTTGCAGGAAATGCCAGATCATGAAGACAAACGGAGATCATCCTCTGGCTAAAACCAGCTCTTCTTTGCCTACCGCAGGATCTGGATCAATAAAGAGCAGCCAGTTATTATTGCTGTTTTTCTAGGGATTTTTACCCCATATATTTCCCAGGTCTCTACTCTTTTTGTAGCACTTTAATTCAGGCTTCACCACTTCCTAGTCAGATCAGGTGAAATCATTTTCCTTCCCATACCCTCGATGTATTTCACATCTAGTAATTCTTTTTTTAAAGATCTTATTTACCCATTTGACAGACAGACCACAAGTAGGTAGAGAGGGAGGCAGAGAGAGAGAGGGGGGAAGCAGGCTCCCCGCTGAGCAGAGAGCCCGATGTGGGGCTCCATCCCAGGACCCTGAAATCATGACCTGAGCCGAAGGCAGAAGCCTAAACCACTGAGCCACACAGGACCCGCCATATCTGGTAATTTTTAACCAACGTGGATTTGCTGCATCAAATAGTTCCTTCTTCTTCAAATATAAATATATAAATAAAGTGATCAAGTCACTCGCATGTCTTAGGAGAATGTCATACCTTTAGTAGCAAACTTGAAATCTTGGCCATTTGTTTTGATTTTTGCTTTGGTTAGATTAGGTACGGTTTTTGTCATTTTAAAAACCCCTCCAGCCCTTGGCTCTGTCTGACCTGATTGCTTTCAGCTGTTTCTGCAACAAAATTTTCCTGGCAGCGAAAACTCTCATTGTTTACAGTGGCGCCCCCTTCTGAACACTTGGTTAATAAAAAGCTTTTTTTTTTTTTTTTCGGCTATGGTAAATGTGGAACAACAATGAGGTATTTCAAAGAGGTGAACCACAGATAAATTTCTCTAAGGGTGGGGTGAGGGTTACTCAAAAAGGAACTTGACAAGGCTTTTAAAGATATCGACAATCATTATAACATAACGTGACTGATTGTTACCGCGCTCTTAACTGGGCAAACACTTGTTGGCTTCCAAGAAAGACTAACATAGTTGAGATGGTTCTAGCGGCCTTCTAGCACAGGGTCTCATGAGGCAGGGATTTTAGCCACTGGCTGTGCAAGGCATGAGGCCTGTTAGTGATTCTATTTTTTCCTCTGCAGAATAGGTCTTTCTACATTCCAGGTCCTTTCTACCCCAATAAATAATGTGGCGATTCTCTCAGTGAGTTGTACTATTGGTTTAAACAGCCAACTGTGTCTTTAAAAGGACTTTTGTTTAAATTCCTTTAAAAAAAAAGTCCTTTCAAAAAAATCTTTTCTCTTTATTTTTTATTTTTTATCCCATATGTTTACTCTGATCATGGAACTTTGTCATTTTGACCTTCTCTGCTGATTAAAATATTCTTCATCATCAGCACCTACTGCTCTCCTCTCCTGGTGGTCTCTCCGGAAGGGGTCTTCTCTAGCTCTTCTAGCAGGAGATGGGCACTTCCCCTCTACCCCTGTTGCGAGACCAGCCTTACCTATCCTGCAGGGTCAGGTCGGCCTGGCCCTTTTTCTGTTGTTCTCCTCTGAGTGGTTAGATTTTCATAGATCCCGTGCTTTGCTTTTGTCAGGATTTACCTGGATTATCAAAACCCTTTTCTTGTGCCAGTGAAGCGTAAGAAACAGTCCTAATGAGAGAACCAGAAACTCAAACAGATCATATTTATCCTGAATGTTCTGTCCAAAATGAAAAATTCATTTCAGAGGAGCCTCAAGATCTCTGAGAAGGGAAGTTTCACCAACTCTGTCATGTAGGGGCATCAAATCCAATTCTGTGTCAATTGTCCTACTTTCCCAGCTAGTAATTCTCTACATCAGAAAGCCCACTCTCAACCGTTTCCTCTCTCAAAGGCAGTTGCTCTTAGAGTCTGCACATGGCACTTGGGGCCTGCTGGTCGTTGGCTACTGCCCTCTGTACCTTGGGTCTAACAGCTGCGGGGCATCAAGATGAGCACGTCTCTTGTTCTAGGACTTAATATAGTTTGGGGCACATGGTAAGCAATAATCACTTCTTTAGTTGATCCAAGTGTTGGATCTTTCTTAATTATTCTACTACCACAATTTACTTGTTCTAAGATTTGTCCCCCCCCCCCCATTTTAATATCTCTTAAGGTGGCACTCACCTTGCACTTGATGACATATCCTACTTTAACTGACAGCATTTCTCTTTCTTAGTCGAACATAAACTATAGTGCATCTTACACTTGATGAAAGCTAGGATGCAATGAAATACTCTATTATGGTTACGATTCTGATATTTGAAATCCTCCGGTAGCTCCCTGTGCCCCCACAGTGTAGTACCTCACCTCCTCGCCATAGTATACAAACCTTCTCACCCCCAGTGTTAACCCCGGGGCTCAGCCTCCATCCCCAGGTGATGCTGCCAGATCAGCTGTCGGTTGTCATGAACTTGCTGTAGTTTCCCGAATGCACTGTGCTGCCTCCTGGCACTCTGAAACTTAACACACTCATCCTCATTGTTCGCTTTGCCCTTGTCTATCACCTCCCTTGAAAATCTGTTCCTAAGTGGCTTTTCCCAGCTCCCACCTACCCTTGGCAGTCTATTATTTCCCTGTGGTAAAGCCTGTCACACTGCACCATGGACATGCCCGTTGTCCCCCTGAGAAGAGAAAAGGGACAATGAGGGCCACCAGCATTTGCAGCTCTAGTGCAGAGCCCCATGCCTGGCTTGCAGGAAATGCCAGATCATGAAGACAAACGGAGATCATCCTCTGGCTAAAACCAGCTCTTCTTTGCCTACCGCAGGATCTGGATCAATAAAGAGCAGCCAGTTATTATTGCTGTTTTTCTAGGGATTTTTACCCCATATATTTCCCAGGTCTCTACTCTTTTTGTAGCACTTTAATTCAGGCTTCACCACTTCCTAGTCAGATCAGGTGAAATCATTTTCCTTCCCATACCCTCGATGTATTTCACATCTAGTAATTCTTTTTTTAAAGATCTTATTTACCCATTTGACAGACAGACCACAAGTAGGTAGAGAGGGAGGCAGAGAGAGAGAGGGGGGAAGCAGGCTCCCCGCTGAGCAGAGAGCCCGATGTGGGGCTCCATCCCAGGACCCTGAAATCATGACCTGAGCCGAAGGCAGAAGCCTAAACCACTGAGCCACACAGGACCCGCCATATCTGGTAATTTTTAACCAACGTGGATTTGCTGCATCAAATAGTTCCTTCTTCTTCAAATATAAATATATAAATAAAGTGATCAAGTCACTCGCATGTCTTAGGAGAATGTCATACCTTTAGTAGCAAACTTGAAATCTTGGCCATTTGTTTTGATTTTTGCTTTGGTTAGATTAGGTACGGTTTTTGTCATTTTAAAAACCCCTCCAGCCCTTGGCTCTGTCTGACCTGATTGCTTTCAGCTGTTTCTGCAACAAAATTTTCCTGGCAGCGAAAACTCTCATTGTTTACAGTGGCGCCCCCTTCTGAACACTTGGTTAATAAAAAGCTTTTTTTTTTTTTTTTCGGCTATGGTAAATGTGGAACAACAATGAGGTATTTCAAAGAGGTGAAACACAGATAAATTTCTCTAAGGGTGGGGTGAGGGTTACTCAAAAAGGAACTTGACAAGGCTTTTAAAGATATCGACAATCATTATAACATAACGTGACTGATTGTTACCGCGCTCTTAACTGGGCAAACACTTGTTGGCTTCCAAGAAAGACTAACATAGTTGAGATGGTTCTAGCGGCCTTCTAGCACAGGGTCTCATGAGGCAGGGATTTTAGCCACTGGCTGTGCAAGGCATGAGGCCTGTTAGTGATTCTATTTTTTCCTCTGCAGAATAGGTCTTTCTACATTCCAGGTCCTTTCTACCCCAATAAATAATTTGGCGATTCTCTCAGTGAGTTGTACTATTGGTTTAAACAGCCAACTGTGTCTTTAAAAGGACTTTTGTTTAAATTCCTTTAAAAAAAAAGTCCTTTCAAAAAAATCTTTTTTCTTTATTTTTTATTTTTTATCCCATATGTTTACTCTGATCATGGAACTTTGTCATTTTGACCTTCTCTGCTGATTAAAATATTCTTCATCATCAGCACCTACTGCTCTCCTCTCCTGGTGGTCTCTCCGGAAGGGGTCTTCTCTAGCTCTTCTAGCAGGAGATGGGCACTTCCCCTCTACCCCTGTTGCGAGACCAGCCTTACCTATCCTGCAGGGTCAGGTCGGCCTGGCCCTTTTTCTGTTGTTCTCCTCTGAGTGGTTAGATTTTCATAGATCCCGTGCTTTGCTTTTGTCAGGATTTACCTGGATTATCAAAACCCTTTTCTTGTACCAGTGAAGCGTAAGAAACAGTCCTAATGAGAGAACCAGGAACTCAAACAGATCATATTTATCCTGAATGTTCTGTCCAAAATGAAAAATACATTTCAGAGGAGCCTCAAGATCTCTGAGAAGGGAAGTTTCACCAACTCTTTCATGTAGGGGCATTAATTCCGATTCTGTGTCAATTGTCCTACTTTCCCAGCTAGTAATTCTCTACCTCTCAAAGCCCACTCTCAACCGTTTCCTCTTTCAAGGGCAGTTGCTCTTAGAGTCTGCACATGGCACTTGGGGCCTGCTGGTCGTTGGCTACTGCCCTCTGTACCTTGGGTCTAACAGCTGCGGGCATCAAGATGAGCACGTCTCTTGTTCTAGGACTTAATATAGTTTGGGGCACATGGTAAGCAATAATCACTTCTTTAGTTGATCCAAGTGTTGGATCTTTCTTAATTATTCTACTACCACAATTTACTTGTTCTAAGATTTGTCTCCCCCCCCATTTTAATATCTCTTAAGGTGGCACTCACCTTGCACTTGATGACATATCCTACTTTAACTGACAGCATTTCTCTTTCTTAGTCGAACATAAACTATAGTGCATCTTACACTTGATGAAAGCTAGGATGCAATGAAATACTCTATTATGGTTACGATTCTGATATTTGAAATCCTCCGGGGGCTCCCTGTGCCCCCACAGTGTAGTACCTCACCTCCTCGCCATAGTATACAAACCTTCTCACCCCCAGTGTTAACCTCGGAGCTCAGCCTCCATCCCCAGGTGATGCTGCCAGATCAGCTGTCGGTTGTCATGAACTTGCTGTAGTTTCCTGAATGCACTGTGCTGCCCCCTGGCACTCTGAAACTTGACACACTCATCCTCATTCTTCGCTTTGCCCTTGCCTATCACCTCCCTTGAAAATCTGTTCCTAAATGGCTTTTCCCAGCTCCCACCTACCCTTGGCAGTCTATTATCTCCCTGTGGTAAAGCCTGT
This sequence comes from Mustela nivalis, assembly GCF_964662115.1. Classification (NCBI taxonomy): domain Eukaryota; kingdom Metazoa; phylum Chordata; class Mammalia; order Carnivora; family Mustelidae; genus Mustela; species Mustela nivalis. Next base: position 412,861 of record NW_028136282.1, on the reverse strand, counting down.
CACACTGCATCATGGACATGCCCGTTGTCCCCCTGAGAAGAGAAAAGGGACAATGAGGGCCCCCAGCATTTGCAGCTCTAGTGCAGAGCCCCATGCCTGGCTTGCAGGAAATGCCAGATCATGAAGACAAACGGAGATCATCCTCTGGCTAAAACCAGCTCTTCCTTGCCTATCGCAGGATCTGGTCAATAAAGAGCAGCCAGTTATTATTGCTGTTTTTCTAGGGATTTTTACCCCATATATTTCCCAGGTCTCTACTCTTTTTGTAGCACTTTAATTCAGGCTTCAACCACTTCCTAGTCAGATCAGGAGAAATCATTTTCCTTCTCATACCCTTGATGTATTTCACATCTAGTTATTCTTTATTTAAAGATCTTATTTACCCATTTGACAGACAGATCACAAGTAGGTAGAGAGGGAGGCAGAGAGAGAGGGGGGAAGCAGGCTCCCCGCTGAGCAGAGAGCCCGATGTGGGGCTCCATCCCAGGACCCTGAAATCATGACCTGAGCCGAAGGCAGAGGCCTAAACCACTGAGCCACCCAGGAGCCCCCATATCTGGTAATTTTTAACCAACGTGGATTTGCTGCATCAAATAGTTCCTTCTTCTTCAAATATAAATATATAAATAAAGTGATCAAGTCACTCACATGTCTTGGGAGAATGTCATACCTTTAGTAGCAAACTTGAAATCTTGGCCATTGGTTTTGATTTTTGTTTTGGTTAGATTTGGTTCGGTTTTTGTCATTTTAAAAATCCCTCCAGCCCTTGGCTATGTCTGACCTGATTGCTTTCAGCTGTTTCTGCAACAAAATTGTCCCGGCAGCGAAAACTCTCATTGTTTAGAGTGGCGCCCCTTCTGAACACTTTGTTAATAAAAAGCTTTTTTTTTTGTTTTTTGTTTTTGTTTTTCGGCTACGGAAAATGTGGAACAACCATGAGGTATTTCAAAGAGGTGAACCACAGATAAATTTCTCTAAGGGTGGGTGAAGGTTATTCAAAAAGGAACTTGACAAGGCTTTTAAAGATATCGACAATCATTATAACATAACGTGACTAATTCTTACCGTGCAATTAACTGGGCAAACACTTGTTGCCTTCCACGAAAGACTAACATAGTTGAGATGGTTCTAGCGCCATCTAGCACAGGGTCTCATGAGGCAGGGATTCTAGCCACTGGCTGTGCAAGGCATGAGGCCTGTTAGTGATTCTATTTTTTCCTCTGCAGAATGGGTCTTTCTACATTCCAGGTCCTTTCTACCCCAATAAATAATGCGGCGATTCTCTCAGTGAGTTGTACTATTGGTTTAAACAGCCAACTGTCTCTTTAAAAGGACTTTTGTTTAAATTCCTTTAAAAAAAAGTCTTTTCAAAAACATCTTTTTTTTTTATTTTTTATTTTTTAATCCCATATGTTTACTGTGATCATGGAACTTTGTCATTTTGAACTTCTCTGCTGATTAAAATATTCTTCATCATCAGCACCTACTGCTCTCCTCTCCTGGTGGTCTCTCCGGAAGGGGTCTTCTCTAGCTCTTCTAGCAGGAGATGGGCACTTCCCCTCTACCCCTGTTTCCAGACCAACCTTACCTATTCTGCAGGGTCAGGTCGGCCTGGCCTGTTATCTGTTGTTCTCTTCTGAGTGGTTAGTTTTCATAGATACCTTGCTTTGCTTTTGTCAGGATTTACCCTGGATTATCAAAACCCATTTCTTGTGCCAGTGAAGCTTAAGAAACAGTCCGGATGAGAGAACCAGGAACTCGAACAGATCATATTTATCCTGAATCTTCTGTCCAAAATGAAAAATACATTTCAGAGGAGCCTCAAGATCTCTGAGAAGGGAAGTTTCACCAACTCTGTCATGTAGGGGCATCAATTCCGATTCTGTGTCAATTGTCCTACTTTCCCAGCTAGTAATTCTCTACCTCTCAAAGCCCACTCTCAACCGTTTCCTCTCTCAAAAGCAGTTACTCTTAGAGTCTGCACATGGCACTTTCGGCCTGCTGGTCGTTGGCTACAGCCCACTGTACCTTGGGTCTAACAGCTGCGGGGCATCAAGATGAGCACGTCTCTTGTTCTAGGACTTAATATAGTTTGGGGCACATGGTAAGCAATAATCACTTCTTTAGTTGATCCAAGTGTTGGACCTTTCTTATTTATTCTACTACCACAATTAACTTGTTCTAAGATTTGTCCCCCACCCCCATTTTAATATCTCTTAAGGTGGCACTCACCTTGCACTTGATGACATATCCTACTTTAACTGACAGCATTTCTCTTTCTTAGTCGAAAGTCATCATCTTACACTTGATGAAAGCTAGGATGCAATTAAATACTCTATTATGGTTTTGATCCTAATCCAATCCATTACTCTAACACTGACTACTACATAACCCTGTCGTTGATACTAATGTGGACTTTAAACCAATACCTGATCCTGACTGTAAACATGACCCTGGCTCTAGACTTCACCTGACCCTGACTAAGGCAAACACCAGAAACCTAACCCTGAACCTAAAAGTGACCCTGACCCTGACCCTAACACTAACCCTGACACTGAATGTGAGCCTGACCCTAACTCTAACCCTAAACCTAACCCTCCCTGACACTAACACGGTCCCTGACCCGAAACCTAACGCTGAACCTAACCCTAAAACTAACCCCTAACATTATCCCTGACACTGACCCTAACCTGGTCTAACCCTTACCCTCAACCTACCTCTACCCTAACCCTAACCACACTTTAACAATAATCCCGAACCTCTCCCTGACCATGATCATAACCCTAACTCTGAAATTTGCCTTTGTCAGATCTTAAACTTAAACCTGACCCTGGCCTTGACCTTAACTCTTATTCTCTTTTGTTAATTTTCACATGTTAACAAAGCCAACGTTTTTTCTAGCAGACAAGATCTTAAATCCTAACAAAACTCAATTTTTTCCTTTTTTTTTTAAGTTTGAGAGCCTCATGTTCTCTCATGCTGCTTTAAATACAACTCAAAAAAAAAAAAGGAGCTAAATGGGGCAGTAAGACCAGACTTTTTATTTTATTTTATTTATCTTATTTTTAATTAAAAAATTAAAGATTGTATTTATTTATTTGAGAGAGAGAGAGAGCATGAGTGGGGCAGGGGGAGGTAGATGTAGAGAGAGACTGAGAAGTATACTCCCTAATGAGCAAAAAGCCCGATATGGAGCTCGATCCCAGGATCCTGACTGATATCATGACCAGAGACAAAGGCAGATACATGTGCAAAATCCCTTTTTTCTGGGAAACAATATTTTACAAGAGATGTTTGAAAAAGTACTGGGAAATCCACTTTAATAGGAGATACAAACATTTAATTGATTTTTGTAAAGCTACAGGGATCCAAATGATGGGAATCCCAGCCCGTTTAGGTTGTGGACCACAGAGTATTCCTCTCTGTAATATTTTATTTTCTTCCATGTCTACTAACTCCAGTCCAAGTTCACTGATCTCTTTTTAGATAGTGCAAAACATGGCAAAGAATACCAAACGAGTGCCCAATATTCTACATTTCTTATATCATTTCTAACATGTAGAAGTGTGTTATCAAGGCTGATTCTGTGAACGAACATAGTTATGCTAAAGTGTGTTTTGTTCTCCAAGAAATTAAATGCATGATTATCACACAATTATAAAATACTTGTGTCAAGAATTTTTATTCAAAAATTAATAAGAAGCAGATATTAAAACTAGTTCACATGGTTATTTGGGATATAAGCAGAGTTGTGCAGCAGAAGTGCTCTGGGCCCATAATTTGGGTTATAGAATTTATGTTTTCTAATGAAATATCACTAACTTGCATTATTGTTAACAAGAATCTTGTGCATTACCATCAGTTTTCTACATTATAACCTCTTGCTCTACAGTTTGTAAATAACTTTGTCAATAGCAAGCTAGTAAACAGGGTGACTCCAATGGATTGAGATAATCTCCAGAGTTTCTGCTACATAATACCCAGGACTCCATTGAAAGGACACCTAAGAATTTATTTTGCCCAAAAATTTGATCATTTTTTTCACTGTCCTTACCTATTTTCCAAACCTAGTCCTTTTGCTTCACCTTTCAGTCTATGGACAACCCTGTATCTGACTGACTTGTTAATTCTGGGAATGTCTTGCAGATTAATTTGCTTGCCAGAGGTGGTTCCTCTAATTGATGTCTAAGAACCCTAATTAGTTAAGAAAACTTTTTAACATTTTCATTGCTATTTATTATTATTATTATTATTGCTAATATCTCTATTATAAATAATTCACAAGGGCATCTTTCTGACAAAAGACAAAGAGCTGTCTACTAGTAGAAAAAGTACATTTGACTCTGTCAGTGAAAGTGGTAAAGGTATTTGAGAAAATAAGGCAAAGCACTGGAATTTTGTGTTAAAACTTTAAATATTATAGACACATTTACTTAATTTCTAATACTGTTGTTGCTTATAATTAAATAAGATGTTTTCCATGAACCACGCATTACAGCAAATATATTGTTTATACAGATTAAATTTTCATCAAAAGGGACGCCTGGGTGGTTCAGTTGGTTAAGCAGCTGCCTTTGGCTCAGGTCATGATCCCAGCATCCTGGGATCGAGTCCCACATTGGGCTCCTTGCTCGGCCGGGAGCCTGCTTCTCCCTCTGCCTCTGCCTGCCATTCTGTCTGCCTGTGCTTGCTCTCTCGCCCACTCTCTCTGATAAATAAATAAAATCTTAAAATAAATAAATAAATTTTCATCAAAAAATAGTAAGTGTATTTTATTGTAGGATCATGATCCGCATTTTGCAGATGAGAAAAGTGAAATTTAGAAAAGTATGTCTCTTCAAATCCCTCATACAATATCTGGCCTAGATAGAAGGATATACTATCACAATTGAGGAAGATAATTGAGATTACTTAAAATGATAAACTTTACTATATAGGGTTTTTAAAAGTTTGCCACAGATTCAGATTCTTTTAAAATATATATCTATTTTGTGTAAAGAGAATGCACTGAGAAGTAAAAAGAAAGTGATATATCAGAGCTACCAACTAATGTCTATAATATCATCACCTTATTTATGAACAATGAAACAGTGTGCAATATTTAAGTAAATTTAAATAAATTCCTATTTATTTTATATATTTATAAATTTAAATAAATTCCTATTTATTTATTATTAAAGAAATTCCTCTTACAAACAGTATGTTTTGAAGGTTGCTAGCAGGAAAGTGTCGTACTTCATGGAAGTAATCAGAATATATGATCTAAATTTCTGCTTTCAAGGGCGCCTGGGTGGCTCAGTGGGTTAAAATTCTGCTTTCAAGAAGCTATAACAGTAAGTACTGAGCATTAGCTATTATATGCTATGGATGAATAACTGAAATCTACATTTGAAACTAATGGTACACTATATGTTAACTAATTGATTTTAAAAAGTTAATAAAAAAAACACTATTTTATAAAACAATATTCCCAACAGGCTCTTTTGCTTTAAAATACTCACTCTGTAATGAGAGTCATTACTTTTGTCCAGCAAATTCTTACATCACTGTTTATCCCTTCCCTGCTTTATCCCTTCCCAGTATCAATAAAGGCTCACTTGGATTACCTAGAAGCCATGAGAAAGCTTGTAATAGATCTGGCTGGTTTTCTCCAGCAATTTGACCACCATGTGCACAGGGAAGTCTATTGATAAAGGCTATATTGCAATAAATTGCAAATACATGGATGATTTTGAATTCTCTTTCTTGAGGTCTTGTTTCATGATAATAAATGTAGGGTGGCTTATTGGAATGGATGTTATTAACATATTTTCATAGTTCTAAGTACATGGAATTGTAAAATAGATAAATGAATGTGGCATTACTGACAACCGTCCTCATTTTGAAATCAAATTACAGTGTACTGAGCTGAGGTGGCAAAGCAGATTTGGGATTATGAGTGAAATAATTTTAAAAAGTCTTAGGGGTATGATCAGACTATTGGGTAATTCAGTAGAAAAATATCAACTGATTGAGATTCTGTGTTCCCTGATTTCAGAGAGAAGTTAAGATAAATAAGTAACACGAGGAGACTAGGAAGCCAAACATAAGTGATACTTTTGTGCCAGGGTGTGTATACATCTCTTTATCTTCTTGCTTTACCTCTAAGGTTGCTCCTAGAGGAGAGTTTAAATATGTGTTGGAGCTAATCTCTGTGGATTACACAAGAAACCACATCCTACAGCTCTCCCTGAAACACCGCGTATGATTTCAATGTAATTTGGTTTTTGCATTTTTAGAAATAACAAAATACTTTGCAAACTCATCTACTTTATTACCACCACAAGTGAGTCAGCTGACTCCCCATTTTAACACAGTGACAGTCACAGAGGAATGGAGGAGTGAGTAGAGTTATCAATATAGGTGCTTTAAAGAAGTATGACAGGGTAGCAGCTATTTCCAGGAACCAAAACATGGGTCAGCAGCTGTGCAGGAAAAGTGATGGAATAAATGACTCATTTCAGAGGAGTTCTATAACATATTAGTTCTATAATGTATCTTCAGCACCCAATTACCCGCTTTGATCTAAAGATAAGGATTTACAGTTAAGATCCCATTTACGATTTGTCTGGTAGGGTCTGAATCATGTTTACTATTGTTTTGACTATTACTTGAAACCTATAGTAGTACTTGGGATATGTGTTGTGTATTCTGTGAACATGTGCTATTTTTAGATTAGATAATTCCTGTCTCGAACCCCTGTTAATTTGTTTGCTTTTGTTTATTTGATAGTGCTTTCAGTAAATGGATATATCTGAAAAATTGCAACGCCATTATTAAAATAAGTTATTATTATATATAGCATGGAATTGCACATTCCACCTTTGAATCCGACAGAGCTTCACCATATCCTTAACAACTTGGGAAAAACACGCTATTATTTTTCTTCATAAAATTTCTCCTGTTAGGCTGTGATGGTTGTCATCAGCAGTAACTCCTCTGAAGGCTTTGTCAAAAGAGTTGAAAAAATTGGAAAGGTGTGAATGAAGCTGTTTGCTGAATATAAAGAAAAGAGCATTGAAGTACAATTCACACTCTTACTTCTCCTTCTATGCTTTCAGATGTTTGACATTTGAAAATTTTGCTTCTAGAAGAGATGCCCTATATAATTCTTACTTTAAGGAGCAAGTTGCTTTTATAATTTTTTTTTAATTATTCTACCATTCAAGTATTTCCATTTAAATTAAATTCAATACCATTTAAAAAAAATCAAAAGTGCAGCCAGTATTCAATTCCTGGGCTAAATAATTTTAGAAAGCTTTGTGTTATTGAACCTACGGGGTTTTTCTGTAGTTTTAACTCTTTCTTTCTGTGATTTTTCCCATTAGTCACATAAGTGACTGCAATATAACAGACATTGAGGATAAAGGACTGAATAGAACAATCCTTGGCCTCATGAAGTTGAGAATCTAGCAAGGGAGTCAAACAATTCGATCATTCAGAGACAATTTATTGAATGCCTGGCCTAAGATGAGCACAACAAAACCCCAGCCCAGAGGAATCATTTTAATGGGAGAGATAGATAATAGGTAAGCCAACTTTAAAAAGAAAAAAAAATCGTACTGGTTTTTCTTTAATAGTGATGCATATTTGAACTAAATAAGCACATTTTAATAAGAGCAGTGATTGAGAAGAGGTTTTGTAACTGAGTGGTCTGAAAGGGCCTCTCTGAAAAAGTCTGTTTTGAACAGATTTCTGAATAATATCAGCCAGGAAGCTGCGTAAAAATCTCAGGGATGGGTGATTTTTCCAGTCAAAAAACTGTAAAGGCTCCAAAGTCACAATACAGCTGTAAGTTTCTCTAATAAAGTAACTTCTGACAAAGAATGAGAAGAAATAACTAACCCAGGTTTGAAAGAAAAGGGACAGACTTTCTATGGAATTCATATTTAATTAAAGCTCTAAAGGACAAAAATACAATAGAGCAAAATTCTGGTCCCGCTGATATACCTAATGAAAGTTCATAAACAAGGTGTGGGTAGCAAAGAGTGTGTGGGAATGTTGGTAAAGACAGTGGGGAAGAGTCATCCCTGAACATGTTCTTAAATGAAGCAATTCTTGTGTTGTTTTAAAGGGTAACTTGGAGTTTGCCTAAGTGATTAGAGAAGGATGCCTCGGCTTATGGAAGTTCAAAGCCATAAAGATGTGATAAACTACTGCAGATATTTTCATGTATATTTGTTGTTGCTTCTAGTAATGGTGATCTAAAAACTCCTACTTAAGACAACTTAAAAATCCAGACAAAATAGCTTTTAAAGTTAAAAATATCAGAATGATTATAAAAATAAGTGAGGGATTACTGGGCCAATACGAAACACAATGAGAGCCTAGAGATATATGCCCTGAAGCCATTTTAGCTATGAGAGCATTAGAAACTGCTAAAACACACTGAGCTGTGTTTTTAATAGACACTTGATACTAGAGAAAAAAAATTCAAAATCCAGCAGCAATCAAATTTGAGGACTTTGGTACAACCCAAATTTAAGTTGAGATCCCCAAAGCACAAGGAGAAGCAGAAATAAGACTAGAGCCTACCTTGCCTTCTGTGTAAACTGAGAACGTCAACCACTGAATTTGGAGTATGATTGTCTTGTAAAGTCTCAGATATAAGAGAAAATCCTGCCAAGGAGGACCATACCATTATTATAGCTCTTAATTATTCCTACTCAATAAGAGTTTCAAATATAATGTCTTGAACATAACAAAATGTAACAAAGCACACAAAGAAAAACCATTAACAAGATTTGATAGACAAAATGGGATTAAGTATGATATTAAAATGATCAATAAAGATTGTAAAATGGCTTGAGTACTCTGCTCAAAGAAATGAGAGGGGAAGCCAATTGAACAAAAAACTGAAACTAAAAAATGATATTGAGAAAGATTTTATAAATGAACCAAATGGATACTCTAGAACTTTAAAGATATGACAGCCAATTTAAGATACCCCAGGGGTGCCTGGGTGGCTCACTTAATTAAACCTCCAATTCTTTTTCCTTTTTTTTTTTAACACCTTAATTTTATTTTATTTCTTTCTTTTTGGCTCAGGTCATGATGTCAGGCTTGTGAAATAGAGCCCAGAGTTGGGCTCTGTGCTGAGCCTGGAGCCTGCTTAAGATTCTTTTCCTTTCTTTTTCTATCCCTCCCCTGCACTCTCACTCGCTCGCTCTCTCTTGCTTGCAAATAAATAGACAATAGACAAAGCAAAATAAAAGCAGATTATGAAAAAAATATAAAGTTTTTGAAATGAAAGCAAGTTCAAAATAAAATAGAGAAGACCTACACAGCTAAAAGTTCATTCAGGAAATCTATTCTTAAAGAAGTCAGTATGACACAATGTTAAGATATCAAAAGATTGAAGCATGTACTTTACAGAAAGGGTAATCCAAATGGCCACTCATAGGTAAAAACTGTTTATCTTTTTTATGAATCTGGAATTAAATTAAATTAAATTAAAAATAAATTAAAACCTAGAATGGCATACTATTACACACTTACCATATTGGGAAACAGTAAAAATGTCTTGCAAGAATGTGAAAGAATGACAGTGCCCATAATAAAAACATTTGAGGTAGGTTGGACAATATTTAGAAAAATTAAAAATTAAAAAAAAATTTTGTCCATTCCTGGAAATACAACATGGAACTAAATGAATATTTTCACCAGGATATGAAAACAGATGATTATAGTTATTTCAGTCATAACGGCATATCAGCAGTGGTATATTTGCACAATGTTACATTAAATAAGAGAGAATATTAACAAACTGGGAGAAGGGGCTAGGTTGTTATCATAAACAGATCTTCTATGGTGTTGATTATGTTCTATTTCTCAAAATCTTTAAGTTAAAAAATCTTCAAATTTATATCTAAATAGATAGATAGATAGATAGATGATAGATAGACAGATATCCCAGGAGCTGCAATGCTAGGCTAAGACCAGGCTTTAAAGGGCTTTTCTATATTCTACTAAATACTTTAAACCATTCATTATATCATAGCTCAGTGTTCGAATCTCCATTTGTTTCCTCAGTTTTCTAATATTTATCTTAAGGTGACCTGATCCAGACTTTTGATCACCTTTGTCTAAATATTTCTATTTTAACAAAGTCCTTTTTAATACTCAGAGACTAAAACTTAGAAAAATACTCTGATTGTTATCTCACTAGAGTGGAAAATATATGGTTACCCATTAACTAATGATATCCATGTCTACATTAGCTCCATGACATTTTTAATTCTTGGGAGCTTTTGGTTAAATGAATTTTTTTAAGCTTTCTTTAAATGAAGCTTTAAGCCATCACCACATGAATAAAATTAAAGAACTAAATGAAAACAAGCCAAGTAATAGAGTAATAGAATGTGCAGTGGAAAGAGTACAATTCTGAAATCATAAAGCCTAAATTAGTGTGATGCATCTTTACTAGCCATGTAATCATAAACCAGTTATCTAAATGTGTTAGCCTCAGTTTTTTCACCCATGAAATGGTGATGATAATACTTATTATGCAGAATTGTTGTGTGGATGTGATGAAGCATGGAGCATGAGAGTCTCATATTCCATGCTAAAATGATAGCGATTTTTATACTTATAATAATTCTAATAATAGTAATTAAATTGTTCAAAATGGTAATATTCATTTATATTGAGGCATTGTATTGACTATTCATAGACACATTTACCAAAATAAATTTCATTTTACGTTACCCCCTCTGAGGATATGTATTCCCTAATTCAATATGAATCTCATTATGAATAATAATTATCATAATAAATATGCTGATTTTTCTTCTATTTATTTTTAGGGAAGTATCCTTTACTGTTGAACATAAAGAAACTTAAGCAAGTCTGTCTTATTCAAAATTTGCATGCTGCTTTCTTATGAAACTAGATTATAGAGTTGTATGAAATAAATTCATGCAGTTAAGACATTTATGTTTGGAAAACTGGGTGGTCAGTTTAGTATTTCAAAAGAAGATTTTAAATTTAAACCTTAAAACTGAGCTCTTTCAGCCTTATTTATAGACCATCCTTCATGCTTCATAAGTATTCCTTCATTGTAAACTAACTAATAGTGTTTGTCACAGTGTGTATATAACTAAAATGGATTTTGTATTCTATTATTTCAGAGTTAGTTGCAGTTTCTACTTCCTTACTTCCTCTTTTGAAAAATAGATTAATTCTACAAAAGGTTATTTCCAGCTTTATTGAAAAATAATTGACATATTATAATTTGTAAATTTAAGAAATGATTTCTTATAACACTGCAAACTTTTAACATTGTGTAAATTTTGTACCATTTGATAAATTGGTATACATCTGCATTGCAATATAATCTACATAAAAATGTTAATACATCTACTATCTCATATAGTTGCCTCTGTTTTTTATGCATGTATTGTAAGGAATTTTAAGATCTACTCTCTTAGCAACTTTTATGTATATAGTACAGTAGAGATAAACTTCAGAGGTCTTGTGGGTTTTGTTCCAGACCGCCTCAATAAAGTGATTATTTCAATAAACTAAGTCAAATCGTTATTAATATTTTTTGGTTTCCCAGTGCAAATAAAAAATTATGTTTCCCAGTGCATATAAAAAATAAACACTATACTGTACTGTTCAAAAGCATTATGTCTTTAAAGAAAAACAATGTATATACCTTAAGTAAACTAGTTCTGAGTTTTCAGTGGGTCATAAATACTGATCACAGATCACCATAACAAATACAATAATAATGAAAAAACTTGAAATATTGCAAGAATTACCAACATGTGACAGAGAGACACAAAATGAACAAATGGTGTTAGAAAAATGGTGGCAGCAGACCTATTTTATACAAGATTGCTATAAACTTTCAACTTGTAAGAATGTGATATATGCAAAATTTAATAAAGGGAAGCACAATTAAAAAAGTATGTATATATTATTAACTATGACCATCATGCTGTACATTAGATCCCCAGAACTTTTTCCTATTATAGTTGCAAGTTTGTACCCTTTGACCACCTTATTCCACCCCAGGTTCACCCCTTGTCAACTCAACTCTAAGTTTCCATTAGTTTGCTTTTTCTTCAGATTCTGTATGTAAGGGATATCGTAATACATAAATTAAAAAATATATAAAATCTTTGAAATATTTCACTTAGTATAATACCTTCAAGATCCATCCATGGTATTGTAAATGGCAGTATTTCTTAATTTTTCATGGTTAAGTAGTATTCCATAGTATATATTTACCATACTTATTTTATTCATTCATCCATTAATGGATACTGAAGTTATTTCCATCTCTTGCTTAGAGTTAATAATTTTATAATGAACATAAGAGTGCAGAGATGTCTTCGAATAGTGACTTCGTTTCCTTTAGCTATATCCCTAGAAGTGGGATTACTGAATCATATGGAAATTTTACTTTTAATAATATGAATAGTCTCCATACTGTTTTCCATACAAATTTATATCCCTATCACAGTGCATAAGTTCCCCATTTTCCCCAATATTTACCAAAATTTGTTAGTTTTAATTTTTTGGTAGTATATATTCTAAGAGGTAGTAATATCTTGCTGTGTTTTTCAGAGGTAAACAAAAACAACAACATAATGACTTTGCCCTGAGTTTTTTACGTTGAGCACTTTTTAATGCTCCTGTTGGTCATTTATATAACTTTTTTGAAAAAAAAAGTCTATTGAGATCCTTTTGCTATTTTTTTAATTATATATTTTTTCCTTTTTGTATCTGTTAGTTATTAACCTCTTTTCAGATATAAGTTTTGTAAGTATTTTCTTCCATTCTGTGGATTGTGTTTTCATTTCCCCCCTTTTTTTTTGGCAATGCAGAAAATTTAGTTTGATGTAATACCATTTATTTATTTTTGCTTGTGTTTTTGGTCTGGTATCCAAAAAACTATTGGCAAGACCAATGTCAAGGAGAATTTTTCCTATGTTTTCCTTTAGGAAATTAGTTTCATGCATCACATTTAAGTCTTTAATCTATTTCAAGTTAAGATTTATGAGTGATATAAGGTTCCAGTTTCATACTGTTTATGTGACTATTCAGTTTTAAATATCATTTACTGAACAGACTATCTTTACCCATTACATATGTTGGCCCCTGTCAAATATTAGGTGACTGTATGAAAGGATTTATTTCTGGACTCTCAATTCTGTTCTACTTGTTTATTGGTCTGTTTTTATGCCAGTATGCTTTATTGTTTTGAGCATGAGGGCTTTGTAGTATAGTTTCAAATCAAGAGTGTAATTTCGCTTCTTCATTCTTTCTCAGAACTGCTTTGATTATTTGTTGTCTTTTATGGTCTCATATAAATTTTAGGATTCTTTACTTACTTCTGTAAAAACACAATATTGGATTTTTTAAAAAAATTATTTATTTATTTATTTATTTGAGAGAGAGAGAGGACAAGCAGGCAGAGAGGCAGGCAGAGAAAGAAGAGGTAGCAGCTTCCTGCTGAGCAGAGAGGCTGATGCGGGGCTCGATCCCAGGACCCTGGGATCATGACCTGAGCCGTAGGCAGCAGCTTAACCCACTGAGCCACCAAGGTGCCTCTAACATTGGATTTTTGATAGGAATTGAATTTACAGATGGTTTTCGGTAGTATGGACATTTTAACAATGTTAATTCTTACCATTCATAAATATGAGCTATCTTTCCATTTGTGTCTCCTTCAATTTCTTTATCAATGTCATAGATTATGGGGTACAGATCTTTCATAGTCTTAGTTAAATCTTATCCTAAGTATTATATTAGTTTTGATGCTAGTGTGAATTAGATTGTTTTCTTTATTTTTTCAGATAGTTCATCATTAGAGTGTTAAAATGCTCCTGTCTTGTGCTTACTTTGTCAGCACATATACTAAAATTGGAATGATGCAGAGAAGATTAGCGTGATCACTGAGCAAGGATGACATGAAAAACTATTAAAAAAACGAAACAAAAACAAAATTCTTGTCTTCTATATATTGATCTTGTATTTGGCAGCTTTACTAAATTTGTTTATTCAAAAATTTTTATGAAGTTTTTAGGATTTTTTTACATGTAAGTTCATGTTATCCAAAAAAAGAAAATTTTACTTCTTCCTTTTTTTTTTTTTATTTGGAGTCTCTTATTTCTTTGTGTTCCTTGTTTCTCTGGCTAGGACATCCAGTACTACGTCAAATGAGAGTAGTGAAAGTGGACACACTTGTCTTTTTTCTGATCTTTAAGGGAAAAACTTTCAAACTTTTTTGATTGAATATGAGATTAGCTCTGGGCTTGCAATATGTGTTTTTTCTTTAATGGATTTTTTAAAATTATTTTTTTAAAAATTTTTATAAACATATAATGTGTTTTTATCCCTAGGGGTACAGGTCTGTGAATCACCAGGTTTACACATTTCACAGCACTCACCATCACTCACCATAGCACCTGCCCTCCCCAATGTCCATACCCCCACCATCCTCTCCCAACACACCTCCCCCCAGCAACCCTCAGTCTGTTTTGTGAGATTTAGTCTTTTATGGTTTGTCTCCCTCCCAATCCCATCTTTTATTTTTCTTTTCGTACGCCCGAAACCGCCTATGTTGCATCTCCACTTCATCATATCAGGGAGATCATAGGATAGTTGTCTTTCTCAGATTGATTTATTTCGCCAAGCATAATACCCTCTAGTTCCATCCACGTCATCACAAATAGCAGGATTTCATTTCTTTTGATGGCTGCATAGTATCCCATTGTACATATATACCACATCTTATTTATTGATTCATCTATTGAAGGACATTTAGGTTCTTTCCATAGTTTAACTATTGTGGACATTGCTGCTATAAACATTTGGGTGCATGTGCCCCTTCAGAATGCCACGTTTGTATCTTTAGGGTATATACCCAGTACTGCAATCACTGGGTCATAAGCTAGTTCTATTTTCAGCTTTTTGAGGCACCTCCACGCTGTTTTCCAGAGTGGTTGCACCAGCTTGCATTCCCACGTACAGTGTAGGAGGGTTGCCCTTTCTCCACATCCTCGCCAGCATCTGTCATTGACTGACTTGTTCATTTTAGCCATTCTGAAAGGTGTGAGGTGGTATCTCATTCTGGTTTTGATTTGTATTTCCCTGATGCCGAGTGATGTGGAGCATTTTTTCATGTGTCTGTTGGCCATTTGGATGTATTCTTTGCAGAAATGTCTGTTCATGTCCTCTGCCCATTTCTTCATTGGATTATTTGTTCTTAGGGTGTTGAGTTTGATGAGCTCTTTATAGATTTTGGATAGATACTGGCCCTTTATCTGGTATGTCATTTGCAAATATCTTCTCCCAGATAACTTCTGACAGTCATCTTTTGGCTTTGTTAACTGTTTCCTTTGCTGGGCAAAAGCTTTTTGATCTGATGAAATCGCAAGAGTTCATTCTTGCCCTTGCTTCCCTTGCCTTTGGCGATGTTCCTACGAAGAAGTTGCTGCTGGTGAGGTCAAAGAGTTTGCTGCCTGTTCTCTCCTCAAGAATTTTGATGGATTCCTTTCTCACATTATGCTTCTTCATCCATTTCCAGTCTATTTTCATGTATGGTGTAAGGAAATGGTCCAACTTCATTTTTCTGCATGTGGCTGTTCAATTTTCCCAACACCATTTGTTGAAGAGGCTGTCTCTTTTCCATAGGACATTCCTTCCTGCTTTGTTGACGATTAGTTGACCATAGAGTGGAGGGTGTATTTCTGGGCTCTCTATTCTATTCCATTGATCTATGTCTGTTTTGGGGACAGTTCCCTACCATCTTGATGATGACAACTTTGTAATAGAGCTTGAAGTCTGGAATTGTGATGCCAACAACTTTGGCTTTCTCTTTCAATATTCCTCTGGCTATTCGAGGTATTTCCTGGTTCCATATATATTTTAGGATGATTTGTCCCATTTCTTTGAAAAAAATGGACGAGATTTTGATAGGGATTGCATTAAATGTGTAGATTGCTTTAGGTAGCATAGACATTTTCACAATATTTGTTCTTCCAATACAGGAGCATGGAACATTTTTCCATTTCTTTGTGTCTTCTTCAATTTCTTTCATGAGTACTCACTTTGGAGTTTTCTGAGTATAGATTCTTTGTCTCTTTGGTTAGGTTTATTCCTAGGTATCTTAGGGTTTTGAGTGCAATTGTAAATGGGATTCACTCCTTAATTTCTATTTCTTCAGTCTTGTTGGTTTAAAAAAATGCAACCAATTTCTGTGCATTGATTTTATATTCTGACACTTTACAGAATTCCTATACAAGTTATAGCAGATTTGGAGTGGAGTCCTTTAAGTTTTCCACATACAGTGTCATATCGTCTGCAAGCAGGGATAGTTTGACTTCTCTTTTGCCAATTTGGCAAAATTTGGATGCCCTTAATTTCTTTTTGTTGTCTGATTGCTGAGGCTAGGACTTCTAGTACGATGTTGAATAGCAGTGGTGATAACGGACATCCCTGCCGTGTTCCTGACCTCAGCGGAAAAGTATTCAGTTTTTCTCCATTGAGAATGATATTTGCAGTGGGTTTTTCATAGATGGCTTTGATAACATTGATAATATGTGCCCTCTATCCCTACACTTTGAAGAGTTTTAATCAGGAAGGGACACTGCACTTTGCCAAATGCTTTTTCAGCATCTATGGAGAGTATCATGTGGTTCTTGTTCTTTCTTTTATTAATGTGTTGTATCACATTGATTGATTTGCATATGTTGAACCAACCTTGTAGCCCTGGAATAAATCCCACTTGGTCGTGGTGAGTAATCCTTTTAATGTACTGTTGAATCCTATTGGCTAGTATTTTGGTGAGAATTTTCGCATCTGTGTTCATCAAGGATATTGGTTTGCTGTTCTCTTTTTTGATGGGATCCTTGTCTGGTTTTGGGATCAAGGTGATGCTGGCCTCATAAAATGAGTTTGGAAGTTTTCCTTCCATTTCTATTTTTTTGGAACAGTATCATGAGAATAGGAATTAATTCTTCTTTAAATGTTTGGTAGAATTTCCCTGGGAAGCCATCTGGCCCGGGGCTTTTGTTTGTTTGGAGATTTTTGATGACTGTTTCAATCTCCGTACTGGTTATGGGTCTGTTCAGGTTTCCTATTTCTTCCTGGTTCAGTTGTGGTAGTTTATATGTCTCTAGGAATGTATCCATTTCTTCCAGATTGTTGAATTTGTTGGCGTAGAGTTGCTCATAGTATGTTCTTATAATTGTTAGTATTTCTTTGGTGTTGGTTGTGATCTCTCCTCTTTCATTCATTACTTTATTTATTTGGGTTCTTTCTCTTTTCTTTTTGATAAGTCTGGAAAGAGTTTTATCAATCTTATTAATTCTTTAAAGGACCAGCTCCTAGTTTCATTGATTTGTTCTATTGTTTTTTGTTGTTGTTGTTGGTTTTTTGTGGTTTTTATTTGTTTGTTTATTTGTTTATATTTCATTGATTTCTGCTCTGATCTTTATTATTCCTCTTCTGCTGGGTTTAGGCTTTCTTTGTTGTTCTTTCTCCATCTCCTTTAGGTGTAGGGTTATGTTGGGTATTTGAGATCTGAGAGAGAAGCGTGGTTGCACACGTGTGTCACTGCACTCCCCAAGAGCACGTCTGGGGAAGGTGCAGCAAGCCACCCCAGGAGAAGAGAAGGATACGTTGGCTTTGTGGTCGGGAAAGGTCGGGAAGCAGAATAGCCTGCCGTGGCAGAAACAGCAGGCCGGTGGCAAGACAAGTGTCACCCGCTCCCTGTGCAGAGAGACAAAGCCTGGTTCCTAAGGAGACATGAGGGGATGACTAGGGCAGAGATGCATGCTCCACTCTGAGGAAGGAGTCTGGGCAGAAGGCAGGCCTGTCCTGTGCCTCTGGTCCCAAGGGGACAGCATCTCCTTGACCACCTGTCCCTAGGGCCGACTTGGGCTAGCTACCAGGCGCCATACCCGGAACTCGCAGAAATAGCTCCCTCGAGAAACAGGCAGTCAGATGCCATCTTCCTCCAAGATGTGACAGCGTTTTCGGTGGCAGGGGGTTTGCCGGGGAAGGAGTGGGGACAATCTCCCAAAGCTCCCCATTCCAGTGAACGGGCGGTGTTCAGGGATCCTGTCGCCTCTCCTCTCCTGTGTGGAAGGCACTGGCCTTGTCCGCGAGTCCGCCTGAGGGCCTGTGCAAAAGGCCAAGCGTTGCCTACACTGGGAGAATGTAGTGTGCATTGAGTGCCATCCTAGGCCACGCACGCTGCTGCAGCGTTGTGGCTGTGTCTGCTTAGTTCGGACTGGCAGGGTAAACCCAGGGTGCCAACATAGAGCCCGGGAAAGCAAGGCCCAAGAGGGACCAGCTCTCCCGCAGCTCTTCTTCCCTGATGCGACAGAGCGAACACCCAAAGCCTTGCTGAGGAAGCAGCAGCGAAGTGCCGTTCGCGCCAAGCTGAAAACCTCTGTGAAAGCATAGCAGTCGCTGGGAAATCAGAGTCGTTTTTGTGGGCTGCTGTTGCTGCTTGCCTTAGCCTAGTATTCGCAGCACGGCGGGAGAAACCCTCATACAGTGAATGGGTCTTTGCCTGGGCATCTCCTCTGGGAAAGCACAGCATTCTTTGGGAAATCAGAGTCGGGTCTGTGGGATGCTGCTTCTCTTGCCTAAGCAAGACCCAACAGCACAGTGTAATAAACCCGCATGGAGCGAAATCCTCTTTGCTTGGGCATCCCCACTGCCTGAGAGAGAACCATGGTTGCGCCTGTGGAAAGAGCCTTAAGGAAGGGGACATGTCTGTCACTGGGCTCCCCAGGAGCCTGTCTGGGGAAAGTGCAGCAAGCTGCACAGGAGAAGAGAGGGAGCCGTTGGCCTTGTGGTCGGGAAATGGTCGCGAAGCTGGAGAGCTGGCCCTGGCAGGAACAGCGGGCCGGTGGCAAGACAAGTCTCACCCGCTCCCTGTGCGGAGAGATGGAAGCCTGGCTGCTAAGGAGACATGAGGGGACGACTAGGGCAGGGGTGTGTGCTCCCCTCTGAGGAAGGAGTCTGGGCAAAAGGCAGGCCTGTCTTGTGCCTCTGGACCCAAGGGGACAGCATCTCCTTGGCCACCTGTCCCAAGGGCAGTCTTGGGCATGCCACCAGGTGCCATACCCGCAACTCACAGAAACAACCCCATGGAGAAACGGGCAGTCAGATGCCGTCTTCCACCAAGATGTGGCAGCGATGTGGGTGGCAGGGGGTGTGCGGGGAAGGAGTGGAGACTGTCCCCCACAGTTCCCCATCCAAGTGAACGGGCCTGGTGCAGGGATCCTGTCGCCTCCTCTCTCCTGTGCTGAAGGCACTAGCCTAAAAGCAAAAAGTAGAAATTTTTATGTTTGATTTTTAATCATGATTAAAAATAATGTTAGTACATTATAAAAGTGTGGATCTTTGTAAAACAATGTCATAATGTAAGAAATAGGTTGCATAGTCCTTTTGAGAATATGAAACCAAGTGTTCAGGTGCCATCTAATTTCTTGTTTAATCCAGAACTTTGGTGTGCATTATCTTGAGGAATAGAATTTTGAAGTCCAGACAGACTAACAGAAAACTGACCCAAATGTGTGTGTTTATATTTCTGCTTTTGTTGTAAAAATCAAAGTGTGATTGCTGGTTTAAAATGGTAAAACTAATAATGTTCATGGACTCTATTATAAATTTTCTAATTGTATGGGAAGAATCCAAGAAACATAGAATTAATTGATTTGCAAATCCTCAAAGAGCTACAGGATCAGGTAGTGGTATGTTCTGATTCAACAGCATCATAATGCAGCATTTTATGTGTGTGGCTAATGGATATTTTCATGAATGTTTGCTAGCTAGTCAGCCAATACAGAGAAATATTAGGTAGGGTAATTACTCACAGTTGTGTTTAATAAAATGAGAGAAAATTATCAAATGACACTAATAATAATAATCCTAGAGCAGGCTAAATAATTCAATGATAATTACAAGTATTAATCTAGCTTTCTTCCCTGATTATGACTCTTCTCTCCTTTATCATAATGGGAGTAGCAGATTGTCTGCAATGAATTGTGAAAACCCAGCAGTGACTTTGGCAGTGAAGGCCTCCCATCAATTTTGATAGGTTAAAATGATTCTGGATGGTCTTGAGCAAATGTGTCAATTTTTTTTTCTGTGTGTGTAATAAAAGAAAGAAGCAATAGTAAATTCTTGCTGTTATTCCATGGAGCCAATAAAATCATACTGCCAACAAGAGGCTGTTGACACTGTAAGTGTGGTTAACTGTCTTGAAATACTAGGCCTGGAAATAAAATTCCAGTATTTCACATAACCTCTTTTTTTTTTTTTAAGAAAAAAACAAAACAGGGACGCCTGGGTGGCTCAGTTGGTTGGACGACTGCCTTCGGCTCAGGTCATGATCCTGGAGTCCTGGGATCGAGTCCCGCATCAGGCTCCCAGCTCCATGGGGAGTCTGCTTCTCTCTCTGACCTTCTCGTTCATGCTCTCTCTCACTGTCTCTCTCTCAAGTAAATAAATAAAATCTTAAATAAAAAAAAATAAAAGAGTCACTTATAAAAAAAAAAAAAGAAAAAAACAAAACAAAACAAAGAAACTATACTGCTTACATTTAGGGCCCTGCTGTTGTGTAACTATTTTTAAACATGTCTACTGTAAGTGTATATATATATATTTTTTTTTTCTGTGCAATAAATTCATTTAGAGATAAATTTGGATTGCAAATTATTTGGGGGGAGGCATGGTATTTGTGGCTAGTCTTACAAGTAAAATGGACTAAAAGAAAGAAGAAAAACATTTTTTATTACAGCATATTTACATCTGTCCAAAGTACTTATTTACTATAATACTGACTAATGTATAATACTGTACACAAAGAAAGAAGTTAAATGAGTTATAATTCAGTCGAAGTATAGCTGGCCATTTTAAAACTTACCACTGAATCTTTCTGGTATGAAATTTGATATCTGGCAATCTGGTCCAGTTCATTACATCAGGTCATTTGTATGTTCTTATTACCATTTTGATAGCATAGCACATTTTATAACCCAGACATTTAACAATGGAACTATGATGCATGTATTTTCAAAAGTATAGACATACATGAAGCTATGAGGTCAAAAAAGATGAATGTCCGTAGTACCATATAGACTCAACAAATAAAAATGTCCAAGGCGGGGCGTCAGGGTGGCTCAGTGGGTTAAGCCGCTGCCTTCGGCTCAGGTCATGATCTCAGGGTCCTGGGATCGAGTCCCACATTGGGCTCTCTGTTCGGCAGGGAGCCTGCTTCGCTCTCTCTCTCTCTCTCTCTGCCTGCCTCTCCATCTACTTCTGATCTCTCTCTATCAAATAAATAAATAAAATCTTTAAAAAAAAATGTCCAAGGCTCTGAGTGAGATTTATGAATATTGTATAAGATTAGGCCAACATGTGGTTTTGATATAAATCATCTGTTCTTAAATTAGAATTACAATCGTTGAGTACAGTGTTGAAAATGGCAGATAGATTTTAGCTATCTTTGCTCACTAGGGAAAATGGAAAAATGTTTAGTTTGGTCAGATTTTCACTTAACTTCTGAAAAATCTTACGTTTGAGAGAACCCTTCTGAAATAAGAATCCTTAAAGACATAACCCCTTTGGCACAAGTTTTCAAGAAACTTGTTGGATGTTGTAGACAATTATATGGCACACGTACTGTTCTAGATGTTTCATGCCAATAATATGTAAGCCATACCAAGGTTACATATACATATAGAGATGTTCCTCAGCTTACAAGGGGGCTATGTACAGAGAAACACATAAAAAACTGAAAATGCATTTAATACCCCTAAACTATCAAATATCATAGCTTACCTTAAGCTTATTTCAACATACTCAGAACACTTACATTTGCCTGCATTTGGGCAAAATCATCTTAAGCAAAGCCTATTTTATAACAAAGTATCAAATATCACATGCAATTTATTAAATATTACACTACAAAAAAGAAGAATGGTTATATATAGAATGGTTGTAAGAATATCAGGTGTTCACCCCTGTAATCTTCTAGCTGACTGGGAGCTGTGGCTCACTGCCCCTGCCCAGCATCACAAGACGGCACCATACCACATGTCACTAGCCCTTTTTTATAAAGACCCAAATTCAAAATTCAAAGTACAGTTTCTACTGAATCACTTTCACTTTCACATCATTGCCAAATATATTGTAAGTTGAATCATTGTAAATCAGGAGCCATCTTATTTGAAAGTTAAATCACAGTCACCTTCATGTAGGGCCATCTATGTATCTCTAAACAACATAGCATGACCTATCAACAGCAAAAAATGGATGTGAAGGGGACAATTGCTTTGCGTCAGTACTCTGAGCAGTAACATACATGGCCTTACTCACCTAGCAGAACTCCAGAGCTAGCTGATGGCAAGGAATTTTACAAATGTTTGCTGAACAGCTTAAGCACTATTATTTTTAAATTAGTGTGCATATCTGTTTTCTAAAGATATGTTAATTTATTTTATGGACGTATTACAAAACCAAATAATTTCCTCTTATTTAAGTGGCAGGTAAATAGAATTCTTTTTAATTTAAATCAAATGGCTTTTTAGGGAAAATATACTAAAAATTCTGAAACTTGTATTGCTTATGAATCTTTTATTGGAATCCTTATCAAGTTGTATTTTTCAAGTTTTTCCTAAATAATCTTCAATGAATTGAAAATATTTTTTGGATTTTATTCAAGGCTATTAACTCACAATTTCACTTTGTTAAATATAGTGCTAAACGTTCAACCAAAACGTTGTGTCTTTTTTTTTTCCACTACCACATCCTCCATCTACTGACTGGATTCTCTCCCCAACTAGCACATATATACCATTGTCTATCTTTAGGATAAGTAAGGGTCATCTTTTGTCTTTATTCTATTCCTCGCATGCTTCTGAACTTGTTGAATTTTAATATAGTCACACCATAAGCATCACATATTTGATTCCCCTTTCAATAGTAAACAGTGCACAACCAGAGCATACCTTCAAAGCTATCAATAGACTTACTCTGATATATTATTTTTGTATTTTTGTAAATTAAAATAATTAAATTATAGAACAAGAGTTTCAGGTGGTAGGTGTTGTAAGTTTTACCCAAACTGACTTTTGTCAAACTCGTTTTTGTCATCATATATGACAAGTAGTTTTCTCACGTTTATTTTTAGAATATCCTTGTATAATGAATATTTACAGTGATATCTAGTATAAAAATCTTGCAATTTATTTTAGAAACATTAAGATATTGAAAATCAATCTATTTCTTTGATTCATTAAAGACATTTTTGGCTTGTTTCCAGTACTTTCTTACTGGTTAAAAAATGAATTTGAAGTAGTCTGAATTTCATTATTATATGGCACTTTCCCTTTGATGAATACAAAGAAGATATTCTATATTAGCTATCTGAGAAGAATTTGTTTTTTTAATTTTATTTATTTGTGAGTGAGAGAGAGCACAAGCAGGGGGAGCAGCAGGGTGAGAGAGAAGCAAACTCCCGGCTAAGCAGGGATTCTGTTGCAGAACTGAGTCCCAGGACCCAAAGAGCTAAAGGCTCAGGCGCTTAACTGACTGAGCCACCCAGGTGTCCCAATCTGAGAAGAGTTCTGTATGTTATTCTTATTAATATGCAGTTTAAAGTCTAGGTGATTAACTTAATATTTTAGTGGCTATTACATAGATAGCACTATGTTCCAGGCAGAGAGTAAGAAAGAAATAGTAAATCAACCATATTCTATGCATTCTAAATGAAAATAATTAATCAATCATAATAAATCCTTCTATTTATGGAATATCAACTTATAAGCTTTCCTCCATATGAACAATGCCAAGTACCAGAATAAAGGGTCATCTAATACAAATAAAGGATAGAATTAAAGAATTCTGGTAAGCCATTTAATTTTGAAAAATGGTGCTATATTGTTGCTGAGTTGTGGTTTTCAGTTACATAATATCTGATAAGTGTAGAAGTAACATGAGTGTTACGTGAGATGAGAAATGGTTTATAATTAAGATAATTTTAAAAGTACAGATAAATACAAATTTGTAAACATAGCATTATGGAGGAATAAAAATAAATGATAGCTACACACTCTAAAGTGAATAAATCTTGGAAAGTTAATAGAGAAGTAAAACAAGGGCAGTGCAAAAAGTATGGTACATTTTTATGAAGTTCAAACAAATTCTGTGAAACCATAGATGGACTTAAAGATACTATTATGTATCAAATATTGTAAAAATTAAGCAAGGAAATAGCAAACATAAAATAACCAAAGGTGTGATCATGTTCTACTTCAAAAAGAGATGAGTCAATAGATAAATAGAAGTAACTAGACTTTTTAGAAGTTAATAAAACTTTGCCTGTTATTTCTTAGTAATATAAAATATATGGTTTTCTAACAAAAACGTTTATCTTAAAAATATTTAAAAATAAATTTCAGGCTACTCATAAGGTTCTATTTACTTTTCCACTGAAGGAAAAGCTGGTTGTTGTAGTTGTAGTTGTTTGTTTGTTTTAGTCTCCTCCTAGTTTTTATTATTATAATGTGGAATAAGGAATGTTAGATTGAAAAGTGAATTATTTTATAGACAAAATCATTACTTGATTCACCTCCTGGTACAGCAGATGGAACTCCTGAAAATATGCCTTTTGCCTTACGGAAGAGTAACAGTTATGCTTACTTCTGAAACATACTTGGTGGTGGCCCTAAATAGTGACACCATAGTAAACATTTTGAATATTTGCAATTAATTTTTATAGTCATAGGGCTCCAAAAGGCACTGCTGGTATCTTAGCAGGTATTTCAATAAAGCTAAAAGTTGCCTGACTGTTTAAAAATATTAACAAGGCACAAAACAGCAGAAGTATTGTCCTCAGATATTATTTTTTTTCCATATGCTCCTGATTCCAGACATGACAAGTTATTTTTTTAAATTTTTTTTATAAAAGATTTTATTTATTTATGTGACAGAGATCACAAGTAGGCAGAGTCAGGCAGAGAGAGAGGAAGAAGCAGGAACCCTGCTGAGATGAGAGCTCAATGTGGGACTCGATCCAAGGATCCTGGGATCATGACCTGGGCTGAAGGCAGAGGCTTTAACCCACTGGGCCACCCAGGCGCCCCCATGACAAGTTATTTTTGATAGATATATATACAATGTATTTTCCAGTTATAAGAAAAATGGTTCTGCTATTTGTAACCTTTTTTAAAAATTACATAATTTTTTAAATTAAAATTTTATGTTTTAATGTTTTAATTTTCTTTTCTTTTTTTTAAAAGATTTTATTTATTTATTTGAAAGATGGAGATCACAAGTAGGCAGAGAGGCAGGCAGAGAGAGAGAGAGAGAGGGAAGCAGGCTTCCTGCGGAGCAGGGAGCCCGATGCGGGGCTCGATCCCAGGACCCTGAGATCATGACCCGAGCCAAAGGCAGCAGCCCAAACCACTGAGCCACCCAGGCGCCCCAATGTTTTACTGTTCAATATACTACTTAGAATATAAAACCTATTCCATTTGGTAAGATATTTACCATTTAAAAAATGGTAATTTTCTCATAGTGTGTTCCCCTCACATTGCTTTATTTTGAATAAAAAAATTTCACAATAAACATAACTGATGCTTTCCTTTTGATTGTCCCTCTGTTGGTCATACTGTATATGAGCCATGACAATTAGTTTTACAAAATTTATTCATGTTTGTTGATATGTTTTATCATAACTAATTTTCCCTCCCTTATCTAGATTCCCCAGCTTTCAGACAGGTGGACACTTCAATAAACCATACCCAAGGGATGTATCAAGTACTTCTTAGACATCTCTCAGATCCTTGAGGTCTCATTTTACCTAGGGATTTGCAAAAGGTTCTGCCAGAGGCACCACTGTGACAACTGATGACCATGGTCTATCTCCTGCTAAGCTCAAGAGGTCACTGGTTTCCAAATTTATCTATACAATTAATGCATTCCAGCAAGTTCTTTGTTTTTTAATATTAACAAACTTACTTTAAAGTTTATATGAAGAGGCAAAGACTCACAATAGTCAACATAGTGTTGAAGGAGAACAAAGACTGAGGACTGACTTCAAAGTTTACCATAACGATGGGGCGCCTGGGTGGCTCAGTGGGTTAAGCCTCTACCTTCGGCTCAGGTCATGATCCCAGGGGCCTGGGATCGAGTCCTGCATTGGGCTCTCTGCTCAGCAGGGAGCCTGCTTCTCCTCATCTCTCTCTCTGTCTGTCTCTCTGCCTATTTGTGATCCCTCTCTGTCAAATAAATAAATAAAATCTTTTTTAAAAAAAGTTGACCATAATGATAATTGTAAGCAAGATATTGTAATACCACAGAAAGACTAGATTAAAGGAACAGAATATATATTATCAATTATATTTTATATTTAATATAAAAGCAAAAGCAATACAAGAGAGCAAAATACAATCTTTTAAACAAATGGTTCTGGAGTAATGGTGAAGCTAAATGTAAAAATATAAAATAAAATAAAATAAAATAATAAAATAAAATAAATCCAGGCAGATATCATACACTCTTCACAAAAATTAACTCAGATTGGATTATAAACCTAAACATGAAACATGTAGAAGGTAATATAGAAGAAAATTTAAATGACCTTGGTTTTGGCAATAATTTTAGCTACAAAAGCACAAGCACTGTATTTTAAAATGTCTACTCTGTGAAACACAATGCCGAGAGAATGAAAAGGCAAAGCACAGACTATGAGAAAAAATTTGCAAAATACACATCTGGCAAAGGACTGTTAATCAAAAATACACAAAGACCCCTTAAAACTCAACAAGGGGGGAAAAACCTGATTAAAAATGAGCCAAAGACCTTAGCAGATACCTCACAAAAGAAAATATTACAGATGGCAAATAAGCATATAAAAAGATGCTTCACATCATATGTCATCAGGAAAATGCAAATTAAAACAAAAAAGAGACACCCGTACATACCCAGAATTCAGAACACTGAAAACAGAACCCGAAATGTTGGTGAGGATGTGGAACAACAGGAATGTTCTTCCATGTCTATTGAGAATAAAGAATGGAAAACAACTTGGCAGTTTCTTACAAAACTAAACATATTCTTGCCAGATGATTCAGCAGTAGCAGTTCTTGGTATTTATCCAAAGAAGATGAAATCTATACCCACAAAGAGGTCTATAGTAGTTTTATTCATAACTGACAAAAGCTTGGAAGCAACCAGGATATCATTCCACAGGTGAAAGGTCAAATAAAGTGTAGTACATGCAAACAATGGAATATTATTTAATGCTAGAGAAATGAATTACCAAGCCATGAAAAGATATGGATATAAATATTTAATAAATATTTGATTTTAGGCTTCTACCAGTCTATCAATAGTATTAGTATATTTTAACATTGAATGCTCAGCATTCATGAATTTACCTAATAAAATATTTTGGGCTCAATATTTTAAATACTTCAACCTCTATGATTATATTCCTAATAATTTTGAATTGGGGTAAATAAACCTTAACTTTTTGTAACTTGTTTCAATATGCAAAAGAGCTCAATGAAATTTTAGAAAATAAAAATGTACCAAAAAAAAGTTTAGTTTACTATTGCCAAATAATTTAAAACTTTATCTTATATTCAAATACATATATTTTTCTAAATTGATTTATATGCTACTAAAACCAAAAACTTTTAGTTATACTAGATTTCATATCATGCCATCAATGCCAGAAAGCCATCTGTCGATGACTTGTCTTAGAGTTAAGATGGGCGTTATTACAATGCAAGATGGAAACAAAGATAGTATAACAATTGAGTGTTACATAACTTTTCTGTTTTGATCAAGTTACTAATCTACAAAAGGCTTTTTATCGGTGACAGACTTGGGAATTTAACAAAACTTTTAAACTAGCATGTGCGACTCATTCCTAGAAAACAACACAATCAATAACACTTCATTTAGATTAAATCATAACTATTTCTCCATTTGAATAAAAAAGGTAGCAACCCCAATAAGTTTATTGAACGTGAAAAGTTGAAATGCTGTAATGCTCCTAAGGAATCAAATGATCCAGTCATGAATTACAAAAAAATGATATAAATACCAAAGTGTTTGTATAATTGTAATGTACAACTGCCCATTATCGTTCAATAGTGTAGGCTTGTACAAGAACTCTATAAAAGAACTCCACTTCTAAACTGTGGAAAATATGTTCCCTTTCTCCCTATATACAACTATTAAGCCATTCATTTAGCTTTTAAAATATCCACTTAATACAGGCCTTTTACTCATTTGAACCCGGCAGCAGGGTTCTATTCTTATTGCTTACATCTGAAGGATAGACTTCTAGCGTAAGAGGTAAAGCCCATAAAGGAGCCCAATAATAACAACAAAATACAGTTTAGTGATCCCTTACAATCTGCCAGCTACCTTTCTGAGAATACTTCAATTAATAAAACATATAAAATAGCTGACCACAAAGAGCTTACATTCTTTTGAAATATAATAGTGAAATAAACCAATAATAGAGGGGCGCTTCGGTGGCTCAGTCCATTGAGTGACTGCCTCTGGCTTGGGTCATGATCTCAGGGTCCTGGGATGTAACTCCCCAGCAGGCTTTCTAGGCAGTGGGGTGTTTTCTTCTTCCTCTGCGCACCCTCCCAATTCTCTCTCTCTCTGTCTCAAATAAGGAAATAAACCAGTAATAGAATAATGATTGATGGTTGATGGTGATAAGTGTTACAAAGAAATACAAGAAAGGTAAAAGCCATTGGAGAATGCTGGGATGAAAGTTAATTTTATTTTGTGTCGGGTGGTTATATCTCATTTAGGAGATGTTATTTGCACAAAGACCCAGGAAGTGAAGGAGGGTGTTATACAAATATTAAAGGAAAAGATTGCTCTAGGCAGAGCAAGTAAGTATATAGACTTTGTGTGAACAGCTTGTCTGTTACTTTTGAGGAAAAGCAAGGAGGCCAATGAGGAGTTCATAGTGGTGGAGAGAGGAAGAACGTATTGTACCTTCTAGTACATTGAAACGCCTTCAGTTTTTATTTAATGTGAAAGGGGAAGATACCAAAAGACTTTCAACAGCAGAATAAAATCATCTGACTTGATTTTTAGGTTAAGTTGCTGTACCAAAATAAATTTGCAGGGAGAAAGGAGTGCAGTATGTGTGGAAGTGGGGCTATCAATCAAGTCAATAATTCAGGAACATATGATGGTGTTTTTAGCATGCTGGGTGGTAATAGAAGTGGTGAGGTATGGTTTTTATTTTGTATATATTTTGATGGTGAATATTCCGGTGAACAGGATGGGGTATGTGCAGGACAGACAATATCAACATTTATTTTAGCTGCACAAACAGAAGGGTGGAGTCTTCATTCCCTGATATGGAGAGAACTCTGAGTTCAATTGTTCTTTGTCATTAAATGGCATAGTGATGATGAGGATTTAGTCAGACAGTGAAAGAGAACAGTAAGCATAGTGTTAGGCGGTAAGACATTATAATACATTTGAACAACAAAAAACGTTGTGTTGGATCATGTGTTTATGTTAGTAAATAAATAAATAAAGCTTCCTGGGCTTCTGATAGAGGTAAAGAAGACTAGTATATGATCCAAAGGGGCACGTGCACCAAATATTTATAGCAGCAATATCCACAATAGCCAAACTATGGAAAGAACCTAGATGTCCATCAACAAATGAATGGTATATATATATATATATATACGATGGAATACTATGCAGCCATCAAAAGAAATGAAATCTTGCCATTTGCGATGACATGGATGGAACTAGAGGGTATTATGCTTAGCAAAATAAGTCAACCAGAGAAAGACACTATCATATGATCTCTCTGATATGAGGAAATGGAGGTGCAATGTGGGTGCTTGGGGGACAGGAAAAGAGTAAATGAAACAAGATGGGATCAGGAGGGAGACAAACCATAAGAGACTCTTAATCTCACAAAACAAACTGAGAGTTGCCGGGGGGTGGGGAGGGTAGGGAGAGGGTGGTGGGGTTATGAACATTGGGGAGGGTATGTGCTGTGGTGAGTGCTGTGAAGTGTGTAAACCTGGCGATTCACAGACCTGTACCCCTGGGGCTAATAATACATTATATGTTAATTTTAAAAAAAGAGGTTTACAGCAAAGAGTGTGTAATCAGGCATATTTTATTAAAGTAACCATGTAAAATGATGGTTGAAAATTGGAATAACAGAAAACATAAAAATTAGAGATTTTAAAAAGAGATCTGGGACAGTGTAGAGAATATAATCAATGATATTATAATAGTGTTATATGGTGACAGATGGTGGCTATATTTATAGAAATCATAGAATAATGTATGGAGATATTGAAAACCTGAAACCAATGTAACACTGAATATCACTATACTCAAATAAAAAAATAGTAAAAATAAAACATTTTATTTTAAAAAGATAAAAAGAGGGACAAGAATTTGTAAAGTGAATTTCAAAAAGCTTAAAGATGAGGCTAAGACATACTCTGAACCTTGAGGAAAACACCATTTTGAAAATTCTTCCCATTTTGAGAAAACTCAAATGAATCAATACCATAAAAGAACCCATTTTAACTGAGAGATGTAATGAATGCTCAAGAAATAATTTTATGACAGGATAATTCTTCCCTATGAAACAGCATACAGAAACCAGTGGAAACACCTGGAAGCAAAATAAACTATACTGAAAATAAGAATTAGGAAAAAGATAAATGATGAAAGATAAGAAAATTAGAACTGCGAGAGAGACCTAGTGAATAGAATTTTTAGCTTGTGGTTTAATGTTTTTGAGGATAATCTAGAGTTCATAACTGCCTTGAGACAGGCTGGTTGTAGGCAGTTTAGGCAGACCCCTAAGACAGGCCTACTTTGGGCAGGTGGTGTTGGAGGAGGCCATTGGGCTGGACAAAGACAAATCCAACCATTTGACTAAAGTGTCTGTGAAGATGTTGAAGTCAGATGCAACAGAGAAAGACCTGTTAAACCTAATCTCAGAAATGGAGATGATGAAGATGATTGGACACCATCATCCTGCTGGGTCCTGCACACAGGATGGTCCTTCGTACACTCTCATGGAATATGCCTCCAAAGACAACATACAGGAGTACCTGCAGGCCCAGAGGCCTCCTGACCTGGAGTACTGTTACAATATCAGCCACAATGCAGCAGAGCAACTCTCCTCCAAGGACCTGGTATCCTGTGCCTATCAGGTAGCCTGAGGCATGGAGTACCTTGCCTCCAAGAAGTGCATACACCAAGACCTGGCCACCAGGGAAGTGCTGGTGACAAAGGACAACATGATAAAGATCTCAGACTTCAGCCTTGCCAGAGATATCACCACATCAGTTACTATAAAAAGACAACCAACAGTGGACTGCCTGTTGAGTGGATGGTCCCTAAGGCCATGTTTGACCAGAGCTACATCCACCAGAGTGACTTCTGGTCTTTTGGGGTGATCCTGTGCAAAATCTTCAATCTGGAAGCCTCCCATATCCTGGAGTGCCTGTGGAGGTGGCTTTCAAGCTGCTGAAGGAGTCATTTGATGGATAAGCCAATAAGTGCACCAGAGAGTTATACACAATAATGAGGGGTGGCTGGCATGTGGTTCCTTCAAGCTGCTGGTAGAAGACCTGGATCATACTGTGGCCTTGACCTCCAACCAGGAGTACCTGTACCTGTCCTTGGCCCTGGAACAATACTGTCTATGCTTTCCCAACACCTGAAGCTCAACCTGCTCCTCAGAGAAGAATTCCACCTTCTCTCATGTGCCGTTGCCCAGGGAGGCCTATCTGCCCTGACACCCAGCCCAGCTTGCCAATGGTGGACTCAAATGACTAGTATCCCTATTACTCCTGTCCAGATTCCGTCATAAGCTGTAACCCTTACCCCCCACCCTCCCTGCAAGACTCACTGCCTTCTCCTTTGTCCCTTTCCTACTGGCAGGAGCCAGCTGCCTACCTGAGGCCTTCACCCCTTGAAGTTCACCTCTCTTCCCCTTCCTCTTCCTCCTCCTTACAACCTGCTCATGAAAGAAAGGCACAGAGAGGCAGGTACTTGCTCGTGGCTACTTCCTTCCCGCCCATATGTTGGACCAAGACCCCTCCCTGGCATCTGGTACTGCCTGGACGTCGAGGGAGTGGGAGATGAGGCATGCCAGTCAAAGCTGTTGGAGCTTTCCTGTTTTGGTTTTGTCTGCTTAGCATAACATGTAAGACTGAGTTCTGGTGGCAGGGACCTAGTCCTTGGGGCTATAGCACTAGCGAGGGGAGGTCAACTGCTGTGGGCCTTGGCTAAGAGCAACCCCTTCTCCAGAGATATGGTGCCAAGGGCTTATGAATTTTGATACTAATTTGCTTTGCTGACCAAATATCTGGTATCCAAAGATGGGAAGGCAAAGGCTGAAAGCAGTGTTGTGACCATGGGGTCCAGCCCCAAACTATGAAGAAAACACAAAGTGTATAAATCTGAGTAAGTATATATTTACACACCTTTTTAAATAGGTTGTTATCAAAGACTTAATCAATGGGTAATATGCTCCTCGTGGCTGGGAAGCATCAGTTGCCATATATTAAAAACAAAGAAAAGAGGTGTCTGGGTGGCTTCCTCCATAAGTGTCCCTTCTTTTCAGGTCATGATCCCAGCGTCCTGGGATGGAGCCCCACATCAGGCTCTATGCTCAGTGGGAAACCTGCTTCTCCTTTTCCCTCTGCCCTGCTTATAGTTCCTCTTCCTATCTCTCTGTCTCTCAAATAAATAAAATATTTTAAAAAAAGGAAGAAACAAAATGTTTTTAAAAGGTCTTTTTTTAAAAAAATTTTCTAGGGGTGCCTGGATGACTCAGTTGTTTAAGCAGATGTTTGCCTTTGGCTGAGGTCATGATTCCAGTGTACAGGGCTCCAGCCCTGCATGGGACTACTTGCACCCCAAGGAGCTTGCTTCTTCCTCTCCCTTTGCACGTGATTCCCCCCGCTTGTGCGCTTCCACTCTCTCTCTCTCTCTTTCTCTCTCTTGCTGTCAATAAACAAAATAAAATCTTTTCTTAAATAAATAAATAAATAAATAAATAAATAAATAAATAAATAAATTTCTAAACCTACTTTCAGTTTAGGTCCCTTAACAAAAATTGCTACTGCTTCATTTAAAAAAAAAAAAAGATAATTTAGAAATGTGCTTCCAGAGCTAAAAAGCTGTTTTGTTTTTTTTTGTCAGGATTAAATATAGAAGTGCTTTAAAAAGTAAAAGAAAAAATATGCTATATTAACACTAATCACACTATAACTTTGGTGGTTATATCAAGATAATGAAAAGTGATTTTAAAGCAAATTTCATTATCAGACATAAAGATCAAGTCAAAATTACAGAATAGTAAAAGGATGAATTCCTCAGGGAGTATAATAATTCTTGACTTTTAATACTTAATAACAGATTTGGGGATATATAGGGAAAAACTAAGAACAAAAATCATAACTTCTACCTTAGAAGAGAAATGGAAAAAAATTTCAACACCTTTATTTTAAGATTATATAGACAAATGGTCATCAAATTGGTAAGATATGTAAGACTTGGACAAAATTATCAACTAACTAGATATGCTTGATATTACAGAACACTCCCAACAACCGCAGACTACATATATCTTAAGCCATGATTTTCTTTGCAAAGGTCAACATTGATAATGTTCTAGTCATTCCTCCGTGTACCAGGAAAGAAGTAGCACTATCTTGAAAGACACAGCTATCAAAGCTCCATTGAGAAACCGTAAAGATGGAGAAGGGATTTGCAAATTATATATCTGATAATGGACATCTACTCTGATTATTAAAAAAATGAATAAAAATAAAAAACCTTACTAATAACCACACAGAGTATCCAATTTTACATGTGAAGAAAATTATTGCAGAGACATGTCACCAAAAGGATATGGATGGCTTATAAGCACATGACAAATTTCTCAACATTTAGACATTAAAGAAATACGAATTAAAATCATAATGAGACATGCTTACATATCTATTAGAATGGCTAAAATTATAAAGGCTAATTGTACTTCGTCTGAGCTAGATTGAGAAGCAACAAAAAATCTAAACTGTTGTTGGCATATATCATGATACCACCACTTTGGAAAATATCTGCCATATAATAGGTTCAGTAGACAATTTGTAAATTTCAGAAAAAAATAATGTTGAGAGTATACTGAATTTCATAAGTCATTTCAATATTTTTTTTCAAAAAATAAACTATGTAAAACATACCTTAAATTTACTTTCAAAATATTTTATAGCATATAATGGACAATATACATAAGCCTTAAAGAAACAATCATATAAATAACCATTTCATACCTACTTAAAAACTGCATAATACCCCACTCCTAGATCCTCTCTGAATGCTCTAAAATAACCCTTCAAGGGAAATACATTTTTAAAAATAACAGATTTTTGTTGGCAAATATTTTAATAAATAAAAGTTTCATTCATCTACGTAGATCATAATAAATGTTTTTAATAAGCATGAAATTATAACTCTGAAGTGTGCTAAAATGAAACCACCTGCTAAGGGTGAGAGAACAAAAATAAACATCATTTTTCCAAATAAGAGGAATTTATTACCTTTGAATCAAAGCATGTGGATTTGTTCAAACTGGCAATAAAGGAATATGGAAAAACAAAAAATAGAAAGTCATATTTTAGATTTCTAAAAGACTTCAAAGTGAAGAGTATACATTTTTTAAATGTTACCTAATGCTACATAATGACAAGATGACAGGTTGTGACAAATAGCTTTTTAAAAGCTCTACTCATAATGGAACGGAAGGTGTCATTTCCCTATAATTTTATATATGTCATTAATTTACTATATCTGGATACAACATATTACCAAACAGATGTTCATCAAATACTAAATCATTTTTAATGGAACATAATAATTTGAACCTACATCTATTAATCATTTTTTTCGATCAAACATTTATAGTCTCGCTAAACATTTTATCAGTTGTCAACAAAATTAAAAAACAAAAGGATAAAAAGTCGTGTTTGGAAAAGTAGATTTTCGTTGAAATTTGCATTTAAATGAAAATATTTGCTGATATTTTTAAAACTTTAAATGTAATTTTATATATATCTGACCTATCAAATGATATAAAATTTTTGGATACTTAATATAGTTTGGGGCACATGGTAAGCAATAATCAATTCTTTTGTTGATCCAAGTGTTCTTGTAACATTTTTTTAATTAATCTAGGACCATAATTTATAGTTCTAAGATTTTTCCACCCCCCCATTTTAATATCTCTTAAGGTGGCACTCACGTTGCACTTGATGACATATCCTAGTTTAACTGACAGCATTTCTCTTTCTTAGTCGAACATAAACTATAGTGCATCTTACCCTTGATGAAAGCTAGGATGCAATTAAATACTCTATTATGATTACGATTCTGATATTTGAAATCCTCCGGTAGCTCCCTGTGCCCCCACAGTGTAGTACCTCACCTCCTCGCCATAGTATACAAACGATCTCACCCCCAGTGTTAACCCCGGGGCTCAGTCAATCCCCAGGTGATGCTGCCAGATCAGCTGTCGGTTGTCATGAACTTGCTGTAGTTTCCCGAATGCACTGTGCTGCCTCCTGGCCCTTTGTAACTTGACACACTCACCCACATTCTTCGCTTTGCCCTTGTCTATCACCTCCCCTGAAAATTGTTCCTATGCGGCTTTTCCCAGCTCCAACCTACCCTTGACAGTCTTTTATCTCCCTGTGGTAAAGCCTGTCACACTGCACCATGGACATGCCCGTTGTCCCCCTGAGAAGAGAAAAGGGACAGTGAGGGCCCCCCAGCATTTGTAGCTCTAGTGCCGAGCCCCATGCCTGGTTTGCAGGAAATGCCAGATCATGAAGACAAAGGGAGATCATCCTCTGGCTAAAACCAGCTCTTCTTTGCCTACCGCAGGATCTGGATCAATAAAGACCAACCAGTTATTATTGCTGTTTTTCTAGTGATTTTTACCCCATATATTTCCCAGGTCTTTACTTTTTTGTAGCACTTTAATTCAGGCTTCAACCACATCCTAGTCAGATCAGGTGAAATCATTTTCCTTCCCATACCCTCGATGTATTTCACACCTAGTAATTCTTTTTTTAAAGATCTTATTTACCCATTTGACAGACAGATCACAAGTAGGTAGAGAGGGAGGCAGAGAGAGAGGGGGGAAGCAGGCTCCCCGCTGAGCAGAGAGCCCGATGTGGGGCTCCATCCCAGGACCCTGAAATCATGACCTGAGCCGAAGGCAGAGGCCTAAACCACTGAGCCACGCAGGAGACCCCATATCTGGTAATTTTTAATCAACGTGGATTTGCTGCATCAAATAGTTCCTTCTTCTTCAAATATAAATATATAAATATATTGATCAAGTCACTCACATGTCTTAGGAGAATGTCATGCCTTTAGTAGCAAACTTTAAATCTTGGCCATTGGTTTTGATTTTTGATTTTTGTTTTGGTTAGATTTGGTTCGGTTTTTATAATTTTAAAAATGTCTCCAGCCCTGGGCTCTGTCTGACCTGATTGCTTTCAGCTGTTTCTGCAACAAAATCGTCCAGGCAGTGAAAACTCTCCCTGTTTACAGTGGCGCCCCCTTCTGAACACTTTGTTAAT
Source organism: Mustela nivalis (assembly GCF_964662115.1). Lineage (NCBI taxonomy): Eukaryota > Metazoa > Chordata > Mammalia > Carnivora > Mustelidae > Mustela > Mustela nivalis. Next base: position 376,154 of record NW_028136282.1, on the reverse strand, counting down.
AAAAAGCTTTTTTTTTTTTTTTGGCTATGATAAATGTGGAACAACAATGAGGTATTTCAAAGAGGTGAATGACAGATAAATTTCTCTAAGGGTAGCGTGAGGGTTACTCAAAAAGGAACTTGACAAGGCTTTTAAAGATATCGACAATCATTATAACATAACGTGACTGATTGTTACCGTGCTCTTAACTGGGCAAACACTTGTTGGCTTCCAAGAAAGACTAACATAGTTGAGATGGTTCTAGCGGCCTTCTAGCACAGGGTCTCATGAGGCAGGGATTCTAGCCACTGGCTGTGCAAGACATGAGGCCTGTTAGTGATTCTATTTTTTCCTCTGCGGAATGGGTCTTTCTACATTCCAGGTCCTTTCTACCCCAATAAATAATGCTGCGATTCTCTCAGTGAGTTGTACTTTTGGTTTAAACAGCCAACTGTCTCTTAAAAAGCACTTTTGTTTAAATTCCTTTAAAAAAGTGTTTTTAAAAAAATCTTTTTTTTATTTTTTATTTTTTAATCCCATATGTTTACTCTGATCGTGGAACTTTGTCATTATGACATTCTCAGCTGATTAAAATATTCATCATCAGCACCTACTGCTCTCCTCTCCTGGTGGTCTCTCTGGAAGGGGACTTCTCTAGCTCTTCTAGCAGGAGATGGGCACTTCCCCTCTACCCCTGTTGCCGGACCAGCCTTACCTATCCTGCAGGGTCAGGTCATTCTGGCCTTTTATCTGTTGTTCTCTTCTGAGTGGTTAGTTTTTCATAGATACCGTGCTTTCCTTTTGTCAGGATTTACCCTGGACTATGAAAACCCTTTTCTTGTGCCAGTGAAGCCTAAGAAACAGTCCTGATGAGAGAACCAGGAACTCGAACAGATCATATTTATCCTGAATGTTCTGTCCAAAATGAAAAAAACATTTCTGAGGAGCCTCAAGATCTCTGAGAAGGGAAGTTTCACCAACTCTGTCATGTAGGGGCATCAATTCCGATTCTGTGTCAATTGTCCTACTTTCCCAGCTAGTAATTCTCTACCTCTCAAAGCCCACTCTCAACCGTTTCCTCTCTCAAAGGCAGTTGCTCTTAGAGTCTTCACATGGCACCTGGGGCCTGCTGGTCGTTGGCTATTGCGCTCTGTACTTTGGGTCTAACAGCTGCGCGGCATCAAGATGAGAACGTCTCTTGTTCTAATACTTAATATAGTTTGGGGCACATGGTAAAAAATAATCACTTTTTTAGTTGATCCAAGTGTTAGAACTTTCCTTAATTATTCTAGTACCACAATTTACTTTTCTAAGATTTGCCCCCCATTTTAATATCTCTTAAGGTGGCACTCACCTTGCACTTGATGACATATCCTAGTTTAACTGACAGCATTTCTCTTTCTTAGTCTAACATAAACTATAGTGCATCTTACCCTTGATGAAATCTAGGATGCAATTAAATACACTATTATGGTTACGATTCTGATATATGAAAGCCCCCGGTAGCTCCCTGTGCCCCCTCAGTGTAGTACCTCACCTCCTCACCATAGTATACAAACCATGTCACCCCCAGTGTTAACCCCGGGGATCAGCCTCCATCCCCAGGTGATGCTGCCAGATCAGCTGTCGGTTGTCATGAACTTGCTGTAGTTTCCCGAATGCACTGTGCTGCCTCCTGGCACTTTGAAACTTGACACACACATCCTCATTCTTCGCTTTGCCCTTGTCTATCACCTCCCCTGAAAATCTGTTCCTAAGTGGCTTTTCCCAGCTCCAACCTACCCTTGGCAGTCTTTTATCTCCCTGTGGTAAAGCCTGTCACACTGCACCATGGACATGACCATTGTCCCCCTGAGAAGAGAAAAGGGACAGTGAGGGCCCCCATGCATTTGCAGCTCTAGTGCAGAGCCCCATGCCTGGCTTGCAGGAAATGCCAGATCATGAAGACAAACGGAGATCATCCTCTGGCTAAAACCAGCTCTTCTTTGCCTACCGCAGGATCTGGATCAATAAAGAACAGCCAGTTATTATAGCTGTTTTTCTAGGGATATTTCCCCCATATATTTCAGGGGTTTCTGGTTAGCCCCAGAGGGCAATGATTTTTCTTCTGGAGGGCAGGCAGAGGGCTGCATTGTAGTTCTGGAATTGCCAAACTGGAGGGCTTGTGGGCCAGGAGTTGAGGACAGAAGTCTGAGAACACAAGCAACCTTAGGGTCTGGGCAAGGGCATGGCAGGTACGCTCTGCAGATGAAACAAGATCTCGTGCATTTGAAATCAGGTGAGGATCTGAGAAACGCTCAGGTTGGAGTATTTGTCCCTTATGGCCCTCTTCATGAAGAGGTGGTGGATCACGAGGCCATGGAATTTTTCCCACGATGGGAGTTGTGAGATGCTCCAAACCGTAAAGATTCTTCTGCAGAGCGATTGAGACCTGTTGGTTGGCTCCAGGACTTCTCATACGGATCGATTCCGAGTAGGTTTCTAAGGATGGATGGCTGGGAAGCCCGACTCTCATTCCTCTTGTGTCCTAGTGACAAGACAGGTTAGATCTGCTGGATCAGGGGGAGAAACTGAGAGGGTTGAGTTGAAATGGACTCTCTTGTGGATGGGTCCTAATGTGGGTTTGTGTCCATGGAGAACTTGGAATGAGGCAGTGGCACAGGGTCCCTGAAGGGTTCTCCTAACCAGAGGCTTTGACTCAGCTCCAACGTGCAAGATTCCCACGTGGAGACGAGATTTCTTCTGATGGGTGCCTCAAGAAACAGCCATATGCTGCTATTGGAATCCAGGCCTCTGAGGAGAGAGGCCTGGACAACAAAGCAATGGATCCGATTAGGATCTAGGGGCCTGCTCACTGCAATTTACCTCTGGGGACATCTGTCCACGGGTCTAAGTGCAGGTAGATGCTCAGCTGGTGTCAGACCGCCCTTGTTTTCCTGGGCAGTCAACACTATTGGGATGGCCCCGGGCTCTTTGGAGGTTTATCATCCTATTTCTAGGTTTGTGGCCAATGGAATGGGCAGAATTCCCAGGTACAGTCCTCAGGTTTGGCTCCAAGAACCTGTGCCTGTAGGTTTTGTGGGCCAGGGCTGTGGGGACAGTTGTCTGAAAACACAAACTCGGCTTAGGTTTCGGGTCGTAGGTATTGCAGGACTGATCTACAGACAGTGAGGAGAACTCTTCAGGATATGAACAAGGGGGCAAATGTGAGACGCTTGCTCAAGATTTTGTCTCTGGATATTGTGTCACTGATGGCCGTGGAATGTCCGGGTGGCCTCATGGGCCATGGACGAGTCTTCCTCTCTGGGCATTTGGCCCGATCCGAAGAGTTTGGGGTTATTCTTTGAGATGGGAGGAGTTGGTTTTGTTTTGTTTTTACCTCAGGTGTCCCACCAAAAGAGAGTTTCCAGAGCAGAGCCCTGGGGAGGGGCGAGGGGACAACCAGAAAGCTGGTTAAAACTTGGGGCCTAGGGGCATGGCAAGCCCATTATGACGTCTAATGGTCCAGCCACTGAGAGGACTTACTAGAGGACAGGACTCACGCTGAGGGTCACAATGCGAGTTTGTGCCCTCTTCGTACTTAAGCATTGGCGGGGCATAATGTGTCAGGGTAAGGGTCAGTGTCAGCGTTTGGGTTAGGGTTTGGGGCAGGCTCACAGTCAGTGTCAGGGTCAGGATTAGTGGTTACTGTTAGGGTTAGCCCCGCTCCTGGGTCATGGACCCATCCGTTCAGGGTCTCAGGATAAACCCTGTGCAGAAGGGTGTAGACCCTCCACCCGATCCCACTTAACCAGCCTTAAACTGGTGTGTGAACATAACTTGCCCACCAGACATCTAAACCCTCATCAGCCTGATCCTGCTTGGGGCATCTCCTCCCACGATGGCATGGCAAGGTCCTCTTTACACACAGACACACAGACACCCAGAGGCACACACACACACACAGAAACGGGGAAGAGACCTAGGGCTACACCCGTGGATCAGAAGGTGTGGGACTCTCTGACTCTGAGCCCCCTGGTGTCACCTTTTGATTTTATTAGCCAAAGGGTCTGAGGCATTGGGGAAACATGATATGACCTGAAGGGAGGTGACGTGTCTGGCGGGCGAGCTCTCTTCTCCCTGCATCCTCTCGGCTTCAGTACAGCAGAAGAACATGTCGCTTCCTTTAGGATGTGCCTAGAAATGAGCTGGGCAGGGGGTTTTTCTCTGTAATGGGTTGCCTGGATACGTGGGTTCCAATTCCGTTGGGCTCTGTCGTCAGGGAAGTGAGGTCACCACTGCCTGGGGGCTCCTTACCGAACTTCCTGCTGAACGAGAGCTCCCTGAGCCACCGGTGTGCAAGCTGCTCAGGCTCACACTCCACTCAATGCAGTGCCCATCCAGTGACCCCCATTCAGACTCCACCCAGCCCTTGGGAGGCCTGGGTGCAGCTGTTGTCCCCGCTGGAGGCAACAGAGCTGGGTTTAGACTAGGTTAGTGTTAGGGTTAGGGTTAACAAAGACTTAGGGTCAGGGTTAGGTTTAGACGTCGTTGGGGTCAGCGTTAGCTTAAGGCTTAGGGTAGGGGTCAGGGTTAGGGTTAGGTTCATGGTTAGGTTTAGGGTCAGGCTCACAGTAGGGTCACGGTTAGCGTAACGGTCAGAGTCAGGGTCAGGGTCAGTGTTAGGGTGACAGTTAGGTTTAGGGTCAGGTTCAGGGTCATGGTCAGATTTAGGGTCAGGTTCAAGTTTTGGTTTGGGGGCAAGGTTCATGTCAGTGTTAGGGTTAGGTTTGGGACAGGTTTAGTGTCAGGGTTAGGGTCAGGGTCAGGGTTGGGTTCATGGTTATGGTAAGGTCAGCTTGATGTTTAGGATCTGTTTTATGAGTAGGTTCAGAATCAGGGTTAGCTTTAGGGTTACGATTCTGTTCAGGATCTTGGATTGGTTCAGAGTTAGGTGTACATTCAGGGTTAGGGTCAGTGTTAAGGTCAAGGCCAGGGTAAGGTTTAAGTTTAAGGTCTGACATAGGCAAAGTTCAGAGATAGGGTTTTGATCAGGGTCAGGAAGAGGGTCAGGATTATTGTTAAAGTGGGGTTAGGGTTAGGGCTAGGTAGGTTGAGGGTTAGGGTTAGACCAGGTTAGGGTCAGTGTCAGTGATAATGTTAGGGGTTAGTTTTAGGGTTAGGTTCAGCATTAGGTTTCGGGTCAGGGCCCGTGTTAGTGTCAGGGTCAGGGTTACGTTTAGGGTTAGAGTTAGGGTCAGGCTCACATTCAGTGTCAGGGTTATGGTTAGGGTCAGGGTCAGGGTCACTGTTAGGGTCAGGGTTACGTTTCTGGTGTTTGCCTGGGTCAGGGTCAGGGGCAAGTCTAGGGCCAGTGTCAGGTTTACGGTCAGGATCAGGTATTGTTTTAATGTCCACATTCGGGTCAGCGACAGGGTTATATCGTTGTCAGTGTTAGGGTCATGGTTAAGTTTCGGCTCAGGGCCAGGATCAGGTATAGGGTCAGGGTCTGGTATAGGCAAAGTTCAGAGATAGGGTTATGATCATAGTCAAGTATAGGGTCAAAGTTAAAGTTAAAGTTTAGGGTTAGTGCTAGGGTTAGCGTTTGGTTGACGGTTCGGGTTAGAACTTGTTAGGATCAGGGTCCGTGGTAGGGTTAGGGATAGTGTTAGGGTTGGGTTCAGTGATAGGATTCTGGGGAGGGCCCGTGTTAGTGTCAGGGTCAGGGTTGCATTTAGGGTTAGAGTTAGGGTCAGGCTGACAGTCAGGGTCAGGTTTAGCGTTCAGGTCAGGGTCAGGGTCACTGCCAGGGTCAGGGTTAGATTTATGGTCATGGTCTGGTTCAGGGTCAGGGTGAAGTCTTGGGCCAGTGTCAGGTTTACGGTCTGGATCAGGTATTGGTTTAAAGTCCACATTCAGGTCAGCGACAGGGTTATGTAGTGGTCAGTGTTAGGGTCATGGTTAGGTTTAGGCTCAGGGCCAGGGTCACGTATAGGGTCAGGGTCTGGTATAGGCAAAGTTCAGGGTTAGGGTTATAATCATAGTCAGGTATAGGGTCAGGGTTATTGTTAAATTTAGGGTTAGTGTTAGGGTTAGCGTTTGGTTGACGTTTAGGGTTAGAGCTTGTTAGGATCAGGGTCTGTGGAAGGGTTAGTAGTTAGTGTTAGGGTTGGGACCAGCGATAGGATTCGGGGGAGGGCCCGTGTTAGTGTCAGGGTCAGGGTTACATTTAGGGTTAGTGTTAGGGTCAGACTCACAGTCAGGGTCAGGTTTAGTGTTCAGGTCAGGGTTGGCGTCACTGTTAGCGTCAGGGTTAGATTTATGGTCATGGTCTGGGTGAGGGTCATGGTGAAGTTTAGCGCCAGTGTCAGGTTTAGGGTCAGGTATAGGTATTGGTTTAAAGTCCACATTCAGGTCAGGGACAGGATTGTGTAGTGGTCAGTGTTAGTGTCATGGTTAGGATAAGGGTCAGGGTCAGGGTCAGGTGAAGGTCAGGGCCAGGGTCAGGTTTAGGGTCAGGCTTTGGTATAGGGTCAATGTTTGGTTCAGTGTCACAGTTAGGTTTGTCGGTAGCGTTTGGGATTGGGGTTAGAGTTAGAGTTAGAAGTAGGGTTATGGTTAGGGTTAGCATTAGACAACGTAAGGTCAGGGTTAGGATTTGGTTTAGGGTAGGGGTTAGTGTTAGGGTCAGGGTCAGCGTTAGGTTTAGGTTCAGGGTATGTATTAGGGTCATGGTTAGAGATACATTTAGGTTTAGGGTTAGGGTCAGGCTCACAGTCACGGTCATGGGTAGGGTTAGGGTCAGGGTTATGTCAGCATCAGGGTTAGGATTAGGGTCATGGTCAGGGTCATGGTTAGTTATGAGTCTTGGTTAGAGTAATATCAATGTTAGGTTTAGGTTCAGGGACCATATCAGGGCCAGTGTCAGGCTTAGGTTTAGGTTTAGGGTTCCGGTCAGGATCACAGATAGGGTCAGGGTCAGGGTCAAGGTTTGGGTTAGGGTTTGGGGCAGGCTCACAGTCAGTGTCAGGGTCAGGGTTAGTGGTTACTGTTAGGGTTAGCCCCGCTCCTGGATCATGGACCCATCCGTTCAGGGTCTCAGGATAAACCCTGGGCAGAAGGGTGAAGACCCTCCACCCGATCCCCCTTAACCAGCCTTAAACCGGGGTGTGAACATAACTTGCCCACCAGACATCTAAACCCTCATCAGCCTGATCCTGCTTTTGGCATCTCCACCCACGATGGCATGGCCAGGTCCTCTTTACACACAGACACACGGACACCCAGAGGCACACACACACACACAGATCATAAGGTGTGGGACTCTCTGTCTCTGAGCCCCCTGGTGTCACCTTTTGATTTTTTTAGCCAAAGGGCCTTGGGCGTTGGGGAAACCTGATATGAACTGCCATGGAGGGGATGTATCTGGCGGGCGTGCTCTCTTCTCCCTGCATCCTCTCGGCTTCAGTACAGCAGAAGAACATGTCGCTTCCTTTAGGATTTGCTTTGAAATGAGCTTGGATGGGGGATTTTCTCTGTAATGGCGTGCCTGGATACAAAGGTTCCAATTCTGTTGGGTTCTGTCGTCAGGTAAGTGAGTTCAACACTGCCTGGGGGCTCCTTACCAAACTTCCTGCTTCACCAGAGCTCCCTGAGCCACCGGTCCCAAGCTGCTCAAGGCTCACCCGCCACTTAATGCAGTGCCAATCCAATGACCCCCATACAGCCTCCCCCAAGCTCCTGGGAGACCTGGGTGCAGCTGTTCTCCCCGCTGGAGGCAACAGAGCTGGGTATAGACTAGGTTAGTGTTAGGGTTAGGGTTAAGAAAGACTTAGGATCAGGGTTAGGGTTAGACGTCATTGGGGTCAGGGTTAGCGTAAGGCTTAGGGTAGGGGTCAGGGTTAGGGTTAGGTTCATGGTTAGGTTTAGGGTCAGGCTCACAGTAGGGTCACGGTTAAGGTTATGGTCAGAGTCAGGGTCAGGGTCAGTGTTAGTGATGGTTAGGTTTAGGTTCAGGTTCAGGGTCATGGTCAGATTTAGGGTCAGGTTCAAGTTTAGGTTTGGGGGCAAGGTTCATGTGAGGGTCAGGGTTAGGTTTGGGACAGGTTTAGTGTCAGGGTTAGGTTCAGGTTCAGGGTTAGGTTCATGGTTATGGTAAGGTCAGCTTTATGTTTACGTTCTGTTTTATGTGTAGGTTCAGGATCAGGGTTAGCTTTAGTGTTATGATTCTGTCAGGATCATGGATTGGGTGAGAGTTAAGTTTACAGTCAGGGTTAGGGTCAGTGTTAAGGTCAAAGCCATGGTCAGGTTTAAGGTTAAGGTCTGACGTAGGCAAAGTTCAGAGTTAGGGTTATGATCAGGTTCAGGGAGAGGGTCAGGATTATTGTTAAAGTGGGGTTAGGGTTAGGGTTAGGGTTAGAGGTAGGTTGAGGGCTAGGGTTAGACCGGGTTAGGGTCAGGGTCAGTGATAATGTTAGGGGTTACTTTTAGGGTTAGGTTCAGCGTTAGGTTTTGGGTCAGGGCCCGTGTTAGTGTCAGGGTCAGGGTTACGTTTAGGGTTAGAGTTAGGGTCAAGCTCACAGTCAGGGTCAGGTTCAGTGTTCAGGTCAGGGTCGGGTCACTGTTAGAATCAGGGTAAGATTTACAGAAACAGCTGAATGCAATCAGGTCAGACAGAGCCAAGGGCTGGAGGGATTTTTAAAATGACAAAAACCGAACCAAATCTAACCAAAACAAAAATCAAAACCAATGGCCAAGATTTCAAAGTTGCTAATAAAGGTATGACATTCTCCTAAGACATGCGAGTTGCTTGATCACTTTATTTATATATTTATATTTGAAGAAGAAGGAACTATTTCATGCAGCAAATCCACGTTAGTTAAAAATTACCAGATATGGGGGCTCCTGGGTGGCTAAGTGGTTTAGGTCTCTGCCTTCGGCTCAGGTCATGATTTCAGGGTCCTGGGATGGAGCCCCACATCGGGCTCTCTGCTCAGCAGGGAGCATGCTTCCCCCCTCTCTCTCTCTGCCTCCCTCTACCTACTTGTGGTCTGTCTGTCTAATGGGTAAATAAGATCTTTGAAAAAAGAATTACTAGATGTGAAATACATCGAGGGTATGGGAAGGAAAATGATTTCACCTGATCTAACTAGGAAGTGGTTGAAGCCTGAATTAAAGTGCTATAAAAAGAGTAAAGACCTGGGAAATATATGGGGTAAAAATCCCTAGAAAAACAGCAATAATAACTGGCTGCACTTTATTGATCCAGATCCTGCGGTAGGCAAAGAAGAGCTGGTTTTAGCCAGAGGATGATCTCCGTTTGTCTTCATGATCTGGCATTTCCTACAAGCCAGGCATGGGGCTCTGCACTAGAGCTGCAAATGCTGGGGGCCCTCATTGTCCCTTTTCTCTTCTCAGGGGGACAACGGGCATGTCCATGGTGCAGTGTGACAGGCTTTACCACAGGGAGATAATAGACTGCCAAGGGTAGGTGGGAGCTGGGAAAAGCCACTTAGGAACAGATTTTCAGGGGAGGTGATAGACAAGGGCAAAGCGAAGAATGAGGATGAGTGTGTCAAGTTTCAAAGTGCCAGGAGGCAGCACAGTGCATTCGGGAAACTACAGCAAGTTCATGACAACCGACAGCTGATCTGGCAGCATCACCTGGGGATGCAGGCTGAGCCCCAGGGTTAACACTGGGGGTGAGATGGTTTGTATACTATGGCGAGGAGGTGAGGTACTACACTGTGGGGGCACAGGGAGCCCCCGGAGGATTTCAAATATCAGAATCGTAACCATAATAGAGTATTTAATTGCATCCTAGCTTTCATCAAGTGTAAGATGCACTATAGTTTATGTTCGAAAAGAAAGAGAAATGCTGTCAGTTGAACTAGGATATGTCATCAAGTGCATGGTGTGTGCCACCATAAGAGATATTAAAATGGGGGGGGGGGGATAAAGGTAAGAACAAGTAAATTGTGGTAGTAAAATAATTAAGAAAGATCCAACACCTGGATCAACTAAAGAAGTGATTATTGCTTACCATGTGCCCCAAACTATATTAAGTCCTAGAACAAGAGACATGCTCAACTTGATGCCCCGCAGCTGTTAGACCCAAGGTACAGAGGGCAGTAGCCAACGACCAGCAGGCCCCAAATGCCATGTGCAGACTCTAAGAGCAACTGCCTTTGAAAGAGGAAATGGTTGAGAGTAGGCTTTCTGAGGTAGAGAATTACTAGCTGGGAAAGTAGGACAATTGACAGAGAATCGGAATTGATGCCCCTACATGAAAGAGTTGGTGAAACTTCCCTTCTCAGAGATCTTGTGGCTCCTCAGAAACGAATTTTTCATTTTAGACAGAACATTCAGGATAAATATGATCTCTTTGAGTTCCTGGTTCTCACATCCGGACTGTTTCTTAGGCTTCACTGGCACAAGAAAAGAATTTGGATAATCCAGTGTAAATCGTGACAAAAGCAAAGCACGGGATCTATGAAAAACTAACCACTCAGAGGAGAGGAACAGATAAAGGGCCAGGCCGACCTGACCCTGCAGGATAGGTAAGGTTAGTCTGGCAACAGGGGTAGAGGGGAAGTGCCCATTTCTGGCTAGATGAGCTAGAGAAGACCCTTCCGGAGAGACCACCAGGAGAGGAGAGCAGTAGGTGCTAATGATGAAGAACATTTTAATCAGCAGAGATGGTCAAAATGACAAAGTTCCACGATCGGAGTAAACATATGGGATTTAAAAATAAAAAATAAAAAAATTTTTTAAAGGACTTTTTTTTTAAAAGGAATTTAAACAAAAGACCTTTTTAAGAGATAGTTGGCTGTTTAAACCAAATATACAACTTACTGAGAGAATCGCCGCATTATTTATTGGGGCAGAAAGGACATGGAATGTAGAAAGACCCATTCTGCAGAGAAAAAATTAGAATCACTAAAAGGCCTCATGCCTTGCACAGCCAGTGGCTAGAATCCCTGCCTCATGAGACCCTGTGCTAGAAGGCCGCTAGAACCATCTCAACTATGTTAGTCTTTCTTGGAAGCCAACAAGTGTTTGCCCAGTTAAGAGCACGGTAACAATCAGTCACGTTATGTTATAATGATTGTCGATGTCTTTAAAAGCCTTGTCAAGTTCCTTTTTGAGTAACCTTCACCCACCCTTAGAGAAATTTATCTGTGGTTCACCTCTTTGAAATACCTCATTGTTGTTCCACATTTACCATAGCCGAAAAACAAAAACAAAAATTAAACAAAGCTTCTTATTAACAAAGTGTTCAGAAAAGGGCGCCAGTGTAAACAATGAGAGTTTTCGCTGCCGGGACAATTTTGTTTCAGAAACAGCTGAAAGCAATCAGGTCAGACGGAGCCAAGGGCTGGAGGAATTTTTAAAATGACAAAAACCGAACCAATCTAACCAAAACAAAAATCAAAACCAATGGCCAAGATTTCAAGTTTGCTACTAAAGGTATGACATTCTCCTAAGACATGCGAGTGACTTGATCACTTTATTTATATATTTATATTTGAAGAAGAAGGAACTATTTGATGCAGCAAATCCACGTTGGTTAAAAATTACCAGATATGGGGGCTCCTGGGTGGCTCAGTGGTTTAGGCCTCTGCCTTCGGCTCAGGTCATGATTTTAGGGTCCTGGGACGGAGCCCCACATCGTGCTCTCTGCTCAGCGGGGAGCCTGCTTCCCCCCTCTCTCTCTGCCTCCCTCTCTACCTACTTGAGATATGTCTGTCAAATGGGTAAATAAGATCTTTAAAAAAAGAATTACTAGATGTGAAATACATCGAGGGTATGGGAAGGAAAATGATTTCACCTGATCTGACTAGGAAGTGGTTGAAGCCTTAATTAAAGTGCTACAAAAAGAGTAAAGACCTGGGAAATATATGGGGTAAAAATCCCTAGAAAAACAGCAATAATAACTGGCTGCTCTTTATTGATCCAGATCCTGAGGTAGGCAAAGAAGAGCTGGTTTTAGCCAGAGGATGATCTCCGTTTGTCTTCATGATCTGGCATTTCCTACAAGCCAGGCATGGTGCTCGGCACTAGAGCTGCAAATGATGGGGGCCCTCATTGTCCCTTTTCTCTTCTCAGGGGGACAACGGGCATGTCCATGATGCAGTGTGACAGGCTTTACCACAGGAAGATAATAGACTGCCAAGGGTAGGTGGGAGCTGGGAAAAGCCACTTAGGAACAGATTTTCAGGGGAGGTGATAGACAAAGCAAAGCGAAGAATGAGGATGAGTGTTTCAAGTTTCAAAGGGCCAGGAGGAGGCACAGTGCATTCGGGAAACTACAGCAAGTTCATGACAACCGACAGCTGATCTGGCAGCATCACCTGGGGATGGAGGCTGAGCCCCGGGGTTAACACTGGGGGTGAGAGGGTTTGTATACTATGGCAAGGAGGTGAGGTACTACACTGTGTGGGCACAGGGAGCTAACGGAGGATTTCAAATATCAGAATCGTAACCATAATAGAGTATTTAATTGCATCCTAGCTTTCATCAAGGGTAAGATGCACTGTAGTTTATGTTCGACTAAGAAAGTGAAATGCTGTCAGTTAAACTAGGATATGTCATCAAGTGCAAGGTGAGTGCCACCTTAACAATATTAAAATGGGGGGGGGGACAAATCTTAGAACAAGTAAATTGTGGTAGTAAAATAATTAAGAAAGATCCAACACTTGGATCAACTAAAGAAGTGATTATTGCTTACCATGTGCCCCAAAGTATATTAAGTACTAGAACAAGAGACGTGCTCATCTTGATGCCCCGCAGCTGTTAGACCCAAGGTACAGAGGGCAGTAGCCAATGACCAACAGGCCCCAAGTGCCATGTGCAGACTCTAAGAGCAACTGCCTTTGAAAGAGGAAACGATTGAGAGTGGGCTTTCTGAGGTAGAGAATTACTAGCTGGGAAAGTAGGACAATTGACACAGAATCAGAATTCATGCCCTACATGACAGAGTTGGTGAAACTTCCCTTCTCAGAGATCTTGAGGCTCCTCGAAACGAATTTTTCATTTTGGACAGATCATTCAGGATAAATATGATCTGTTTGAGTTCCTGGTTCTCTCATTAGGACTGTTTCTTAGGCTTCACTGGCACAAGAAAAGGATTTTGATAATCCAGGTAAATCCTGACAAAAGCAAAGCACGGGATCTATGAAAATCTAACCACTCAGAGGAGAACAACAGATAAAGGGCCAGGCCGACCTGACCCTGCAGGATAGGTAAGGTTAGTCTGGCAACAGGGGTAGAGGGGAAGTGCCCATCTCCTGCTAGAAGAGCTAAAGAATACCCTTTCCAGAGAGACCACCAGGAGAGGAGAGCAGTAGGTGCTGATGATGAAGAATATTTTAATCAGCAGAGAAGGTCAAAATGACAAAGTTCCACGATCAGCGTAAACATATGGGATAAATATAAAAAATAAAGAAAAAAGATTTCTTTGAAAGGACTTTTTTTTAAAGGAATTTAAACAAAAGTCCTTTTAAAGAGATAGTTGGCTGTTTAAACCAATAGTACAACTCACTGAGAGAATCGCCGCATTATTTATTGGGGTAGAAAGGACCTGGAATGTAGAAAGACCTATTCTGCAGAGGAAAAAATAGAATCACTGACAGGCCTCATGCCTTGCACAGCCAGTGGCTAGAATCCCTGCCTCATGAGACCCTGTGCTAGAAGGCCGCTAGAACCATCTCAACTATGTTAGTCTTTCTTGGAAGCCAACAAGTGTTTGCCCAGTTAAGAGCACGGTAACAATCAGTCACGTTATGTTATAATGATTGTCGATATCTTTCAAAGCCTTGTCAAGTTCCTTTTTGAGTAACCTTCACCCACACTTAGAGAAATTTATCTGTGGCTCACCTCTTTGAAATACCTCATTGTTGTTCCACATTTACCATAGCCGAAAAACAAAAACAAAAACAAGAAAAACTTTTTATTAACAGAGTGTTCAGAAGGGGCGCCACTGTAAACAATGAGAGTTTTCACTGCCGGGACAATTTTGTTTCAGAAACAGCTGAAAGCAATCAGGTCAGACAGAGCCAAGGGCTGGAGGGATTTTTAAAATGACAAAAACCGAACCAAATCTAACCAAAACAAAAATCAAAACCAATGGCCAAGATTTCAAGGTTGCTACTAAAGGTATGACATTCTCCTAAGACATGCGAGTGACTTGATCACTTTATTTATATATTTATATTTGAAGAAGAAGGAACTATTTGATGCAGCAAATCCACGTTGGTTAAAAATTACCAGATATGGGGGCTCCTGGGTGGCTCAGTGGTTTAGGCCTCTGCCTTCGGCTCAGGTCATGATTTCAGGGTCCTGGGATGGAGCCCCACATCGTGCTCTCTGCTCAGCGGAAAGCCTGCTTCCCTCCTCTCTCTCTGCCTCCCTCTCTACCTACTTGAGATCTGTCTGTCAAATGGGTAAATAAGATCTTTAAAAAAAGAATTACTAGATGTGAAATACATCGAGTGTATGGGAAGGAAAATGATTTCACCTGATCTGACTAGGAAATGGTTGAAGCTTGAATTAAAGTGCTATAAAAAGAGTAAAGACCTGGGAAATATATGGGGTAAAAATCCCTAGAAAACTAGCAATAATAACTGGCTGCTCTTTATTGATCCAGATCCTGCGGTAGGCAAAGAAGAGCTGGTTTTAGCCAGAGGATGATCTCCGTTTGTCTTCATGATCTGGCATTTCCTACAAGCCAGGCATGGTGCTCGGCACTAGAGCTGCAAATGATGGGGGCCCTCATTGTCCCTTTTCTCTTCTCAGGGGAACAACGGGCATGTCCATGGTGCAGTGTGACAGGCTTTACCACAGGGAGATAATAGACTGCCAAGGGTAGGTGGGAGCTGGGAAAAGCCACTTAGGAACAGATTTTCAGGGGAGGTGATAGACAAAGCAAAGCGAAGAATGAGGATGAGTGTTTCAAGTTTCAAAGGGCCAGGAGGCAGCACAGTGCATTCGGGAAACTACAGCAAGTTCATGACAACCGACAGCTGATCTGGCAGCATCACCTGGGGATGGAGGCTGAGCCCCGGGGTTAACACTGGGGGTGAGAGGGTTTGTATACTATGGCAAAGAGGTGAGGTACTACACTGTGTGGGCACAGGGAGCTAACGGAGGATTTCATATATCAGAATCGTAACCATAATAGAGTATTTAATTGCATCCTAGCTTTCATCAAGGGTAAGATGCACTGTAGTTTATGTTCGACTAAGAAAGTGAAATGCTGTCAGTTAAACTAGGATATGTCATCAAGTGCAAGGTGAGTGCCACCTTAACAGATATTAAAATGGGGGGGGGGGACAAATCTTTGAACAACTAAATTGTGGTAGTAAAATAATTAAGAAAGATCCAACACTTGGATCAACTAAAGAAGTGATTATTGCTTACCATGTGCCCCAAAGTATATTAAGTACTAGAACAAGAGACGTGCTCATCTTGATGCCCCGCAGCTGTTAGACCCAAGGTACAGAGGGCAGTAGCCAATGACCAACAGGCCCCAAGTGCCATGTGCAGACTCTAAGAGCAACTGCCTTTGAAAGAGGAAACGATTGAGAGTGGGCTTTCTGAGGTAGAGAATTACTAGCTGGGAAAGTAGGACAATTGACACAGAATCAGAATTCATGCCCTACATGACAGAGTTGGTGAAACTTCCCTTCTCAGAGATCTTGAGGCTCCTCGAAACGAATTTTTCATTTTGGACAGATCATTCAGGATAAATATGATCTGTTTGAGTTCCTGGTTCTCTCATTAGGACTGTTTCTTAGGCTTCACTGGCACAAGAAAAGGATTTTGATAATCCAGGTAAATCCTGACAAAAGCAAAGCACGGGATCTATGAAAATCTAACCACTCAGAGGAGAACAACAGATAAAGGGCCAGGCCGACCTGACCCTGCAGGATAGGTAAGGTTAGTCTGGCAACAGGGGTAGAGGGGAAGTGCCCATCTCCTTCTAGAAGAGCTAGAGAAGACCCTTTCCAGAGAGACCACCAGGAGAGGAGAGCAGTAGGTGCTGATGATGAAGAATATTTTAATCAGCAGAGAAGGTCAAAATGACAAAGTTCCACGATCAGAGTAAACATATGGGATAAAAAATAAAAAATAAAGAAAAAAGATTTCTTTGAAAGGACTTTTTTATTAAAGGAATTTAATCAAAAGTCCTTTTAAAGAGACAGTTGGCTATTTCAACCAATAGTACAACTCACTGAGAGAATCGCCGCATTATTTATTGGGGTAGAAAGGACCTGGAATGTAGAAAGACCTATTCTGCAGAGGAAAAAATAGAATCATAACAGGCCTCATGCCTTGCACAGCCAGTGGCTAGAATCCCTGCCTCATGAGACCCTGTGCTAGAAGGCCGCGAGAACCATCTCAACTATGTTAGTCTTTCTTGGAAGCCAACAAGTGTTTGCCCAGTTAAGAGCACGGTAACAATCAGTCACGTTATGTTATAATGATTGGCGATATCTTTAAAAGCCTTGTCAAGTTCCTTTTTGAGTAACCTTCACCCACACTTAGAGAAATTTATCTGAGGTTCACCTCTTTGAAATACCTCATTGTTGTTCCACATTTACCATAGCCGAAAAACAAAAACAAAAACAAAAAAAAACTTTTTATTAACAGAGTGTTCAGAAGGGGCGCCACTGTAAACAATGAGAGTTTTCGCTGCCGGGACAATTTTATTTCAGAAACAGCTGAAAGCAATCAGGTCAGACAAAGCCAAGAGCTGGAGGGATTTTTAAAATGACAAAAACCGAACCAAATCTAACCAAAACAAAAATCAAAACCAATGGCCAAGATTTCAAGGTTGCTACTAAAGGTATGACATTCTCCTAAGACATGCGAGTGACTTGATCACTTTATTTATATATTTATATTTGAAGAAGAAGGAACTATTTGATGCAGCAAATCCACGTTGGTTAAAAATTACCAGATATGGGGGCTCCTTGGTGTCTCAGTGGTTTAGGCCTCTGCGTTTGGTTCAGGTCATGATTTCAGGGTCCTGGGTTGGAGCCCCACATCGTGCTCTCTGCTCAGCAGAAAGCCTGCTTCCCCCCTCTCTCTCTGCCTCCCTCTCTAACTACTTGAGATCTGTCTGTCAAATGGGTAAATAAGATCTTTAAAAAAAGAATTACTAGATGTGAAATACATCGAGGGTATGGGAAGGAAAATGATTTCACCTGATCTGACTAGGAAGTGGTTGAAGCCTGAATTAAAGTGCTACAAAAAGAGTAAAGACCTGGGAAATATATGGGGTAAAAATTCCTAGAAAACCAGCAATAATAACTGGCTGCTCTTTATTGATCCAGATCCTGCGGTAGGCAAAGAAGAGCTGGTTTTAGCCAGAGGATGATCTCCGTTTGTCTTCATGATCTGGCATTTCCTACAAGCCAGGCATGGTGCTCGGCACTAGAGCTGCAAATGATGGGGGCCCTCATTGTCCCTTTTCTCTTCTCAGGGGGACAACGGGCATGTCCATGGTGCAGTGTGACAGGCTTTACCACAGGGAGAAAATAGACTGCCAAGGGTAGGTGGGAGCTGGGAAAAGCCACTTAGGAACAGATTTTCAGGGGAGGTGATAGACAAAGCAAAGCGAAGAATGAGGATGAGTGTTTCAAGTTTCAAAGTGCCAGGAGGCAGCACAGTGCATTCGGGAAACTACAGCAAGTTCATGACAACCGACAGCTGATCTGGCAGCATCACCTGGGGATGGAGGCTGAGCCCCGGGGTTAACACTGGGGGTGAGAGGGTTTGTATACTATGGCAAGGAGGTGAGGTACTACACTGTGTGGGCACAGGGAGCTAACGGAGGATTTCAAATATCAGAATCGTAACCATAATAGAGTATTTAATTGCATCCTAGCTTTCATCAAGGGTAAGATGCACTGTAGTTTATGTTCGACTAAGAAAGTGAAATGCTGTCAGTTAAACTAGGATATGTCATCAAGTGCAAGGTGAGTGCCACCTTAACAGATATTAAAATGGGGGGGGGGGGGACAAATCTTAGAACAAGTAAATTGTGGTAGTAAAATAATTAAGAAAGATCCAACACTTGGATCAACTAAAGAAGTGATTATTGCTTACCATGTGCCCCAAAGTATATTAAGTACTAGAACAAGAGACGTGCTCATCTTGATGCCCCGCAGCTGTTAGACCCAAGGTACAGAGGGCAGTAGCCAATGACCAACAGGCCCCAAGTGCCATGTGCAGACTCTAAGAGCAACTGCCTTTGAAAGAGGAAACGATTGAGAGTGGGCTTTCTGAGGTAGAGAATTACTAGCTGGGAAAGTAGGACAATTGACACAGAATCAGAATTCATGCCCTACATGACAGAGTTGGTGAAACTTCCCTTCTCAGAGATCTTGAGGCTCCTCAGAAACGAATTTTTCATTTTGGACAGATCATTCAGGATAAATATGATCTGTTTGAGTTCCTGGTTCTCTCATTAGGACTGTTTCTTAGGCTTCACTGGCACAAGAAAAGGATTTTGATAATCCAGGTAAATCCTGACAAAAGCAAAGCACGGGATCTATGAAAATCTAACCACTCAGAGGAGAACAACAGATAAAGGGCCAGGCCGACCTGACCCTGCAGGATAGATAAGGTTAGTCTGGCAACAGGGGTAGAGGAGAAGTGCCCATCTCCTGCTAGAAGAGCTAGAGAAGACCCTTTCCAGAGAGACCACCAGGAGAGGAGAGCAGTAGGTGCTGATGATGAAGAATATTTTAATCAGCAGAGAATGTCAAAATGACAAAGTTCCACGATCAGAGTAAACATATGGGATAAAAAATAAAAAATAAAGAAAAAAGATTTCTTTGAAAGGACTTTTTTATTAAAGGAATTTAATCAAAAGTCCTTTTAAAGAGACAGTTGGCTATTTAAACCAATAGTACAACTCACTGAGAGAATCGCCGCATTATTTATTGGGGTAGAAAGGACCTGGAATGTAGAAAGACCTATTCTGCAGAGGAAAAAATAGAATCATAACAGGCCTCATGCCTTGCACAGCCAGTGGCTAGAATCCCTGCCTCATGAGACCCTGTGCTAGAAGGCCGCGAGAACCATCTCAACTATGTTAGTCTTTCTTGGAAGCCAACAAGTGTTTGCCCAGTTAAGAGCACGGTAACAATCAGTCACGTTATGTTATAATGATTGTCGATATCTTTCAAAGCCTTGTCAAGTTCCTTTTTGAGTAACCTTCACCCACACTTAGAGAAATTTATATGTGGCTCACATCTTTGAAATACCTCATTGTTGTTCCACATTTACCATAGCCGAAAAACAAAGACAAAAAAAAACTTTTTATTAACAGAGTGTTCAGAAGGGGCGCCACTGTAAACAATGAGAGTTTTCGCTGCCGGGACAATTTTGTTTCAGAAACAGCTGAAAGCATTCAGGTCAGACAGAGCCAAGGGCTGGAGCGATTTTTAAAATGACAAAAACCGAACCAAATCTAACCAAAACAAAAATCAAAACCAATGGCCAAGATTTCAAGGTTGCTACTAAAGGTATGACATTCTCCTAAGACATGCGAGTGACTTGATCACTTTATTTATATATTTATATTTGAAGAAGAAGGAACTATTTGATGCAGCAAATCCACGTTGGTTAAAAATTACCAGATATGGGGGCTCCTGGGTGGCTCAGTGGTTTAGGCCTCTGCCTTCGGCTCAGGTCATGATTTCAGGGTCCTGGGATGGAGCCCCACATCGTGCTCTCTGCTCAGCGGAAAGCCTGCTTCCCCCCCTCTCTCTCTGCCTCCCTCTCTACCTACTTGAGATCTGTCTGTCAAATGGGTAAATAAGATCTTTAAAAAAAGAATTACTAGATGTGAAATACATCGAGGGTATGGGAAGGAAAATGATTTCACCTGATCTGACTAGGAAGTGGTTGAAGCCTGAATTAAAGTGCTACAAAAAGAGTAAAGACCTGGGAAATATATGGGGTAAAAATTCCTAGAAAACCAGCAATAATAACTGGCTGCTCTTTATTGATCCAGATCCTGCGGTAGGCAAAGAAGAGCTGGTTTTAGCCAGAGGATGATCTCCGTTTGTCTTCATGATCTGGCATTTCCTACAAGCCAGGCATGGTGCTCGGCACTAGAGCTGCAAATGATGGGGGCCCTCATTGTCCCTTTTCTCTTCTCAGGGGGACAACGGGCATGTCCATGGTGCAGTGTGACAGGCTTTACCACAGGGAGATAATAGACTGCCAAGGGTAGGTGGGAGCTGGGAAAAGCCACTTAGGAACAGATTTTCACGGGAGGTGATAGACAAATCAAAGCGAAGAATGAGGATGAGTGTTTCAAGTTTCAAAGGGACAGGCGGCAGCACAGTGCATTCGGGAAACTACAGCAAGTTCATGACAACCGACAGCTGATCTGGCAGCATCACCTGGGGATGGAGGCTGAGCCCCGGGGTTAACACTGGGGGTGAGAGGGTTTGTATACTATGGCAAGGAGGTGAGGTACTACACTGTGTGGGCACAGGGAGCTAACGGAGGATTTCAAATATCAGAATCGTAACCATAATAGAGTATTTAATTGCATCCTAGCTTTCATCAAGGGTAAGATGCACTGTAGTTTATGTTCGACTAAGAAAGTGAAATGCTGTCAGTTAAACTAGGATATGTCATCAAGTGCAAGGTGAGTGCCACCTTAACAATATTAAAATGGGGGGGGGGACAAATCTTAGAACAAGTAAATTGTGGTAGTAAAATAATTAAGAAAGATCCAACACTTGGATCAACTAAAGAAGTGATTATTGCTTACCATGTGCCCCAAAGTATATTAAGTACTAGAACAAGAGACGTGCTCATCTTGATGCCCCGCAGCTGTTAGACCCAAGGTACAGAGGGCAGTAGCCAATGACCAACAGGCCCCAAGTGCCATGTGCAGACTCTAAGAGCAACTGCCTTTGAAAGAGGAAACGATTGAGAGTGGGCTTTCTGAGGTAGAGAATTACTAGCTGGGAAAGTAGGACAATTGACACAGAATCAGAATTCATGCCCTACATGACAGAGTTGGTGAAACTTCCCTTCTCAGAGATCTTGAGGCTCCTCGAAACGAATTTTTCATTTTGGACAGATCATTCAGGATAAATATGATCTGTTTGAGTTCCTGGTTCTCTCATTAGGACTGTTTCTTAGGCTTCACTGGCACAAGAAAAGGATTTTGATAATCCAGGTAAATCCTGACAAAAGCAAAGCACGGGATCTATGAAAATCTAACCACTCAGAGGAGAACAACAGATAAAGGGCCAGGCCGACCTGACCCTGCAGGATAGGTAAGGTTAGTCTGGCAACAGGGGTAGAGGGGAAGTGCCCATCTCCTGCTAGAAGAGCTAAAGAATACCCTTTCCAGAGAGACCACCAGGAGAGGAGAGCAGTAGGTGCTGATGATGAAGAATATTTTAATCAGCAGAGAAGGTCAAAATGACAAAGTTCCACGATCAGAGTAAACATATGGGATAAATATAAAAAATAAAGAAAAAAGATTTCTTTGAAAGGACTTTTTTTTAAAGGAATTTAAACAAAAGTCCTTTTAAAGAGATAGTTGGCTGTTTAAACCAATAGTACAACTCACTGAGAGAATCGCCGCATTATTTATTGGGGTAGAAAGGACCTGGAATGTAGAAAGACCTATTCTGCAGAGGAAAAAATAGAATCACTGACAGGCCTCATGCCTTGCACAGCCAGTGGCTAGAATCCCTGCCTCATGAGACCCTGTGCTAGAAGGCCGCTAGAACCATCTCAACTATGTTAGTCTTTCTTGGAAGCCAACAAGTGTTTGCCCAGTTAAGAGCACGGTAACAATCAGTCACGTTATGTTATAATGATTGTCGATATCTTTAAAAGCCTTGTCAAGTTCCTTTTTGAGTAACCTTCACCCACACTTAGAGAAATTTATCTGTGGTTCACCTCTTTGAAATACCTCATTGTTGTTCCACATTTACCATAGCCGAAAAACAAAAACAAAAACAAAAAAAAACTTTTTATTAACAGAGTGTTCAGAAGGGGCGCCACTGTAAACAATGAGAGTTTTCGCTGCCGGGACAATTTTGTTTCAGAAACAGCTGAAAGCATTCAGGTCAGACAGAGCCAAGGGCTGGAGCGATTTTTAAAATGACAAAAACCGAACCAAATCTAACCAAAACAAAAATCAAAACCAATGGCCAAGATTTCAAGGTTGCTACTAAAGGTATGACATTCTCCTAAGACATGCCAGTGACTTGATCACTTTATTTATATATTTATATTTGAAGAAGAAGGAACTATTTGATGCAGCAAATCCACGTTGGTTAAAAATTACCAGATATGGGGGCTCCTGGGTGGCTCAGTGGTTTAGGCCTCTGCCTTCGTCTCAGGTCATGATTTCAGGGTCCTGGGATGGAGCCCCACATCGTGCTATCTGCTCAGCGGAAAGCCTGCTTCCCCCCCTCTCTCTCTGTTTCCCTCTCTACCTACTTGAGATCTGTCTGTCAAATGGGTAAATAAGATCTTTAAAAAAAGAATTACTAGATGTGAAATACATCGAGGGTATGGGAAGGAAAATGATTTCACCTGATCTGACTAGGAAGTGGTTGAAGCCTGAATTAAAGTGCTAGAAAAAGAGTAAAGACCTGGGAAATATATGGGGTAAAAATCCCTAGAAAACCAGTAATAATAACTGGCTGCTCTTTATTGATCCAGATCCTGCGGTAGGCAAAGAAGAGCTGGTTTTAGCCAGAGGATGATCTCCGTTTGTCTTCATGATCTGGCATTTCCTACAAGCCAGGCATGGTGCTCGGCACTAGAGCTGCAAATGATGGGGGCCCTCATTGTCCCTTTTCTCTTCTCAGGGGGACAACGGGCATGTCCATGGTGCAGTGTGACAGGCTTTACCACAGGGAGATAATAGACTGCCAAGGGTAGGTGGGAGCTGGGAAAAGCCACTTAGGAACAGATTTTCAGGGGAGGTGATAGACAAAGCAAAGCGAAGAATGAGGATGAGTGTTTCAAGTTTCAAAGGGTCAGGAGGCAGCACAGTGCATTCGGGAAACTACAGCAAGTTCATGACAACCGACAGCTGATCTGGCAGCATCACCTGGGGATGGAGGCTGAGCCCCGGGGTTAACACTGGGGGTGAGAGGGTTTGTATACTATGGCAAGGAGGTGAGGTACTACACTGTGTGGGCACAGGGAGCTAACGGAGGATTTCAAATATCAGAATCGTAACCATAATAGAGTATTTAATTGCATCCTAGCTTTCATCAAGGGTAAGATGCACTGTAGTTTATGTTCGACTAAGAAAGTGAAATGCTGTCAGTTAAACTAGGATATGTCATCAAGTGCAAGGTGAGTGCCACCTTAACAGATATTAAAATGGGGGGGGGGACAAATCTTAGAACAAGTAAATTGTGGTAGTAAAATAATTAAGAAAGATCCAACACTTGGATCAACTAAAGAAGTGATTATTGCTTACCATGTGCCCCAAAGTATATTAAGTACTAGAACAAGAGACGTGCTCATCTTGATGCCCCGCAGCTGTTAGACCCAAGGTACAGAGGGCAGTAGCCAATGACCAACAGGCCCCAAGTGCCATGTGCAGACTCTAAGAGCAACTGCCTTTGAAAGAGGAAACGATTGAGAGTGGGCTTTCTGAGGTAGAGAATTACTAGCTGGGAAAGTAGGACAATTGACACAGAATCAGAATTCATGCCCTACATGACAGAGTTGGTGAAACTTCCCTTCTCAGAGATCTTGAGGCTCCTCAGAAACGAATTTTTCATTTTGGACAGATCATTCAGGATAAATATGATCTGTTTGAGTTCCTGGTTCTCTCATTAGGACTGTTTCTTAGGCTTCACTGGCACAAGAAAAGGATTTTGATAATCCAGGTAAATCCTGACAAAAGCAAAGCACGGGATCTATGAAAATCTAACCACTCAGAGGAGAACAACAGATAAAGGGCCAGGCCGACCTGACCCTGCAGGATAGGTAAGGTTAGTCTGGCAACAGGGGTAGAGGGGAAGTGCCCATCTCCTGCTAGAAGAGCTAGAGAAGACCCTTTCCAGAGAGACCACCAGGAGAGGAGAGCAGTAGATGCTGATGATGAAGAATATTTTAATCAGCAGAGAAGGTCAAAATGACAAAGTTCCACGATCAGAGTAAACATATGGGATAAAAAATAAAAAATAAAGAAAAAAGATTTCTTTGAAAGGACTTTTTTATTAAAGGAATTTAATCAAAAGTCCTTTTAAAGAGACAGTTGGCTATTTAAACCAATAATACAACTCACTGAGAGAATCGCCGCATTATTTATTGGGGTAGAAAGGACCTGGAATGTAGAAAGACATATTCTGCAGAGGAAAAAATAGAATCACTAACAGGCCTCATGCCTTGCACAGCCAGTGGCTAGAATCCCTGCCTCATGAAACCCTGTGCTAGAAGGCCGCTAGAACCATCTCAACTATGTTAGTCTTTTTTGGAAGCCAACAAGTGTTTGCCCAGTTAATAGCACGGTAACAATAAGTCACGTTATGTTATAATGATTGTCGATATCTTTAAAAGCCTTGTCAAGTTCCTTTTTGAGTAACCTTCACCCACACTTAGAGAAATTCATCTGTGGTTCACCTCTTTGAAATACCTCATTGTTGTTCCACATTTACCATAGCCGAAAAACAAAAACAAAAACAAAAAAAAACTTTTTATTAACAGAGTGTTCAGAAGGGGCGCCACTGTAAACAATGAGAGTTTTCGCTGCCGGGACAATTTTGTTTCAGAAACAGCTGAAAGCATTCAGGTCAGACAGAGCCAAGGGCTGGAGGGATTTTTAAAATGACAAAAACCGAACCAAATCTAACCAAAACAAAAATCAAAACCAATGGCCAAGATTTCAAGGTTGCTACTAAAGGTATGACATTCTCCTAAGACATGCGAGTGACTTGATCACTTTATTTATATATTTATATTAGAAGAAGAAGGAACTATTTGATGCAGCAAATCCACGTTGTTTAAAAATTACCAGATATGGGGGCTCCTGGGTGGCTCAGTGGTTTAGGCCTCTGCCTTCGGCACAGGTCATGATTTCAGGGTCCTGGGATGGAGCCCCACATCGTGCTCTCTGCTCAGCGGAAAGCCTGCTTCCCCCCCTCTCTCTCTGCCTCCCTCTCTACCTACTTGAGATCTGTCTGTCAAATGGGTAAATAAGATCTTTAAAAAAAGAATTACTAGATGTGAAATACATGGAGTGTATCGGAAGGAAAATGATTTCACCTGATCTGACTAGGAAGTGGTTGAAGCTTGAATTAAAGTGCTATAAAAAGAGTAAAGACCTGGGAAATATATGGGGTAAAAATCCCTAGAAAACCAGCAATAATAACTGGCTGCTCTTTATTGATCCAGATCCTGCGGTAGGCAAAGAAGAGCTGGTTTTAGCCAGAGGATGATCTCCGTTTGTCTTCATGATCTGGCATTTCCTACAAGCCAGGCATGGTGCTCGGCACTAGAGCTGCAAATGATGGGGGCCCTCATTGTCCCTTTTCTCTTCTCAGGGGGACAACGGGCATGTCCATGGTGCAGTGTGACAGGCTTTACCACAGGGAGATAATAGACTGCCAAGGGTAGGTGGGAGCTGGGAAAAGCCACTTAGGAACAGATTTTCAGGGGAGGTGATAGACAAAGCAAAGCGAAGAATGAGGATGAGTGTTTCAAGTTTCAAAGGGCCAGGAGGCAGCACAGTGCATTCGGGAAACTACAGCAAGTTCATGACAACCGACAGCTGATCTGGCAGCATCACCTGGGGATGGAGGCTGAGCCCCGGGGTTAACACTGGGGGTGAGAGGGTTTGTATACTATGGCAAGGAGGTGAGGTACTACACTGTGTGGGCACAGGGAGCTAACGGAGGATTTCAAATATCAGAATCGTAACCATAATAGAGTATTTAATTGCATCCTAGCTTTCATCAAGGGTAAGATGCACTGTAGTTTATGTTCGACTAAGAAAGTGAAATGCTGTCAGTTAAACTAGGATATGTCATCAAGTGCAAGGTGAGTGCCACCTTAACAGATATTAAAATGGGGGGGGGACAAATCTTAGAACAAGTAAATTGTGGTAGTAAAATAATTAAGAAAGATCCAACACTTGGATCAACTAAAGAAGTGATTATTGCTTACCATGTGCCCCAAAGTATATTAAGTACTAGAACAAGAGACGTGCTCATCTTGATGCCCCGCAGCTGTTAGACCCAAGGTACAGAGGGCAGTAGCCAATGACCAACAGGCCCCAAGTGCCATGTGCAGACTCTAAGAGCAACTGCCTTTGAAAGAGGAAACGATTGAGAGTGGGCTTTCTGAGGTAGAGAATTACTAGCTGGGAAAGTAGGACAATTGACACAGAATCAGAATTCATGCCCTACATGACAGAGTTGGTGAAACTTCCCTTCTCAGAGATCTTGAGGCTCCTCAGAAACGAATTTTTCATTTTGGACAGATCATTCAGGATAAATATGATCTGTTTGAGTTCCTGGTTCTCTCATTAGGACTGTTTCTTAGGCTTCACTGGCACAAGAAAAGGATTTTGATAATCCAGGTAAATCCTGACAAAAGCAAAGCACGGGATCTATGAAAATCTAACCACTCAGAGGAGAACAACAGATAAAGGGCCAGGCCGACCTGACCCTGCAGGATAGGTAAGGTTAGTCTGGCAACAGGGGTAGAGGGGAAGTGCCCATCTCCTGCTAGAAGAGCTAGAGAAGACCCTTTCCAGAGAGACCACCAGGAGAGGAGAGCAGTAGGTGCTGATGATGAAGAATATTTTAATCAGCAGAGAATGTCAAAATGACAAAGTTCCACGATCAGAGTAAACATATGGGATAAAAAATAAAAAATAAAGGAAAAAGATTTCTTTGAAAGGACTTTTTTATTAAAGGAATTTAATCAAAAGTCCTTTTAAAGAGACAGTTGGATATTTCAACCAAAAGTACAACTCACTGAGAGAATCGCCGCATTATTTATTGGGGTAGAAAGGACCTGGAATGTAGAAAGACCTATTCTGCAGAGGAAAAAATAGAATCATAACAGGCCTCATGCCTTGCACAGCCAGTGGCTAGAATCCCTGCCTCATGAGACCCTGTGCTAGAAGGCCGCTAGAACCATCTCAACTATGTTAGTCTTTCTTGGAAGCCAACAAGTGTTTGCCCAGTTAAGAGCACGGTAACAATCAGTCACGTTATGTTATAATGATTGTCGATATCTTTCAAAGCCTTGTCAAGTTCCTTTTTGAGTAACCTTCACCCACACTTAGAGAAATTTATCTGTGGTTCACCTCTTTGAAATACCTCATTGTTGTTCCACATTTACCATAGCCGAAAAACAAAAACAAAAACAAAAAAAAACTTTTTATTAACAGAGTGTTCAGAAGGGGCGCCACTGTAAACAATGAGAGTTTTCGCTGCCGGGACAATTTTGTTTCAGAAACAGCTGAAAGCATTCAGGTCAGACAGAGCCAAGGGCTGGAGCGATTTTTAAAATGACAAAAACCGAACCAAATCTAACCAAAACAAAAATCAAAACCAATGGCCAAGATTTCAAGGTTGCTACTAAAGGTATGACATTCTCCTAAGACATGCCAGTGACTTGATCACTTTATTTATATATTTATATTTGAAGAAGAAGGAATTATTTGATGCAGCAAATCCACGTTGGTTAAAAATTACCAGATATGGGGGCTCCTGGGTGGCTCAGTGGTTTAGGCCTCTGCCTTCGGCACAGGTCATGATTTCAGGGTCCTGGGATGGAGCCCCACATCGTGCTCTCTGCTCAGCGGAAAGCCTGCTTCCCCCCCTCTCTCTCTGCCTCCCTCTCTACCTACTTGAGATCTGTCTGTCAAATGGGTAAATAAGATCTTTAAAAAAAGAATTACTAGATGTGAAATACATGGAGTGTATGGGAAGGAAAATGATTTCACCTGATCTGACTAGGAAGTGGTTGAAGCTTGAATTAAAGTGCTATAAAAAGAGTAAAGACCTGGGAAATATATGGGGTAAAAATCCCTAGAAAACCAGCAATAATAACTGGCTGCTCTTTATTGATCCAGATCCTGCGGTAGGCAAAGAAGAGCTGGTTTTAGCCAGAGGATGATCTCCGTTTGTCTTCATGATCTGGCATTTCCTACAAGCCAGGCATGGTGCTCGGCACTAGAGCTGCAAATGATGGGGGCCCTCATTGTCCCTTTTCTCTTCTCAGGGGGACAACGGGCATGTCCATGGTGCAGTGTGACAGGCTTTACCACAGGGAGATAATAGACTGCCAAGGGTAGGTGGGAGCTGGGAAAAGCCACTTAGGAACAGATTTTCAGGGGAGGTGATAGACAAAGCAAAGCGAAGAATGAGGATGAGTGTTTCAAGTTTCAAAGGGTCAGGAGGCAGCACAGTGCATTCGGGAAACTACAGCAAGTTCATGACAACCGACAGCTGATCTGGCAGCATCACCTGGGGATGGAGGCTGAGCCCCGGGGTTAACACTGGGGGTGAGAGGGTTTGTATACTATGGCAAGGAGGTGAGGTACTACACTGTGTGGGCACAGGGAGCTAACGGAGGATTTCAAATATCAGAATCGTAACCATAATAGAGTATTTAATTGCATCCTAGCTTTCATCAAGGGTAAGATGCACTGTAGTTTATGTTCGACTAAGAAAGTGAAATGCTGTCAGTTAAACTAGGATATGTCATCAAGTGCAAGGTGAGTGCCACCTTAACAGATATTAAAATGGGGGGGGGGACATATCTTAGAACAAGTAAATTGTGGTAGTAAAATAATTAAGAAAGATCCAACACTTGGATCAACTAAAGAAGTGATTATTGCTTACCATGTGCCCCAAAGTATATTAAGTACTAGAACAAGAGACGTGCTCATCTTGATGCCCCGCAGCTGTTAGACCCAAGGTACAGAGGGCAGTAGCCAATGACCAACAGGCCCCAAGTGCCATGTGCAGACTCTAAGAGCAACTGCCTTTGAAAGAGGAAACGATTGAGAGTGGGCTTTCTGAGGTAGAGAATTACTAGCTGGGAAAGTAGGACAATTGACACAGAATCAGAATTCATGCCCTACATGACAGAGTTGGTGAAACTTCCCTTCTCAGAGATCTTGAGGCTCCTCAGAAACGAATTTTTCATTTTGGACAGATCATTCAGGATAAATATGATCTGTTTGAGTTCCTGGTTCTCTCATTAGGACTGTTTCTTAGGCTTCACTGGCACAAGAAAAGGATTTTGATAATCCAGGTAAATCCTGACAAAAGCAAAGCACGGGATCTATGAAAATCTAACCACTCAGAGGAGAACAACAGATAAAGGGCCAGGCCGACCTGACCCTGCAGGATAGGTAAGGTTAGTCTGGCAACAGGGGTAGAGGGGAAGTGCCCATCTCCTGCTAGAGAAGACCCTTTCCAGAGAGACCACCAGGAGAGGAGAGCAGTAGGTGCTGATGATGAAGAATATTTTAATCAGCAGAGAATGTCAAAATGACAAAGTTCCACGATCAGAGTAAACATATGGGATAAAAAATAAAAAATAAAGGAAAAAGATTTCTTTGAAAGGACTTTTTTATTAAAGGAATTTAATCAAAAGTCCTTTTAAAGAGACAGTTGGATATTTCAACCAAAAGTACAACTCACTGAGAGAATCGCCGCATTATTTATTGGGGTAGAAAGGACCTGGAATGTAGAAAGACCTATTCTGCAGAGGAAAAAATAGAATCATAACAGGCCTCATGCCTTGCACAGCCAGTGGCTAGAATCCCTGCCTCATGAGACCCTGTGCTAGAAGGCCGCTAGAACCATCTCAACTATGTTAGTCTTTCTTGGAAGCCAACAAGTGTTTGCCCAGTTAAGAGCACGGTAACAATCAGTCACGTTATGTTATAATGATTGTCGATATCTTTAAAAGCCTTGTCAAGTTCCTTTTTGAGTAACCTTCACCCACACTTAGAGAAATTTATCTGTGGTTCACCTCTTTGAAATACCTCATTGTTGTTCCACATTTACCATAGCCGAAAAACAAAAACAAAAACAAAAAAAAACTTTTTATTAACAGAGTGTTCAGAAGGGGCGCCACTGTAAACAATGAGAGTTTTCGCTGCCGGGACAATTTTGTTTCAGAAACAGCTGAAAGCATTCAGGTCAGACAGAGCCAAGGGCTGGAGCGATTTTTAAAATGACAAAAACCGAACCAAATCTAACCAAAACAAAAATCAAAACCAATGGCCAAGATTTCAAGGTTGCTACTAAAGGTATGACATTCTCCTAAGACATGCGAGTGACTTGATCACTTTATTTATATATTTATATTTGAAGAAGAAGGAACTATTTGATGCAGCAAATCCACGTTGTTTAAAAATTACCAGATATGGGGGCTCCTGGGTGGCTCAGTGGTTTAGGCCTCTGCCTTCGGCACAGGTCATGATTTCAGGGTCCTGGGATGGAGCCCCACATCGTGCTCTCTGCTCAGCGGAAAGCCTGCTTCCCCCCCTCTCTCTCTGCCTCCCTCTCTACCTACTTGAGATCTGTCTGTCAAATGGGTAAATAAGATCTTTAAAAAAAGAATTACTAGATGTGAAATACATGGAGTGTATGGGAAGGAAAATGATTTCACCTGATCTGACTAGGAAGTGGTTGACGCTTGAATTAAAGTGCTATAAAAAGAGTAAAGACCTGGGAAATATATGGGGTAAAAATCCCTAGAAAACCAGCAATAATAACTGGCTGCTCTTTATTGATCCAGATCCTGCGGTAGGCAAAGAAGAGCTGGTTTTAGCCAGAGGATGATCTCCGTTTGTCTTCATGATCTGGCATTTCCTACAAGCCAGGCATGGTGCTCGGCACTAGAGCTGCAAATGATGGGGGCCCTCATTGTCCCTTTTCTCTTCTCAGGGGGACAACGGGCATGTCCATGGTGCAGTGTGACAGGCTTTACCACAGGGAGATAATAGACTGCCAAGGGTAGGTGGGAGCTGGGAAAAGCCACTTAGGAACAGATTTTCAGGGGAGGTGATAGACAAAGCAAAGCGAAGAATGAGGATGAGTGTTTCAAGTTTCAAAGGGTCAGGAGGCAGCACAGTGCATTCGGGAAACTACAGCAAGTTCATGACAACCGACAGCTGATCTGGCAGCATCACCTGGGGATGGAGGCTGAGCCCCGGGGTTAACACTGGGGGTGAGAGGTTTTGTATACTATGGCAAGGAGGTGAGGTACTACACTGTGTGGGCACAGGGAGCTAACGGAGGATTTCAAATATCAGAATCGTAACCATAATAGAGTATTTAATTGCATCCTAGCTTTCATCAAGGGTAAGATGCACTGTAGTTTATGTTCGACTAAGAAAGTGAAATGCTGTCAGTTAAACTAGGATATGTCATCAAGTGCAAGGTGAGTGCCACCTTAACAGATATTAAAATGGGGGGGGGGGACATATCTTAGAACAAGTAAATTGTGGTAGTAAAATAATTAAGAAAGATCCAACACTTGGATCAACTAAAGAAGTGATTATTGCTTACCATGTGCCCCAAAGTATATTAAGTACTAGAACAAGAGACGTGCTCATCTTGATGCCCCGCAGCTGTTAGACCCAAGGTACAGAGGGCAGTAGCCAATGACCAACAGGCCCCAAGTGCCATGTGCAGACTCTAAGAGCAACTGCCTTTGAAAGAGGAAACGATTGAGAGTGGGCTTTCTGAGGTAGAGAATTACTAGCTGGGAAAGTAGGACAATTGACACAGAATCAGAATTCATGCCCTACATGACAGAGTTGGTGAAACTTCCCTTCTCAGAGATCTTGAGGCTCCTCAGAAACGAATTTTTCATTTTGGACAGATCATTCAGGATAAATATGATCTGTTTGAGTTCCTGGTTCTCTCATTAGGACTGTTTCTTAGGCTTCACTGGCACAAGAAAAGGATTTTGATAATCCAGGTAAATCCTGACAAAAGCAAAGCACGGGATCTATGAAAATCTAACCACTCAGAGGAGAACAACAGATAAAGGGCCAGGCCGACCTGACCCTGCAGGATAGGTAAGGTTAGTCTGGCAACAGGGGTAGAGGGGAAGTGCCCATCTCCTGCTAGAAGAGCTAGAGAAGACCCTTTCCAGAGAGACCACCAGGAGAGGAGAGCAGTAGGTGCTGATGATGAAGAATATTTTAATCAGCAGAGAATGTCAAAATGACAAAGTTCCACGATCAGAGTAAACATATGGGATAAAAAATAAAAAATAAAGGAAAAAGATTTCTTTGAAAGGACTTTTTTATTAAAGGAATTTAATCAAAAGTCCTTTTAAAGAGACAGTTGGATATTTCAACCAAAAGTACAACTCACTGAGAGAATCGCCGCATTATTTATTGGGGTAGAAAGGACCTGGAATGTAGAAAGACCTATTCTGCAGAGGAAAAAATAGAATCATAACAGGCCTCATGCCTTGCACAGCCAGTGGCTAGAATCCCTGCCTCATGAGACCCTGTGCTAGAAGGCCGCTAGAACCATCTCAACTATGTTAGTCTTTCTTGGAAGCCAACAAGTGTTTGCCCAGTTAAGAGCACGGTAACAATCAGTCACGTTATGTTATAATGATTGTCGATATCTTTAAAAGCCTTGTCAAGTTCCTTTTTGAGTAACCTTCACCCACACTTAGAGAAATTTATCTGTGGTTCACCTCTTTGAAATACCTCATTGTTGTTCCACATTTACCATAGCCGAAAAACAAAAACAAAAACAAAAAAAAACTTTTTATTAACAGAGTGTTCAGAAGGGGCGCCACTGTAAACAATGAGAGTTTTCGCTGCCGGGACAATTTTGTTTCAGAAACAGCTGAAAGCATTCAGGTCAGACAGAGCCAAGGGCTGGAGCGATTTTTAAAATGACAAAAACCGAACCAAATCTAACCAAAACAAAAATCAAAACCAATGGCCAAGATTTCAAGGTTGCTACTAAAGGTATGACATTCTCCTAAGACATGCGAGTGACTTGATCACTTTATTTATATATTTATATTTGAAGAAGAAGGAACTATTTGATGCAGCAAATCCACGTTGTTTAAAAATTACCAGATATGGGGGCTCCTGGGTGGCTCAGTGGTTTAGGCCTCTGCCTTCGGCACAGGTCATGATTTCAGGGTCCTGGGATGGAGCCCCACATCGTGCTCTCTGCTCAGCGGAAAGCCTGCTTCCCCCCCTCTCTCTCTGCCTCCCTCTCTACCTACTTGAGATCTGTCTGTCAAATGGGTAAATAAGATCTTTAAAAAAAGAATTACTAGATGTGAAATACATGGAGTGTATGGGAAGGAAAATGATTTCACCTGATCTGACTAGGAAGTGGTTGACGCTTGAATTAAAGTGCTATAAAAAGAGTAAAGACCTGGGAAATATATGGGGTAAAAATCCCTAGAAAACCAGCAATAATAACTGGCTGCTCTTTATTGATCCAGATCCTGCGGTAGGCAAAGAAGAGCTGGTTTTAGCCAGAGGATGATCTCCGTTTGTCTTCATGATCTGGCATTTCCTACAAGCCAGGCATGGTGCTCGGCACTAGAGCTGCAAATGATGGGGGCCCTCATTGTCCCTTTTCTCTTCTCAGGGGGACAACGGGCATGTCCATGGTGCAGTGTGACAGGCTTTACCACAGGGAGATAATAGACTGCCAAGGGTAGGTGGGAGCTGGGAAAAGCCACTTAGGAACAGATTTTCAGGGGAGGTGATAGACAAAGCAAAGCGAAGAATGAGGATGAGTGTTTCAAGTTTCAAAGGGTCAGGAGGCAGCACAGTGCATTCGGGAAACTACAGCAAGTTCATGACAACCGACAGCTGATCTGGCAGCATCACCTGGGGATGGAGGCTGAGCCCCGGGGTTAACACTGGGGGTGAGAGGGTTTGTATACTATGGCAAGGAGGTGAGGTACTACACTGTGTGGGCACAGGGAGCTAACGGAGGATTTCAAATATCAGAATCGTAACCATAATAGAGTATTTAATTGCATCCTAGCTTTCATCAAGGGTAAGATGCACTGTAGTTTATGTTCGACTAAGAAAGTGAAATGCTGTCAGTTAAACTAGGATATGTCATCAAGTGCAAGGTGAGTGCCACCTTAACAGATATTAAAATGGGGGGGGGGACAAATCTTAGAACAAGTAAATTGTGGTAGTAAAATAATTAAGAAAGATCCAACACTTGGATCAACTAAAGAAGTGATTATTGCTTACCATGTGCCCCAAAGTATATTAAGTACTAGAACAAGAGACGTGCTCATCTTGATGCCCCGCAGCTGTTAGACCCAAGGTACAGAGGGCAGTAGCCAATGACCAACAGGCCCCAAGTGCCATGTGCAGACTCTAAGAGCAACTGCCTTTGAAAGAGGAAACGATTGAGAGTGGGCTTTCTGAGGTAGAGAATTACTAGCTGGGAAAGTAGGACAATTGACACAGAATCAGAATTCATGCCCTACATGACAGAGTTGGTGAAACTTCCCTTCTCAGAGATCTTGAGGCTCCTCAGAAACGAATTTTTCATTTTGGACAGATCATTCAGGATAAATATGATCTGTTTGAGTTCCTGGTTCTCTCATTAGGACTGTTTCTTAGGCTTCACTGGCACAAGAAAAGGATTTTGATAATCCAGGTAAATCCTGACAAAAGCAAAGCACGGGATCTATGAAAATCTAACCACTCAGAGGAGAACAACATATAAAGGGCCAGGCCGACCTGACCCTGCAGGATAGGTAAGGTTAGTCTGGCAACAGGGGTAGAGGGGAAGTGCCCATCTCCTGCTAGAAGAGCTAGAGAAGACCCTTTCCAGAGAGACCACCAGGAGAGGAGAGCAGTAGGTGCTGATGATGAAGAATATTTTAATCAGCAGAGAATGTCAAAATGACAAAGTTCCACGATCAGAGTAAACATATGGGATAAAAAATAAAAAATAAAGGAAAAAGATTTCTTTGAAAGGACTTTTTTATTAAAGGAATTTAATCAAAAGTCCTTTTAAAGAGACAGTTGGCTATTTAAACCAATAGTACAACTCACTGAGAGAATCGCCGCATTATTTATTGGGGTAGAAAGGACCTGGAATGTAGAAAGACCTATTCTGCAGAGGAAAAAATAGAATCATAACAGGCCTCATGCCTTGCACAGCCAGTGGCTAGAATCCCTGCCTCATGAGACCCTGTGCTAGAAGGCCGCGAGAACCATCTCAACTATGTTAGTCTTTCTTGGAAGCCAACAAGTGTTTGCCTGGTCAAGAGCACGGTAACAATCAGTCACGTTATGTTATAATGATTGTCGATATCTTTCAAAGCCTTGTCAAGTTCCTTTTTGAGTAACCTTCACCCACACTTAGAGAAATTTATATGTGGCTCACCTCTTTGAAATACCTCATTGTTGTTCCACATTTACCATAGCCGAAAAACAAAAACAAAAACAAGAAAAACTTTTTATTAACAGAGTGTTCAGAAGGGGCTCCACTGTAAACAATGAGAGTTTTCACTGCCGGGACAATTTTGTTTCAGAAACAGCTGAAAGCAATCAGGTCAGACAGAGCCAAGGGCTGGAGGGATTTTTAAAATGACAAAAACCGAACCAAATCTAACCAAAACAAAAATCAAAACCAATGGCCAAGATTTCAAGGTTGCTACTAAAGGTATGACATTCTCCTAAGACATGCGAGTGACTTGATCACTTTATTTATATATTTATATTTGAAGAAGAAGGAACTATTTGATGCAGCAAATCCACGTTGGTTAAAAATTACCAGATATGGGGGCTCCTGGGTGGCTCAGTGGTTTAGGCCTCTGCCTTCGGCTCAGGTCATGATTTCAGGGTCCTGGGATGGAGCCCCACATCGTGCTCTCTGCTCAGCGGAAAGCCTGCTTCCCTCCTCTCTCTCTGCCTCCCTCTCTACCTACTTGAGATCTGTCTGTCAAATGGGTAAATAAGATCTTTAAAAAAAGAATTACTAGATGTGAAATACATCGAGTGTATGGGAAGGAAAATGATTTCACCTGATCTGACTAGGAAATGGTTGAAGCTTGAATTAAAGTGCTATAAAAAGAGTAAAGACCTGGGAAATATATGGGGTAAAAATCCCTAGAAAACTAGCAATAATAACTGGCTGCTCTTTATTGATCCAGATCCTGCGGTAGGCAAAGAAGAGCTGGTTTTAGCCAGAGGATGATCTCCGTTTGTCTTCATGATCTGGCATTTCCTACAAGCCAGGCATGGTGCTCGGCACTAGAGCTGCAAATGATGGGGGCCCTCATTGTCCCTTTTCTCTTCTCAGGGGGACAACGGGCATGTCCATGGTGCAGTGTGACAGGCTTTACCACAGGGAGATAATAGACTGCCAAGGGTAGGTGGGAGCTGGGAAAAGCCACTTAGGAACAGATTTTCAGGGGAGGTGATAGACAAAGCAAAGCGAAGAATGAGGATGAGTGTTTCAAGTTTCAAAGGGCCAGGCGGCAGCACAGTGCATTCGGGAAACTACAGCAAGTTCATGACAACCGACAGCTGATCTGGCAGCATCACCTGGGGATGGAGGCTGAGCCCCGGGGTTAACACTGGGGGTGAGAGGGTTTGTATACTATGGCAAGGAGGTGAGGTACTACACTGTGTGGGCACAGGGAGCTAACGGAGGATTTCAAATATCAGAATCGTAACCATAATAGAGTATTTAATTGCATCCTAGCTTTCATCAAGGGTAAGATGCACTGTAGTTTATGTTCGACTAAGAAAGTGAAATGCTGTCAGTTAAACTAGGATATGTCATCAAGTGCAAGGTGAGTGCCACCTTAACAGATATTAAAATGGGGGGGGGACAAATCTTTGAACAAGTAAATTGTGGTAGTAAAATAATTAAGAAAGAACCAACACTTGGATCAACTAAAGAAGTGATTATTGCTTACCATGTGCCCCAAAGTATATTAAGTACTAGAACAAGAGACGTGCTCATCTTGATGCCCCGCAGCTGTTAGACCCAAGGTACAGAGGGCAGTAGCCAATGACCAACAGGCCCCAAGTGCCATGTGCAGACTCTAAGAGCAACTGCCTTTGAAAGAGGAAACGATTGAGAGTGGGCTTTCTGAGGTAGAGAATTACTAGCTGGGAAAGTAGGACAATTGACACAGAATCAGAATTCATGCCCTACATGACAGAGTTGGTGAAACTTCCCTTCTCAGAGATCTTGAGGCTCCTCAGAAACGAATTTTTCATTTTGGACAGATCATTCAGGATAAATATGATCTGTTTGAGTTCCTGGTTCTCTCATTAGGACTGTTTCTTAGGCTTCACTGGCACAAGAAAAGGATTTTGATAATCCAGGTAAATCCTGACAAAAGCAAAGCACGGGATCTATGAAAATCTAACCACTCAGAGGAGAACAACAGATAAAGGGCCAGGCCGACCTGACCCTGCAGGATAGGTAAGGTTAGTCTGGCAACAGGGGTAGAGGGGAAGTGCCCATCTCCTTCTAGAAGAGCTAGAGAAGACCCTTTCCAGAGAGACCACCAGGAGAGGAGAGCAGTAGGTGCTGATGATGAAGAATATTTTAATCAGCAGAGAAGGTCAAAATGACAAAGTTCCACGATCAGAGTAAACATATGGGATAAAAAATAAAAAATAAAGAAAAAAGATTTCTTTGAAAGGACTTTTTTATTAAAGGAATTTAATCAAAAGTCCTTTTAAAGAGACAGTTGGCTATTTCAACCAATAGTACAACTCACTGAGAGAATCGCCGCATTATTTATTGGGGTAGAAAGGACCTGGAATGTAGAAAGACCTATTCTGCAGAGGAAAAAATAGAATCATAACAGGCCTCATGCCTTGCACAGCCAGTGGCTAGAATCCCTGCCTCATGAGACCCTGTGCTAGAAGGCCGCTAGAACCATCTCAACTATGTTAGTCTTTCTTGGAAGCCAACAAGTGTTTGCCCAGTTAAGAGCACGGTAACAATCAGTCACGTTATGTTATAATGATTGTCGATATCTTTAAAAGCCTTGTCAAGTTCCTTTTTGAGTAACCTTCACCCACACTTAGAGAAATTTATATGTGGCTCACCTCTTTGAAATACCTCATTGTTGTTCCACATTTACCATAGCCGAAAAACAAAAACAAAAACAAAAAAAAACTTTTTATTAACAGAGTGTTCAGAAGGGGCGCCACTGTAAACAATGAGAGTTTTCGCTGCCGGGACAATTTTGTTTCAGAAACAGCTGAAAGCAATCAGGTCAGACAGAGCCAAGAGCTGGAGGGATTTTTAAAAGGACAAAAACCGAACCAAATCTAACCAAAACAAAAATCAAAACCAATGGCCAAGATTTCAAGGTTGCTACTAAAGGTATGACATTCTCCTAAGACATGCGAGTGACTTGATCACTTTATTTATATATTTATATTTGAAGAAGAAGGAACTATTTGATGCAGCAAATCCACGTTGGTTAAAAATTACCAGATATGGGGGCTCCTGGGTGTCTCAGTGGTTTAGGCCTCTGCGTTTGGTTCAGGTCATGATTTCAGGGTCCTGGGTTGGAGCCCCACATCGTGCTCTCTGCTCAGCAGAAAGCCTGCTTCCCCCCTCTCTCTCTGCCTCCCTCTCTAACTACTTGAGATCTGTCTGTCAAATGGGTAAATAAGATCTTTAAAAAAAGAATTACTAGATGTGAAATACATCGAGGGTATGGGAAGGAAAATGATTTCACCTGATCTGACTAGGAAGTGGTTGACGCCTGAATTAAAGTGCTACAAAAAGAGTAAAGACCTGGGAAATATATGGGGTAAAAATTCCTAGAAAACCAGCAATAATAACTGGCTGCTCTTTATTGATCCAGATCCTGCGGTAGGCAAAGAAGAGCTGGTTTTAGCCAGAGGATGATCTCCGTTTGTCTTCATGATCTGGCATTTCCTACAAGCCAGGCATGGTTTCGGCACTAGAGCTGCAAATGATGGGGGCCCTCATTGTCCCTTTTCTCTTCTCAGGGGGACAACGGGCATGTCCATGGTGCAGTGTGACAGGCTTTACCACAGGGAGATAATAGACTGCCAAGGGTAGGTGGGAGCTGGGAAAAGCCACTTAGGAACAGATTTTCAGGGGAGGTGATAGACAAAGCAAAGCGAAGAATGAGGATGAGTGTTTCAAGTTTCAAAGGGCCAGGAGGCAGCACAGTGCATTCGGGAAACTACAGCAAGTTCATGACAACCGACAGCTGATCTGGCAGCATCACCTGGGGATGGAGGCTGAGCCCCGGGGTTAACACTGGGGGTGAGAGGGTTTGTATACTATGGCAAGGAGGTGAGGTACTACACTGTGTGGGCACAGGGAGCTAACGGAGGATTTCAAATATCAGAATCGTAACCATAATAGAGTTTTAATTGCATCCTAGCTTTCATCAAGGGTAAGATGCACTGTAGTTTATGTTCGACTAAGAAAGTGAAATGCTGTCAGTTAAACTAGGATATGTCATCAAGTGCAAGGTGAGTGCCACCTTAACAGATATTAAAATGGGGGGGGGGACAAATCTTAGAACAAGTAAATTGTTGTAGTAAAATAATTAAGAAAGATCCAACACTTGGATCAACTAAAGAAGTGATTATTGCTTACCATGTGCCCCAAAGTATATTAAGTACTAGAACAAGAGACGTGCTCATCTTGATGCCCCGCAGCTGTTAGACCCAAGGTACAGAGGGCAGTAGCCAATGACCAACAGGCCCCAAGTGCCATGTGCAGACTCTAGAGCAACTGCCTTTGAAAGAGGAAACGATTGAGAGTGGGCTTTCTGAGGTAGAGAATTACTAGCTGGGAAAGTAGGACAATTGACACAGAATCAGAATTCATGCCCTACATGACAGAGTTGGTGAAACTTCCCTTCTCAGAGATCTTGAGGCTCCTCAGAAACGAATTTTTCATTTTGGACAGATCATTCAGGATAAATATGATCTGTTTGAGTTCCTGGTTCTCTCATTAGGACTGTTTCTTAGGCTTCACTGGCACAAGAAAAGGATTTTGATAATCCAGGTAAATCCTGACAAAAGCAAAGCACGGGATCTATGAAAATCTAACCACTCAGAGGAGAACAACAGATAAAGGGCCAGGCCGACCTGACCCTGCAGGATAGGTAAGGTTAGTCTGGCAACAGGGGTAGAGGAGAAGTGCCCATCTCCTGCTAGAAGAGCTAGAGAAGACCCTTTCCAGAGAGACCACCAGGAGAGGAGAGCAGTAGGTGCTGATGATGAAGAATATTTTAATCAGCAGAGAATGTCAAAATGACAAAGTTCCACGATCAGAGTAAACATATGGGATAAAAAATAAAAAATAAAGGAAAAAGATTTCTTTGAAAGGACTTTTTTATTAAAGGAATTTAATCAAAAGTCCTTTTAAAGAGACAGTTGGCTATTTAAACCAATAGTACAACTCACTGAGAGAATCGCCGCATTATTTATTGGGGTAGAAAGGACCTGGAATGTAGAAAGACCTATTCTGCAGAGGAAAAAATAGAATCATAACAGGCCTCATGCCTTGCACAGCCAGTGGCTAGAATCCCTGCCTCATGAGACCCTGTGCTAGAAGGCCGCGAGAACCATCTCAACTATGTTAGTCTTTCTTGGAAGCCAACAAGTGTTTGCCCAGTTAAGAGCACGGTAACAATCAGTCACGTTATGTTATAATGATTGTCGATATCTTTCAAAGCCTTGTCAAGTTCCTTTTTGAGTAACCTTCACCCACACTTAGAGAAATTTATATGTGGCTCACCTCTTTGAAATACCTCATTGTTGTTCCACATTTACCATAGCCGAAAAACAAAGACAAAAAAAAACTTTTTATTAACAGAGTGTTCAGAAGGGGCGCC
Source organism: Mustela nivalis (assembly GCF_964662115.1). NCBI lineage: Eukaryota > Metazoa > Chordata > Mammalia > Carnivora > Mustelidae > Mustela > Mustela nivalis. Next base: position 335,315 of record NW_028136282.1, on the reverse strand, counting down.
ACTGTAAACAATGAGAGTTTTCGCTGCCGGGACAATTTTGTTTCAGAAACAGCTGAAAGCATTCAGGTCAGACAGAGCCAAGGGCTGGAGCGGTTTTTAAAATGACAAAAACCGAACCAAATCTAACCAAAACAAAAATCAAAACCAATGGCCAAGATTTCAAGGTTGCTACTAAAGGTATGACATTCTCCTAAGACATGCGAGTGACTTGATCACTTTATTTATATATTTATATTTGAAGAAGAAGGAACTATTTGATGCAGCAAATCCACGTTGGTTAAAAATTACCAGATATGGGGGCTCCTGGGTGGCTCAGTGGTTTAGGCCTCTGCCTTCGGCTCAGGTCATGATTTCAGGGTCCTGGGATGGAGCCCCACATCGTGCTCTCTGCTCAGCGGAAAGCCTGCTTCCCCCCCTCTCTCTCTGCCTCCCTCTCTACCTACTTGAGATCTGTCTGTCAAATGGGTAAATAAGATCTTTAAAAAAAGAATTACTAGATGTGAAATACATGGAGTGTATGGGAAGGAAAATGATTTCACCTGATCTGACTAGGAAGTGGTTGACGCCTGAATTAAAGTGCTATAAAAAGAGTAAAGACCTGGGAAATATATGGGGTAAAAATCCCTAGAAAACCAGCAATAATAACTGGCTGCTCTTTATTGATCCAGATCCTGCGGTAGGCAAAGAAGAGCTGGTTTTAGCCAGAGGATGATCTCCGTTTGTCTTCATGATCTGGCATTTCCTACAAGCCAGGCATGGTGCTCGGCACTAGAGCTGCAAATGATGGGGGCCCTCATTGTCCCTTTTCTCTTCTCAGGGGGACAACGGGCATGTCCATGGTGCAGTGTGACAGGCTTTACCACAGGGAGATAATAGACTGCCAAGGGTAGGTGGGAGCTGGGAAAAGCCACTTAGGAACAGATTTTCAGGGGAGGTGATAGACAAAGCAAAGCGAAGAATGAGGATGAGTGTTTCAAGTTTCAAAGGGCCAGGAGGCAGCACAGTGCATTCGGGAAACTACAGCAAGTTCATGACAACCGACAGCTGATCTGGCAGCATCACCTGGGGATGGAGGCTGAGCCCCGGGGTTAACACTGGGGGTGAGAGGGTTTGTATACTATGGCAAGGAGGTGAGGTACTACACTGTGTGGGCACAGGGAGCTAACGGAGGATTTCAAATATCAGAATCGTAACCATAATAGAGTATTTAATTGCATCCTAGCTTTCATCAAGGGTAAGATGCACTGTAGTTTATGTTCGACTAAGAAAGTGAAATGCTGTCAGTTAAACTAGGATATGTCATCAAGTGCAAGGTGAGTGCCACCTTAACAGATATTAAAATGGGGTGGGGGGGACAAATCTTAGAACAAGTAAATTGTGGTAGTAAAATAATTAAGAAAGATCCAACACTTGGATCAACTAAAGAAGTGATTATTGCTTACCATGTGCCCCAAAGTATATTAAGTACTAGAACAAGAGACGTGCTCATCTTGATGCCCCGCAGCTGTTAGACCCAAGGTACAGAGGGCAGTAGCCAATGACCAACAGGCCCCAAGTGCCATGTGCAGACTCTAAGAGCAACTGCCTTTGAAAGAGGAAACGATTGAGAGTGGGCTTTCTGAGGTAGAGAATTACTAGCTGGGAAAGTAGGACAATTGACACAGAATCAGAATTCATGCCCTACATGACAGAGTTGGTGAAACTTCCCTTCTCAGAGATCTTAAGGCTCCTCAGAAACGAATTTTTCATTTTGGACAGATCATTCAGGATAAATATGATCTGTTTGAGTTCCTGGTTCTCTCATTAGGACTGTTTCTTAGGCTTCACTGGCACAAGAAAAGGATTTTGATAATCCAGGTAAATCCTGACAAAAGCAAAGCACGGGATCTATGAAAATCTAACCACTCAGAGGAGAACAACAGATAAAGGGCCAGGCCGACCTGACCCTGCAGGATAGGTAAGGTTAGTCTGGCAACAGGGGTAGAGTGGAAGTGCCCATCTCCTTCTAGAAGAGCTAGAGAAAACCCTTTCCAGAGAGACCACCAGGAGAGGAGAGCAGTAGGTGCTGATGATGAAGAATATTTTAATCAGCAGAAAAGGTCAAAATGACAAAGTTCCACGATCAGAGTAAACATATGGGATAAAAAATAAAAAATAAAGAAAAAAGATTTCTTTGAAAGGACTTTTTTATTAAAGGAATTTAATCAAAAGTCCTTTTAAAGAGACAGTTGGCTATTTAAACCAATAATACAACTCACTGAGAGAATCGCCGCATTATTTATTGGGGTAGAAAGGACCTGGAATGTAGAAAGACCTATTCTGCAGAGGAAAAAATAGAATCACTAACAGGCCTCATGCCTTGCACAGCCAGTGGCTAGAATCCCTGCCTCATGAGACCCTGTGCTAGAAGGCCGCTAGAACCATCTCAACTATGTTAGTCTTTCTTGGAAGCCAACAAGGGTTTGCCCAGTTAAGAGAACGGTAACAATCAGTCACGTTATGTTATAATGATTGTCGATATCTTTAAAAGCCTTGTCAAGTTCCTTTTTGAGTAACCTTCACCCACACTTAGAGAAATTTATCTGTGGTTCACCTCTTTGAAATACCTCATTGTTGTTCCACATTTACCATAGCCGAAAAACAAAAACAAAAACAAAAAAAAACTTTTTATTAACAGAGTGTTCAGAAGGGGCGCCACTGTAAACAATGAGAGTTTTCGCTGCCGGGACAATTTTGTTTCAGAAACAGCTGAAAGCATTCAGGTCAGACAGAGCCAAGGGCTGGAGGGATTTTTAAAATGACAAAAACCGAACCAAATCTAACCAAAACAAAAATCAAAACCAATGGCCAAGATTTCAAGGTTGCTACTAAAGGTATGACATTCTCCTAAGACATGCGAGTGACTTGATCACTTTATTTATATATTTATATTTGAAGAAGAAGGAACTATTTGATGCAGCAAATCCACGTTGGTTAAAAATTACCAGATATGGGGGCTCCTGGGTGGCTCAGTGGTTTAGGCCTCTGCCTTCGGCACAGGTCATGATTTCAGGGTCCTGGGATGGAGCCCCACATCGTGCTCTCTGCTCAGCGGAAAGCCTGCTTCCCCCCCTCTCTCTCTGCCTCCCTCTCTACCTACTTGAGATCTGTCTGTCAAATGGGTAAATAAGATCTTTAAAAAAAGAATTACTAGATGTGAAATACATGGAGTGTATGGGAAGGAAAATGATTTCACCTGATCTGACTAGGAAGTGGTTGAAGCTTGAATTAAAGTGCTATAAAAAGAGTAAAGACCTGGGAAATATATGGGGTAAAAATCCCTAGAAAACCAGCGATAATAACTGGCTGCTCTTTATTGATCCAGATCCTGCGGTAGGCAAAGAAGAGCTGGTTTTAGCCAGAGGATGATCTCCGTTTGTCTTCATGATCTGGCATTTCCTACAAGCCAGGCATGGTGCTCGGCACTAGAGCTGCAAATGATGGGGGCCCTCATTGTCCCTTTTCTCTTCTCAGGGGGACAACGGGCATGTCCATGGTGCAGTGTGACAGGCTTTACCACAGGGAGATAATAGACTGCCAAGGGTAGGTGGGAGCTGGGAAAAGCCACTTAGGAACAGATTTTCAGGGGAGGTGATAGACAAAGCAAAGCGAAGAATGAGGATGAGTGTTTCAAGTTTCAAAGGGCCAGGAGGCAGCACAGTGCATTCGGGAAACTACAGCAAGTTCATGACAACCGACAGCTGATCTGGCAGCATCACCTGGGGATGGAGGCTGAGCCCCGGGGTTAACACTGGGGGTGAGAGGGTTTGTATACTATGGCAAGGAGGTGAGGTACTACACTGTGTGGGCACAGGGAGCTAACGGAGGATTTCAAATATCAGAATCGTAACCATAATAGAGTATTTAATTGCATCCTAGCTTTCATCAAGGGTAAGATGCACTGTAGTTTATGTTCGACTAAGAAAGTGAAATGCTGTCAGTTAAACTAGGATATGTCATCAAGTGCAAGGTGAGTGCCACCTTAACAGATATTAAAATGGGGTGGGGGGGACAAAACTTAGAACAAGTAAATTGTGGTAGTAAAATAATTAAGAAAGATCCAACACTTGGATCAACTAAAGAAGTGATTATTGCTTACCATGTGCCCCAAAGTATATTAAGTACTAGAACAAGAGACGTGCTCATCTTGATGCCCCGCAGCTGTTAGACCCAAGGTACAGAGGGCAGTAGCCAATGACCAACAGGCCCCAAGTGCCATGTGCAGACTCTAAGAGCAACTGCCTTTGAAAGAGGAAACGATTGAGAGTGGGCTTTCTGAGGTAGAGAATTACTAGCTGGGAAAGTAGGACAATTGACACAGAATCAGAATTCATGCCCTACATGACAGAGTTGGTGAAACTTCCCTTCTCAGAGATCTTGAGGCTCCTCAGAAACGAATTTTTCATTTTGGACAGATCATTCAGGATAAATATGATCTGTTTGAGTTCCTGGTTCTCTCATTAGGACTGTTTCTTAGGCTTCACTGGCACAAGAAAAGGATTTTGATAATCCAGGTAAATCCTGACAAAAGCAAAGCACGGGATCTATGAAAATCTAACCACTCAGAGGAGAACAACAGATAAAGGGCCAGGCCGACCTGACCCTGCAGGATAGGTAAGGTTAGTCTGGCAACAGGGGTAGAGGGGAAGTGCCCATCTCCTGCTAGAAGAGCTAGAGAAAACCCTTTCCAGAGAGACCACCAGGAGAGGAGAGCAGTAGGTGCTGATGATGAAGAATATTTTAATCAGCAGAGAAGGTCAAAATGACAAAGTTCCACGATCAGAGTAAACATATGGGATAAAAAATAAAAAATAAAGAAAAAAGATTTCTTTGAAAGGACTTTTTTATTAAAGGAATTTAATCAAAAGTCCTTTTAAAGAGACAGTTGGCTATTTAAACCAATAATACAACTCACTGAGAGAATCGCCGCATTATTTATTGGGGTAGAAAGGACCTGGAATGTAGAAAGACCTATTCTGCAGAGGAAAAAATAGAATCACTAACAGGCCTCATGCCTTGCACAGCCAGTGGCTAGAATCCCTGCCTCATGAGACCCTGTGCTAGAAGGCCGCTAGAACCATCTCAACTATGTTAGTCTTTCTTGGAAGCCAACAAGGGTTTGCCCAGTTAATAGCACGGTAACAATCAGTCACGTTATGTTATAATGATTGTCGATATCTTTAAAAGCCTTGTCAAGTTCCTTTTTGAGTAACCTTCACCCACACTTAGAGAAATTTATCTGTGGTTCACCTCTTTGAAATACCTCATTGTTGTTCCACATTTACCATAGCCGAAAAACAAAAACAAAAACAAAAAAAAACTTTTTATTAACAGAGTGTTCAGAAGGGGCGCCACTGTAAACAATGAGAGTTTTCGCTGCCGGGACAATTTTGTTTCAGAAACAGCTGAAAGCATTCAGGTCAGACAGAGCCAAGGGCTGGAGGGATTTTTAAAATGACAAAAACCGAACCAAATCTAACCAAAACAAAAATCAAAACCAATGGCCAAGATTTCAAGGTTGCTACTAAAGGTATGACATTCTCCTAAGACATGCGAGTGACTTGATCACTTTATTTATATATTTATATTTGAAGAAGAAGGAACTATTTGATGCAGCAAATCCACGTTGGTTAAAAATTCCCAGATATGGGGGCTCCTGGGTGGCTCAGTGGTTTAGGCCTCTGCCTTCGGCACAGGTCATGATTTCAGGGTCCTGGGATGGAGCCCCACATCGTGCTCTCTGCTCAGCGGAAAGCCTGCTTCCCCCCCTCTCTCTCTGCCTCCCTCTCTACCTACTTGAGATCTGTCTGTCAAATGGGTAAATAAGATCTTTAAAAAAAGAATTACTAGATGTGAAATACATGGAGTGTATGGGAAGGAAAATGATTTCACCTGATCTGACTAGGAAGTGGTTGAAGCTTGAATTAAAGTGCTATAAAAAGAGTAAAGACCTGGGAAATATATGGGGTAAAAATCCCTAGAAAACCAGCAATAATAACTGGCTGCTCTTTATTGATCCAGATCCTGCGGTAGGCAAAGAAGAGCTGGTTTTAGCCAGAGGATGATCTCCGTTTGTCTTCATGATCTGGCATTTCCTACAAGCCAGGCATGGTGCTCGGCACTAGAGCTGCAAATGATGGGGGCCCTCATTGTCCCTTTTCTCTTCTCAGGGGGACAACGGGCATGTCCATGGTGCAGTGTGACAGGCTTTACCACAGGGAGATAATAGACTGCCAAGGGTAGGTGGGAGCTGGGAAAAGCCACTTAGGAACAGATTTTCAGGGGAGGTGATAGACAAAGCAAAGCGAAGAATGAGGATGAGTGTTTCAAGTTTCAAAGGGCCAGGAGGCAGCACAGTGCATTCGGGAAACTACAGCAAGTTCATGACAACCGACAGCTGATCTGGCAGCATCACCTGGGGATGGAGGCTGAGCCCCGGGGTTAACACTGGGGGTGAGAGGGTTTGTATACTATGGCAAGGAGGTGAGGTACTACACTGTGTGGGCACAGGGAGCTAACGGAGGATTTCAAATATCAGAATCGTAACCATAATAGAGTATTTAATTGCATCCTAGCTTTCATCAAGGGTAAGATGCACTGTAGTTTATGTTCGACTAAGAAAGTGAAATGCTGTCAGTTAAACTAGGATATGTCATCAAGTGCAAGGTGAGTGCCACCTTAACAGATATTAAAATGGGGGGGGCGGACAAATCTTAGAACAAGTAAATTGTTGTAGTAAAATAATTAAGAAAGATCCAACACTTGGATCAACTAAAGAAGTGATTATTGCTTACCATGTGCCCCAAAGTATATTAAGTACTAGAACAAGAGACGTGCTCATCTTGATGCCCCGCAGCTGTTAGACCCAAGGTACAGAGGGCAGTAGCCAATGACCAACAGGCCCCAAGTGCCATGTGCAGACTCTAAGAGCAACTGCCTTTGAAAGAGGAAACGATTGAGAGTGGGCTTTCTGAGGTAGAGAATTACTAGCTGGGAAAGTAGGACAATTGACACAGAATCAGAATTCATGCCCTACATGACAGAGTTGGTGAAACTTCCCTTCTCAGAGATCTTGAGGCTCCTCAGAAACGAATTTTTCATTTTGGACAGATCATTCAGGATAAATATGATCTGTTTGAGTTCCTGGTTCTCTCATTAGGACTGTTTCTTAGGCTTCACTGGCACAAGAAAAGGATTTTGATAATCCAGGTAAATCCTGACAAAAGCAAAGCACGGGATCTATGAAAATCTAACCACTCAGAGGAGAACAACAGATAAAGGGCCAGGCCGACCTGACCCTACAGGATAGGTAAGGTTAGTCTGGCAACAGGGGTAGAGGGGAAGTGCCCATCTCCTGCTAGAAGAGCTAGAGAAGACCCTTTCCAGAGAGACCACCAGGAGAGGAGAGCAGTAGGTGCTGATGATGAAGAATATTTTAATCAGCAGAGAATGTCAAAATGACAAAGTTCCACGATCAGAGTAAACATATGGGATAAAAAATAAAAAATAAAGAAAAAAGATTTCTTTGAAAGGACTTTTTTATTAAAGGAATTTAATCAAAAGTCCTTTTAAAGAGACAGTTGGCTATTTCAACCAATAGTACAACTCACTGAGAGAATCGCCGCATTATTTATTGGGGTAGAAAGGACCTGGAATGTAGAAAGACCTATTCTGCAGAGGAAAAAATAGAATCACTAACAGGCCTCATGCCTTGCACAGCCAGTGGCTAGAATCCCTGCCTCATGAGACCCTGTGCTAGAAGGCCGCTAGAACCATCTCAACTATGTTAGTCTTTCTTGGAAGCCAACAAGTGTTTGCCCAGTTAAGAGCACGGTAACAATCAGTCACGTTATGTTATAATGATTGTCGATATCTTTAAAAGCCTTGTCAAGTTCCTTTTTGAGTAACCTTCACCCACACTTAGAGAAATTTATCTGTGGTTCACCTCTTTGAAATACCTCATTGTTGTTCCACATTTACCATAGCCGAAAAACAAAAACAAAAACAAAAAAAAACTTTTTATTAACAGAGTGTTCAGAAGGGGCGCCACTGTAAACAATGAGAGTTTTCGCTGCCGGGACAATTTTGTTTCAGAAACAGCTGAAAGCATTCAGGTCAGACAGAGCCAAGGGCTGGAGGGATTTTTAAAATGACAAAAACCGAACCAAATCTAACCAAAACAAAAATCAAAACCAATGGCCAAGATTTCAAGGTTGCTACTAAAGGTATGACATTCTCCTAAGACATGCGAGTGACTTGATCACTTTATTTATATATTTATATTTGAAGAAGAAGGAACTATTTGATGCAGCAAATCCACGTTGGTTAAAAATTACCAGATATGGGGGCTCCTGGGTGGCTCAGTGGTTTAGGCCTCTGCCTTCGGCACAGGTCATGATTTCAGGGTCCTGGGATGGAGCCCCACATCGTGCTCTCTGCTCAGCGGAAAGCCTGCTTCCCCCCCTCTCTCTCTGCCTCCCTCTCTACCTACTTGAGATCTGTCTGTCAAATGGGTAAATAAGATCTTTAAAAAAAGAATTACTAGATGTGAAATACATGGAGTGTATGGGAAGGAAAATGATTTCACCTGATCTGACTAGGAAGTGGTTGACGCTTGAATTAAAGTGCTATAAAAAGAGTAAAGACCTGGGAAATATATGGGGTAAAAATCCCTAGAAAACCAGCAATAATAACTGGCTGCTCTTTATTGATCCAGATCCTGCGGTAGGCAAAGAAGAGCTGGTTTTAGCCAGAGGATGATCTCCGTTTGTCTTCATGATCTGGCATTTCCTACAAGCCAGGCATGGTGCTCGGCACTAGAGCTGCAAATGATGGGGGCCCTCATTGTCCCTTTTCTCTTCTCAGGGGGACAACGGGCATGTCCATGGTGCAGTGTGACAGGCTTTACCACAGGGAGATAATAGACTGCCAAGGGTAGGTGGGAGCTGGGAAAAGCCACTTAGGAACAGATTTTCAGGGGAGGTGATAGACAAAGCAAAGCGAAGAATGAGGATGAGTGTTTCAAGTTTCAAAGGGCCAGGAGGCAGCACAGTGCATTCGGGAAACTACAGCAAGTTCATGACAACCGACAGCTGATCTGGCAGCATCACCTGGGGATGGAGGCTGAGCCCCGGGGTTAACACTGGGGGTGAGAGGGTTTGTATACTATGGCAAGGAGGTGAGGTACTACACTGTGTGGGCACAGGGAGCTAACGGAGGATTTCAAATATCAGAATCGTAACCATAATAGAGTATTTAATTGCATCCTAGCTTTCATCAAGGGTAAGATGCACTGTAGTTTATTTTCGACTAAGAAAGTGAAATGCTGTCAGTTAAACTAGGATATGTCATCAAGTGCAAGGTGAGTGCCACCTTAACAGATATTAAAATGGGGGGGGGGACAAATCTTAGAACAAGTAAATTGTTGTAGTAAAATAATTAAGAAAGATCCAACACTTGGATCAACTAAAGAAGTGATTATTGCTTACCATGTGCCCCAAAGTATATTAAGTACTAGAACAAGAGACGTGCTCATCTTGATGCCCCGCAGCTGTTAGACCCAAGGTACAGAGGGCAGTAGCCAATGACCAACAGGCCCCAAGTGCCATGTGCAGACTCTAAGAGCAACTGCCTTTGAAAGAGGAAACGATTGAGAGTGGGCTTTCTGAGGTAGAGAATTACTAGCTGGGAAAGTAGGACAATTGACACAGAATCAGAATTCATGCCCTACATGACAGAGTTGGTGAAACTTCCCTTCTCAGAGATCTTGAGGCTCCTCAGAAACGAATTTTTCATTTTGGACAGATCATTCAGGATAAATATGATCTGTTTGAGTTCCTGGTTCTCTCATTAGGACTGTTTCTTAGGCTTCACTGGCACAAGAAAAGGATTTTGTTAATCCAGGTAAATCCTGACAAAAGCAAAGCACGGGATCTATGAAAATCTAACCACTCAGAGGAGAACAACAGATAAAGGGCCAGGCCGACCTGACCCTGCAGGATAGGTAAGGTTAGTCTGGCAACAGGGGTAGAGTGGAAGTGCCCATCTCCTGCTAGAAGAGCTAGAGAAAACCCTTTCCAGAGAGACCACCAGGAGAGGAGAGCAGTAGGTGCTGATGATGAAGAATATTTTAATCAGCAGAAAAGGTCAAAATGACAAAGTTCCACGATCAGAGTAAACATATGGGATAAAAAATAAAAAATAAAGAAAAAAGATTTCTTTGAAAGGACTTTTTTATTAAAGGAATTTAATCAAAAGTCCTTTTAAAGAGACAGTTGGCTATTTAAACCAATAATACAACTCACTGAGAGAATCGCCGCATTATTTATTGGGGTAGAAAGGACCTGGAATGTAGAAAGACCTATTCTGCAGAGGAAAAAATAGAATCACTAACAGGCCTCATGCCTTGCACAGCCAGTGGCTAGAATCCCTGCCTCATGAGACCCTGTGCTAGAAGGCCGCTAGAACCATCTCAACTATGTTAGTCTTTTTTGGAAGCCAACAAGTGTTTGCCCAGTTAATAGCACGGTAACAATCAGTCACGTTATGTTATAATGATTGTCGATATCTTTAAAAGCCTTGTCAAGTTCCTTTTTGGGTAACCTTCACCCACACTTAGAGAAATTTATCTGTGGTTCACCTCTTTGAAATACCTCATTGTTGTTCCACATTTACCATAGCCGAAAAACAAAAACAAAAACAAAAAAAAACTTTTTATTAACAGAGTGTTCAGAAGGGGCGCCACTGTAAACAATGAGAGTTTTCGCTGCCGGGACAATTTTGTTTCAGAAACAGCTGAAAGCATTCAGGTCAGACAGAGCCAAGGGCTGGAGGGATTTTTAAAATGACAAAAACCGAACCAAATCTAACCAAAACAAAAATCAAAACCAATGGCCAAGATTTCAAGGTTGCTACTAAAGGTATGACATTCTCCTAAGACATGCGAGTGACTTGATCACTTTATTTATATATTTATATTTGAAGAAGAAGGAACTATTTGATGCAGCAAATCCACGTTGGTTAAAAATTACCAGATATGGGGGCTCCTGGGTGGCTCAGTGGTTTAGGCCTCTGCCTTCGGCACAGGTCATGATTTCAGGGTCCTGGGATGGAGCCCCACATCGTGCTCTCTGCTCAGCGGAAAGCCTGCTTCCCCCCCTCTCTCTCTGCCTCCCTCTCTACCTACTTGAGATCTGTCTGTCAAATGGGTAAATAAGATCTTTAAAAAAAGAATTACTAGATGTGAAATACATGGAGTGTATGGGAAGGAAAATGATTTCACCTGATCTGACTAGGAAGTGGTTGACGCTTGAATTAAAGTGCTATAAAAAGAGTAAAGACCTGGGAAATATATGGGGTAAAAATCCCTAGAAAACCAGCAATAATAACTGGCTGCTCTTTATTGATCCAGATCCTGCGGTAGGCAAAGAAGAGCTGGTTTTAGCCAGAGGATGATCTCCGTTTGTCTTCATGATCTGGCATTTCCTACAAGCCAGGCATGGTGCTCGGCACTAGAGCTGCAAATGATGGGGGCCCTCATTGTCCCTTTTCTCTTCTCAGGGGAACAACGGGCATGTCCATGGTGCAGTGTGACAGGCTTTACCACAGGGAGATAATAGACTGCCAAGGGTAGGTGGGAGCTGGGAAAAGCCACTTAGGAACAGATTTTCAGGGGAGGTGATAGACAAAGCAAAGCGAAGAATGAGGATGAGTGTTTCAAGTTTCAAAGGGCCAGGAGGCAGCACAGTGCATTCGGGAAACTACAGCAAGTTCATGACAACCGACAGCTGATCTGGCAGCATCACCTGGGGATGGAGGCTGAGCCCCGGGGTTAACACTGGGGGTGAGAGGGTTTGTATACTATGGCAAAGAGGTGAGGTACTACACTGTGTGGGCACAGGGAGCTAACGGAGGATTTCATATATCAGAATCGTAACCATAATAGAGTATTTAATTGCATCCTAGCTTTCATCAAGGGTAAGATGCACTGTAGTTTATGTTCGACTAAGAAAGTGAAATGCTGTCAGTTAAACTAGGATATGTCATCAAGTGCAAGGTGAGTGCCACCTTAACAGATATTAAAATGGGGTGGGGGGGACAAATCTTAGAACAAGTAAATTGTGGTAGTAAAATAATTAAGAAAGATCCAACACTTGGATCAACTAAAGAAGTGATTATTGCTTACCATGTGCCCCAAAGTATATTAAGTACTAGAACAAGAGACGTGCTCATCTTGATGCCCCGCAGCTGTTAGACCCAAGGTACAGAGGGCAGTAGCCAATGACCAACAGGCCCCAAGTGCCATGTGCAGACTCTAAGAGCAACTGCCTTTGAAAGAGGAAACGATTGAGAGTGGGCTTTCTGAGGTAGAGAATTACTAGCTGGGAAAGTAGGACAATTGACACAGAATCAGAATTCATGCCCTACATGACAGAGTTGGTGAAACTTCCCTTCTCAGAGATCTTGAGGCTCCTCAGAAACGAATTTTTCATTTTGGACAGATCATTCAGGATAAATATGATCTGTTTGAGTTCCTGGTTCTCTCATTAGGACTGTTTCTTAGGCTTCACTGGCACAAGAAAAGGATTTTGATAATCCAGGTAAATCCTGACAAAAGCAAAGCACGGGATCTATGAAAATCTAACCACTCAGAGGAGAACAACAGATAAAGGGCCAGGCCGACCTGACCCTGCAGGATAGGTAAGGTTAGTCTGGCAACAGGGGTAGAGGGGAAGTGCCCATCTCCTGCTAGAAGAGCTAGAGAAGACCCTTTCCAGAGAGACCACCAGGAGAGGAGAGCAGTAGGTGCTGATGATGAAGAATATTTTAATCAGCAGAGAATGTCAAAATGACAAAGTTCCACGATCAGAGTAAACATATGGGATAAAAAATAAAAAATAAAGAAAAAAGATTTCTTTGAAAGGACTTTTTTATTAAAGGAATTTAATCAAAAGTCCTTTTAAAGAGACAGTTGGCTATTTAAACCAATAGTACAACTCACTGAGAGAATCGCCGCATTATTTATTGGGGTAGAAAGGACCTGGAATGTAGAAAGACCTATTCTGCAGAGGAAAAAATAGAATCACTAACAGGCCTCATGCCTTGCACAGCCAGTGGCTAGAATCCCTGCCTCATGAGACCCTGTGCTAGAAGGCCGCTAGAACCATCTCAACTATGTTAGTCTTTCTTGGAAGCCAACAAGTGTTTGCCCAGTTAAGAGAACGGTAACAATCAGTCACGTTATGTTATAATGATTGTCGATATCTTTAAAAGCCTTGTCAAGTTCCTTTTTGAGTAACCTTCACCCACACTTAGAGAAATTTATCTGTGGTTCACCTCTTTGAAATACCTCATTGTTGTTCCACATTTACCATAGCCGAAAAACAAAAACAAAAACAAAAAAAAACTTTTTATTAACAGAGTGTTCAGAAGGGGCGCCACTGTAAACAATGAGAGTTTTCGCTGCCGGGACAATTTTGTTTCAGAAACAGCTGAAAGCATTCAGGTCAGACAGAGCCAAGGGCTGGAGGGATTTTTAAAAGGACAAAAACCGAACCAAATCTAACCAAAACAAAAATCAAAACAAATGGCCAAGATTTCAAGGTTGCTACTAAAGGTATGACATTCTCCTAAGACATGCGAGTGACTTGATCACTTTATTTATATATTTATATTTGAAGAAGAAGGAACTATTTGATGCAGCAAATCCACGTTGGTTAAAAATTACCAGATATGGGGGCTCCTGGGTGGCTCAGTGGTTTAGGCCTCTGCCTTCGGCACAGGTCATGATTTCAGGGTCCTGGGATGGAGCCCCACATCGTGCTCTCTGCTCAGCGGAAAGCCTGCTTCCCCCCCTCTCTCTCTGCCTCCCTCTCTACCTACTTGAGATCTGTCTGTCAAATGGGTAAATAAGATCTTTAAAAAAAGAATTACTAGATGTGAAATACATGGAGTGTATGGGAAGGAAAATGATTTCACCTGATCTGACTAGGAAGTGGTTGACGCTTGAATTAAAGTGCTATAAAAAGAGTAAAGACCTGGGAAATATATGGGGTAAAAATCCCTAGAAAACCAGCAATAATAACTGGCTGCTCTTTATTGATCCAGATCCTGCGGTAGGCAAAGAAGAGCTGGTTTTAGCCAGAGGATGATCTCCGTTTGTCTTCATGATCTGGCATTTCCTACAAGCCAGGCATGGTGCTCGGCACTAGAGCTGCAAATGATGGGGGCCCTCATTGTCCCTTTTCTCTTCTCAGGGGGACAACGGGCATGTCCATGGTGCAGTGTGACAGGCTTTACCACAGGGAGATAATAGACTGCCAAGGGTAGGTGGGAGCTGGGAAAAGCCACTTAGGAACAGATTTTCAGGGGAGGTGATAGACAAAGCAAAGCGAAGAATGAGGATGAGTGTTTCAAGTTTCAAAGGGCCAGGAGGCAGCACAGTGCATTCGGGAAACTACAGCAAGTTCATGACAACCGACAGCTGATCTGGCAGCATCACCTGGGGATGGAGGCTGAGCCCCGGGGTTAACACTGGGGGTGAGAGGGTTTGTATACTATGGCAAGGAGGTGAGGTACTACACTGTGTGGGCACAGGGAGCTAACGGAGGATTTCAAATATCAGAATCGTAACCATAATAGAGTATTTAATTGCATCCTAGCTTTCATCAAGGGTAAGATGCACTGTAGTTTATGTTCGACTAAGAAAGTGAAATGCTGTCAGTTAAACTAGGATATGTCATCAAGTGCAAGGTGAGTGCCACCTTAACAGATATTAAAATGGGGGGGGGACAAATCTTAGAACAAGTAAATTGTGGTAGTAAAATAATTAAGAAAGATCCAACAGTTGGATCAACTAAAGAAGTGATTATTGCTTACCATGTGCCCCAAAGTATATTAAGTACTAGAACAAGAGACGTGCTCATCTTGATGCCCCGCAGCTGTTAGACCCAAGGTACAGAGGGCAGTAGCCAATGACCAACAGGCCCCAAGTGCCATGTGCAGACTCTAAGAGCAACTGCCTTTGAAAGAGGAAACGATTGAGAGTGGGCTTTCTGAGGTAGAGAATTACTAGCTGGGAAAGTAGGACAATTGACACAGAATCAGAATTCATGCCCTACATGACAGAGTTGGTGAAACTTCCCTTCTCAGAGATCTTGAGGCTCCTCAGAAACGAATTTTTCATTTTGGACAGATCATTCAGGATAAATATGATCTGTTTGAGTTCCTGGTTCTCTCATTAGGACTGTTTCTTAGGCTTCACTGGCACAAGAAAAGGATTTTGATAATCCAGGTAAATCCTGACAAAAGCAAAGCACGGGATCTATGAAAATCTAACCACTCAGAGGAGAACAACAGATAAAGGGCCAGGCCGACCTGACCCTGCAGGATAGGTAAGGTTAGTCTGGCAACAGGGGTAGAGGGGAAGTGCCCATCTCCTGCTAGAAGAGCTAGAGAAGACCCTTTCCAGAGAGACCACCAGGAGAGGAGAGCAGTAGGTGCTGATGATGAAGAATATTTTAATCAGCAGAGAAGGTCAAAATGACAAAGTTCCACGATCAGAGTAAACATATGGGATAAAAAATAAAAAATAAAGAAAAAAGATTTCTTTGAAAGGACTTTTTTATTAAAGGAATTTAATCAAAAGTCCTTTTAAAGAGACAGTGGGCTGTTTAAACCAATAGTACAACTCACTGAGAGAATCGCCGCATTATTTATTGGGGTAGAAAGGACCTGGAATGTAGAAAGACCTATTCTGCAGAGGAAAAAATAGAATCATAACAGGCCTCATGCCTTGCACAGCCAGTGGCTAGAATCCCTGCCTCATGAGACCCTGTGCTAGAAGGCCGCTAGAACCATCTCAACTATGTTAGTCTTTCTTGGAAGCCAACAAGTGTTTGCCCAGTTAATAGCACGGTAACAATCAGTCACATTATGTTATAATGATTGTCGATATCTTTAAAAGCCTTGTCAAGTTCCTTTTTGAGTAACCTTCACCCACACTAGGAGAAATTTATCTGAGGTTCACCTCTTTGAAATACCTCATTGTTGTTCCACATTTACCATAGCCGAAAAACAAAAACAAAAACAAAAAAAAACTTTTTATTAACAGAGTGTTCAGAAGGGGCGCCACTGTAAACAATGAGAGTTTTCGCTGCCGGGACAATTTTGTTTCAGAAACAGCTGAAAGCAATCAGGTCAGACAGAGCCAAGAGCTGGAGGGATTTTTAAAAGGACAAAAACCGAACCAAATCTAACCAAAACAAAAATCAAAACCAATGGCCAAGATTTCAAGGTTGCTACTAAAGGTATGACATTCTCCTAAGACATGCGAGTGACTTGATCACTTTATTTATATATTTATATTTGAAGAAGAAGGAACTATTTGATGCAGCAAATCCACGTTGGTTAAAAATTACCAGATATGGGGGCTCCTTGGTGGCTCAGTGGTTTAGGCCTCTGCCTTCGGCTCAGGTCATGATTTCAGGGTCCTGGTTTGGAGCCCCACATCGTGCTCTCTGCTCAGCAGAAAGCCTGCTTTCCCCCTCTCTCTCTGCCTCCCTCTCTACCTACTTGAGATCTGTCTGTCAAATGGGTAAATAAGATCTTTAAAAAAAGAATTACTAGATGTGAAATACATCGAGGGTATGGGAAGGAAAATGATTTCACCTGATCTGACTAGGAAGTGGTTGACGCCTGAATTAAAGTGCTACAAAAAGAGTAAAGACCTGGGAAATATATGGGGTAAAAATCCCTAGAAAACCAGCAATAATAACTGGCTGCTCTTTATTGATCCAGATCCTGCGGTAGGCAAAGAAGAGCTGGTTTTAGCCAGAGGATGATCTCCGTTTGTCTTCATGATCTGGCATTTCCTACAAGCCAGGCATGGTGCTCGGCACTAGAGCTGCAAATGATGGGGGCCCTCATTGTCCCTTTTCTCTTCTCAGGGGGACAACGGGCATGTCCATGATGCAGTGTGACAGGCTTTACCACAGGGAGATAATAGACTGCCAAGGGTAGGTGGGAGCTGGGAAAAGCCACTTAGGAACAGATTTTCAGGGGAGGTGATAGACAAAGCAAAGCGAAGAATGAGGATGAGTGTTTCAAGTTTCAAAGGGCCAGGAGGCAGCACAGTGCATTCGGGAAACTACAGCAAGTTCATGACAACCGACAGCTGATCTGGCAGCATCACCTGGGGATGGAGGCTGAGCCCCGGGGTTAACACTGGGGGTGAGAGGGTTTGTATACTATGGCAAGGAGGTGAGGTACTACACTGTGTGGGCACAGGGAGCTAACGGAGGATTTCAAATATCAGAATCGTAACCATAATAGAGTATTTAATTGCATCCTAGCTTTCATCAAGGGTAAGATGCACTGTAGTTTATGTTCGACTAAGAAAGTGAAATGCTGTCAGTTAAACTAGGATATGTCATCAAGTGCAAGGTGAGTGCCACCTTAACAGATATTAAAATGGGGGGGGGGACAAATCTTAGAACAAGTAAATTGTGGTAGTAAAATAATTAAGAAAGATCCAACACTTGGATCAACTAAAGAAGTGATTATTGCTTACCATGTGCCCCAAAGTATATTAAGTACTAGAACAAGAGACGTGCTCATCTTGATGCCCCGCAGCTGTTAGACCCAAGGTACAGAGGGCAGTAGCCAATGACCAACAGGCCCCAAGTGCCATGTGCAGACTCTAAGAGCAACTGCCTTTGAAAGAGGAAACGATTGAGAGTGGGCTTTCTGAGGTAGAGAATTACTAGCTGGGAAAGTAGGACAATTGACACAGAATCAGAATTCATGCCCTACATGACCGAGTTGGTGAAACTTCCCTTCTCAGAGATCTTGAGGCTCCTCAGAAACGAATTTTTCATTTTGGACAGATCATTCAGGATAAATATGATCTGTTTGAGTTCCTGGTTCTCTCATTAGGACTGTTTCTTAGGCTTCACTGGCACAAGAAAAGGATTTTGATAATCCAGGTAAATCCTGACAAAAGCAAAGCACGGGATCTATGAAAATCTAACCACTCAGAGGAGAACAACAGATAAAGGGCCAGGCCGACCTGACCCTGCAGGATAGGTAAGGTTAGTCTGGCAACAGGGGTAGAGGGGAAGTGCCCATCTCCTGCTAGAAGAGCTAGAGAAGACCCTTTCCAGAGAGACCACCAGGAGAGGAGAGCAGTAGGTGCTGATGATGAAGAATATTTTAATCAGCAGAGAATGTCAAAATGACAAAGTTCCACGATCAGAGTAAACATATGGGATAAAAAATAAAAAATAAAGAAAAAAGATTTCTTTGAAAGGACTTTTTTAAAAAGGAATTTAATCAAAAGTCCTTTTAAAGAGACAGTTGGCTATTTCAACCAATAGTACAACTCACTGAGAGAATCGCCGCATTATTTATTGGGGTAGAAAGGACCTGGAATGTTGAAAGACCTATTCTGCAGAGGAAAAAATAGAATCATAACAGGCCTCATGCCTTGCACAGCCAGTGGCTAGAATCCCTGCCTCATGAGACCCTGTGCTAGAAGGCCGCTAGAACCATCTCAACTATGTTAGTCTTTCTTGGAAGCCAACAAGTGTTTGCCCAGTTAAGAGCACGGTAACAATCAGTCACGTTATGTTATAATGATTGTCGATATCTTTAAAAGCCTTGTCAAGTTCCTTTTTGAGTAACCTTCACCAACACTTAGAGAAATTTATCTGAGGTTCACCTCTTTGAAATACCTCATTGTTGTTCCACATTTACCATACCCGAAAAAACAAACAAACCAAAAAAAAAGCTTTTTATTAACAAAGTGTTCAGAAGGGGGCGCCACTGTAAACAATGAGAGTTTTCGCTGCCCGGACAATTTTGTTTCAGAAACAGCTGAAAGCAATCAGGTCAGACAGAGCCAAGAGCTGGAGGGATTTTTAAAATGACAAAAACCGAACCAAATCTAACCAAAACAAAAATCAAAACCAATGGCCAAGATTTCAAGGTTGCTACTAAAGGTATGACATTCTCCTAAGACATGCGAGTGACTTGATCACTTTATTTATATATTTATATTTGAAGAAGAAGGAACTATTTGATGCAGCAAATCCACGTTGGTTAAAAATTACCAGATATGGGGGCTCCTTGGTGGCTCAGTGGTTTAGGCCTCTGCCTTCGGCTCAGGTCATGATTTCATGGTCCTGGGTTGGAGCCCCACATCGTGCTCTCTGCTCAGCTGAAAGCCTGCTTCCCCCCTCTCTCTCTGCCTCCCTCTCTACCTACTTGAGATCTGTCTGTCAAATGGGTAAATAAGATCTTTAAAAAAAGAATTACTAGATGTGAAATACATCGAGGGTATGGGAAGGAAAATGATTTCACCTGATCTGACTAGGAAGTGGTTGACGCCTGAATTAAAGTGCTACAAAAAGAGTAAAGACCTGGGAAATATATGGGGTAAAAATCCCTAGAAAACCAGCAATAATAACTGGCTGCTCTTTATTGATCCAGATCCTGCGGTAGGCAAAGAAGAGCTGGTTTTAGCCAGAGGATGATCTCCGTTTGTCTTCATGATCTGGCATTTCCTACAAGCCAGGCATGGTACTCGGCACTAGAGCTGCAAATGATGGGGGCCCTCATTGTCCCTTTTCTCTTCTCAGGGGGACAACGGGCATGTCCATGATGCAGTGTGACAGGCTTTACCACAGGAAGATAATAGACTGCCAAGGGTAGGTGGGAGCTGGGAAAAGCCACTTAGGAACAGATTTTCAGGGGAGGTGATAGACAAAGCAAAGCGAAGAATGAGGATGAGTGTTTCAAGTTTCAAAGGGCCAGGCGGCAGCACAGTGCATTCGGGAAACTACAGCAAGTTCATGACAACCGACAGCTGATCTGGCAGCATCACCTGGGGATGGAGGCTGAGCCCCGGGGTTAACACTGGGGGTGAGAGGGTTTGTATACTATGGCAAAGAGGTGAGGTACTACACTGTGTGGGCACAGGGAGCTAACGGAGGATTTCAAATATCAGAATCGTAACCATAATAGAGTATTTAATTGCATCCTAGCTTTCATCAAGGGTAAGATGCACTGTAGTTTATGTTCGACTAAGAAAGTGAAATGCTGTCAGTTAAACTAGGATATGTCATCAAGTGCAAGGTGAGTGCCACCTTAACAGATATTAAAATGGGGGGGGACAAATCTTAGAACAAGTAAATTGTGGTAGTAAAATAATTAAGAAAGATCCAACACTTGGATCAACTAAAGAAGTGATTATTGCTTACCATGTGCCCCAAAGTATATTAAGTACTAGAACAAGAGAGGTGCTCATCTTGATGCCCGGCAGCTGTTAGACCCAAGGTACAGAGGGCAGTAGCCAATGACCAACAGGCCCCAAGTGCCATGTGCAGACTCTAAGAGCAACTGCCTTTGAAAGAGGAAACGATTGAGAGTGGGCTTTCTGAGGTAGAGAATTACTAGCTGGGAAAGTAGGACAATTGACACAGAATCAGAATTCATGCCCTACATGACCGAGTTGGTGAAACTTCCCTTCTCAGAGATCTTGAGGCTCCTCAGAAACGAATTTTTCATTTTGGACAGATCATTCAGGATAAATATGATCTGTTTGAGTTCCTGGTTCTCACATTAGGACTGTTTCTTAGGCTTCACTGGCACAAGAAAAGGATTTTGATAATCCAGGTAAATCCTGACAAAAGCAAAGCACGGGATCTATGAAAATCTAACCACTCAGAGGAGAACAACAGATAAAGGGCCAGGCCGACCTGACCCTGCAGGATAGGTAAGGTTAGTCTGGCAACAGGGGTAGAGGAGAAGTGCCCATCTCCTGCTAGAAGAGCTAGAGAAGACCCTTTCCAGAGAGACCACCAGGAGAGGAGAGCAGTAGGTGCTGATGATGAAGAATATTTTAATCAGCAGAGAATGTCAAAATGACAAAGTTCCACGATCAGAGTAAACATATGGGATAAAAAATAAAAAATAAAGAAAAAAGATTTCTTTGAAAGGACTTTTTTAAAAAGGAATTTAATCAAAAGTCCTTTTAAAGAGACAGTTGGCTATTTCAACCAATAGTACAACTCACTGAGAGAATCGCCGCATTATTTATTGGGGTAGAAAGGACCTGGAATGTAGAAAGACCTATTCTGCAGAGGAAAAAATAGAATCACTAACAGGCCTCATGCCTTGCACAGCCAGTGGCCAGAATCCCTGCCTCATGAGACCCTGTGCTAGAAGGCCGCTAGAACCATCTCAACTATGTTAGTCTTTCTTGGAAGCCAACAAGTGTTTGCCCAGTTAAGAGCACGGTAACAATCAGTCACGTTATGTTATAATGATTGTCGATATCTTTAAAAGCCTTGTCAAGTTCCTTTTTGAGTAACCTTCACCCACACTTAGAGAAATTTATCTGTGGTTCACCTCTTTGAAATACCTCATTGTTGTTCCACATGTACCATAGCCGAAAAACAAAAACAAAAACAAAAAAAAACTTTTTATTAACAGAGTGTTCAGAAGGGGCGCCACTGTAAACAATGAGAGTTTTCGAAGCCGGGACAATTTTGTTTCAGAAACAGCTGAAAGCAATCAGGTCAGACAGAGCCAAGAGCTGGAGGGATTTTTAAAATGACAAAAACCGAACCAAATCTAACCAAAACAAAAATCAAAACCAATGGCCAAGATTTCAAGGTTGCTACTAAAGGTATGACATTCTCCTAAGACATGCGAGTGACTTGATCACTTTATTTATATATTTATATTTGAAGAAGAAGGAACTATTTTGATGCAGCAAATACACGTTGGTTAAAAATTACCAGATATGGGGGCTCCTTGGTGGCTCAGTGGTTTAGGCCTCTGCCTTCGGCTCAGGTCATGATTTCAGGGTCCTGGGTTGGAGCCCCACATCATGCTCTCTGCTCAGCAGAAAGCCTGCTTCCCCCCTCTCTCTCTGCCTCCCTCTCTACCTACTTGAGATGGGTCTGTCAAATGGGTAAATAAGATCTTTAAAAAAAGAATTACTAGATGTGAAATACATCGAGGGTATGGGAAGGAAAATGATTTCACCTGATCTGACTAGGAAGTGGTTGAAGCCTGAATTAAAGTGCTACAAAAAGAGTAAAGACCTGGGAAATATATGGGGTAAAAATCCCTAGAAAACCAGCAATAATAACTGGCTGCTCTTTATTGATCCATATCCTGCGGTAGGAAAAGAAGAGCTGGTTTAAGCCAGAGGATTATCTCCGTTTGTCTTCATGATCTGGCATTTCCTACAAGCCAGGCATGGTGCTCGGCACTAGAGCTGCAAATGATGGGGGCCCTCATTGTCCCTTTTCTCTTCTCAGGGGGACAACGGGCATGTCCATGGTGCAGTGTGACAGGCTTTACCACAGGGAGATAATAGACTGCCAAGGGTAGGTGGGAGCTGGGAAAAGCCACTTAGGAACAGATTTTCAGGGGAGGTGATAGACAAGGGCGAAGCGAAGAATGAGGATGAGTGTGTCAAGTTTCAAAGTGCCAGGAGGCAGCACAGTGCATTCGGGAAACTACAGCAAGTTCATGACAACCGACAGCTGACCTGGCAGCATCACCTGGGGATGGAGGCTGAGCCCCGGGGTTAACACTGGGGGTGAGAGGGTTTGTATACTATGGCAAGGAGGTGAGGTACTACACTGTGGGGGCACAGGGAGCTACCGGAGGATTTCAAATATCAGAATCGTAACCATAATAGAGTATTTCATTGCATCCTAGCTTTTATCAAGTGTAAGATGCACTGTAGTTTATGTTCGACTAAGAAAGTGAAATGCTGTCAGTTAAACTATGATATGTCATCAAGTGCAAGGTGAGTGCCACCTTAACAGATATTAAAATGGGGGGGGGGACAAATCTTAGAACAAGTAAATTGTGGTAGTAAAATAATTAAGAAAGATCCAACACTTGGATCAACTAAAGAAGTGATTATTGCTTACCATGTGCCCCAAAGTATATTAAGTGCTAGAACAAGAGACGTGCTCATCTTGATGCCCCGCAGCTGTTAGACCCAAGGTACAGAGGGCAGTAGCCAATGACCAACAGGCCCCAAGTGCCATGTGCAGACTCTAAGAGCAACTGCCTTTGAAAGAGGAAACGATTGAGAGTGGGCTTTCTGAGGTAGAGAATTACTAGCTGGGAAAGTAGGACAATTGACACAGAATCAGAATTCATGCCCTACATGACAGAGTTGGTGAAACTTCCCTTCTCAGAGATCTTGAGGCTCCTCAGAAACGAATTTTTCATTTTGGACAGATCATTCAGGATAAATATGATCTGTTTGAGTTCCTGGTTCTCTCATTAGGACTGTTTCTTAGGCTTCACTGGCACAAGAAAAGGATTTTGATAATCCAGGTAAATCCTGACAAAAGCAAAGCACGGGATCTATGAAAATCTAACCACTCAGAGGAGAACAACAGATAAAGGGCCAGGCCGACCTGACCCTGCAGGATAGGTAAGGTTAGTCTGGCAACAGGGGTAGAGGGGAAGTGCCCATCTCCTGCTAGAAGAGCTAGAGAAGACCCTTTCCAGAGAGACCACCAGGAGAGGAGAGCAGTAGGTGCTGATAATGAAGAATATTTTAATCAGCAGAGAATGTCAAAATGACAAAGTTCCACGATCAGAGTAAACATATGGGATAAAAAATAAAAAATAAAGAAAAAAGATTTCTTTAAGGACTTTTTTATTAAAGGAATTTAATCAAAAGTCCTTTTAAAGAGACAGTGGGCTGTTTAAACCAATAGTACAACTCACTGAGAGAATCGCCGCATTATTTATTGGGGTAGAAAGGACCTGGAATATAGAAAGACCTATTCTGCAGAGGAAAAAATAGAATCACTAACAGGCCTCATGCCTTGCACAGCCAGTGGCTAGAATCCCTGCCTCATGAGACCCTGTGCTAGAAGGCCGCTAGAACCATCTCAACTATGTTAGTCTTTCTTGGAAGCCAACAAGTGTTTGCCCAGTTAAGAGCACGGTAACAATCAGTCACGTTATGTTATAATGATTGTCGATATCTTTAAAAGCCTTGTCAAGTTCCTTTTAGAGTAACCTTCACCCACACTAAGAGAAATTTATCTGTGGCTCACCTCTTTGAAATACCTCATTGATGTTCCACATTTACCATAGCCGAAAAACAAAAACAAAAACAAAAAAAACTTTTATTAACAGAGTGTTAAGAAGGTTCGCCACTGTAAACAATGAGAGTTTTCGCTGCCGGGACAATTTTGTTTCAGAAACAGCTAAAAGCATTCAGGTCAGACAGAGCCAGGGGCTGGAGGGATTTTTAAAATGACAAAAACCGAACCAAATCTAACCAAAACAAAAATCAAAACCAATGGCCAAGATTTCAAGTTTGCTACTAAAGATATGACATTCTCCTAAGACATGCGAGTGATTGATCACTTTATTTAAATATTTATATTTGAAGAAGAAGGAATTATTTGATGCAGCAAATCCACGTTGGTTAAAAATTACCAGATATGGGGGCTCCTGGGTGGCTCAGTAGTTTAGGCCTCTGCCTTCGGCTCAGGTCATGATTTCAGGGTCCTGGGATGGAGCCCCACATCGTGCTCTCTGCTCAGCGGGGAGCCTGCTTCCCCTTCTCTCTCTGCCTCCCTCTCTACCTACTTGAGATCTGTCTGTCAAATGGGTAAATAAGATCTTTAAAAAAAGAATTACTAGATGTGAAATACATCGAGGGTATGGGAAGGAAAATGATTTCACCTGATCTGACTAGGAAGTGGTTGAAGCCTGAATTGAAGTGCTACAAAACGAGTAAAGACGTGGGAAATATACGGGGTAAGAATCCCTAGAAAAACAGCAATAATAACTGGCTGCTCTTTATTGATCCAGATCCTGCGGTAGGCAAAGAAGAGCTGGTTTTAGCCAGAGGATGATCTCCGTTTGTCTTCATGATCTGGCATTTCCTACAAGCCAGGCATGGTGCTCGGCACTAGAGCTGCAAATGATGGGGGCCCTCATTTTTTTTTTTCTCTTCTCATAGGGACAACGGGCATGTCCATGGTGCAGTGTGACAGGCTTTCCCACAGGGAGATAATAGACTGCCAAGGGTAGGTGGGAGCTGGGAAAAGCCACTTAGGAACAGATTTTCAGGGGAGGTGATAGACATGGGCGAAGCGAAGAATGAGGATGAGTGTGTCAAGTTTCAAAGTGCCAGGAGGCAGCACAGTGCATTCGGGAAACTACAGCAAGTTCATGACAACCGACAGCTGATCTGGCAGCATCACCTGGGGATGGAGGCTGAGCCCCGGGGTTAACACTGGGGGTGAGAGGGTTTGTATACTATGGCGAGCAGGTGAGTTACTACACTGTGGGGGCACAGGGAGCCCCCGGAGGATTTCAAATATCAGAATCGTAACCATAATAGAGTATTTAATTGCATCCTAGCTTTCATCAAGTGTAAGATGCACTATAGTTTATGTTCGACTAAGAAAGTGAAATGCTGTCAGTTAAACTAGGATATGTCATCAAGTGCAAGGTGAGTGCCACCTTAACAGATATTAAAATGGGGGGGGGACAAATCTTAGAACAAGTAAATTGTGGTAGTAAAATAATTAAGAAAGATCCAACAGTTGGATCAACTAAAGAAGTGATTATTGCTTACCATGTGCCCCAAAGTATATTAAGTACTAGAACAAGAGACGTGCTCATCTTGATGCCCCGCAGCTCTTAGACCCAAGGTACAGAGGGCAGTAGCCAATGACCAGCAGGCCCCAAGTGCCTTGTGCAGAGTCTAAGAGCAACTGCCTTTGAAAGGGGAAACGGTAGAGAGTGGGCTTTCTGAGGTAGAGAATTACTAGCTGGGAAAGTAGAATTGACACAGAATTGGAATTGATGCCCCTACATGACAGAGTTGGTGAAACTTCCCTTCTCAGAGATCTTGAGGCTCCTCAGAAACGAATTTTTCATTTTGGACAGAACATTCAGGATAAATATGATCTGTTTGAGTTCCTGGTTCTCTCATCCGGACTGTTTCTTAGGCTTCACTGGCACAAGAAAAGCGTTTTGATAATCCAGTGTAAATCCTCACAAAAGCAAAGCACGGGATCTATGAAAAACTAACCACTCAGAGGAGAGCAACAGATAAAGGGCCAGGCCTACCTTACCCTGCAGGATAGGTAAGGTTAGTCTGGCAACAGGGGTAGAGGGGAAGTGCCCATCTCCTGCTAGAAGAGCTAGAGAAGACCCTTCCGGAGAGACCACCAGGAGAGGAGAGCAGTAGGTGCTGATGATGAAGAATATTTTAATCAGCAGAGAATGTCAAAATGACAAAGTTCCACGATCAGAGTAAACATTTGGGATAAAAAATAAAAAATAAAGAAAAAAGATTTCTTTGAAAGGACTTTTTTATTAAAGTAATTTAATCAAAAGTCCTTTTAAAGAGACAGTTGGCTATTTAAACCAATAGTACAACTCACTGAGAGAATTGCCGCATTATTTATTGGGGTAGAAAGG
Organism: Mustela nivalis; assembly: GCF_964662115.1. NCBI lineage: Eukaryota > Metazoa > Chordata > Mammalia > Carnivora > Mustelidae > Mustela > Mustela nivalis. Next base: position 308,786 of record NW_028136282.1, on the reverse strand, counting down.
ACCTGGAATATAGAAAGACCTATTCTGCAGAGGAAAAAATAGAATCACTAACAGGCCTCATGCCTTGCACAGCCAGTGGCTAGAATCCCTGCCTCATGAGACCCTGTGCTAGAAGGCCGCTAGAACCATCTCAACTATGTTAGTCTTTCTTGGAAGCCAACAAGTGTTTGCCCAGTTAAGAGCACGGTAACAATCAGTCACGTTATGTTATAATGATTGTCGATATCTTTCAAAGCCTTGTCAAGTTCCTTTTTGAGTAACCTTCACCCACACTTAGAGAAATTTATATGTGGCTCACCTCTTTGAAATACCTCATTGTTGTTCCACATTTACCATAGCCGAAAAACAAAAACAAAAACAAAAAAAACTTTTTATTAACAGAGTGTTCAGAAGGGGCGCCACTGTAAACAATGAGAGTTTTCGCTGCCGGGACAATTTTGTTTCAGAAACAGCTGAAAGCATTCAGGTCAGACAGAGCCAAGGGCTGGAGGGATTTTTAAAATGACAAAAACCGAACCAAATCTAACCAAAACAAAAATCAAAACCAATGGCCAAGATTTCAAGTTTGCTACTAAAGGTATGACATTCTCCTAAGACATGCGAGTGACCTAATCACTTTATTTATATATTTATATTTGAAGAAGAAGGAATTATTTGATGCAGCAAATCCACGTTGGTTAAAAATTACCAGATATGGGGGCTCCTGGGTGGCTCAGTAGTTTAGGCCTCTGCCTTCGGCTCAGGTCATGATTTCAGGGTCCTGGGATGGAGCCCCACATCGTGCTCTCTGCTCAGCGGGGAGCCTGCTTCCCCTTCTCTCTCTGCCTCCCTCTCTACCTACTTGAGATCTGTCTGTCAAATGGGTAAATAAGATCTTTAAAAAAAGAATTACTAGATGTGAAATACATCGAGGGTATGGGAAGGAAAATGATTTCACCTGATCTGACTAGGAAGTGGTTGAAGCCTGAATTGAAGTGCTACAAAACGAGTAAAGACCTGGGAAATATATGGGGTAAGAATCCCTAGAAAAACAGCAATAATAACTGGCTGCTCTTTATTGATCCAGATCCTGCGGTAGGCAAAGAAGAGCTGGTTTTAGCCAGAGGATGATCTCCGTTTGTCTTCATGATCTGGCATTTCCTACAAGCCAGGCATGGTGCTCGGCACTAGAGCTGCAAATGATGGGGGCCCTCATTGTCCCTTTTCTCTTCTCATAGGGACAACGGGCATGTCCATGGTGCAGTGTGACAGGCTTTCCCACAGGGAGATAATAGACTGCCAAGGGTAGGTGGGAGCTGGGAAAAGCCACTTAGGAACAGATTTTCAGGGGAGGTGATAGACAAGGGCGAAGCGAAGAATGAGGATGAGTGTGTCAAGTTTCAAAGTGCCAGGAGGCAGCACAGTGCATTCGGGAAACTACAGCAAGTTCATGACAACCGACAGCTGATCTGGCAGCATCACCTGGGGATGGAGGCTGAGCCCCGGGGTTAACACTGGGGGTAAGAGGGTTTGTATATTATGGCGAGCAGGTGAGTTACTACACTGTGGGGGCACAGGGAGCCCCCGGAGGATTTCAAATATCAGAATCGTAACCATAATAGAGTATTTAATTGCATCCTAGATTTCATCAAGGGTAAGATGCACTATAGTTTATGTTCGACTAAGAAAGAGAAATGCTGTCAGTTAAAATAGGATATGTCATCAAGTGCAAGGTGAGTGCCACCTTAAGAGATATTAAAATGGGGGGGGGGGACAAATCTTAGAACAAGTAAATTGAGGTAGTAGAATAATTAAGAAAGATCCAACACTTGGATCAACTAAAGAAGTGATTATTGCTTACCATGTGCCCTAAACTATATTAAGTCCTAGAACAAGAGACGTGCTCATCTTGGTTCCCCGCAGCTGTTAGACCCAAGGTACAGAGGGCAGTAGCCAATGACCAACAGGCCCCAAGTGCCATGTGCAGACTCTAAGAGCAACTGCCTTTGAAAGAGGAAACGGTTGAGAGTGGGCTTTCTGAGGTAGAGAATTACTAGCTGGGAAAGTAGGACAATTGACACAGAATCGGAATTGATGCCCCTACATGACAGAGTTGGTGAAACTTCCCTTCTCAGAGATCTTGAGGCTCCTCTGAAATGAATTTTTCATTTTGGACAGAACATTCAAAATAAATATGATCTGTTTGAGGTCCTCGTTCTCTCATTAGGACTGTTTCTTAGGCTTCACTGGCACAAGAAAAGGGTTTTTATAATCCAGGTAAATCCTGAAAAAGCAAAGCACGGGATCTATGAAAATCTAACCACTCAGAGGAGAACAAGAGATAAAGGGCCAGGCCGACCTGACCCTGCGGGATAGGTAAGGTTAGTCTGGCAACAGGGGTAGATGGGAAGTGCCCATCTCCTGCTAGAAGAGCTAGAGAAGACCCCTTCCGGAGAGACCACCAGGAGAGGAGAGCAGTAGGTGCTGATGATGAAGAATATTTTAATCAGCAGAGAATGTGAAAATGACAAAGTTCCACGATCAGAGTAAACATATGGGATAAAAAATAAAAAATAAAGAAAAAAGATTTCTTTAAGGACTTTTTTATTAAAGGAATTTAAACAAAAGTCCTTTTAAAGAGACAGTTGGCTGTTTAAACCAATAGTACAACTCACTGAGAGAAACGCCGCATTATTTATTGGGGTAGAAAGGACCTGGAATGTAGAAAGACCTATTCTGCAGAGGAAAAAATAGAATCACTAACAGGCCTCATGCCTTGCACAGCCAGTGGCTAGAATCCCTGTCTCATGAGACCCTGTGCTAGAAGGCCGCTAGAACCATCTCAACTATGTTAGTCTTTCTTGGAAGCCAACAAGTGTTTGCCCAGTTAAGAGCACGGTAACAATCAGTCACGTTATGTTATAATGATTGTCGATATCTTTCAAAGCCTTGTCAAGTTACTTTTTGAGTAACTATCACCCCACCCTTAGAGAAATTTATCTGTGGTTCACCTCTTTGAAATACCTCATTGTTGTTCCACATTTACCATAGCCAAAAAACAAAAACAAACAAACAAACAAAAAAAGCTTTTTAATAACAAAGTGTTCAGAAGGGGGCGCCACTGTAAACAATGAGAGTTTTCGCTGCCGGGACAATTTTGTTGCAGAAACAGCTGAAAGCATTCAGGTCAGACAGAGCCAAGGGCTGGAGGGATTTTTAAAATGACAAAAACCGAACCAAATCTAACCAAAACAAAAATCAAAACCAATGGCCAAGATTTCAAGTTTGCTACTAAAGGTATGACATTCTCCTAAGACATGCGAGTGACTTGATCACTTTATTTATATATTTATATTTGAAGATGAAGAAACTATTTGATGCAGCAAATCCACGTTGGTTAAAAATTACCAGATATGGGGGCTCCTGGGTGGCTCAGTGGTTTAGGCCTCTGCCTTCGGCTCAGGTTATGATTTCAGGGTCCTGGGATGGAGCCCCACATCGGGCTCTCTGCTCAGCGGGGAGCTTGCTTCCCCCCTCTCTCTCTGCCTCCCTCTCTACATACTTGTGATCTGTCTGTCAAATGGGTAAATAAGATCTTTAAAAAAAGAATTACTAGATGTGAAATACATCGAGGATATGGGAAGGAAAATGATTTCACCTGATCGGACTAGGAAGTGGTTGAAGCCTGAATTGAAGTGCTACAAAACGAGTAAAGACCTGGGAAATATATGGGGTAAGAATCCCTAGAAAAACAGCAATAATAACTGGCTGCTCTTTATTGATCCATATCCTGCGGTAGGCAAAGAAGTGCTGGTTTTAGCCAGAGGATGATCTCCGTTTGTCTTCATGATCTGGCATTTCCTGCAAGCCAGGCATGGGGCTCTGCACTAGAGCTGCAAATGCTGGCGGCCCTCATTGTCCCTTTTCTCTTTTCAGAGAGACAACGGGCATGTCCATAATGCAGTGTGACAGGCTTTACCACAGGGAGATAAAAGACTGCCAAGGGTAGGTGGGAGCTGGGAAAAGCCACTTAGGAACAGATTTTCAGGGGAGGTGATAGACAAAGCAAAGCGAAGAATGAGGATGAGTGTGTCAAGTTTCAACGTGCCAGGAGGCAGCACAGTGCATTCGGGAAACTACAGCAAGTTCATAACAACCGACAGCTGATCTGGCAGCATCACCTGGGGATGGAGGCTGAGCCCCGGGTTTAACACCGGGGGTGAGATGGTTTGTATACACTGGCGAGGAGGTGAGGTACTACACTGTGTGGGCACAGGGAGCTACCGGAGGATTTCAAATATCAGAATCGTAACCATAATAGAGTATTTAATTGCATCCTAGCTTTTATCAAGTGTAAGATGCACTATAGTTTATGTTCGACTAAGATAGAGAAATGCTGTCAGTTAAAATAGGATATGTCATCAAGTACAAGGTGAGTGACACCTTAAGAGATATTAAAATGGGGGGGCAGACAAATCTTAAAACAAGTAAATTGTGGTAGTAGAATAATTAAGAAAGATCCAACACTTGGATCAACTAAAGAAGTGATTATTGCTTACCATGTGCCCCAAACTATATTAAGTCCTAGAACAAGAGACGTGCTCATCTTGATGCCCTTTAGCTGTTAGACCCAAGGTACAGAGGGCAGTAGCCAATGACCAGCAGGCCCCAAGTGCCTTGTGCAGAGTCTAAGAGCAACTGCCTTTGAAAGGGGAAACGGTTGAGAGTGTGCTTTGAGAGGTAGAGAATTACTAGCTGGGAAAGTAGGACAATTGACACAGAATCGGAATTGATGCCCTACATGACAGAGTTGGTGAAACTTCCATTCTCAGAGATCTTGAGGCACCTCAGAAATGAATTTTTCATTTTGGACAGAACATTCAGGATAAATATGATCTGTTTGTGTTCCTGGTTCTCTCATTAGGACTGTTTCTTGGGCTTCACTGGCAGAAGAAAAGGGTTTTGATAATCCAGGGTAAATCCTGACAAAAGCAAAGCACGGTTTCTATGAAAAACTAACCACTCAGAGGAGTGCAACAGATAAAGGGCCAGGCCGACCTGACCCTGCAGGATAGGTAAGGTTAGTCTGGCAACAGTGGTAGAGGGGAAGTTCCCCTTTAGGTTGGCATGGACAAAGCCCTCAATCAACTTTCTGTGCCTTTGCGACAGTTACGAGAAGTTCTGGTAAGTCCCCAATTAATGAAAACAGTCTGCTCTGACGCCTGTTGTCCTCGTCGGCTTTTCTCTAAGAATTCTTTTCATCTGTTAGTTAGTTGGTACTGGTGGTTGTATTTTAACGGTTCATGATTATAATATTCACCTTCAGAAGAGTTGTAAATGATTTTGTTTTTGCATATGCTAACAACCTAAAAAAACATGTTCGATTTGAAGAAGACATATTCTCAGAGTAGACAACCTTAAAATGTCAGGGGAGAGGAAGCATATTTCCAAATTCAACTTATTAATGCCACTTTGGTAATATGTAAGTGGTTTCTAACTTACGAATGACTTGTATTTTAACAGTTTGTAATCTTGTAAAGTTCCCCCCTCCACCCCATGTAATCTACGTGTGGTTAGGTTCCTGGGCTGATCTACAAAAATTGTGTAATCCCTAATGGAACTGAAGGATAATATAAATAAAATGTAATACTTCATAAATGCTACATTTGAATATTCTCTCAGAAAAATCTCTGTTGTGCGAATGGGACTCCCCACCTCTAAGCCATTGGGAATAGGAATTCCACCTGGTGAACAGTGGAGGGGCAGTTGTGGCATCACTTCTAACAGAAAACTGTGCTGCCCTGTTTCCCCTGCCGCCCCCCCCCCCCCCGTCTGTGTCTGGTGCCCTGACTTACGGCCTCTGTTCATTCTGATGCCCTGTCGTAAACTTGTCATAAACGACACCATCCTTCCTTGTGTGTCTCCTCTAGCTTGAGTGGCCTCTTGCGTCCCTCCCCTAAGACAGTGCCTGCATCCTACAGAGAATATAAGGAGAACTTAATTTAAGGGAAGACACAGTACATGGTTAGAACCAAGAAAAATGCGAAGTAATGGAAATATCAGTGCTGAGAAGTCTAGGGGAGGGGCAGGCAGGAAAGAGTTCGTGAAACAGGTAAAAATCTTGAGTTGTGGGCGCCTGGGTGGCTCAGTGGGTTAAGCCGCTGCCTTCGGCTCTGGTCATGATCTCAGAGTCCTGGGATCTAGTCCCGCATCGGGCTCACTGCTCAGCAGAGAGCCTGCTTCCCTCTCTCTCTCTCTCTCTGCCTGCCTCTCCATCTACTTGTGATTTCTCTCTGTCAAATAAATAAATAAAATCTTTAAAAAAAAAATCTTGAGTTGTGCCTTGAGGTAGCCAATACTTTCCATGGTTTATGTCTCATTTGAATTTTACAAAATCTTGTTAAAGATACTTTTCCTTGGAATGGAAGGGATTTTCATGGTCCGCTGTTGGATTCCAAACCAGCCACTGTGGGGCTCTCCCACTGCCTCCTTGGTGTGCCTCTTCCTCCCGGGGCCTCATAGTGGTGTTGTTTCCCAAGCCTAGCCTTCCTTTGGCCTCCCACTCTTCTCTCGAACCCCCTCCCTGGAGGCAGATTTGCTCTACTCACACAGGCTCCCGTCCCACCTCACCCCCTGCCATCACCATATACCCTCCCTTTTCCATGGCCTGTTTTTATGGCCACTTTGGTCCTGCTCAGCCACAGGCCTGACCTGCCTTTCTGGTCCCAACTCTGAAGCTGTTCTGTGAGATTCTCAGATCACTGAGGGATACGACTATATCTGTCTTCATTGCATCCCTGTAGGCTGCCACAATACTGACGTCCAGGAGGTGTTTCATAATGTTGATGGAGTGAATTAATTCACCTTCCTGTGGAATTTTTGTGATCTGCCTACTTCATTCTAGTTGTTTCTGTTAACCTTTGTTTTGGCCCTAATTCCTAATTATCTCTTTATTCATTAGCTTCTGGACATGTTTCTCTACCTCTGTGCTCTGCCTTTTTCTGGTCTTCTGTTCTTCATTCTTGATTCCTGGTATTTCCATACCCACATTTCATTATCATGCATCAGTGCTTTGACATTCTTTCGTTCTCCAAAATATGCAGAATCTAAAGACTTCATCTCAGTGAAGTTGGCCCTCCATTCCTATTTCTGCTTCTCTCCAGAAGGAAGCCTGCAGTGCACATGGCTGTGTGCCTGTCTGACCCTGCCCCTGAGTGTGTGTGCACTTACATCTGCTCCCCATCCCCTCCCCACCTCGGCAGCTGTGTACACATGGCTTTCAGAGTCCGATTCGAGCCCCGTCGCATTTCCAGACTCTCCTGTACTTTGCTTCATATTATCTGTTCTCCATTCTAAGCCCCCTCATCCCCATAACTTTCACTGTATATGTCATTCTTCTTCTAGCCATGCGACCCTGCCTTCGTGTCATTATGCCCCCAGGTCATGAGTCCCCTCAACAGTAACTGTGTCTGGTATATCATGTTTTTTTTTTTGTCAATATCTGCATAGTACTGGTGCACAGGTATTAATTTTTGTGGAATTGAATGAGATGTAGGAAATTGATAATGTGACAAAACAATGTCTGTAATACATTTTCTTTATTATTCTTTTAAAGAGTCTCAGGTCATCAGTCAGTGAAGGAATTCGGGCAGTAGATGAACGAATGTGTAACAAGAGGACATAAGGAAGAAAAAGGTACCCTCCAGTAGATTTCTTATGCTGCATGCCAGTTGAAGCCCTCTCCTCTTGTCTCCGTGAACTTGTCAGCACTATTCAGCTTTTTTTCTTTTTTTTTAATTTAGCTTTTTTTTAAAGTTCTCACGCGTGTGCATTTTATGCATTATGTCACGTTATCTACCTGAAATAAGAAGACAGAATTTCAGAGGTACCCACACGATCTCAATATCACCCACTTTTTCCAGAACAAGAAACAGTGATAACTGTTGTCAGTGCAGCGCTTGACAGTTAACGACTGTATAAATTGTCAGCTGCCCTTAAAAGAAAATAGGCCTATATTAAAGACCAGGGGAGAAGTGGGCTTTCCAAAGCAAACTCAGGATTCTGCTGTAGGTTTGCTGTTATTTTCTGATCCTGTGTTCTTTATGTTCTGGTGTTCACTTTAATTTTTTCAATTCCCAGTAGTTAGCATGCGGTTTTGGCTTAGTTTCAGGTGTGTGAGACAGGCAACGGCTCTGTACATCTGAGGGCTCACCCCGGGAGTGTGCCCCTTAGTGCTATCTCCAGTTCCAAGTGTCCCCGATATCATTCATGAGCATAACGATGTAGGGGCACAGCGGGCATTGGGAGTCTGGGCTTCTGACTCTCGCCTGCTGCTCTGTACAATGTTTTCTATGTGTATTATTAGCATATTTGTTAAAATCTCAGTGGGGAGAAGCCTGTTTGAGGGACCTTCTGTTTAATTCGCCTCTGGATCTCCTCACAGCTTTTGTCCAAAGAATGCTTGTCGTGCGCTTCCAGACAAAACAGTAAGCTTTGTGAGAGCAGGGTGTATTTCTTGCTTTATTTTCTCGTGCCCCCCCCACCCCCCCGTCGGAATGAATATCGAGCTCCCAGGGGTGTTCATTATTATTATTATTTATTGAATGGATGACTTTGTATTTTTTTGTTCTTTAAGGATGAGAGTTTTCATAATGTCCCTCAACCTCTTTGATAATATTTGTAGTGTAAAAGGTCTTTAATGATTTGGTGCTTGGGCATATAGGTATATGCACATGTAAACTGAGAGGGCCAGTACAATCGGAAGCCAAAGTTAAAACATGAATAAAGGGCCATAAGAAAACAAATGGAGGGGCGCCTGGTGGCTCAGTTGGTTAAACGTCCGACTCTTGATTTTGGCTCAGGTCATGATCTCAGGATCATGAGATTGAGCCCCGCATTGAGCTCTGTGCTCAGCAGGATGTCTGCTCGAGATTCTCTCTCTCCCTCTGCCCCTCCCCTGCACGCGCACATGCAGTCTCTCTCTCTCTCAAATAAACAAATCTTTTTTAAGAAAATAGGAAAGAAATGCCCATAGAAAGATTCAGGATGGGGAAAAAAAGAAATAAGAGTATAGAATATGAGAAAGCAAAGTCTAGGGTTTTTTTTTTTCCTCTATAAACTTGCAATAGAATATGGAAGTATGCTTATTCTAGAACTAAGATTTGCATTCTTGAGAATTCTGTGTTTCATAGAAATATTCAAAATATAGCATGCCCTATATATTTGAAGTTAACTTTTGGTCTTATATTTTCCTGCATTTAGCATGGGAAATAAAGATGATTAAGAGTAAAGATGGTGACGTTTTTTGTTTGCTTAATTTTTATTTTTATAGATGTGTGTGTTGAGGCTTATACAAGTTATTTGATCAGTGGAAAAGATTGAAAAAATCTTAAATTCACAAAGTTCGAAAGAAACCTCTGCACTAGAAGCAAGCAGGTAAGCATTTTTTTTAACTAAGTAGCACATAAATTAATACTTCACATCCAATCTAATTAGGCGGGTACAGCTTAGTTAGAATTAATTTCTGAACAAGAAGAAAATCCAGGTTTGTGGCTAGAATGTAGCTCCAGGAGAGTGGAGAGCATGAAATAGTGAAATCTATAACACGTTCCTATAAACCCTTTGGTTATAGACCACAGTTCCAACACGTCATTATGCTTGCAGTGTAAAAGTATATTTGGAATCACCTTCCCTGAGGACTAGCAAAGTCCTGTTGATCTTTAAGGCATACCTACCATTCATCTTGGTTTTTCTCCATCTCATTTTTTTTCCTAGACATGCCCAGAGTATTACCATTGATGTATTTTGCACCAGCATTATATTATTATGAAACAGTATAGGACATATCCAGTTGAAATTTACAAACAGGAAAGGAAAAACTTATGAAATAGGAAAAAGATGATGGCTCTCTTTGTTATACTGTGATTGTCTTGTTCCCTTCCTGGTGTGAATTTTCAATCATCCAGGGTAGATGAGTGACTCAGAAAATGAGTAGTTAGGTGCTGTCAGCGCTGTGAGACGCAAAGTGGTGCAGTGGGTGTAGCCGGGGCTGGTCCTACACATACCAGCTGGGCTGCCTGCGTCAAGGTCGCCTGGTGCCCTGAGTGCTCTGTTGTGTGATGCTAACAGTCCCTCCCCTTGCAGGCGGAGTTAGGTTTCTAAATTTTAGGAATTAAGGTTTTAGATTTGGAAGGAACTTGAGAGACCATATGCTCCACATGTCTCATGATGGAGATTAAGAACGGACACATCCCAAAGGAAGCGATCTCTGGTCCTAGGTCTCTGTCCCCTTTCACATCAAGGCATTCAACTAAGTGGTCAGCCTCCACTGTGCTTGTGTCTCTAGCCCGTTGCACTCGTGCTTCTGCCCCGTTCGTCCACACTTAGCAGACAGTCTGCACGCGGCCCTTCTGCAGCCCTTGTGTCTCCAGCGGCTCTGCTTCACTTCGGCCCTTGGCAGTGCCTGCAGCCCCTCCAGCCATGTCCACGTTCGGCCCCTGGGGAGCTGGCCCTCCAGTGTTCTTCCTGTCTTTGCTGTTGCTGCTGTGCTCATCGGATAGAAACACCTCAGTGAGCTCTGTGTCTACAATCCTGTCCCTTTGCAACACTGTCCTTGATAAACAGACATTGTGCGCTTTCTTGCTCAGAATTACCTTGGAGGACTTTTTTCTCCAGAAGAGCAGCTCTGAGCTCTAGAGTCAGAAAAGCCAGAGCAGCATCAGCGCACAGTAAATCCATCATGCTCTGCCAGGCCCAGAAATGTCGAGAAAAGGATAAATAGGAAATGCGCATGGGATCAGTCAGTAGAGGTTGGGATTAGGCTTCGGCACTGTTCGTGCCAAGCGCTTGCCTTCCCTCCACACCAGTTCTGATGCTCTGGGACGGGGCACACCATGGCAGGTCTCCAGAGATTTTGGGTTTTCTTACAGTGTGTTTCCTCACTACCTGACTGCCCATCCTCAGATGTGGGATGCCTCATAGAGCCCAGCATGGGCTTTGGGGCCTTTGTTGTGTGTGTTTTTTTCTTTCACTGTTCGACTTCCTTTTGAATGGGGTTGACGCTTTCTAATGTGGGGGGCAAGAGGGAAGTGTATCCAGTCCACTTGATGGCAGATGCACTGTGAGTGATTTCTCACCAGCTCCCAGAACACCGAGCTTGCTCTTTCTGCCGTTGGGTAAATTTAAACTTGGAGTCCGCTGCTCTGAGCGATTTCCCAGGTTGCTGCTAGGCGGTCAGTTTTAGCTGATTGAGGAGACAGCAGTAGTTGGTACTGGGGAGGTACTTGGGAGGGAGAATGAGGCAGGCAGAGAAGAAGAGGGGGCTAGTGGTATGAACGGTAGGACAGGGCAAGAGAGAGGAGGGGGTTAGAGAATGGGAGAAGAAGGGAGAAGAAGGGCACGAATGGGAGAGCCCGAGGAACGTGGAGGAATCATGCAGTTGTACCCACACTGACCTAAAATAGCTCCATCCCCTTGCCTGGGCCCTGTGGCCCGGGCCAGGCTGCGTCGGTGGCTTCTACGACCTCCCCGCTCCTCACCCCTTGCACTGGGGCCTGCTGCACAGACAGTTTGTCATGAAAATTGATGGCGTTCAGGTGCAAGTGCCTGAGCGCTGTAAGGCATGTGGGGCGTGGGGGTGGCAGGTTTTTAACTTTGGGAATTACATTTCTCTAATTGTCTCTATTAGCCCTCTCTGGACTAGACAGATTTTGGAGAGAATTGCCACAGAATTTAACCAGTTACACTTTCATGCTGTTCAGAGCAAAGGCATGTCTCTACTGGACAAAGTAAGACCAGCAAGTGTTGGTTTCAATTTTCAATTTGCTGTTTGCGAATTTCCTGGATGATTTTGGTTTGACCTAGCATTGCCCCTGATAATTGCTACTCTACAGGACTTTGAAGCTAGCTTTGAATATTTTTTTTTTTCAGTGTCTCCTGCTTGGGACCCTGCTTCCATTATGTCACACTAGATAGATTTTGTGTAAAGACACAAGCGTAGTCTCCAAACTATGCAAGTAAAATTAATTCTGAATTTCATGTAACTTGACACATCATATGATGTAGTCAGAGTTCATTTATCCAAAGCCCTTGACTGGGTTTAAATGCACGTTTGTCAGATTTACTCCGTAGCTTAAGAGGCAAATAACTTTTTGTCATTCCGTAATTGTCTAAACTTCACTTTGATGAAGCCGACTTACTTTCAAAGAAATCATAGGGAGGGGACGCCTCAGTGGCTCAGTCAGTTGAGCTACTGCCTCTGGCTTAGGTCATGATCTGAGGGTCCTGGGATTGAGTCCCACCTTGGGCTCCTTGCTTGGCAGGAAGCCTGCTTCTCTTTCTGCCTGTGTCTCCTTGTGTGCTTGTGCTCTCTCTCGACAAATAAATAAATAAAAACCTTTAAAAAAAAAGAAAGAAAGCAATCATGGGGAGAAGAGATTCATTGTTATTCTCTAGGAAATGTTGGGATTTTAATCTTACATATATTCTGGTAGAATTAGAGGCTCGCTTTATATATATAACACATATGTATATAAATTATACACATATATTTGAGCTTTTAGAAACTGTGGTACCTGGACCTTCTTTCCTGGTCTCTCTGTTCTTGCAGCGTATAGCCCACATTACGGCCATGCTGCAGCAGTCCCTGGGAGGCCTGCTGCTAGAAGGGCTTCAGACTTCCAATGTGGACATCATACGGCACTGCCTCCAGATTTACGCTACAATTGACAAGACACGGGATGCAGAGGCGTTAGTCGGTCAAGTACTGGTGAAATCATACATGGATGAGGTTTGTGCCCCCATGCAACTCATTCCACAAACACAGAGCATCTAATCTGGCTTCGTTTCTTGACTGGGTGCGAGAGAGCTCAGGGCTCTTCCTTGAAGATGCTCTTTGTTCCTGCTCTTCTGGTTGTAAGAAAAGGTTGGTCCCGCTTGGTGCCCATCAGCATGGCAGGAATCAGGCATGCGCTCTGGTCTCTTCCAGTGATGCCATAACTCAGGGATCATCTTAATTTAGTAGGGGTGAGGGACTTGCCTAGGAAGAAGGTACGGATCAGAACATTTTCAGGTCAATTTCCATTTCCATAAGTTATAAGTTAATGAAGTTGCCGAAAAGCGTGACCCCACCAAGGCGCCCGTGCCCACTGGAGGAGCTGGAAGACAGCTCTGTGCGCAGGGAAAGTCTGTGAGGGGAAGCGTCTTCGCAGAATTGATGTGGCCTAAGTCTTGAAGACCATGGGGGAGTTTGCCAGGCTAGGAAGGTGGGAGGGAGGGAATATTCAAAGATAAAGGGCTTTGAAGGGCGAGTTAGCGGGGTAGTACCTTAAGTCCAGAACTTGGTTACCCAGTGTTCTTGACCTATAAGGATACAGTAAAATACAGGGAGTCAGTGTATCCTGCCTCCGAGCGGCCGGAGTATGGGCTGCACCATGTGAGGCCGCCAGCAATCAGCAGCTTCCAACTTAGAGAGCGTCGGTTTCATCTAGTTCAAGCGGACAGAAGTCATGAAGCCAGTCTCAGCGTTTGAGGGCTTTCTTCCAGTCACCTGCCAGTGCGAGTGTTCTTTCTGTCTGGTAAGTATAAAGCTACCCACCATGACTTCAGGATGAAAGGCTTCCAGTTTTAAAACGAGACAGTATCCCAGTGATAGAAGTGAAATTGAAGGATTAATTTCAGTAATCTTCTCAGCTTCATTAAGACTACTAAAAGTAAATGATCTGTCAGTTCTTTGTATGTATCCTATTATAGTTCATAGCTCTCTCTGTGGGGGTGAAAAAGATCACATTATTCTTTGTCACTAAATGAAAATATTTTAGTTATTTAATTTATGCCCTTTTCATTGAACTGAATCTAATATGCTAAATTAGGGAAGTACTTTACGTTTCCGTGTCATTAAATGAACTGTGGCCACGTTTGTATTTTAAGTTTGCATGCTTGTCATTCACCTCCTGCAACTCAGCCTCACCAAAAAAAATTAAATACTAAAGCAAAATAAGATGTGTTTTCTTCCATCACTTTCCATCTCAGCCCTTTCCCTGTTCTGGAGACGGTAGAGGATAAGGCCAGGGTGAAGATGATACAGAGCTGTTGTCTGCAGATACAGTATTTTGCTTTTAAGCTCAGAAGGGAAGCAGATGAGTGTGTGTGATGTTTTAGCTTCAGGCCAGTCTCTGTCCCTCAGCCTCTGTGTCCCCCAGGGTTGGAGCACTATTCCCAAATCCCAGGACCTAGATTTTCATGCCAATGTTACTTACCTCCTGTTTAGAAAGCATACTGAGTGGGGAGGAGGAAGGACGAAGTGCATTTTTAAGGTTTACACGATTCTTTTCTCTGTAGTGTATAGTTCATACTTCTCTTTTAGGTGCTTTAAAAACAAACAAAAACACAAACAAACAAACACACAAATAAATAAATAAAAATAAAACGCTCTTCCTTCTGCTAGGTGATTGTAGAGCAGATCGTTGAGTCTCATCCAGACGGCCTGAAGATCATGTATGCTAATAAGCTCCTGGAGTTTGTTCCTCACCACTTCCACCTTCTTCGAGAGGTCACAAGAGGAGCCATCTCAAGGTGACGTAAAATGCTGTGTATGCACCTGAGCTCAGTTTAGTGACCACCTGTCACCTCCTCATGTGCCGCTGATCCCTGGCTGTCCTGTCTGACCCGGGAACGTGGGAACGTGTGCTCTTCCCTATTTGTTACCAGTGCTGTAAGGCAGGTGTCACTTGCCTGGGTTTACAGGGAAGGGAATGAAGAGTGGGGACGAATCTCAATGGTGACATTTGTGTGACTCCAGAGCCTCTGCTTTTCTCTTGTCTATACTGTCTCCTTAACCAGGCTCAAAATCAAAATTGGTTTCCTTCCATTATTGTGATGTCATCATCGGTCTAGAAATACCAATTCATTTTAATTCAACACGTTTTATACTGATGGCAATTAAAGTCATGAACGGTTTTCCCTCCCTCTCTTATTTCATTTCCATGGCTTTCCAGTTCTGCTTCATGAATATCCCATTACCTTCCACCATCTCCGTCATCCCAGTCCAGACCTTTGTTGCCTTTTGTTCGAGGGTAGCGGGCTCTCCCCACCTGGTCTCCCAGTTCCACCTGTCCCTCTTCATTGCAGCCCTCAGCTGTCCCACCTGCCCAGAGCTCTTCAGCCTTCCTGAGTCGCTCGTGGCTTCTCATCGCCCACAGAAGAGCATCCAGTCTTCCTGGCGTAACCTGTGACCGTTGGTGCTTGAGTCCTAGTGGTTCTCTGCTGTAGAACTTTCTACTGTGGAACTTTCCCCCATACCACTATGGTTCCTGGCCAGACAGGAGCACTTGACCTTCCCTAACACACCTGGTACAGAAGATCCTTGACTTCACCTTGGTTCAGTTTATGGTTTTTTGACTTTTTATAATAGTGCAGACGTGATATGCATTTAGTTTGGATCTTTTCCCAGGCTGGCGATCTACAGTAGGGTCCTCTTTTGTAATGCTGGGCAGGGGCAGCGAGCACAGCCCCCAGGCAAACCACGTGATCACGAGGGTCAGCAACCAACACACTTGAACCGTCCTGTTCTGGCTTTCAGTGCAGTGTTCAGTAAGTTACATGAGATACCAGACACTTTATTGTGAAATAGGCTTTGTGTTAGAGGATTTTGCCCAACTGTGCAATACTGTAAGTGTTCTCAAGACATTTAAGTTTGGCGGGGCTAAGCTCTGATGTTCAGTCACTTAGGTGTTTTCCATGCATTTTCAACTAAAGAGATTTCCAGCTGAACAATGGGTTTATTAGAAGCTGAGGCCGTCATAAGCCGAGGAACATCTGTCTATACTGTGCACCTCTGTGTTTTCCTTCATTGCTTCCTGTCTCTTATTCCTTTGTCTTTCTGTTGATCTGTCACTCCACATGAAGCTCCAGTCAAATACAAATTCTTTTTTTTTAGGTTATTTATTTATTTACTTATTAGAGAAAGCATAAGCAGAGGGGGAGGCAAAGAGTGAAGCAGGCTCCCCACTGAGCAGGGAGCCCGATGTGGAACTCAATCCCAGGACCCTGAGATCATGACCTGAGCCACCCAAGCGCCCCTAGGCTATGGTTATTTCAAGAAAAAGTCCTATTTGTGAATTCTTCATCTAGTGAAGATGAATTAAAATCAGAAAGTCAACTCTGCCACCTTTAAAAACCCAGGAACAGAAAAAAATTCCACGAGCAGGTATAACCCTATCCACAATAAATCACTTTCAATCCAGTTCTGAAAACTAATACAGAGTAGGAAGAAAGCATTACAGAAAATTTTTGTTTTCATTAATCAAGCTGGAAAATAACGGGCCTTACATGAATGCCCTTTAGGAAGACAGTTCTTATAGTTTTATGTTGATAGAAACTCACATTACATTCGAAATGCATGTTAAAACCATGACTGTAGATTAACTACCACTTTCAGTCGTCAGAAGATGAAAAATGGTCAAGAGTCACCCAAACTGAATCCTGGTTCCTCCTGGAAAATGTGTTCCTAAATATTTTCCCCCTGAACTACTGTGCTCTTTCTGTATCTTACACAGCAGACATTGCAATGCACAAACACATCCAGAAGGCCTTTGAGGGCTGACAGCCTGCTGGAACAATGAGGAATTCACCTGGGTTTCTGCCTTTCTGCCGGGCCCAGAAAGTTCTGGGTAACCCAGGTGACGTGTCATGAGAATACATGTGTAGCTCACACCATATGTATTATCTCCTCAGGGTAGACACCAAAATCCATGTTCGTATATGAAAATCCGAGATGCGTACAGAAATCAAGAGTAATTCTGTCATCTTGAAAGAAAAACACACTGTTGCGCTGCCACATGCCTCGTTTCTCCTTGAGTGACTGCAGGAAGTAGTGATTGCAGTCAGAAATCTCAGAAAGAAAAATTAGAGTAAGGGCAACACCTGAAGTTTATTCCTGAAAATACTTGGAGAATGACTGTGACCAATAAACCAGGGCTTAGTTCATGAGACTATGTCAATGAGCTTATACCATCCCATGTCCTGGTCAAACCCTCATGTCTGGGAGATGGAGGGACGTCTTCATCTTCCAGAGCTACTATTAGGGAAAAAGGTGGAGACAATACTGACTGAGTCCCTACTTCAGCAGGAGAGCCAAAAACACCTTGCCCCTCCATAATCCCAAATGAAAATAAACATCTCGGGGCGCCTGGGTGGTTTAAGCTTCTGCCTTTGGCTGGGATCGAGCCCCACGTCGGGCTCTTTGCTCAGCGGGGAGCCCACTTCCCTCCTTCTCTCTCTGCCTGCCTCTCTGCCTACTTGTGATCTCTGTCTGTCAAATAAATGAAATAAATAAAATCTTTAAAAAAGAAAAGAAAAGAAACATTTCATTTTACTAGTGTGCAGCAGTGACTATGCAGGAGAAATTATTATTATTTTATTATTAGATGATATATTATTATTATTATTATTATTATTATTATACTATATTGATAACCTTTTGAATTCGGACACCTAAAATTTTAAATAAAATATGAAGGCCTTTTTTTTAAGATTTTATTTATTTGAAAGACAGAGATCACAAGTAGGCAGAGAGGCAGGCAGAGAGGGGGAAGCAGGCTCCCCACTGAACAGAGAATCCGATGCAGGACTTGATCCCAGGACCCTGGGATCATGACCTGAGCCGAAGGCAGCGGATTAACCCACTGAGCCACCCAGGCGCCCCATGAAGGCTTTTTTTAAAGAACAAAAACTTCAGACTATATCTTTATCCTATCAGTTCCCACTACAACTGGCTTCTGTCTTGGCCAACATTTAGCCATTCAGATAAAGTCCGTATTTAGTGCTTCGTGTGTATGCATGTGTAAAATAAGCGGACAGTCATAAATCTTTAAGATTGTGTATAATAACCGTGAAATAAGGATTCTTGATACGCAAGGTCTCGTCTGGGGAAAACAGCTGGAGAACAGTATGCAGTTTTCAAATGACGAAGGGGAAATACGCATTCAGTTATGAGAAAGGGAAGAACAAGACCAAATAATAATAAAAGGGAAAAAAGCTTTTTCTGCCATCTTTCCGTGCCGCAGTAACAGTGTGAACAAATGTCCCACAGATGCCCTCAAGAACATTAACACTGCTAAAAGGAGGGGCGAAGGCCAGGTTCTTAGGAGGCCCTGCACCAAAGTCATCGTCCCGTTTCCTCACTGTGATGACGAAGCATGAGTACATTGGCAAATTTGAAATTATTGATGACCACAGAGCTGGGAAAACTGCTGTGAACCTCACGGGCAAGTTAAACAAGTGTGGCATGACCAGCCCTAGACTTGTATAACTGAAAGATCTAGAAAAGTGGCAGAATATTTCCATCCCCTCAGTTTGGTTTCACTGCATGGAAAAATTCTTCTGGCATCATGCACCATGAAGAAGGAAGAATCCAGGCAGGAGGGAAAATCCTGGGATTCCTTTTTCCTAGAAATATAATATACATGGCACGTGAAATGCCACAATGGGGAAAAAAAAAAGGAAAATAAATTACAGTCAACTAATGTTTGACAAGGGTGCCAAATAATTCAATGGGGGTAAGAACAGTATTTTACTCCCAAGCAGCCACATGCAAATAATGAAACAGGAGTCCTGCCTCACACCATACAGAGAAAATAACCCCAAATGCATCAAAGACATAAGTGTAAGCATTAAAATGATAAAGTTCGGGATGCCTGGGTAGCTCAGTTGGTTGGACGGCTGCCTTCTGCTCAGGTCATGATCCCGGAGTTCCCGGATTGAGTCCTGCATCAGGCTCCAAGCTCCACAGGGAGTCTGCTTCTCCCTCTGACCTTCTCCTCGCTCATGCTCTCTCTCATTGTCTCTTTCTCAAATAAATAAAATCTTTTAAAAAATAAAAATAAAGTAAAATGATAACGTTTTCAGAAGAAAACACAAAGGTAAATGTTAGTGGTCTTGAATCTAACAACGGCTCCTCAGCCAAACACCAAAGTACAAGCAACTTAAAAAAAATAATAAACAAATAAATGGGACTAAACCAAAATATCCCAGTTTTGTGCTTCCAAGGACCCCATTGACAAAGTCAAAAGACAAGCCACTAAATGGGAGAAAATATTTGCAGGTCATATATAAGGAACATGCATTCAGACTGTGTGAAGAATTCTTACAACTCAAATAAAAAGACAACCAAGTTAAGAAATGAGCAAAGAGGGGCGCCTGGGTGGCTCAGTGGGTTAAGCTGCTGCCTTCCACTCAGGTCTTGAACTCAGAGTCCTGGGATCGAACCCCATGCTTTCTGCTCAGCAGGGAGCCTGCTTCTTCCTCTCTCTCTGCCTGCCTCTCTGCCTGCTTGTGATCTCTCTCAATAAATCTCTCTCAAATAAATAAATAAAATCTCTTAAAAAATGAGCAAAGAACTTGAATATACATTTCTCTAATATTCAAATGTATACATTAATATATAAATGTATATATAAATATATTTTACATGATCATATATTTATATAAACATATTTATGTAAATATATTTACATTCTTAAATATGTATTTAAATATAAATAAAATATGAAATATATAATATATATTTAAAGATACATATAAGGTATATATAAAATATATGGGACAATAAGCACGTGAAAATATGCTCAACATCACTAATCACTCGGGAAATGCAAATCAAAACCATGGTGAGATACCACCTCCCACCCACGTGGATGGCTACTATCAAAAACCCCAAAAGCAGGTGTTGGAAGGATGTGAAGAGCTGGAACCTGTAAATTGCTGGTGGGCTTGGAAAATGGCACAGCCACATTAGAAATGGTTTAGTAGCTCCTCAAAATGCAAAACACAGAGTTGCCATATGACACACCAATATCACTCCTGTGTATAGAGCCAAGAAAAAACTATGCCCACACAAACACTTGTGCATGAAGGTTTAGGGTTTATTCGTAATAGCGAAAAGGTGAGAACAACCCTGATGTTCATCAACTGATGAAGAGATAAATAAAATGTGATCCATCCAGCCTGTGGAATATTATTCAGCCTTGAAAAGGAATAGAATTTTGATATGTGCCACGACACAGAGGAGCCTTGAAAACATTCTGCTGATTGAGAGAAGTCAGTCACAGAAGACCACGTATTGCATAATTTGATTTATATGGAATTTCCAGAATAGCTAAATCTACAGAGACCGAAAGTAGATTAGCGGTTGCCTAAGACTGGTGGTGATGGCTAAAGTTTTCTTTTGAGGATAATGAAAAAGTGTAGGTAGTTCAGTATAGTATAGTTAAATATAGTGAAAGCCATTAAATTGTCCACATTAGATGGTGAGTGGTATGGCCTGTGAATTATATCTCAATTAAGCTGTCATCGAAAAATGCAAAGAACTTCTCTATTTATCAAGTACAAAAAGAATGAACTTGATTAAAAACATCGAAAATGGGGAAAATAAAAACAAAATAAGATGGGAGGAATAAAAGTATGACTGTTTATCATTAATTTAAATGTGTACAGACTGACTTTTTCTATTAAAGCACCTATCAGGAGGTTACAAATCCACACTGTTCAAGAAACATACTTAAAATGCAAAAGGGATTGAGAATGTATCAGGTGAGGAGATACCATGCAAAAGAGAAAGCCGGAATGGCAAAATTCATCGCAGACAAGTTGGGTCTAAAGTTATAGGTACTAAGATGAAGAGGGACATTTTTAAAGGCAGAGTTTGGAAAGAAGATGTAAAAGGTATAAGCAGGTATACATCTAACAACATAATACCTGAAGACTCTAAAAATGCAATAACAAGGTAAAATTTTAGCTTTTCAAATGGGAGTATCTACTAGAAGGAGGGAAAAACAAGGACACACAGAAAATAGACATCCTGGGGCGCCTGGGTGGCTCAGTGGGTTAAAGCCTCTGCCTTCATTCGGCTCAGGTCATGATCCCAGGGTCCTAGGATCGAGCCCCACATCGGTCTCTCTGCTCCGCGGGGAGCCTGCTTCCTCCTCTCTCTCACTCTCTGCCTGCCTCTCTGCCTACTTGTGATCTCTGTCTGTCAAATAAATAAATAAAATCTTAAAAAAAAAAGAAAATAGACTACCTTATTTCCCTCAGAAAACATTTCTTTCTTACACCTAAGGAAAGCCATATTTGTAAAGATTAATTGCATACTAGGCAACAAAGGAAACCTTTACAAGCCTTCCAAATTAAAGATTTAAAGAACAGTTCTTTGATCACAATCCAGTAGAATCAGAATAAGATAACCTGGTAACAAAAAATTGAAACTACATACAAGTTAAGAAATACAGTCTTCAGTCAAAGAAGAAATCATAAGACGACTGAAGAAAATCTTGAAAGCAATGGAAAGGAGACTATTTCATACCAAAACTTACAGAAGACACCAGAAGTTATACTCTAAGGAGACTTTAGTGTCAAATGTCTTCAATTTCAAACATTTTTTTAAATAAAAGAAAGTACTCATTTAAACCCATGAAAAAATCTTAAATTCACAAAGTTCGAAAGAAACCTCTGCACTAGAAGCAAGCAGGTAAGCATTTTTTTTTTAACTAAGTAGCACATAAATTAATACTTCACATCCAATCTAATTAGGCGGGGACGGCTTAGTTAGAATTCATTTCTGAACAAGAAGAAAATCCAGGTTTGTGGCTAGAATGTAGCTCCAGGAGAGTGGAGAGCATGAAATGGTAAAATCTATAACACGTTCCTATAAACGCTTTGGTTATAGACCACAGTTCCAACACGTCATTATGCTTGCAGTGTAAAAGTATATTTGGAATCACCTTCCCTGAGGACTAGCAAAGTCCTGTTGATCTTTAAGGCATACCTACCATTCATCTTGGTTTTTCTCCATCTCATTTTTTTTCCTAGACATGCCCAGAGTATTACCATTGATGTATTTTGCACCAGCATTATATTATTATGAAACAGTATAGGACATATCCAGTTGAAATTTACAAACAGGAAAGGAAAAACTTATGAAATAGGAAAAAGATGATGGCTCTCTTTGTTACACTGTGATTGTCTTGTTCCCTTCCTGGTGTGAATTTTCAATCATCCAGGGTAGATGAGTGACTCAGAAAATGAGTAGTTAGGTCCTGTCAGCACTGTGAGACGCACAGTGGTGCAGTGGGAGTAGCCGGGGCTGGTCCTACACATACCAGCTGGGCTGCCTGCGTCAAGGTCGCCTGGTGCCCTGATTGCTCTGTTGTGTGACGCTAACAGTCCCTCCCCTTGCAGGCGGAGTTAGGTTTCTAAATTTTAGGAATTAAGGTTTTAGATTTGGAAGGAACTTGAGAGACCATATGCTCCGCATGTCTCATGATGGAGATTAAGAACGGACACATCCCAAAGGAAGCGATTCTCTGGTCCTAGGTCTCTGTCCTCTTTCACATCAAGGCATTCAACTAAGTGGTCAGCCTCCACTGTGCTTGTGTCTCTAGCCCGTTGCACTCGTGCTTCTGCCCCGTTCGTCCACACTTAGCAGACAGTCTGCACGCGGCCCTTCTGCAGCCCGTGTGTCTCCAGCGGCTCTGCTTCACTGCGGCCCTTGGCAGCGCCTGCAGCCCCTCCAGCCATGTCCACGTTCGGCCCCTGGGGAGCTGGCCCTCCAGTGTTCTTCCCGTCTTTGCTGTTGCTGCTGTGCTCATCGGATAGAAACACCTCAGTGAGCTCTGTGTCTACAATCCTGTCCCTTTGCAACACTGTCCTTGATAAACAGACATTGTGCACTTTCTTGCTCAGAATTACCTTGGAGGACTTTTTTCTCCAGAAGAGCAGCTCTGAGCTCTAGAGTCAGGAAAGCCAGAGCAGCGTCAGTGCACAGTAAATCCATCATGCTCTGCCAGGCCCAGAAATGCAGAGAAAAGGATAAATAGGAAATGCACATGGGATCAGTCAGTAGAGGTTGGGATTAGGCTTCTGCATTGGTCGTGCCAAGCGCTTGCCTTCCCTCCACACCAGTTCTGATGCTCTGGGACGGGGCACACCATGGCAGGTCTCCAGCGATTTTGGGTTTTCTTACAGTGTGTTTCCTTACTACCTGACTGCCCATCCTCAGATGTAGATGAGCCCAGCAGGGGCTTTGGGGCCTTTGTTGTGTGTTTTTTTTTCTTTCACTGTTCGACTTCCTTTTGAATGGGGTTGACGCTTTCTAATGTGGGGGGCAAGAGGGAAGTGTATCCAGTCCACTTGATGGCAGATGCACTGTGAGTGATTTCTCACCAGCTCCCGGAGCACCGAGCTTGCTCTTTCTGCCGTTGGGTAAATTTAAACTTGGAGTCCGCTGCTCTGAGCGATTTCCCAGGTTGCTGCTAGGCGGTCAGTTTTAGCTGATTGAGGAGACAGCAGTAGTTGGTACTGGGGAGGTACTTGGGAGGGAGAATGAGGCAGGCAGAGAAGAAGAGGGGGCTTCGGGTATGAACGGTAGGACAGGGCAAGAGAGAGGAGGGGGGGGATACCTGGGTGGCTCAGTTGGTTAGGCAGCTGCCTTCGGCTCGGGTCATGATCCCAGTGTCGTGGGATCGAGTCCCACATCGGGCTCCTTGCTTGGCAGGGAGCCTGCTTCTCCCTCTGCCTCTGCCTGCCTCTCTGTCTGCCTATGCTCGCTCACTCTCTCTCCTCTATCCCTGACAAATAAATAAATAAAATATTAAAAAAAAAAAAAAGAGAGAGGAGGGGGTTAGAGAATGGGAGAAGAAGGGAGAAGAAGGGCACAAATGGGAGAGCCCGAGGAACGTGGAGGAATCATGCAGTTGTACCCACACTGACCTAAAATAGCTCCATCCCCTTGCCTGGGCCCTGTGGCCCGGGCCAGGCTGCGTCGGTGGCTTCTACGACCTCCCCGCTCCTCACCCCTTGCACTGGGGCCTGCTGCACAGACAGTTTGTCATGAAAATTGATGGCGTTCAGGTGCAGGTGCCTGAGCGCTGTAAGGCATGTGGGGCGGTGGGGGTGGCAGGTTTTTAACTTTGGGAATTACATTTCTCTAATTGTCTCTACTAGCCCTCTCTGGACTAGACAGATTTTGGAGAGAATTGCCACAGAATTTAACCAGTTACACTTTCATGCTGTTCAGAGCAAAGGCATGCCTCTTCTGGACAAAGTAAGACCAGCAAGTGTTGGTTTCGATTTTCAATTTGCTGTTTGCGAATTTCCTGGATGATTTTGGTTTGACCTAGCATTGCCCCTGATAATTGCTACTCTACAGGATTTTGAAGCTAGCTTTGAATTCTTTTTTTTTTCAGTGTCTCCTGCTTGGGACCCTGCTTCCATTATGTCACACTAGATAGATTTTGTGTAAAGACACAAGCGTAGTCTCCAAACTATGCAAGTAAAATTAATTCTGAATTTCATGTAACTTGACACATCATATGATGTAGTCAGAGTTCATTTATCCAAAGCCCTTGACTGGGTTTAAATGCACGTTTGTCAGATTTACTCCGTAGCTTAAGAGGCAAATAACTTTTTGTCATTCCGTAATTGTCTGAACTTCACTTTGATGAAGCCGACTTACTTTCAAAGAAATCATAGGGAGGGGACGCCTCAGTGGCTCAGTCAGTTGAGCTACTGCCTCTGGCTTAGGTCATGATCCGAGGGTCCTGGGATTGAGTCCCACCTTGGGCTCCTTGCTTGGCAGGAAGCCTGCTTCTCTTTCTGCCTGTGTCTCCTTGTGTGCTTGTGCTCTCTCTCAACAAATAAATAAATAAAAACCTTTAAAAAAAAAGAAAGAAAGCAATCATGGGGAGAAGAGATTCATTGTTATTCTCTAGGAAATGTTGGGATTTTAATCTTACATATATTCTGGTAGAATTAGAGGCTCGCTTTATATATATAACACATATGTATATAAATTATACACATATATTTGAGCTTTTAGAAACTGTGGTACCTGGACCTTCTTTCCTGGTCTCTCTGTTCTTGCAGCGTATAGCCCACATTACGGCCATGCTGCAGCAGTCCCTGGGAGGCCTGCTGCTAGAAGGGCTTCAGACTTCCAATGTGGACATCATACGGCACTGCCTCCAGATTTACGCTACAATTGACAAGACACGGGATGCAGAGGCGTTAGTCGGTCAAGTACTGGTGAAATCATACATGGATGAGGTTTGTGCCCCCATGCAACTCATTCCACAAACACAGAGCATCTAATCTGGCTTCGTTTCTTGACTGGGTGCGAGAGAGCTCAGGGCTCTTCCTTGAAGATGCTCTTTGTTCCTGCTCTTCTGGTTGTAAGAAAAGGTTGGTCCCGCTTGGTGCCCATCAGCATGGCAGGAATCAGGCATGCGCTCTGGTCTCTTCCAGTGATGCCATAACTCAGGGATCATCTTAATTTAGTAGGGGTGAGGGACTTGCCTAGGAAGAAGGTACGGATCAGAACATTTTCAGGTCAATTTCCATTTCCATAAGTTATAAGTTAATGAAGTTGCCGAAAAGCGTGACCCCACCAAGGCGCCCGTGCCCACTGGAGGAGCTGGAAGACAGCTCTGTGCGCAGGGAAAGTCTGTGAGGGGAAGCGTCTTCGCAGAATTGATGTGGCCTAAGTCTTGAAGACCATGGGGGAGTTTGCCAGGCTAGGAAGGTGGGAGGGAGGGAATATTCAAAGATAAAGGGCTTTGAAGGGCGAGTTAGCGGGGTAGTACCTTAAGTCCAGAACTTGGTTACCCAGTGTTCTTGACCTATAAGGATACAGTAAAATACAGGGAGTCAGTGTATCCTGCCTCCGAGCGGCCGGAGTATGGGCTGCACCATGTGAGGCCGCCAGCAATCAGCAGCTTCCAACTTAGAGAGCGTCGGTTTCATCTAGTTCAAGCGGACAGAAGTCATGAAGCCAGTCTCAGCGTTTGAGGGCTTTCTTCCAGTCACCTGCCAGTGCGAGTGTTCTTTCTGTCTGGTAAGTATAAAGCTACCCACCATGACTTCAGGATGAAAGGCTTCCAGTTTTAAAACGAGACAGTATCCCAGTGATAGAAGTGAAATTGAAGGATTAATTTCAGTAATCTTCTCAGCTTCATTAAGACTACTAAAAGTAAATGATCTGTCAGTTCTTTGTATGTATCCTATTATAGTTCATAGCTCTCTCTGTGGGGGTGAAAAAGATCACATTATTCTTTGTCACTAAATGAAAATATTTTAGTTATTTAATTTATGCCCTTTTCATTGAACTGAATCTAATATGCTAAATTAGGGAAGTACTTTACGTTTCCGTGTCATTAAATGAACTGTGGCCACGTTTGTATTTTAAGTTTGCATGCTTGTCATTCACCTCCTGCAACTCAGCCTCACCAAAAAAAATTAAATACTAAAGCAAAATAAGATGTGTTTTCTTCCATCACTTTCCATCTCAGCCCTTTCCCTGTTCTGGAGACGGTAGAGGATAAGGCCAGGGTGAAGATGATACAGAGCTGTTGTCTGCAGATACAGTATTTTGCTTTTAAGCTCAGAAGGGAAGCAGATGAGTGTGTGTGATGTTTTAGCTTCAGGCCAGTCTCTGTCCCTCAGCCTCTGTGTCCCCCAGGGTTGGAGCACTATTCCCAAATCCCAGGACCTAGATTTTCATGCCAATGTTACTTACCTCCTGTTTAGAAAGCATACTGAGTGGGGAGGAGGAAGGACGAAGTGCATTTTTAAGGTTTACACGATTCTTTTCTCTGTAGTGTATAGTTCATACTTCTCTTTTAGGTGCTTTAAAAACAAACAAAAACACAAACAAACAAACACACAAATAAATAAATAAAAATAAAACGCTCTTCCTTCTGCTAGGTGATTGTAGAGCAGATCGTTGAGTCTCATCCAGACGGCCTGAAGATCATGTATGCTAATAAGCTCCTGGAGTTTGTTCCTCACCACTTCCACCTTCTTCGAGAGGTCACAAGAGGAGCCATCTCAAGGTGACGTAAAATGCTGTGTATGCACCTGAGCTCAGTTTAGTGACCACCTGTCACCTCCTCATGTGCCGCTGATCCCTGGCTGTCCTGTCTGACCCGGGAACGTGGGAACGTGTGCTCTTCCCTATTTGTTACCAGTGCTGTAAGGCAGGTGTCACTTGCCTGGGTTTACAGGGAAGGGAATGAAGAGTGGGGACGAATCTCAATGGTGACATTTGTGTGACTCCAGAGCCTCTGCTTTTCTCTTGTCTATACTGTCTCCTTAACCAGGCTCAAAATCAAAATTGGTTTCCTTCCATTATTGTGATGTCATCATCGGTCTAGAAATACCAATTCATTTTAATTCAACACGTTTTATACTGATGGCAATTAAAGTCATGAACGGTTTTCCCTCCCTCTCTTATTTCATTTCCATGGCTTTCCAGTTCTGCTTCATGAATATCCCATTACCTTCCACCATCTCCGTCATCCCAGTCCAGACCTTTGTTGCCTTTTGTTCGAGGGTAGCGGGCTCTCCCCACCTGGTCTCCCAGTTCCACCTGTCCCTCTTCATTGCAGCCCTCAGCTGTCCCACCTGCCCAGAGCTCTTCAGCCTTCCTGAGTCGCTTGTGGCTTCTCATCGCCCACAGAAGAGCATCCAGTCTTCCTGGCGTAACCTGTGACCGTTGGTGCTTGAGTCCTAGTGGTTCTCTGCTGTAGAACTTTCTACTGTGGAACTTTCCCCCATACCACTATGGTTCCTGGCCAGACAGGAGCACTTGACCTTCCCTAACACACCTGGTACAGAAGATCCTTGACTTCACCTTGGTTCAGTTTATGGTTTTTTGACTTTTTATAATAGTGCAGACGTGATATGCATTTAGTTTGGATCTTTTCCCAGGCTGGCGATCTACAGTAGGGTCCTCTTTTGTAATGCTGGGCAGGGGCAGCGAGCACAGCCCCCAGGCAAACCACGTGATCACGAGGGTCAGCAACCAACACACTTGAACCGTCCTGTTCTGGCTTTCAGTGCAGTGTTCAGTAAGTTACATGAGATACCAGACACTTTATTGTGAAATAGGCTTTGTGTTAGAGGATTTTGCCCAACTGTGCAATACTGTAAGTGTTCTCAAGACATTTAAGTTTGGCGGGGCTAAGCTCTGATGTTCAGTCACTTAGGTGTTTTCCATGCATTTTCAACTAAAGAGATTTCCAGCTGAACAATGGGTTTATTAGAAGCTGAGGCCGTCATAAGCCGAGGAACATCTGTCTATACTGTGCACCTCTGTGTTTTCCTTCATTGCTTCCTGTCTCTTATTCCTTTGTCTTTCTGTTGATCTGTCACTCCACATGAAGCTCCAGTCAAATACAAATTCTTTTTTTTTAGGTTATTTATTTATTTACTTATTAGAGAAAGCATAAGCAGAGGGGGAGGCAAAGAGTGAAGCAGGCTCCCCACTGAGCAGGGAGCCCGATGTGGAACTCAATCCCAGGACCCTGAGATCATGACCTGAGCCACCCAAGCGCCCCTAGGCTATGGTTATTTCAAGAAAAAGTCCTATTTGTGAATTCTTCATCTAGTGAAGATGAATTAAAATCAGAAAGTCAACTCTGCCACCTTTAAAAACCCAGGAACAGAAAAAAATTCCACGAGCAGGTATAACCCTATCCACAATAAATCACTTTCAATCCAGTTCTGAAAACTAATACAGAGTAGGAAGAAAGCATTACAGAAAATTTTTGTTTTCATTAATCAAGCTGGAAAATAACGGGCCTTACATGAATGCCCTTTAGGAAGACAGTTCTTATAGTTTTATGTTGATAGAAACTCACATTACATTCGAAATGCATGTTAAAACCATGACTGTAGATTAACTACCACTTTCAGTCGTCAGAAGATGAAAAATGGTCAAGAGTCACCCAAACTGAATCCTGGTTCCTCCTGGAAAATGTGTTCCTAAATATTTTCCCCCTGAACTACTGTGCTCTTTCTGTATCTTACACAGCAGACATTGCAATGCACAAACACATCCAGAAGGCCTTTGAGGGCTGACAGCCTGCTGGAACAATGAGGAATTCACCTGGGTTTCTGCCTTTCTGCCGGGCCCAGAAAGTTCTGGGTAACCCAGGTGACGTGTCATGAGAATACATGTGTAGCTCACACCATATGTATTATCTCCTCAGGGTAGACACCAAAATCCATGTTCGTATATGAAAATCCGAGATGCGTACAGAAATCAAGAGTAATTCTGTCATCTTGAAAGAAAAACACACTGTTGCGCTGCCACATGCCTCGTTTCTCCTTGAGTGACTGCAGGAAGTAGTGATTGCAGTCAGAAATCTCAGAAAGAAAAATTAGAGTAAGGGCAACACCTGAAGTTTATTCCTGAAAATACTTGGAGAATGACTGTGACCAATAAACCAGGGCTTAGTTCATGAGACTATGTCAATGAGCTTATACCATCCCATGTCCTGGTCAAACCCTCATGTCTGGGAGATGGAGGGACGTCTTCATCTTCCAGAGCTACTATTAGGGAAAAAGGTGGAGACAATACTGACTGAGTCCCTACTTCAGCAGGAGAGCCAAAAACACCTTGCCCCTCCATAATCCCAAATGAAAATAAACATCTCGGGGCGCCTGGGTGGTTTAAGCTTCTGCCTTTGGCTGGGATCGAGCCCCACGTCGGGCTCTTTGCTCAGCGGGGAGCCCACTTCCCTCCTTCTCTCTCTGCCTGCCTCTCTGCCTACTTGTGATCTCTGTCTGTCAAATAAATGAAATAAATAAAATCTTTAAAAAAGAAAAGAAAAGAAACATTTCATTTTACTAGTGTGCAGCAGTGACTATGCAGGAGAAATTATTATTATTTTATTATTAGATGATATATTATTATTATTATTATTATTATTATTATACTATATTGATAACCTTTTGAATTCGGACACCTAAAATTTTAAATAAAATATGAAGGCCTTTTTTTTAAGATTTTATTTATTTGAAAGACAGAGATCACAAGTAGGCAGAGAGGCAGGCAGAGAGGGGGAAGCAGGCTCCCCACTGAACAGAGAATCCGATGCAGGACTTGATCCCAGGACCCTGGGATCATGACCTGAGCCGAAGGCAGCGGATTAACCCACTGAGCCACCCAGGCGCCCCATGAAGGCTTTTTTTAAAGAACAAAAACTTCAGACTATATCTTTATCCTATCAGTTCCCACTACAACTGGCTTCTGTCTTGGCCAACATTTAGCCATTCAGATAAAGTCCGTATTTAGTGCTTCGTGTGTATGCATGTGTAAAATAAGCGGACAGTCATAAATCTTTAAGATTGTGTATAATAACCGTGAAATAAGGATTCTTGATACGCAAGGTCTCGTCTGGGGAAAACAGCTGGAGAACAGTATGCAGTTTTCAAATGACGAAGGGGAAATACGCATTCAGTTATGAGAAAGGGAAGAACAAGACCAAATAATAATAAAAGGGAAAAAAGCTTTTTCTGCCATCTTTCCGTGCCGCAGTAACAGTGTGAACAAATGTCCCACAGATGCCCTCAAGAACATTAACACTGCTAAAAGGAGGGGCGAAGGCCAGGTTCTTAGGAGGCCCTGCACCAAAGTCATCGTCCCGTTTCCTCACTGTGATGACGAAGCATGAGTACATTGGCAAATTTGAAATTATTGATGACCACAGAGCTGGGAAAACTGCTGTGAACCTCACGGGCAAGTTAAACAAGTGTGGCATGACCAGCCCTAGACTTGTATAACTGAAAGATCTAGAAAAGTGGCAGAATATTTCCATCCCCTCAGTTTGGTTTCACTGCATGGAAAAATTCTTCTGGCATCATGCACCATGAAGAAGGAAGAATCCAGGCAGGAGGGAAAATCCTGGGATTCCTTTTTCCTAGAAATATAATATACATGGCACGTGAAATGCCACAATGGGGAAAAAAAAAAGGAAAATAAATTACAGTCAACTAATGTTTGACAAGGGTGCCAAATAATTCAATGGGGGTAAGAACAGTATTTTACTCCCAAGCAGCCACATGCAAATAATGAAACAGGAGTCCTGCCTCACACCATACAGAGAAAATAACCCCAAATGCATCAAAGACATAAGTGTAAGCATTAAAATGATAAAGTTCGGGATGCCTGGGTAGCTCAGTTGGTTGGACGGCTGCCTTCTGCTCAGGTCATGATCCCGGAGTTCCCGGATTGAGTCCTGCATCAGGCTCCAAGCTCCACAGGGAGTCTGCTTCTCCCTCTGACCTTCTCCTCGCTCATGCTCTCTCTCATTGTCTCTTTCTCAAATAAATAAAATCTTTTAAAAAATAAAAATAAAGTAAAATGATAACGTTTTCAGAAGAAAACACAAAGGTAAATGTTAGTGGTCTTGAATCTAACAACGGCTCCTCAGCCAAACACCAAAGTACAAGCAACTTAAAAAAAATAATAAACAAATAAATGGGACTAAACCAAAATATCCCAGTTTTGTGCTTCCAAGGACCCCATTGACAAAGTCAAAAGACAAGCCACTAAATGGGAGAAAATATTTGCAGGTCATATATAAGGAACATGCATTCAGACTGTGTGAAGAATTCTTACAACTCAAATAAAAAGACAACCAAGTTAAGAAATGAGCAAAGAGGGGCGCCTGGGTGGCTCAGTGGGTTAAGCTGCTGCCTTCCACTCAGGTCTTGAACTCAGAGTCCTGGGATCGAACCCCATGCTTTCTGCTCAGCAGGGAGCCTGCTTCTTCCTCTCTCTCTGCCTGCCTCTCTGCCTGCTTGTGATCTCTCTCAATAAATCTCTCTCAAATAAATAAATAAAATCTCTTAAAAAATGAGCAAAGAACTTGAATATACATTTCTCTAATATTCAAATGTATACATTAATATATAAATGTATATATAAATATATTTTACATGATCATATATTTATATAAACATATTTATGTAAATATATTTACATTCTTAAATATGTATTTAAATATAAATAAAATATGAAATATATAATATATATTTAAAGATACATATAAGGTATATATAAAATATATGGGACAATAAGCACGTGAAAATATGCTCAACATCACTAATCACTCGGGAAATGCAAATCAAAACCATGGTGAGATACCACCTCCCACCCACGTGGATGGCTACTATCAAAAACCCCAAAAGCAGGTGTTGGAAGGATGTGAAGAGCTGGAACCTGTAAATTGCTGGTGGGCTTGGAAAATGGCACAGCCACATTAGAAATGGTTTAGTAGCTCCTCAAAATGCAAAACACAGAGTTGCCATATGACACACCAATATCACTCCTGTGTATAGAGCCAAGAAAAAACTATGCCCACACAAACACTTGTGCATGAAGGTTTAGGGTTTATTCGTAATAGCGAAAAGGTGAGAACAACCCTGATGTTCATCAACTGATGAAGAGATAAATAAAATGTGATCCATCCAGCCTGTGGAATATTATTCAGCCTTGAAAAGGAATAGAATTTTGATATGTGCCACGACACAGAGGAGCCTTGAAAACATTCTGCTGATTGAGAGAAGTCAGTCACAGAAGACCACGTATTGCATAATTTGATTTATATGGAATTTCCAGAATAGCTAAATCTACAGAGACCGAAAGTAGATTAGCGGTTGCCTAAGACTGGTGGTGATGGCTAAAGTTTTCTTTTGAGGATAATGAAAAAGTGTAGGTAGTTCAGTATAGTATAGTTAAATATAGTGAAAGCCATTAAATTGTCCACATTAGATGGTGAGTGGTATGGCCTGTGAATTATATCTCAATTAAGCTGTCATCGAAAAATGCAAAGAACTTCTCTATTTATCAAGTACAAAAAGAATGAACTTGATTAAAAACATCGAAAATGGGGAAAATAAAAACAAAATAAGATGGGAGGAATAAAAGTATGACTGTTTATCATTAATTTAAATGTGTACAGACTGACTTTTTCTATTAAAGCACCTATCAGGAGGTTACAAATCCACACTGTTCAAGAAACATACTTAAAATGCAAAAGGGATTGAGAATGTATCAGGTGAGGAGATACCATGCAAAAGAGAAAGCCGGAATGGCAAAATTCATCGCAGACAAGTTGGGTCTAAAGTTATAGGTACTAAGATGAAGAGGGACATTTTTAAAGGCAGAGTTTGGAAAGAAGATGTAAAAGGTATAAGCAGGTATACATCTAACAACATAATACCTGAAGACTCTAAAAATGCAATAACAAGGTAAAATTTTAGCTTTTCAAATGGGAGTATCTACTAGAAGGAGGGAAAAACAAGGACACACAGAAAATAGACATCCTGGGGCGCCTGGGTGGCTCAGTGGGTTAAAGCCTCTGCCTTCATTCGGCTCAGGTCATGATCCCAGGGTCCTAGGATCGAGCCCCACATCGGTCTCTCTGCTCCGCGGGGAGCCTGCTTCCTCCTCTCTCTCACTCTCTGCCTGCCTCTCTGCCTACTTGTGATCTCTGTCTGTCAAATAAATAAATAAAATCTTAAAAAAAAAAGAAAATAGACTACCTTATTTCCCTCAGAAAACATTTCTTTCTTACACCTAAGGAAAGCCATATTTGTAAAGATTAATTGCATACTAGGCAACAAAGGAAACCTTTACAAGCCTTCCAAATTAAAGATTTAAAGAACAGTTCTTTGATCACAATCCAGTAGAATCAGAATAAGATAACCTGGTAACAAAAAATTGAAACTACATACAAGTTAAGAAATACAGTCTTCAGTCAAAGAAGAAATCATAAGACGACTGAAGAAAATCTTGAAAGCAATGGAAAGGAGACTATTTCATACCAAAACTTACAGAAGACACCAGAAGTTATACTCTAAGGAGACTTTAGTGTCAAATGTCTTCAATTTCAAACATTTTTTTAAATAAAAGAAAGTACTCATTTAAACCCATGAAAAAATCTTAAATTCACAAAGTTCGAAAGAAACCTCTGCACTAGAAGCAAGCAGGTAAGCATTTTTTTTTTAACTAAGTAGCACATAAATTAATACTTCACATCCAATCTAATTAGGCGGGGACGGCTTAGTTAGAATTCATTTCTGAACAAGAAGAAAATCCAGGTTTGTGGCTAGAATGTAGCTCCAGGAGAGTGGAGAGCATGAAATGGTAAAATCTATAACACGTTCCTATAAACGCTTTGGTTATAGACCACAGTTCCAACACGTCATTATGCTTGCAGTGTAAAAGTATATTTGGAATCACCTTCCCTGAGGACTAGCAAAGTCCTGTTGATCTTTAAGGCATACCTACCATTCATCTTGGTTTTTCTCCATCTCATTTTTTTTCCTAGACATGCCCAGAGTATTACCATTGATGTATTTTGCACCAGCATTATATTATTATGAAACAGTATAGGACATATCCAGTTGAAATTTACAAACAGGAAAGGAAAAACTTATGAAATAGGAAAAAGATGATGGCTCTCTTTGTTACACTGTGATTGTCTTGTTCCCTTCCTGGTGTGAATTTTCAATCATCCAGGGTAGATGAGTGACTCAGAAAATGAGTAGTTAGGTCCTGTCAGCACTGTGAGACGCACAGTGGTGCAGTGGGAGTAGCCGGGGCTGGTCCTACACATACCAGCTGGGCTGCCTGCGTCAAGGTCGCCTGGTGCCCTGATTGCTCTGTTGTGTGACGCTAACAGTCCCTCCCCTTGCAGGCGGAGTTAGGTTTCTAAATTTTAGGAATTAAGGTTTTAGATTTGGAAGGAACTTGAGAGACCATATGCTCCGCATGTCTCATGATGGAGATTAAGAACGGACACATCCCAAAGGAAGCGATTCTCTGGTCCTAGGTCTCTGTCCTCTTTCACATCAAGGCATTCAACTAAGTGGTCAGCCTCCACTGTGCTTGTGTCTCTAGCCCGTTGCACTCGTGCTTCTGCCCCGTTCGTCCACACTTAGCAGACAGTCTGCACGCGGCCCTTCTGCAGCCCGTGTGTCTCCAGCGGCTCTGCTTCACTGCGGCCCTTGGCAGCGCCTGCAGCCCCTCCAGCCATGTCCACGTTCGGCCCCTGGGGAGCTGGCCCTCCAGTGTTCTTCCCGTCTTTGCTGTTGCTGCTGTGCTCATCGGATAGAAACACCTCAGTGAGCTCTGTGTCTACAATCCTGTCCCTTTGCAACACTGTCCTTGATAAACAGACATTGTGCACTTTCTTGCTCAGAATTACCTTGGAGGACTTTTTTCTCCAGAAGAGCAGCTCTGAGCTCTAGAGTCAGGAAAGCCAGAGCAGCGTCAGTGCACAGTAAATCCATCATGCTCTGCCAGGCCCAGAAATGCAGAGAAAAGGATAAATAGGAAATGCACATGGGATCAGTCAGTAGAGGTTGGGATTAGGCTTCTGCATTGGTCGTGCCAAGCGCTTGCCTTCCCTCCACACCAGTTCTGATGCTCTGGGACGGGGCACACCATGGCAGGTCTCCAGCGATTTTGGGTTTTCTTACAGTGTGTTTCCTTACTACCTGACTGCCCATCCTCAGATGTAGATGAGCCCAGCAGGGGCTTTGGGGCCTTTGTTGTGTGTTTTTTTTTCTTTCACTGTTCGACTTCCTTTTGAATGGGGTTGACGCTTTCTAATGTGGGGGGCAAGAGGGAAGTGTATCCAGTCCACTTGATGGCAGATGCACTGTGAGTGATTTCTCACCAGCTCCCGGAGCACCGAGCTTGCTCTTTCTGCCGTTGGGTAAATTTAAACTTGGAGTCCGCTGCTCTGAGCGATTTCCCAGGTTGCTGCTAGGCGGTCAGTTTTAGCTGATTGAGGAGACAGCAGTAGTTGGTACTGGGGAGGTACTTGGGAGGGAGAATGAGGCAGGCAGAGAAGAAGAGGGGGCTTCGGGTATGAACGGTAGGACAGGGCAAGAGAGAGGAGGGGGGGGATACCTGGGTGGCTCAGTTGGTTAGGCAGCTGCCTTCGGCTCGGGTCATGATCCCAGTGTCGTGGGATCGAGTCCCACATCGGGCTCCTTGCTTGGCAGGGAGCCTGCTTCTCCCTCTGCCTCTGCCTGCCTCTCTGTCTGCCTATGCTCGCTCACTCTCTCTCCTCTATCCCTGACAAATAAATAAATAAAATATTAAAAAAAAAAAAAAGAGAGAGGAGGGGGTTAGAGAATGGGAGAAGAAGGGAGAAGAAGGGCACAAATGGGAGAGCCCGAGGAACGTGGAGGAATCATGCAGTTGTACCCACACTGACCTAAAATAGCTCCATCCCCTTGCCTGGGCCCTGTGGCCCGGGCCAGGCTGCGTCGGTGGCTTCTACGACCTCCCCGCTCCTCACCCCTTGCACTGGGGCCTGCTGCACAGACAGTTTGTCATGAAAATTGATGGCGTTCAGGTGCAGGTGCCTGAGCGCTGTAAGGCATGTGGGGCGGTGGGGGTGGCAGGTTTTTAACTTTGGGAATTACATTTCTCTAATTGTCTCTACTAGCCCTCTCTGGACTAGACAGATTTTGGAGAGAATTGCCACAGAATTTAACCAGTTACACTTTCATGCTGTTCAGAGCAAAGGCATGCCTCTTCTGGACAAAGTAAGACCAGCAAGTGTTGGTTTCGATTTTCAATTTGCTGTTTGCGAATTTCCTGGATGATTTTGGTTTGACCTAGCATTGCCCCTGATAATTGCTACTCTACAGGATTTTGAAGCTAGCTTTGAATTCTTTTTTTTTTCAGTGTCTCCTGCTTGGGACCCTGCTTCCATTATGTCACACTAGATAGATTTTGTGTAAAGACACAAGCGTAGTCTCCAAACTATGCAAGTAAAATTAATTCTGAATTTCATGTAACTTGACACATCATATGATGTAGTCAGAGTTCATTTATCCAAAGCCCTTGACTGGGTTTAAATGCACGTTTGTCAGATTTACTCCGTAGCTTAAGAGGCAAATAACTTTTTGTCATTCCGTAATTGTCTGAACTTCACTTTGATGAAGCCGACTTACTTTCAAAGAAATCATAGGGAGGGGACGCCTCAGTGGCTCAGTCAGTTGAGCTACTGCCTCTGGCTTAGGTCATGATCCGAGGGTCCTGGGATTGAGTCCCACCTTGGGCTCCTTGCTTGGCAGGAAGCCTGCTTCTCTTTCTGCCTGTGTCTCCTTGTGTGCTTGTGCTCTCTCTCAACAAATAAATAAATAAAAACCTTTAAAAAAAAAGAAAGAAAGCAATCATGGGGAGAAGAGATTCATTGTTATTCTCTAGGAAATGTTGGGATTTTAATCTTACATATATTCTGGTAGAATTAGAGGCTCGCTTTATATATATAACACATATGTATATAAATTATACACATATATTTGAGCTTTTAGAAACTGTGGTACCTGGACCTTCTTTCCTGGTCTCTCTGTTCTTGCAGCGTATAGCCCACATTACGGCCATGCTGCAGCAGTCCCTGGGAGGCCTGCTGCTAGAAGGGCTTCAGACTTCCAATGTGGACATCATACGGCACTGCCTCCAGATTTACGCTACAATTGACAAGACACGGGATGCAGAGGCGTTAGTCGGTCAAGTACTGGTGAAATCATACATGGATGAGGTTTGTGCCCCCATGCAACTCATTCCACAAACACAGAGCATCTAATCTGGCTTCGTTTCTTGACTGGGTGCGAGAGAGCTCAGGGCTCTTCCTTGAAGATGCTCTTTGTTCCTGCTCTTCTGGTTGTAAGAAAAGGTTGGTCCCGCTTGGTGCCCATCAGCATGGCAGGAATCAGGCATGCGCTCTGGTCTCTTCCAGTGATGCCATAACTCAGGGATCATCTTAATTTAGTAGGGGTGAGGGACTTGCCTAGGAAGAAGGTACGGATCAGAACATTTTCAGGTCAATTTCCATTTCCATAAGTTATAAGTTAATGAAGTTGCCGAAAAGCGTGACCCCACCAAGGCGCCCGTGCCCACTGGAGGAGCTGGAAGACAGCTCTGTGCGCAGGGAAAGTCTGTGAGGGGAAGCGTCTTCGCAGAATTGATGTGGCCTAAGTCTTGAAGACCATGGGGGAGTTTGCCAGGCTAGGAAGGTGGGAGGGAGGGAATATTCAAAGATAAAGGGCTTTGAAGGGCGAGTTAGCGGGGTAGTACCTTAAGTCCAGAACTTGGTTACCCAGTGTTCTTGACCTATAAGGATACAGTAAAATACAGGGAGTCAGTGTATCCTGCCTCCGAGCGGCCGGAGTATGGGCTGCACCATGTGAGGCCGCCAGCAATCAGCAGCTTCCAACTTAGAGAGCGTCGGTTTCATCTAGTTCAAGCGGACAGAAGTCATGAAGCCAGTCTCAGCGTTTGAGGGCTTTCTTCCAGTCACCTGCCAGTGCGAGTGTTCTTTCTGTCTGGTAAGTATAAAGCTACCCACCATGACTTCAGGATGAAAGGCTTCCAGTTTTAAAACGAGACAGTATCCCAGTGATAGAAGTGAAATTGAAGGATTAATTTCAGTAATCTTCTCAGCTTCATTAAGACTACTAAAAGTAAATGATCTGTCAGTTCTTTGTATGTATCCTATTATAGTTCATAGCTCTCTCTGTGGGGGTGAAAAAGATCACATTATTCTTTGTCACTAAATGAAAATATTTTAGTTATTTAATTTATGCCCTTTTCATTGAACTGAATCTAATATGCTAAATTAGGGAAGTACTTTACGTTTCCGTGTCATTAAATGAACTGTGGCCACGTTTGTATTTTAAGTTTGCATGCTTGTCATTCACCTCCTGCAACTCAGCCTCACCAAAAAAAATTAAATACTAAAGCAAAATAAGATGTGTTTTCTTCCATCACTTTCCATCTCAGCCCTTTCCCTGTTCTGGAGACGGTAGAGGATAAGGCCAGGGTGAAGATGATACAGAGCTGTTGTCTGCAGATACAGTATTTTGCTTTTAAGCTCAGAAGGGAAGCAGATGAGTGTGTGTGATGTTTTAGCTTCAGGCCAGTCTCTGTCCCTCAGCCTCTGTGTCCCCCAGGGTTGGAGCACTATTCCCAAATCCCAGGACCTAGATTTTCATGCCAATGTTACTTACCTCCTGTTTAGAAAGCATACTGAGTGGGGAGGAGGAAGGACGAAGTGCATTTTTAAGGTTTACACGATTCTTTTCTCTGTAGTGTATAGTTCATACTTCTCTTTTAGGTGCTTTAAAAACAAACAAAAACACAAACAAACAAACACACAAATAAATAAATAAAAATAAAACGCTCTTCCTTCTGCTAGGTGATTGTAGAGCAGATCGTTGAGTCTCATCCAGACGGCCTGAAGATCATGTATGCTAATAAGCTCCTGGAGTTTGTTCCTCACCACTTCCACCTTCTTCGAGAGGTCACAAGAGGAGCCATCTCAAGGTGACGTAAAATGCTGTGTATGCACCTGAGCTCAGTTTAGTGACCACCTGTCACCTCCTCATGTGCCGCTGATCCCTGGCTGTCCTGTCTGACCCGGGAACGTGGGAACGTGTGCTCTTCCCTATTTGTTACCAGTGCTGTAAGGCAGGTGTCACTTGCCTGGGTTTACAGGGAAGGGAATGAAGAGTGGGGACGAATCTCAATGGTGACATTTGTGTGACTCCAGAGCCTCTGCTTTTCTCTTGTCTATACTGTCTCCTTAACCAGGCTCAAAATCAAAATTGGTTTCCTTCCATTATTGTGATGTCATCATCGGTCTAGAAATACCAATTCATTTTAATTCAACACGTTTTATACTGATGGCAATTAAAGTCATGAACGGTTTTCCCTCCCTCTCTTATTTCATTTCCATGGCTTTCCAGTTCTGCTTCATGAATATCCCATTACCTTCCACCATCTCCGTCATCCCAGTCCAGACCTTTGTTGCCTTTTGTTCGAGGGTAGCGGGCTCTCCCCACCTGGTCTCCCAGTTCCACCTGTCCCTCTTCATTGCAGCCCTCAGCTGTCCCACCTGCCCAGAGCTCTTCAGCCTTCCTGAGTCGCTCGTGGCTTCTCATCGCCCACAGAAGAGCATCCAGTCTTCCTGGCGTAACCTGTGACCGTTGGTGCTTGAGTCCTAGTGGTTCTCTGCTGTAGAACTTTCTACTGTGGAACTTTCCCCCATACCACTATGGTTCCTGGCCAGACAGGAGCACTTGACCTTCCCTAACACACCTGGTACAGAAGATCCTTGACTTCACCTTGGTTCAGTTTATGGTTTTTTGACTTTTTATAATAGTGCAGACGTGATATGCATTTAGTTTGGATCTTTTCCCAGGCTGGCGATCTACAGTAGGGTCCTCTTTTGTAATGCTGGGCAGGGGCAGCGAGCACAGCCCCCAGGCAAACCACGTGATCACGAGGGTCAGCAACCAACACACTTGAACCGTCCTGTTCTGGCTTTCAGTGCAGTGTTCAGTAAGTTACATGAGATACCAGACACTTTATTGTGAAATAGGCTTTGTGTTAGAGGATTTTGCCCAACTGTGCAATACTGTAAGTGTTCTCAAGACATTTAAGTTTGGCGGGGCTAAGCTCTGATGTTCAGTCACTTAGGTGTTTTCCATGCATTTTCAACTAAAGAGATTTCCAGCTGAACAATGGGTTTATTAGAAGCTGAGGCCGTCATAAGCCGAGGAACATCTGTCTATACTGTGCACCTCTGTGTTTTCCTTCATTGCTTCCTGTCTCTTATTCCTTTGTCTTTCTGTTGATCTGTCACTCCACATGAAGCTCCAGTCAAATACAAATTCTTTTTTTTTAGGTTATTTATTTATTTACTTATTAGAGAAAGCATAAGCAGAGGGGGAGGCAAAGAGTGAAGCAGGCTCCCCACTGAGCAGGGAGCCCGATGTGGAACTCAATCCCAGGACCCTGAGATCATGACCTGAGCCACCCAAGCGCCCCTAGGCTATGGTTATTTCAAGAAAAAGTCCTATTTGTGAATTCTTCATCTAGTGAAGATGAATTAAAATCAGAAAGTCAACTCTGCCACCTTTAAAAACCCAGGAACAGAAAAAAATTCCACGAGCAGGTATAACCCTATCCACAATAAATCACTTTCAATCCAGTTCTGAAAACTAATACAGAGTAGGAAGAAAGCATTACAGAAAATTTTTGTTTTCATTAATCAAGCTGGAAAATAACGGGCCTTACATGAATGCCCTTTAGGAAGACAGTTCTTATAGTTTTATGTTGATAGAAACTCACATTACATTCGAAATGCATGTTAAAACCATGACTGTAGATTAACTACCACTTTCAGTCGTCAGAAGATGAAAAATGGTCAAGAGTCACCCAAACTGAATCCTGGTTCCTCCTGGAAAATGTGTTCCTAAATATTTTCCCCCTGAACTACTGTGCTCTTTCTGTATCTTACACAGCAGACATTGCAATGCACAAACACATCCAGAAGGCCTTTGAGGGCTGACAGCCTGCTGGAACAATGAGGAATTCACCTGGGTTTCTGCCTTTCTGCCGGGCCCAGAAAGTTCTGGGTAACCCAGGTGACGTGTCATGAGAATACATGTGTAGCTCACACCATATGTATTATCTCCTCAGGGTAGACACCAAAATCCATGTTCGTATATGAAAATCCGAGATGCGTACAGAAATCAAGAGTAATTCTGTCATCTTGAAAGAAAAACACACTGTTGCGCTGCCACATGCCTCGTTTCTCCTTGAGTGACTGCAGGAAGTAGTGATTGCAGTCAGAAATCTCAGAAAGAAAAATTAGAGTAAGGGCAACACCTGAAGTTTATTCCTGAAAATACTTGGAGAATGACTGTGACCAATAAACCAGGGCTTAGTTCATGAGACTATGTCAATGAGCTTATACCATCCCATGTCCTGGTCAAACCCTCATGTCTGGGAGATGGAGGGACGTCTTCATCTTCCAGAGCTACTATTAGGGAAAAAGGTGGAGACAATACTGACTGAGTCCCTACTTCAGCAGGAGAGCCAAAAACACCTTGCCCCTCCATAATCCCAAATGAAAATAAACATCTCGGGGCGCCTGGGTGGTTTAAGCTTCTGCCTTTGGCTGGGATCGAGCCCCACGTCGGGCTCTTTGCTCAGCGGGGAGCCCACTTCCCTCCTTCTCTCTCTGCCTGCCTCTCTGCCTACTTGTGATCTCTGTCTGTCAAATAAATGAAATAAATAAAATCTTTAAAAAAGAAAAGAAAAGAAACATTTCATTTTACTAGTGTGCAGCAGTGACTATGCAGGAGAAATTATTATTATTTTATTATTAGATGATATATTATTATTATTATTATTATTATTATTATACTATATTGATAACCTTTTGAATTCGGACACCTAAAATTTTAAATAAAATATGAAGGCCTTTTTTTTAAGATTTTATTTATTTGAAAGACAGAGATCACAAGTAGGCAGAGAGGCAGGCAGAGAGGGGGAAGCAGGCTCCCCACTGAACAGAGAATCCGATGCAGGACTTGATCCCAGGACCCTGGGATCATGACCTGAGCCGAAGGCAGCGGATTAACCCACTGAGCCACCCAGGCGCCCCATGAAGGCTTTTTTTAAAGAACAAAAACTTCAGACTATATCTTTATCCTATCAGTTCCCACTACAACTGGCTTCTGTCTTGGCCAACATTTAGCCATTCAGATAAAGTCCGTATTTAGTGCTTCGTGTGTATGCATGTGTAAAATAAGCGGACAGTCATAAATCTTTAAGATTGTGTATAATAACCGTGAAATAAGGATTCTTGATACGCAAGGTCTCGTCTGGGGAAAACAGCTGGAGAACAGTATGCAGTTTTCAAATGACGAAGGGGAAATACGCATTCAGTTATGAGAAAGGGAAGAACAAGACCAAATAATAATAAAAGGGAAAAAAGCTTTTTCTGCCATCTTTCCGTGCCGCAGTAACAGTGTGAACAAATGTCCCACAGATGCCCTCAAGAACATTAACACTGCTAAAAGGAGGGGCGAAGGCCAGGTTCTTAGGAGGCCCTGCACCAAAGTCATCGTCCCGTTTCCTCACTGTGATGACGAAGCATGAGTACATTGGCAAATTTGAAATTATTGATGACCACAGAGCTGGGAAAACTGCTGTGAACCTCACGGGCAAGTTAAACAAGTGTGGCATGACCAGCCCTAGACTTGTATAACTGAAAGATCTAGAAAAGTGGCAGAATATTTCCATCCCCTCAGTTTGGTTTCACTGCATGGAAAAATTCTTCTGGCATCATGCACCATGAAGAAGGAAGAATCCAGGCAGGAGGGAAAATCCTGGGATTCCTTTTTCCTAGAAATATAATATACATGGCACGTGAAATGCCACAATGGGGAAAAAAAAAAGGAAAATAAATTACAGTCAACTAATGTTTGACAAGGGTGCCAAATAATTCAATGGGGGTAAGAACAGTATTTTACTCCCAAGCAGCCACATGCAAATAATGAA
Organism: Mustela nivalis; assembly: GCF_964662115.1. Lineage (NCBI taxonomy): Eukaryota > Metazoa > Chordata > Mammalia > Carnivora > Mustelidae > Mustela > Mustela nivalis. Next base: position 265,591 of record NW_028136282.1, on the reverse strand, counting down.
ACAGGAGTCCTGCCTCACACCATACAGAGAAAATAACCCCAAATGCATCAAAGACATAAGTGTAAGCATTAAAATGATAAAGTTCGGGATGCCTGGGTAGCTCAGTTGGTTGGACGGCTGCCTTCTGCTCAGGTCATGATCCCGGAGTTCCCGGATTGAGTCCTGCATCAGGCTCCAAGCTCCACAGGGAGTCTGCTTCTCCCTCTGACCTTCTCCTCGCTCATGCTCTCTCTCATTGTCTCTTTCTCAAATAAATAAAATCTTTTAAAAAATAAAAATAAAGTAAAATGATAACGTTTTCAGAAGAAAACACAAAGGTAAATGTTAGTGGTCTTGAATCTAACAACGGCTCCTCAGCCAAACACCAAAGTACAAGCAACTTAAAAAAAATAATAAACAAATAAATGGGACTAAACCAAAATATCCCAGTTTTGTGCTTCCAAGGACCCCATTGACAAAGTCAAAAGACAAGCCACTAAATGGGAGAAAATATTTGCAGGTCATATATAAGGAACATGCATTCAGACTGTGTGAAGAATTCTTACAACTCAAATAAAAAGACAACCAAGTTAAGAAATGAGCAAAGAGGGGCGCCTGGGTGGCTCAGTGGGTTAAGCTGCTGCCTTCCACTCAGGTCTTGAACTCAGAGTCCTGGGATCGAACCCCATGCTTTCTGCTCAGCAGGGAGCCTGCTTCTTCCTCTCTCTCTGCCTGCCTCTCTGCCTGCTTGTGATCTCTCTCAATAAATCTCTCTCAAATAAATAAATAAAATCTCTTAAAAAATGAGCAAAGAACTTGAATATACATTTCTCTAATATTCAAATGTATACATTAATATATAAATGTATATATAAATATATTTTACATGATCATATATTTATATAAACATATTTATGTAAATATATTTACATTCTTAAATATGTATTTAAATATAAATAAAATATGAAATATATAATATATATTTAAAGATACATATAAGGTATATATAAAATATATGGGACAATAAGCACGTGAAAATATGCTCAACATCACTAATCACTCGGGAAATGCAAATCAAAACCATGGTGAGATACCACCTCCCACCCACGTGGATGGCTACTATCAAAAACCCCAAAAGCAGGTGTTGGAAGGATGTGAAGAGCTGGAACCTGTAAATTGCTGGTGGGCTTGGAAAATGGCACAGCCACATTAGAAATGGTTTAGTAGCTCCTCAAAATGCAAAACACAGAGTTGCCATATGACACACCAATATCACTCCTGTGTATAGAGCCAAGAAAAAACTATGCCCACACAAACACTTGTGCATGAAGGTTTAGGGTTTATTCGTAATAGCGAAAAGGTGAGAACAACCCTGATGTTCATCAACTGATGAAGAGATAAATAAAATGTGATCCATCCAGCCTGTGGAATATTATTCAGCCTTGAAAAGGAATAGAATTTTGATATGTGCCACGACACAGAGGAGCCTTGAAAACATTCTGCTGATTGAGAGAAGTCAGTCACAGAAGACCACGTATTGCATAATTTGATTTATATGGAATTTCCAGAATAGCTAAATCTACAGAGACCGAAAGTAGATTAGCGGTTGCCTAAGACTGGTGGTGATGGCTAAAGTTTTCTTTTGAGGATAATGAAAAAGTGTAGGTAGTTCAGTATAGTATAGTTAAATATAGTGAAAGCCATTAAATTGTCCACATTAGATGGTGAGTGGTATGGCCTGTGAATTATATCTCAATTAAGCTGTCATCGAAAAATGCAAAGAACTTCTCTATTTATCAAGTACAAAAAGAATGAACTTGATTAAAAACATCGAAAATGGGGAAAATAAAAACAAAATAAGATGGGAGGAATAAAAGTATGACTGTTTATCATTAATTTAAATGTGTACAGACTGACTTTTTCTATTAAAGCACCTATCAGGAGGTTACAAATCCACACTGTTCAAGAAACATACTTAAAATGCAAAAGGGATTGAGAATGTATCAGGTGAGGAGATACCATGCAAAAGAGAAAGCCGGAATGGCAAAATTCATCGCAGACAAGTTGGGTCTAAAGTTATAGGTACTAAGATGAAGAGGGACATTTTTAAAGGCAGAGTTTGGAAAGAAGATGTAAAAGGTATAAGCAGGTATACATCTAACAACATAATACCTGAAGACTCTAAAAATGCAATAACAAGGTAAAATTTTAGCTTTTCAAATGGGAGTATCTACTAGAAGGAGGGAAAAACAAGGACACACAGAAAATAGACATCCTGGGGCGCCTGGGTGGCTCAGTGGGTTAAAGCCTCTGCCTTCATTCGGCTCAGGTCATGATCCCAGGGTCCTAGGATCGAGCCCCACATCGGTCTCTCTGCTCCGCGGGGAGCCTGCTTCCTCCTCTCTCTCACTCTCTGCCTGCCTCTCTGCCTACTTGTGATCTCTGTCTGTCAAATAAATAAATAAAATCTTAAAAAAAAAAGAAAATAGACTACCTTATTTCCCTCAGAAAACATTTCTTTCTTACACCTAAGGAAAGCCATATTTGTAAAGATTAATTGCATACTAGGCAACAAAGGAAACCTTTACAAGCCTTCCAAATTAAAGATTTAAAGAACAGTTCTTTGATCACAATCCAGTAGAATCAGAATAAGATAACCTGGTAACAAAAAATTGAAACTACATACAAGTTAAGAAATACAGTCTTCAGTCAAAGAAGAAATCATAAGACGACTGAAGAAAATCTTGAAAGCAATGGAAAGGAGACTATTTCATACCAAAACTTACAGAAGACACCAGAAGTTATACTCTAAGGAGACTTTAGTGTCAAATGTCTTCAATTTCAAACATTTTTTTAAATAAAAGAAAGTACTCATTTAAACCCATGAAAAAATCTTAAATTCACAAAGTTCGAAAGAAACCTCTGCACTAGAAGCAAGCAGGTAAGCATTTTTTTTTTAACTAAGTAGCACATAAATTAATACTTCACATCCAATCTAATTAGGCGGGGACGGCTTAGTTAGAATTCATTTCTGAACAAGAAGAAAATCCAGGTTTGTGGCTAGAATGTAGCTCCAGGAGAGTGGAGAGCATGAAATGGTAAAATCTATAACACGTTCCTATAAACGCTTTGGTTATAGACCACAGTTCCAACACGTCATTATGCTTGCAGTGTAAAAGTATATTTGGAATCACCTTCCCTGAGGACTAGCAAAGTCCTGTTGATCTTTAAGGCATACCTACCATTCATCTTGGTTTTTCTCCATCTCATTTTTTTTCCTAGACATGCCCAGAGTATTACCATTGATGTATTTTGCACCAGCATTATATTATTATGAAACAGTATAGGACATATCCAGTTGAAATTTACAAACAGGAAAGGAAAAACTTATGAAATAGGAAAAAGATGATGGCTCTCTTTGTTACACTGTGATTGTCTTGTTCCCTTCCTGGTGTGAATTTTCAATCATCCAGGGTAGATGAGTGACTCAGAAAATGAGTAGTTAGGTCCTGTCAGCACTGTGAGACGCACAGTGGTGCAGTGGGAGTAGCCGGGGCTGGTCCTACACATACCAGCTGGGCTGCCTGCGTCAAGGTCGCCTGGTGCCCTGATTGCTCTGTTGTGTGACGCTAACAGTCCCTCCCCTTGCAGGCGGAGTTAGGTTTCTAAATTTTAGGAATTAAGGTTTTAGATTTGGAAGGAACTTGAGAGACCATATGCTCCGCATGTCTCATGATGGAGATTAAGAACGGACACATCCCAAAGGAAGCGATTCTCTGGTCCTAGGTCTCTGTCCTCTTTCACATCAAGGCATTCAACTAAGTGGTCAGCCTCCACTGTGCTTGTGTCTCTAGCCCGTTGCACTCGTGCTTCTGCCCCGTTCGTCCACACTTAGCAGACAGTCTGCACGCGGCCCTTCTGCAGCCCGTGTGTCTCCAGCGGCTCTGCTTCACTGCGGCCCTTGGCAGCGCCTGCAGCCCCTCCAGCCATGTCCACGTTCGGCCCCTGGGGAGCTGGCCCTCCAGTGTTCTTCCCGTCTTTGCTGTTGCTGCTGTGCTCATCGGATAGAAACACCTCAGTGAGCTCTGTGTCTACAATCCTGTCCCTTTGCAACACTGTCCTTGATAAACAGACATTGTGCACTTTCTTGCTCAGAATTACCTTGGAGGACTTTTTTCTCCAGAAGAGCAGCTCTGAGCTCTAGAGTCAGGAAAGCCAGAGCAGCGTCAGTGCACAGTAAATCCATCATGCTCTGCCAGGCCCAGAAATGCAGAGAAAAGGATAAATAGGAAATGCACATGGGATCAGTCAGTAGAGGTTGGGATTAGGCTTCTGCATTGGTCGTGCCAAGCGCTTGCCTTCCCTCCACACCAGTTCTGATGCTCTGGGACGGGGCACACCATGGCAGGTCTCCAGCGATTTTGGGTTTTCTTACAGTGTGTTTCCTTACTACCTGACTGCCCATCCTCAGATGTAGATGAGCCCAGCAGGGGCTTTGGGGCCTTTGTTGTGTGTTTTTTTTTCTTTCACTGTTCGACTTCCTTTTGAATGGGGTTGACGCTTTCTAATGTGGGGGGCAAGAGGGAAGTGTATCCAGTCCACTTGATGGCAGATGCACTGTGAGTGATTTCTCACCAGCTCCCGGAGCACCGAGCTTGCTCTTTCTGCCGTTGGGTAAATTTAAACTTGGAGTCCGCTGCTCTGAGCGATTTCCCAGGTTGCTGCTAGGCGGTCAGTTTTAGCTGATTGAGGAGACAGCAGTAGTTGGTACTGGGGAGGTACTTGGGAGGGAGAATGAGGCAGGCAGAGAAGAAGAGGGGGCTTCGGGTATGAACGGTAGGACAGGGCAAGAGAGAGGAGGGGGGGGATACCTGGGTGGCTCAGTTGGTTAGGCAGCTGCCTTCGGCTCGGGTCATGATCCCAGTGTCGTGGGATCGAGTCCCACATCGGGCTCCTTGCTTGGCAGGGAGCCTGCTTCTCCCTCTGCCTCTGCCTGCCTCTCTGTCTGCCTATGCTCGCTCACTCTCTCTCCTCTATCCCTGACAAATAAATAAATAAAATATTAAAAAAAAAAAAAAGAGAGAGGAGGGGGTTAGAGAATGGGAGAAGAAGGGAGAAGAAGGGCACAAATGGGAGAGCCCGAGGAACGTGGAGGAATCATGCAGTTGTACCCACACTGACCTAAAATAGCTCCATCCCCTTGCCTGGGCCCTGTGGCCCGGGCCAGGCTGCGTCGGTGGCTTCTACGACCTCCCCGCTCCTCACCCCTTGCACTGGGGCCTGCTGCACAGACAGTTTGTCATGAAAATTGATGGCGTTCAGGTGCAGGTGCCTGAGCGCTGTAAGGCATGTGGGGCGGTGGGGGTGGCAGGTTTTTAACTTTGGGAATTACATTTCTCTAATTGTCTCTACTAGCCCTCTCTGGACTAGACAGATTTTGGAGAGAATTGCCACAGAATTTAACCAGTTACACTTTCATGCTGTTCAGAGCAAAGGCATGCCTCTTCTGGACAAAGTAAGACCAGCAAGTGTTGGTTTCGATTTTCAATTTGCTGTTTGCGAATTTCCTGGATGATTTTGGTTTGACCTAGCATTGCCCCTGATAATTGCTACTCTACAGGATTTTGAAGCTAGCTTTGAATTCTTTTTTTTTTCAGTGTCTCCTGCTTGGGACCCTGCTTCCATTATGTCACACTAGATAGATTTTGTGTAAAGACACAAGCGTAGTCTCCAAACTATGCAAGTAAAATTAATTCTGAATTTCATGTAACTTGACACATCATATGATGTAGTCAGAGTTCATTTATCCAAAGCCCTTGACTGGGTTTAAATGCACGTTTGTCAGATTTACTCCGTAGCTTAAGAGGCAAATAACTTTTTGTCATTCCGTAATTGTCTGAACTTCACTTTGATGAAGCCGACTTACTTTCAAAGAAATCATAGGGAGGGGACGCCTCAGTGGCTCAGTCAGTTGAGCTACTGCCTCTGGCTTAGGTCATGATCCGAGGGTCCTGGGATTGAGTCCCACCTTGGGCTCCTTGCTTGGCAGGAAGCCTGCTTCTCTTTCTGCCTGTGTCTCCTTGTGTGCTTGTGCTCTCTCTCAACAAATAAATAAATAAAAACCTTTAAAAAAAAAGAAAGAAAGCAATCATGGGGAGAAGAGATTCATTGTTATTCTCTAGGAAATGTTGGGATTTTAATCTTACATATATTCTGGTAGAATTAGAGGCTCGCTTTATATATATAACACATATGTATATAAATTATACACATATATTTGAGCTTTTAGAAACTGTGGTACCTGGACCTTCTTTCCTGGTCTCTCTGTTCTTGCAGCGTATAGCCCACATTACGGCCATGCTGCAGCAGTCCCTGGGAGGCCTGCTGCTAGAAGGGCTTCAGACTTCCAATGTGGACATCATACGGCACTGCCTCCAGATTTACGCTACAATTGACAAGACACGGGATGCAGAGGCGTTAGTCGGTCAAGTACTGGTGAAATCATACATGGATGAGGTTTGTGCCCCCATGCAACTCATTCCACAAACACAGAGCATCTAATCTGGCTTCGTTTCTTGACTGGGTGCGAGAGAGCTCAGGGCTCTTCCTTGAAGATGCTCTTTGTTCCTGCTCTTCTGGTTGTAAGAAAAGGTTGGTCCCGCTTGGTGCCCATCAGCATGGCAGGAATCAGGCATGCGCTCTGGTCTCTTCCAGTGATGCCATAACTCAGGGATCATCTTAATTTAGTAGGGGTGAGGGACTTGCCTAGGAAGAAGGTACGGATCAGAACATTTTCAGGTCAATTTCCATTTCCATAAGTTATAAGTTAATGAAGTTGCCGAAAAGCGTGACCCCACCAAGGCGCCCGTGCCCACTGGAGGAGCTGGAAGACAGCTCTGTGCGCAGGGAAAGTCTGTGAGGGGAAGCGTCTTCGCAGAATTGATGTGGCCTAAGTCTTGAAGACCATGGGGGAGTTTGCCAGGCTAGGAAGGTGGGAGGGAGGGAATATTCAAAGATAAAGGGCTTTGAAGGGCGAGTTAGCGGGGTAGTACCTTAAGTCCAGAACTTGGTTACCCAGTGTTCTTGACCTATAAGGATACAGTAAAATACAGGGAGTCAGTGTATCCTGCCTCCGAGCGGCCGGAGTATGGGCTGCACCATGTGAGGCCGCCAGCAATCAGCAGCTTCCAACTTAGAGAGCGTCGGTTTCATCTAGTTCAAGCGGACAGAAGTCATGAAGCCAGTCTCAGCGTTTGAGGGCTTTCTTCCAGTCACCTGCCAGTGCGAGTGTTCTTTCTGTCTGGTAAGTATAAAGCTACCCACCATGACTTCAGGATGAAAGGCTTCCAGTTTTAAAACGAGACAGTATCCCAGTGATAGAAGTGAAATTGAAGGATTAATTTCAGTAATCTTCTCAGCTTCATTAAGACTACTAAAAGTAAATGATCTGTCAGTTCTTTGTATGTATCCTATTATAGTTCATAGCTCTCTCTGTGGGGGTGAAAAAGATCACATTATTCTTTGTCACTAAATGAAAATATTTTAGTTATTTAATTTATGCCCTTTTCATTGAACTGAATCTAATATGCTAAATTAGGGAAGTACTTTACGTTTCCGTGTCATTAAATGAACTGTGGCCACGTTTGTATTTTAAGTTTGCATGCTTGTCATTCACCTCCTGCAACTCAGCCTCACCAAAAAAAATTAAATACTAAAGCAAAATAAGATGTGTTTTCTTCCATCACTTTCCATCTCAGCCCTTTCCCTGTTCTGGAGACGGTAGAGGATAAGGCCAGGGTGAAGATGATACAGAGCTGTTGTCTGCAGATACAGTATTTTGCTTTTAAGCTCAGAAGGGAAGCAGATGAGTGTGTGTGATGTTTTAGCTTCAGGCCAGTCTCTGTCCCTCAGCCTCTGTGTCCCCCAGGGTTGGAGCACTATTCCCAAATCCCAGGACCTAGATTTTCATGCCAATGTTACTTACCTCCTGTTTAGAAAGCATACTGAGTGGGGAGGAGGAAGGACGAAGTGCATTTTTAAGGTTTACACGATTCTTTTCTCTGTAGTGTATAGTTCATACTTCTCTTTTAGGTGCTTTAAAAACAAACAAAAACACAAACAAACAAACACACAAATAAATAAATAAAAATAAAACGCTCTTCCTTCTGCTAGGTGATTGTAGAGCAGATCGTTGAGTCTCATCCAGACGGCCTGAAGATCATGTATGCTAATAAGCTCCTGGAGTTTGTTCCTCACCACTTCCACCTTCTTCGAGAGGTCACAAGAGGAGCCATCTCAAGGTGACGTAAAATGCTGTGTATGCACCTGAGCTCAGTTTAGTGACCACCTGTCACCTCCTCATGTGCCGCTGATCCCTGGCTGTCCTGTCTGACCCGGGAACGTGGGAACGTGTGCTCTTCCCTATTTGTTACCAGTGCTGTAAGGCAGGTGTCACTTGCCTGGGTTTACAGGGAAGGGAATGAAGAGTGGGGACGAATCTCAATGGTGACATTTGTGTGACTCCAGAGCCTCTGCTTTTCTCTTGTCTATACTGTCTCCTTAACCAGGCTCAAAATCAAAATTGGTTTCCTTCCATTATTGTGATGTCATCATCGGTCTAGAAATACCAATTCATTTTAATTCAACACGTTTTATACTGATGGCAATTAAAGTCATGAACGGTTTTCCCTCCCTCTCTTATTTCATTTCCATGGCTTTCCAGTTCTGCTTCATGAATATCCCATTACCTTCCACCATCTCCGTCATCCCAGTCCAGACCTTTGTTGCCTTTTGTTCGAGGGTAGCGGGCTCTCCCCACCTGGTCTCCCAGTTCCACCTGTCCCTCTTCATTGCAGCCCTCAGCTGTCCCACCTGCCCAGAGCTCTTCAGCCTTCCTGAGTCGCTTGTGGCTTCTCATCGCCCACAGAAGAGCATCCAGTCTTCCTGGCGTAACCTGTGACCGTTGGTGCTTGAGTCCTAGTGGTTCTCTGCTGTAGAACTTTCTACTGTGGAACTTTCCCCCATACCACTATGGTTCCTGGCCAGACAGGAGCACTTGACCTTCCCTAACACACCTGGTACAGAAGATCCTTGACTTCACCTTGGTTCAGTTTATGGTTTTTTGACTTTTTATAATAGTGCAGACGTGATATGCATTTAGTTTGGATCTTTTCCCAGGCTGGCGATCTACAGTAGGGTCCTCTTTTGTAATGCTGGGCAGGGGCAGCGAGCACAGCCCCCAGGCAAACCACGTGATCACGAGGGTCAGCAACCAACACACTTGAACCGTCCTGTTCTGGCTTTCAGTGCAGTGTTCAGTAAGTTACATGAGATACCAGACACTTTATTGTGAAATAGGCTTTGTGTTAGAGGATTTTGCCCAACTGTGCAATACTGTAAGTGTTCTCAAGACATTTAAGTTTGGCGGGGCTAAGCTCTGATGTTCAGTCACTTAGGTGTTTTCCATGCATTTTCAACTAAAGAGATTTCCAGCTGAACAATGGGTTTATTAGAAGCTGAGGCCGTCATAAGCCGAGGAACATCTGTCTATACTGTGCACCTCTGTGTTTTCCTTCATTGCTTCCTGTCTCTTATTCCTTTGTCTTTCTGTTGATCTGTCACTCCACATGAAGCTCCAGTCAAATACAAATTCTTTTTTTTTAGGTTATTTATTTATTTACTTATTAGAGAAAGCATAAGCAGAGGGGGAGGCAAAGAGTGAAGCAGGCTCCCCACTGAGCAGGGAGCCCGATGTGGAACTCAATCCCAGGACCCTGAGATCATGACCTGAGCCACCCAAGCGCCCCTAGGCTATGGTTATTTCAAGAAAAAGTCCTATTTGTGAATTCTTCATCTAGTGAAGATGAATTAAAATCAGAAAGTCAACTCTGCCACCTTTAAAAACCCAGGAACAGAAAAAAATTCCACGAGCAGGTATAACCCTATCCACAATAAATCACTTTCAATCCAGTTCTGAAAACTAATACAGAGTAGGAAGAAAGCATTACAGAAAATTTTTGTTTTCATTAATCAAGCTGGAAAATAACGGGCCTTACATGAATGCCCTTTAGGAAGACAGTTCTTATAGTTTTATGTTGATAGAAACTCACATTACATTCGAAATGCATGTTAAAACCATGACTGTAGATTAACTACCACTTTCAGTCGTCAGAAGATGAAAAATGGTCAAGAGTCACCCAAACTGAATCCTGGTTCCTCCTGGAAAATGTGTTCCTAAATATTTTCCCCCTGAACTACTGTGCTCTTTCTGTATCTTACACAGCAGACATTGCAATGCACAAACACATCCAGAAGGCCTTTGAGGGCTGACAGCCTGCTGGAACAATGAGGAATTCACCTGGGTTTCTGCCTTTCTGCCGGGCCCAGAAAGTTCTGGGTAACCCAGGTGACGTGTCATGAGAATACATGTGTAGCTCACACCATATGTATTATCTCCTCAGGGTAGACACCAAAATCCATGTTCGTATATGAAAATCCGAGATGCGTACAGAAATCAAGAGTAATTCTGTCATCTTGAAAGAAAAACACACTGTTGCGCTGCCACATGCCTCGTTTCTCCTTGAGTGACTGCAGGAAGTAGTGATTGCAGTCAGAAATCTCAGAAAGAAAAATTAGAGTAAGGGCAACACCTGAAGTTTATTCCTGAAAATACTTGGAGAATGACTGTGACCAATAAACCAGGGCTTAGTTCATGAGACTATGTCAATGAGCTTATACCATCCCATGTCCTGGTCAAACCCTCATGTCTGGGAGATGGAGGGACGTCTTCATCTTCCAGAGCTACTATTAGGGAAAAAGGTGGAGACAATACTGACTGAGTCCCTACTTCAGCAGGAGAGCCAAAAACACCTTGCCCCTCCATAATCCCAAATGAAAATAAACATCTCGGGGCGCCTGGGTGGTTTAAGCTTCTGCCTTTGGCTGGGATCGAGCCCCACGTCGGGCTCTTTGCTCAGCGGGGAGCCCACTTCCCTCCTTCTCTCTCTGCCTGCCTCTCTGCCTACTTGTGATCTCTGTCTGTCAAATAAATGAAATAAATAAAATCTTTAAAAAAGAAAAGAAAAGAAACATTTCATTTTACTAGTGTGCAGCAGTGACTATGCAGGAGAAATTATTATTATTTTATTATTAGATGATATATTATTATTATTATTATTATTATTATTATACTATATTGATAACCTTTTGAATTCGGACACCTAAAATTTTAAATAAAATATGAAGGCCTTTTTTTTAAGATTTTATTTATTTGAAAGACAGAGATCACAAGTAGGCAGAGAGGCAGGCAGAGAGGGGGAAGCAGGCTCCCCACTGAACAGAGAATCCGATGCAGGACTTGATCCCAGGACCCTGGGATCATGACCTGAGCCGAAGGCAGCGGATTAACCCACTGAGCCACCCAGGCGCCCCATGAAGGCTTTTTTTAAAGAACAAAAACTTCAGACTATATCTTTATCCTATCAGTTCCCACTACAACTGGCTTCTGTCTTGGCCAACATTTAGCCATTCAGATAAAGTCCGTATTTAGTGCTTCGTGTGTATGCATGTGTAAAATAAGCGGACAGTCATAAATCTTTAAGATTGTGTATAATAACCGTGAAATAAGGATTCTTGATACGCAAGGTCTCGTCTGGGGAAAACAGCTGGAGAACAGTATGCAGTTTTCAAATGACGAAGGGGAAATACGCATTCAGTTATGAGAAAGGGAAGAACAAGACCAAATAATAATAAAAGGGAAAAAAGCTTTTTCTGCCATCTTTCCGTGCCGCAGTAACAGTGTGAACAAATGTCCCACAGATGCCCTCAAGAACATTAACACTGCTAAAAGGAGGGGCGAAGGCCAGGTTCTTAGGAGGCCCTGCACCAAAGTCATCGTCCCGTTTCCTCACTGTGATGACGAAGCATGAGTACATTGGCAAATTTGAAATTATTGATGACCACAGAGCTGGGAAAACTGCTGTGAACCTCACGGGCAAGTTAAACAAGTGTGGCATGACCAGCCCTAGACTTGTATAACTGAAAGATCTAGAAAAGTGGCAGAATATTTCCATCCCCTCAGTTTGGTTTCACTGCATGGAAAAATTCTTCTGGCATCATGCACCATGAAGAAGGAAGAATCCAGGCAGGAGGGAAAATCCTGGGATTCCTTTTTCCTAGAAATATAATATACATGGCACGTGAAATGCCACAATGGGGAAAAAAAAAAGGAAAATAAATTACAGTCAACTAATGTTTGACAAGGGTGCCAAATAATTCAATGGGGGTAAGAACAGTATTTTACTCCCAAGCAGCCACATGCAAATAATGAAACAGGAGTCCTGCCTCACACCATACAGAGAAAATAACCCCAAATGCATCAAAGACATAAGTGTAAGCATTAAAATGATAAAGTTCGGGATGCCTGGGTAGCTCAGTTGGTTGGACGGCTGCCTTCTGCTCAGGTCATGATCCCGGAGTTCCCGGATTGAGTCCTGCATCAGGCTCCAAGCTCCACAGGGAGTCTGCTTCTCCCTCTGACCTTCTCCTCGCTCATGCTCTCTCTCATTGTCTCTTTCTCAAATAAATAAAATCTTTTAAAAAATAAAAATAAAGTAAAATGATAACGTTTTCAGAAGAAAACACAAAGGTAAATGTTAGTGGTCTTGAATCTAACAACGGCTCCTCAGCCAAACACCAAAGTACAAGCAACTTAAAAAAAATAATAAACAAATAAATGGGACTAAACCAAAATATCCCAGTTTTGTGCTTCCAAGGACCCCATTGACAAAGTCAAAAGACAAGCCACTAAATGGGAGAAAATATTTGCAGGTCATATATAAGGAACATGCATTCAGACTGTGTGAAGAATTCTTACAACTCAAATAAAAAGACAACCAAGTTAAGAAATGAGCAAAGAGGGGCGCCTGGGTGGCTCAGTGGGTTAAGCTGCTGCCTTCCACTCAGGTCTTGAACTCAGAGTCCTGGGATCGAACCCCATGCTTTCTGCTCAGCAGGGAGCCTGCTTCTTCCTCTCTCTCTGCCTGCCTCTCTGCCTGCTTGTGATCTCTCTCAATAAATCTCTCTCAAATAAATAAATAAAATCTCTTAAAAAATGAGCAAAGAACTTGAATATACATTTCTCTAATATTCAAATGTATACATTAATATATAAATGTATATATAAATATATTTTACATGATCATATATTTATATAAACATATTTATGTAAATATATTTACATTCTTAAATATGTATTTAAATATAAATAAAATATGAAATATATAATATATATTTAAAGATACATATAAGGTATATATAAAATATATGGGACAATAAGCACGTGAAAATATGCTCAACATCACTAATCACTCGGGAAATGCAAATCAAAACCATGGTGAGATACCACCTCCCACCCACGTGGATGGCTACTATCAAAAACCCCAAAAGCAGGTGTTGGAAGGATGTGAAGAGCTGGAACCTGTAAATTGCTGGTGGGCTTGGAAAATGGCACAGCCACATTAGAAATGGTTTAGTAGCTCCTCAAAATGCAAAACACAGAGTTGCCATATGACACACCAATATCACTCCTGTGTATAGAGCCAAGAAAAAACTATGCCCACACAAACACTTGTGCATGAAGGTTTAGGGTTTATTCGTAATAGCGAAAAGGTGAGAACAACCCTGATGTTCATCAACTGATGAAGAGATAAATAAAATGTGATCCATCCAGCCTGTGGAATATTATTCAGCCTTGAAAAGGAATAGAATTTTGATATGTGCCACGACACAGAGGAGCCTTGAAAACATTCTGCTGATTGAGAGAAGTCAGTCACAGAAGACCACGTATTGCATAATTTGATTTATATGGAATTTCCAGAATAGCTAAATCTACAGAGACCGAAAGTAGATTAGCGGTTGCCTAAGACTGGTGGTGATGGCTAAAGTTTTCTTTTGAGGATAATGAAAAAGTGTAGGTAGTTCAGTATAGTATAGTTAAATATAGTGAAAGCCATTAAATTGTCCACATTAGATGGTGAGTGGTATGGCCTGTGAATTATATCTCAATTAAGCTGTCATCGAAAAATGCAAAGAACTTCTCTATTTATCAAGTACAAAAAGAATGAACTTGATTAAAAACATCGAAAATGGGGAAAATAAAAACAAAATAAGATGGGAGGAATAAAAGTATGACTGTTTATCATTAATTTAAATGTGTACAGACTGACTTTTTCTATTAAAGCACCTATCAGGAGGTTACAAATCCACACTGTTCAAGAAACATACTTAAAATGCAAAAGGGATTGAGAATGTATCAGGTGAGGAGATACCATGCAAAAGAGAAAGCCGGAATGGCAAAATTCATCGCAGACAAGTTGGGTCTAAAGTTATAGGTACTAAGATGAAGAGGGACATTTTTAAAGGCAGAGTTTGGAAAGAAGATGTAAAAGGTATAAGCAGGTATACATCTAACAACATAATACCTGAAGACTCTAAAAATGCAATAACAAGGTAAAATTTTAGCTTTTCAAATGGGAGTATCTACTAGAAGGAGGGAAAAACAAGGACACACAGAAAATAGACATCCTGGGGCGCCTGGGTGGCTCAGTGGGTTAAAGCCTCTGCCTTCATTCGGCTCAGGTCATGATCCCAGGGTCCTAGGATCGAGCCCCACATCGGTCTCTCTGCTCCGCGGGGAGCCTGCTTCCTCCTCTCTCTCACTCTCTGCCTGCCTCTCTGCCTACTTGTGATCTCTGTCTGTCAAATAAATAAATAAAATCTTAAAAAAAAAAGAAAATAGACTACCTTATTTCCCTCAGAAAACATTTCTTTCTTACACCTAAGGAAAGCCATATTTGTAAAGATTAATTGCATACTAGGCAACAAAGGAAACCTTTACAAGCCTTCCAAATTAAAGATTTAAAGAACAGTTCTTTGATCACAATCCAGTAGAATCAGAATAAGATAACCTGGTAACAAAAAATTGAAACTACATACAAGTTAAGAAATACAGTCTTCAGTCAAAGAAGAAATCATAAGACGACTGAAGAAAATCTTGAAAGCAATGGAAAGGAGACTATTTCATACCAAAACTTACAGAAGACACCAGAAGTTATACTCTAAGGAGACTTTAGTGTCAAATGTCTTCAATTTCAAACATTTTTTTAAATAAAAGAAAGTACTCATTTAAACCCATGAAAAAATCTTAAATTCACAAAGTTCGAAAGAAACCTCTGCACTAGAAGCAAGCAGGTAAGCATTTTTTTTTTAACTAAGTAGCACATAAATTAATACTTCACATCCAATCTAATTAGGCGGGGACGGCTTAGTTAGAATTCATTTCTGAACAAGAAGAAAATCCAGGTTTGTGGCTAGAATGTAGCTCCAGGAGAGTGGAGAGCATGAAATGGTAAAATCTATAACACGTTCCTATAAACGCTTTGGTTATAGACCACAGTTCCAACACGTCATTATGCTTGCAGTGTAAAAGTATATTTGGAATCACCTTCCCTGAGGACTAGCAAAGTCCTGTTGATCTTTAAGGCATACCTACCATTCATCTTGGTTTTTCTCCATCTCATTTTTTTTCCTAGACATGCCCAGAGTATTACCATTGATGTATTTTGCACCAGCATTATATTATTATGAAACAGTATAGGACATATCCAGTTGAAATTTACAAACAGGAAAGGAAAAACTTATGAAATAGGAAAAAGATGATGGCTCTCTTTGTTACACTGTGATTGTCTTGTTCCCTTCCTGGTGTGAATTTTCAATCATCCAGGGTAGATGAGTGACTCAGAAAATGAGTAGTTAGGTCCTGTCAGCACTGTGAGACGCACAGTGGTGCAGTGGGAGTAGCCGGGGCTGGTCCTACACATACCAGCTGGGCTGCCTGCGTCAAGGTCGCCTGGTGCCCTGATTGCTCTGTTGTGTGACGCTAACAGTCCCTCCCCTTGCAGGCGGAGTTAGGTTTCTAAATTTTAGGAATTAAGGTTTTAGATTTGGAAGGAACTTGAGAGACCATATGCTCCGCATGTCTCATGATGGAGATTAAGAACGGACACATCCCAAAGGAAGCGATTCTCTGGTCCTAGGTCTCTGTCCTCTTTCACATCAAGGCATTCAACTAAGTGGTCAGCCTCCACTGTGCTTGTGTCTCTAGCCCGTTGCACTCGTGCTTCTGCCCCGTTCGTCCACACTTAGCAGACAGTCTGCACGCGGCCCTTCTGCAGCCCGTGTGTCTCCAGCGGCTCTGCTTCACTGCGGCCCTTGGCAGCGCCTGCAGCCCCTCCAGCCATGTCCACGTTCGGCCCCTGGGGAGCTGGCCCTCCAGTGTTCTTCCCGTCTTTGCTGTTGCTGCTGTGCTCATCGGATAGAAACACCTCAGTGAGCTCTGTGTCTACAATCCTGTCCCTTTGCAACACTGTCCTTGATAAACAGACATTGTGCACTTTCTTGCTCAGAATTACCTTGGAGGACTTTTTTCTCCAGAAGAGCAGCTCTGAGCTCTAGAGTCAGGAAAGCCAGAGCAGCGTCAGTGCACAGTAAATCCATCATGCTCTGCCAGGCCCAGAAATGCAGAGAAAAGGATAAATAGGAAATGCACATGGGATCAGTCAGTAGAGGTTGGGATTAGGCTTCTGCATTGGTCGTGCCAAGCGCTTGCCTTCCCTCCACACCAGTTCTGATGCTCTGGGACGGGGCACACCATGGCAGGTCTCCAGCGATTTTGGGTTTTCTTACAGTGTGTTTCCTTACTACCTGACTGCCCATCCTCAGATGTAGATGAGCCCAGCAGGGGCTTTGGGGCCTTTGTTGTGTGTTTTTTTTTCTTTCACTGTTCGACTTCCTTTTGAATGGGGTTGACGCTTTCTAATGTGGGGGGCAAGAGGGAAGTGTATCCAGTCCACTTGATGGCAGATGCACTGTGAGTGATTTCTCACCAGCTCCCGGAGCACCGAGCTTGCTCTTTCTGCCGTTGGGTAAATTTAAACTTGGAGTCCGCTGCTCTGAGCGATTTCCCAGGTTGCTGCTAGGCGGTCAGTTTTAGCTGATTGAGGAGACAGCAGTAGTTGGTACTGGGGAGGTACTTGGGAGGGAGAATGAGGCAGGCAGAGAAGAAGAGGGGGCTTCGGGTATGAACGGTAGGACAGGGCAAGAGAGAGGAGGGGGGGGATACCTGGGTGGCTCAGTTGGTTAGGCAGCTGCCTTCGGCTCGGGTCATGATCCCAGTGTCGTGGGATCGAGTCCCACATCGGGCTCCTTGCTTGGCAGGGAGCCTGCTTCTCCCTCTGCCTCTGCCTGCCTCTCTGTCTGCCTATGCTCGCTCACTCTCTCTCCTCTATCCCTGACAAATAAATAAATAAAATATTAAAAAAAAAAAAAAGAGAGAGGAGGGGGTTAGAGAATGGGAGAAGAAGGGAGAAGAAGGGCACAAATGGGAGAGCCCGAGGAACGTGGAGGAATCATGCAGTTGTACCCACACTGACCTAAAATAGCTCCATCCCCTTGCCTGGGCCCTGTGGCCCGGGCCAGGCTGCGTCGGTGGCTTCTACGACCTCCCCGCTCCTCACCCCTTGCACTGGGGCCTGCTGCACAGACAGTTTGTCATGAAAATTGATGGCGTTCAGGTGCAGGTGCCTGAGCGCTGTAAGGCATGTGGGGCGGTGGGGGTGGCAGGTTTTTAACTTTGGGAATTACATTTCTCTAATTGTCTCTACTAGCCCTCTCTGGACTAGACAGATTTTGGAGAGAATTGCCACAGAATTTAACCAGTTACACTTTCATGCTGTTCAGAGCAAAGGCATGCCTCTTCTGGACAAAGTAAGACCAGCAAGTGTTGGTTTCGATTTTCAATTTGCTGTTTGCGAATTTCCTGGATGATTTTGGTTTGACCTAGCATTGCCCCTGATAATTGCTACTCTACAGGATTTTGAAGCTAGCTTTGAATTCTTTTTTTTTTCAGTGTCTCCTGCTTGGGACCCTGCTTCCATTATGTCACACTAGATAGATTTTGTGTAAAGACACAAGCGTAGTCTCCAAACTATGCAAGTAAAATTAATTCTGAATTTCATGTAACTTGACACATCATATGATGTAGTCAGAGTTCATTTATCCAAAGCCCTTGACTGGGTTTAAATGCACGTTTGTCAGATTTACTCCGTAGCTTAAGAGGCAAATAACTTTTTGTCATTCCGTAATTGTCTGAACTTCACTTTGATGAAGCCGACTTACTTTCAAAGAAATCATAGGGAGGGGACGCCTCAGTGGCTCAGTCAGTTGAGCTACTGCCTCTGGCTTAGGTCATGATCCGAGGGTCCTGGGATTGAGTCCCACCTTGGGCTCCTTGCTTGGCAGGAAGCCTGCTTCTCTTTCTGCCTGTGTCTCCTTGTGTGCTTGTGCTCTCTCTCAACAAATAAATAAATAAAAACCTTTAAAAAAAAAGAAAGAAAGCAATCATGGGGAGAAGAGATTCATTGTTATTCTCTAGGAAATGTTGGGATTTTAATCTTACATATATTCTGGTAGAATTAGAGGCTCGCTTTATATATATAACACATATGTATATAAATTATACACATATATTTGAGCTTTTAGAAACTGTGGTACCTGGACCTTCTTTCCTGGTCTCTCTGTTCTTGCAGCGTATAGCCCACATTACGGCCATGCTGCAGCAGTCCCTGGGAGGCCTGCTGCTAGAAGGGCTTCAGACTTCCAATGTGGACATCATACGGCACTGCCTCCAGATTTACGCTACAATTGACAAGACACGGGATGCAGAGGCGTTAGTCGGTCAAGTACTGGTGAAATCATACATGGATGAGGTTTGTGCCCCCATGCAACTCATTCCACAAACACAGAGCATCTAATCTGGCTTCGTTTCTTGACTGGGTGCGAGAGAGCTCAGGGCTCTTCCTTGAAGATGCTCTTTGTTCCTGCTCTTCTGGTTGTAAGAAAAGGTTGGTCCCGCTTGGTGCCCATCAGCATGGCAGGAATCAGGCATGCGCTCTGGTCTCTTCCAGTGATGCCATAACTCAGGGATCATCTTAATTTAGTAGGGGTGAGGGACTTGCCTAGGAAGAAGGTACGGATCAGAACATTTTCAGGTCAATTTCCATTTCCATAAGTTATAAGTTAATGAAGTTGCCGAAAAGCGTGACCCCACCAAGGCGCCCGTGCCCACTGGAGGAGCTGGAAGACAGCTCTGTGCGCAGGGAAAGTCTGTGAGGGGAAGCGTCTTCGCAGAATTGATGTGGCCTAAGTCTTGAAGACCATGGGGGAGTTTGCCAGGCTAGGAAGGTGGGAGGGAGGGAATATTCAAAGATAAAGGGCTTTGAAGGGCGAGTTAGCGGGGTAGTACCTTAAGTCCAGAACTTGGTTACCCAGTGTTCTTGACCTATAAGGATACAGTAAAATACAGGGAGTCAGTGTATCCTGCCTCCGAGCGGCCGGAGTATGGGCTGCACCATGTGAGGCCGCCAGCAATCAGCAGCTTCCAACTTAGAGAGCGTCGGTTTCATCTAGTTCAAGCGGACAGAAGTCATGAAGCCAGTCTCAGCGTTTGAGGGCTTTCTTCCAGTCACCTGCCAGTGCGAGTGTTCTTTCTGTCTGGTAAGTATAAAGCTACCCACCATGACTTCAGGATGAAAGGCTTCCAGTTTTAAAACGAGACAGTATCCCAGTGATAGAAGTGAAATTGAAGGATTAATTTCAGTAATCTTCTCAGCTTCATTAAGACTACTAAAAGTAAATGATCTGTCAGTTCTTTGTATGTATCCTATTATAGTTCATAGCTCTCTCTGTGGGGGTGAAAAAGATCACATTATTCTTTGTCACTAAATGAAAATATTTTAGTTATTTAATTTATGCCCTTTTCATTGAACTGAATCTAATATGCTAAATTAGGGAAGTACTTTACGTTTCCGTGTCATTAAATGAACTGTGGCCACGTTTGTATTTTAAGTTTGCATGCTTGTCATTCACCTCCTGCAACTCAGCCTCACCAAAAAAAATTAAATACTAAAGCAAAATAAGATGTGTTTTCTTCCATCACTTTCCATCTCAGCCCTTTCCCTGTTCTGGAGACGGTAGAGGATAAGGCCAGGGTGAAGATGATACAGAGCTGTTGTCTGCAGATACAGTATTTTGCTTTTAAGCTCAGAAGGGAAGCAGATGAGTGTGTGTGATGTTTTAGCTTCAGGCCAGTCTCTGTCCCTCAGCCTCTGTGTCCCCCAGGGTTGGAGCACTATTCCCAAATCCCAGGACCTAGATTTTCATGCCAATGTTACTTACCTCCTGTTTAGAAAGCATACTGAGTGGGGAGGAGGAAGGACGAAGTGCATTTTTAAGGTTTACACGATTCTTTTCTCTGTAGTGTATAGTTCATACTTCTCTTTTAGGTGCTTTAAAAACAAACAAAAACACAAACAAACAAACACACAAATAAATAAATAAAAATAAAACGCTCTTCCTTCTGCTAGGTGATTGTAGAGCAGATCGTTGAGTCTCATCCAGACGGCCTGAAGATCATGTATGCTAATAAGCTCCTGGAGTTTGTTCCTCACCACTTCCACCTTCTTCGAGAGGTCACAAGAGGAGCCATCTCAAGGTGACGTAAAATGCTGTGTATGCACCTGAGCTCAGTTTAGTGACCACCTGTCACCTCCTCATGTGCCGCTGATCCCTGGCTGTCCTGTCTGACCCGGGAACGTGGGAACGTGTGCTCTTCCCTATTTGTTACCAGTGCTGTAAGGCAGGTGTCACTTGCCTGGGTTTACAGGGAAGGGAATGAAGAGTGGGGACGAATCTCAATGGTGACATTTGTGTGACTCCAGAGCCTCTGCTTTTCTCTTGTCTATACTGTCTCCTTAACCAGGCTCAAAATCAAAATTGGTTTCCTTCCATTATTGTGATGTCATCATCGGTCTAGAAATACCAATTCATTTTAATTCAACACGTTTTATACTGATGGCAATTAAAGTCATGAACGGTTTTCCCTCCCTCTCTTATTTCATTTCCATGGCTTTCCAGTTCTGCTTCATGAATATCCCATTACCTTCCACCATCTCCGTCATCCCAGTCCAGACCTTTGTTGCCTTTTGTTCGAGGGTAGCGGGCTCTCCCCACCTGGTCTCCCAGTTCCACCTGTCCCTCTTCATTGCAGCCCTCAGCTGTCCCACCTGCCCAGAGCTCTTCAGCCTTCCTGAGTCGCTCGTGGCTTCTCATCGCCCACAGAAGAGCATCCAGTCTTCCTGGCGTAACCTGTGACCGTTGGTGCTTGAGTCCTAGTGGTTCTCTGCTGTAGAACTTTCTACTGTGGAACTTTCCCCCATACCACTATGGTTCCTGGCCAGACAGGAGCACTTGACCTTCCCTAACACACCTGGTACAGAAGATCCTTGACTTCACCTTGGTTCAGTTTATGGTTTTTTGACTTTTTATAATAGTGCAGACGTGATATGCATTTAGTTTGGATCTTTTCCCAGGCTGGCGATCTACAGTAGGGTCCTCTTTTGTAATGCTGGGCAGGGGCAGCGAGCACAGCCCCCAGGCAAACCACGTGATCACGAGGGTCAGCAACCAACACACTTGAACCGTCCTGTTCTGGCTTTCAGTGCAGTGTTCAGTAAGTTACATGAGATACCAGACACTTTATTGTGAAATAGGCTTTGTGTTAGAGGATTTTGCCCAACTGTGCAATACTGTAAGTGTTCTCAAGACATTTAAGTTTGGCGGGGCTAAGCTCTGATGTTCAGTCACTTAGGTGTTTTCCATGCATTTTCAACTAAAGAGATTTCCAGCTGAACAATGGGTTTATTAGAAGCTGAGGCCGTCATAAGCCGAGGAACATCTGTCTATACTGTGCACCTCTGTGTTTTCCTTCATTGCTTCCTGTCTCTTATTCCTTTGTCTTTCTGTTGATCTGTCACTCCACATGAAGCTCCAGTCAAATACAAATTCTTTTTTTTTAGGTTATTTATTTATTTACTTATTAGAGAAAGCATAAGCAGAGGGGGAGGCAAAGAGTGAAGCAGGCTCCCCACTGAGCAGGGAGCCCGATGTGGAACTCAATCCCAGGACCCTGAGATCATGACCTGAGCCACCCAAGCGCCCCTAGGCTATGGTTATTTCAAGAAAAAGTCCTATTTGTGAATTCTTCATCTAGTGAAGATGAATTAAAATCAGAAAGTCAACTCTGCCACCTTTAAAAACCCAGGAACAGAAAAAAATTCCACGAGCAGGTATAACCCTATCCACAATAAATCACTTTCAATCCAGTCCTGAAAACTAATACAGAGTAGGAAGAAAGCATTACAGAAAAATTTTGTTTTCATTAATCAAGCTGGAAAATAACGGGCCTTACATGAATGCCCTTTAGGAAGACAGTTCTTATAGTTTTATGTTGATAGAAACTCACATTACATTCGAAATGCATGTTAAAACCATGACTGTAGATTAACTACCACTTTCAGTCGTCAGAAGATGAAAAATGGTCAAGAGTCACCCAAACTGAATCCTGGTTCCTCCTGGAAAATGTGTTCCTAAATATTTTCCCCCTGAACTACTGTGCTCTTTCTGTATCTTACACAGCAGACATTGCAATGCACAAACACATCCAGAAGGCCTTTGAGGGCTGACAGCCTGCTGGAACAATGAGGAATTCACCTGGGTTTCTGCCTTTCTGCCGGGCCCAGAAAGTTCTGGGTAACCCAGGTGACGTGTCATGAGAATACATGTGTAGCTCACACCATATGTATTATCTCCTCAGGGTAGACACCAAAATCCATGTTCGTATATGAAAATCCGAGATGCGTACAGAAATCAAGAGTAATTCTGTCATCTTGAAAGAAAAACACACTGTTGCGCTGCCACATGCCTCGTTTCTCCTTGAGTGACTGCAGGAAGTAGTGATTGCAGTCAGAAATCTCAGAAAGAAAAATTAGAGTAAGGGCAACACCTGAAGTTTATTCCTGAAAATACTTGGAGAATGACTGTGACCAATAAACCAGGGCTTAGTTCATGAGACTATGTCAATGAGCTTATACCATCCCATGTCCTGGTCAAACCCTCATGTCTGGGAGATGGAGGGACGTCTTCATCTTCCAGAGCTACTATTAGGGAAAAAGGTGGAGACAATACTGACTGAGTCCCTACTTCAGCAGGAGAGCCAAAAACACCTTGCCCCTCCATAATCCCAAATGAAAATAAACATCTCGGGGCGCCTGGGTGGTTTAAGCTTCTGCCTTTGGCTGGGATCGAGCCCCACGTCGGGCTCTTTGCTCAGCGGGGAGCCCACTTCCCTCCTTCTCTCTCTGCCTGCCTCTCTGCCTACTTGTGATCTCTGTCTGTCAAATAAATGAAATAAATAAAATCTTTAAAAAAGAAAAGAAAAGAAACATTTCATTTTACTAGTGTGCAGCAGTGACTATGCAGGAGAAATTATTATTATTTTATTATTAGATGATATATTATTATTATTATTATTATTATTATTATACTATATTGATAACCTTTTGAATTCGGACACCTAAAATTTTAAATAAAATATGAAGGCCTTTTTTTTAAGATTTTATTTATTTGAAAGACAGAGATCACAAGTAGGCAGAGAGGCAGGCAGAGAGGGGGAAGCAGGCTCCCCACTGAACAGAGAATCCGATGCAGGACTTGATCCCAGGACCCTGGGATCATGACCTGAGCCGAAGGCAGCGGATTAACCCACTGAGCCACCCAGGCGCCCCATGAAGGCTTTTTTTAAAGAACAAAAACTTCAGACTATATCTTTATCCTATCAGTTCCCACTACAACTGGCTTCTGTCTTGGCCAACATTTAGCCATTCAGATAAAGTCCGTATTTAGTGCTTCGTGTGTATGCATGTGTAAAATAAGCGGACAGTCATAAATCTTTAAGATTGTGTATAATAACCGTGAAATAAGGATTCTTGATACGCAAGGTCTCGTCTGGGGAAAACAGCTGGAGAACAGTATGCAGTTTTCAAATGACGAAGGGGAAATACGCATTCAGTTATGAGAAAGGGAAGAACAAGACCAAATAATAATAAAAGGGAAAAAAGCTTTTTCTGCCATCTTTCCGTGCCGCAGTAACAGTGTGAACAAATGTCCCACAGATGCCCTCAAGAACATTAACACTGCTAAAAGGAGGGGCGAAGGCCAGGTTCTTAGGAGGCCCTGCACCAAAGTCATCGTCCCGTTTCCTCACTGTGATGACGAAGCATGAGTACATTGGCAAATTTGAAATTATTGATGACCACAGAGCTGGGAAAACTGCTGTGAACCTCACGGGCAAGTTAAACAAGTGTGGCATGACCAGCCCTAGACTTGTATAACTGAAAGATCTAGAAAAGTGGCAGAATATTTCCATCCCCTCAGTTTGGTTTCACTGCATGGAAAAATTCTTCTGGCATCATGCACCATGAAGAAGGAAGAATCCAGGCAGGAGGGAAAATCCTGGGATTCCTTTTTCCTAGAAATATAATATACATGGCACGTGAAATGCCACAATGGGGAAAAAAAAAAGGAAAATAAATTACAGTCAACTAATGTTTGACAAGGGTGCCAAATAATTCAATGGGGGTAAGAACAGTATTTTACTCCCAAGCAGCCACATGCAAATAATGAAACAGGAGTCCTGCCTCACACCATACAGAGAAAATAACCCCAAATGCATCAAAGACATAAGTGTAAGCATTAAAATGATAAAGTTCGGGATGCCTGGGTAGCTCAGTTGGTTGGACGGCTGCCTTCTGCTCAGGTCATGATCCCGGAGTTCCCGGATTGAGTCCTGCATCAGGCTCCAAGCTCCACAGGGAGTCTGCTTCTCCCTCTGACCTTCTCCTCGCTCATGCTCTCTCTCATTGTCTCTTTCTCAAATAAATAAAATCTTTTAAAAAATAAAAATAAAGTAAAATGATAACGTTTTCAGAAGAAAACACAAAGGTAAATGTTAGTGGTCTTGAATCTAACAACGGCTCCTCAGCCAAACACCAAAGTACAAGCAACTTAAAAAAAATAATAAACAAATAAATGGGACTAAACCAAAATATCCCAGTTTTGTGCTTCCAAGGACCCCATTGACAAAGTCAAAAGACAAGCCACTAAATGGGAGAAAATATTTGCAGGTCATATATAAGGAACATGCATTCAGACTGTGTGAAGAATTCTTACAACTCAAATAAAAAGACAACCAAGTTAAGAAATGAGCAAAGAGGGGCGCCTGGGTGGCTCAGTGGGTTAAGCTGCTGCCTTCCACTCAGGTCTTGAACTCAGAGTCCTGGGATCGAACCCCATGCTTTCTGCTCAGCAGGGAGCCTGCTTCTTCCTCTCTCTCTGCCTGCCTCTCTGCCTGCTTGTGATCTCTCTCAATAAATCTCTCTCAAATAAATAAATAAAATCTCTTAAAAAATGAGCAAAGAACTTGAATATACATTTCTCTAATATTCAAATGTATACATTAATATATAAATGTATATATAAATATATTTTACATGATCATATATTTATATAAACATATTTATGTAAATATATTTACATTCTTAAATATGTATTTAAATATAAATAAAATATGAAATATATAATATATATTTAAAGATACATATAAGGTATATATAAAATATATGGGACAATAAGCACGTGAAAATATGCTCAACATCACTAATCACTCGGGAAATGCAAATCAAAACCATGGTGAGATACCACCTCCCACCCACGTGGATGGCTACTATCAAAAACCCCAAAAGCAGGTGTTGGAAGGATGTGAAGAGCTGGAACCTGTAAATTGCTGGTGGGCTTGGAAAATGGCACAGCCACATTAGAAATGGTTTAGTAGCTCCTCAAAATGCAAAACACAGAGTTGCCATATGACACACCAATATCACTCCTGTGTATAGAGCCAAGAAAAAACTATGCCCACACAAACACTTGTGCATGAAGGTTTAGGGTTTATTCGTAATAGCGAAAAGGTGAGAACAACCCTGATGTTCATCAACTGATGAAGAGATAAATAAAATGTGATCCATCCAGCCTGTGGAATATTATTCAGCCTTGAAAAGGAATAGAATTTTGATATGTGCCACGACACAGAGGAGCCTTGAAAACATTCTGCTGATTGAGAGAAGTCAGTCACAGAAGACCACGTATTGCATAATTTGATTTATATGGAATTTCCAGAATAGCTAAATCTACAGAGACCGAAAGTAGATTAGCGGTTGCCTAAGACTGGTGGTGATGGCTAAAGTTTTCTTTTGAGGATAATGAAAAAGTGTAGGTAGTTCAGTATAGTATAGTTAAATATAGTGAAAGCCATTAAATTGTCCACATTAGATGGTGAGTGGTATGGCCTGTGAATTATATCTCAATTAAGCTGTCATCGAAAAATGCAAAGAACTTCTCTATTTATCAAGTACAAAAAGAATGAACTTGATTAAAAACATCGAAAATGGGGAAAATAAAAACAAAATAAGATGGGAGGAATAAAAGTATGACTGTTTATCATTAATTTAAATGTGTACAGACTGACTTTTTCTATTAAAGCACCTATCAGGAGGTTACAAATCCACACTGTTCAAGAAACATACTTAAAATGCAAAAGGGATTGAGAATGTATCAGGTGAGGAGATACCATGCAAAAGAGAAAGCCGGAATGGCAAAATTCATCGCAGACAAGTTGGGTCTAAAGTTATAGGTACTAAGATGAAGAGGGACATTTTTAAAGGCAGAGTTTGGAAAGAAGATGTAAAAGGTATAAGCAGGTATACATCTAACAACATAATACCTGAAGACTCTAAAAATGCAATAACAAGGTAAAATTTTAGCTTTTCAAATGGGAGTATCTACTAGAAGGAGGGAAAAACAAGGACACACAGAAAATAGACATCCTGGGGCGCCTGGGTGGCTCAGTGGGTTAAAGCCTCTGCCTTCATTCGGCTCAGGTCATGATCCCAGGGTCCTAGGATCGAGCCCCACATCGGTCTCTCTGCTCCGCGGGGAGCCTGCTTCCTCCTCTCTCTCACTCTCTGCCTGCCTCTCTGCCTACTTGTGATCTCTGTCTGTCAAATAAATAAATAAAATCTTAAAAAAAAAAGAAAATAGACTACCTTATTTCCCTCAGAAAACATTTCTTTCTTACACCTAAGGAAAGCCATATTTGTAAAGATTAATTGCATACTAGGCAACAAAGGAAACCTTTACAAGCCTTCCAAATTAAAGATTTAAAGAACAGTTCTTTGATCACAATCCAGTAGAATCAGAATAAGATAACCTGGTAACAAAAAATTGAAACTACATACAAGTTAAGAAATACAGTCTTCAGTCAAAGAAGAAATCATAAGACGACTGAAGAAAATCTTGAAAGCAATGGAAAGGAGACTATTTCATACCAAAACTTACAGAAGACACCAGAAGTTATACTCTAAGGAGACTTTAGTGTCAAATGTCTTCAATTTCAAACATTTTTTTAAATAAAAGAAAGTACTCATTTAAACCCATGAAAAAATCTTAAATTCACAAAGTTCGAAAGAAACCTCTGCACTAGAAGCAAGCAGGTAAGCATTTTTTTTTTAACTAAGTAGCACATAAATTAATACTTCACATCCAATCTAATTAGGCGGGGACGGCTTAGTTAGAATTCATTTCTGAACAAGAAGAAAATCCAGGTTTGTGGCTAGAATGTAGCTCCAGGAGAGTGGAGAGCATGAAATGGTAAAATCTATAACACGTTCCTATAAACGCTTTGGTTATAGACCACAGTTCCAACACGTCATTATGCTTGCAGTGTAAAAGTATATTTGGAATCACCTTCCCTGAGGACTAGCAAAGTCCTGTTGATCTTTAAGGCATACCTACCATTCATCTTGGTTTTTCTCCATCTCATTTTTTTTCCTAGACATGCCCAGAGTATTACCATTGATGTATTTTGCACCAGCATTATATTATTATGAAACAGTATAGGACATATCCAGTTGAAATTTACAAACAGGAAAGGAAAAACTTATGAAATAGGAAAAAGATGATGGCTCTCTTTGTTACACTGTGATTGTCTTGTTCCCTTCCTGGTGTGAATTTTCAATCATCCAGGGTAGATGAGTGACTCAGAAAATGAGTAGTTAGGTCCTGTCAGCACTGTGAGACGCACAGTGGTGCAGTGGGAGTAGCCGGGGCTGGTCCTACACATACCAGCTGGGCTGCCTGCGTCAAGGTCGCCTGGTGCCCTGATTGCTCTGTTGTGTGACGCTAACAGTCCCTCCCCTTGCAGGCGGAGTTAGGTTTCTAAATTTTAGGAATTAAGGTTTTAGATTTGGAAGGAACTTGAGAGACCATATGCTCCGCATGTCTCATGATGGAGATTAAGAACGGACACATCCCAAAGGAAGCGATTCTCTGGTCCTAGGTCTCTGTCCTCTTTCACATCAAGGCATTCAACTAAGTGGTCAGCCTCCACTGTGCTTGTGTCTCTAGCCCGTTGCACTCGTGCTTCTGCCCCGTTCGTCCACACTTAGCAGACAGTCTGCACGCGGCCCTTCTGCAGCCCGTGTGTCTCCAGCGGCTCTGCTTCACTGCGGCCCTTGGCAGCGCCTGCAGCCCCTCCAGCCATGTCCACGTTCGGCCCCTGGGGAGCTGGCCCTCCAGTGTTCTTCCCGTCTTTGCTGTTGCTGCTGTGCTCATCGGATAGAAACACCTCAGTGAGCTCTGTGTCTACAATCCTGTCCCTTTGCAACACTGTCCTTGAT
Organism: Mustela nivalis; assembly: GCF_964662115.1. Classification (NCBI taxonomy): domain Eukaryota; kingdom Metazoa; phylum Chordata; class Mammalia; order Carnivora; family Mustelidae; genus Mustela; species Mustela nivalis. The sequence goes on along the minus strand of NW_028136282.1, from coordinate 236,870 downwards.
AAACAGACATTGTGCACTTTCTTGCTCAGAATTACCTTGGAGGACTTTTTTCTCCAGAAGAGCAGCTCTGAGCTCTAGAGTCAGGAAAGCCAGAGCAGCGTCAGTGCACAGTAAATCCATCATGCTCTGCCAGGCCCAGAAATGCAGAGAAAAGGATAAATAGGAAATGCACATGGGATCAGTCAGTAGAGGTTGGGATTAGGCTTCTGCATTGGTCGTGCCAAGCGCTTGCCTTCCCTCCACACCAGTTCTGATGCTCTGGGACGGGGCACACCATGGCAGGTCTCCAGCGATTTTGGGTTTTCTTACAGTGTGTTTCCTTACTACCTGACTGCCCATCCTCAGATGTAGATGAGCCCAGCAGGGGCTTTGGGGCCTTTGTTGTGTGTTTTTTTTTCTTTCACTGTTCGACTTCCTTTTGAATGGGGTTGACGCTTTCTAATGTGGGGGGCAAGAGGGAAGTGTATCCAGTCCACTTGATGGCAGATGCACTGTGAGTGATTTCTCACCAGCTCCCGGAGCACCGAGCTTGCTCTTTCTGCCGTTGGGTAAATTTAAACTTGGAGTCCGCTGCTCTGAGCGATTTCCCAGGTTGCTGCTAGGCGGTCAGTTTTAGCTGATTGAGGAGACAGCAGTAGTTGGTACTGGGGAGGTACTTGGGAGGGAGAATGAGGCAGGCAGAGAAGAAGAGGGGGCTTCGGGTATGAACGGTAGGACAGGGCAAGAGAGAGGAGGGGGGGGACACCTGGGTGGCTCAGTTGGTTAGGCAGCTGCCTTCGGCTCGGGTCCTGATCCCAGTGTCGTGGGATCGAGTCCCACATCGGGCTCCTTGCTTGGCAGGGAGCCTGCTTCTCCCTCTGCCTCTGCCTGCCTCTCTGTCTGCCTATGCTCGCTCACTCTCTCTCCTCTATCCCTGACAAATAAATAAATAAAATATTAAAAAAAAAAAAAAGAGAGAGGAGGGGGTTAGAGAATGGGAGAAGAAGGGAGAAGAAGGGCACAAATGGGAGAGCCCGAGGAACGTGGAGGAATCATGCAGTTGTACCCACACTGACCTAAAATAGCTCCATCCCCTTGCCTGGGCCCTGTGGCCCGGGCCAGGCTGCGTCGGTGGCTTCTACGACCTCCCCGCTCCTCACCCCTTGCACTGGGGCCTGCTGCACAGACAGTTTGTCATGAAAATTGATGGCGTTCAGGTGCAGGTGCCTGAGCGCTGTAAGGCATGTGGGGCGGTGGGGGTGGCAGGTTTTTAACTTTGGGAATTACATTTCTCTAATTGTCTCTACTAGCCCTCTCTGGACTAGACAGATTTTGGAGAGAATTGCCACAGAATTTAACCAGTTACACTTTCATGCTGTTCAGAGCAAAGGCATGCCTCTTCTGGACAAAGTAAGACCAGCAAGTGTTGGTTTCGATTTTCAATTTGCTGTTTGCGAATTTCCTGGATGATTTTGGTTTGACCTAGCATTGCCCCTGATAATTGCTACTCTACAGGATTTTGAAGCTAGCTTTGAATTCTTTTTTTTTCAGTGTCTCCTGCTTGGGACCCTGCTTCCATTATGTCACACTAGATAGATTTTGTGTAAAGACACAAGCGTAGTCTCCAAACTATGCAAGTAAAATTAATTCTGAATTTCATGTAACTTGACACATCATATGATGTAGTCAGAGTTCATTTATCCAAAGCCCTTGACTGGGTTTAAATGCACGTTTGTCAGATTTACTCCGTAGCTTAAGAGGCAAATAACTTTTTGTCATTCCATAATTGTCTGAACTTCACTTTGATGAAGCCGACTTACTTTCAAAGAAATCATAGGGAGGGGACGCCTCAGTGGCTCAGTCAGTTGAGCTACTGCCTCTGGCTTAGGTCATGATCCGAGGGTCCTGGGATTGAGTCCCACCTTGGGCTCCTTGCTTGGCAGGAAGCCTGCTTCTCTTTCTGCCTGTGTCTCCTTGTGTGCTTGTGCTCTCTCTCAACAAATAAATAAATAAAAACCTTTAAAAAAAAAGAAAGAAAGCAATCATGGGGAGAAGAGATTCATTGTTATTCTCTAGGAAATGTTGGGATTTTAATCTTACATATATTCTGGTAGAATTAGAGGCTCGCTTTATATATATAACACATATGTATATAAATTATACACATATATTTGAGCTTTTAGAAACTGTGGTACCTGAACCTTCTTTCCTGGTCTCTCTGTTCTTGCAGCGTATAGCCCACATTACGGCCATGCTGCAGCAGTCCCTGGGAGGTCTGCTGCTAGAAGGGCTTCAGACTTCCAATGTGGACATCATACGGCACTGCCTCCAGACTTACGCTACAATTGACAAGACACGGGATGCAGAGGCGTTAGTCGGTCAAGTACTGGTGAAACAATACATGGATGAGGTTTGTGCCCCCGTGCACCTCATTCCACAAACACAGAGCATCTAATCTGGCTTTGTTTCTTGACTGGGTGCGAGAGAGCTCAGGGCTCTTCCTTGAAGATGCTCTTTGTTCCTGCTCTTCTGGTTGTAAGAAAAGGTTGGTCCCGCTTGGTGCCCATCAGCATGGCAGGAATCAGGCATGCGCTCTGGTCTCTTCCAGTGATGCCATAACTCAGGGATCATCTTAATTTAGTAGGGGTGAGGGACTTGCCTAGGAAGAAGGTACGGATCAGAACATTCTCAGGTCAATTTCCATTTCCATAAGTTATACGTTAATGAAGTTGCCGAAAAGCGTGACCCCACCAAGGCGCCCGTGCCCACTGGAGGAGCTGGAAGACAGCTCTGGGCGCAGGGAAAGTCTGTGAGGGGAAGCGTCTTCGCAGAATTGATGTGGCCTAAGTCTTGAAGACCATGGGGGAGTTTGCCAGGCTAGGAAGGTGGGAGGGAGGGAATATTCAAAGATAAAGGGCTTTGAAGGGCGAGTTAGCGGGGTAGTACCTTAAGTCCAGAACTTGGTTACCCAGTGTTCTTAACCTATAAGGATACAGTAAAATACAGGGAGTCAGTGTATCCTGCCTCCGAGCGGCCGGAGTATGGGCTGCACCATGTGAGGCCGCCAGCAATCAGCAGCTTCCAACTTAGAGAGCGTCGGTTTCATCTAGTTCAAGCGGACAGAAGTCATGAAGCCAGTCTCAGCGTTTGAGGGCTTTCTTCCAGTCACCTGCCAGTGCGAGTGTTCTTTCTGTCTGGTAAGTATAAAGCTACCCACCATGACTTCAGGATGAAAGGCTTCCAGTTTTAAAACGAGACAGTATCCCAGTGATAGAAATGAAATTGAAGGATTAATTTCAGTAATCTTCTCAGCTTCATTAAGACTACTAAAAGTAAATGATCTGTCAGTTCTTTGTATGTATCCTATTATAGTTCATAGCTCTCTCTGTGGGGGTGAAAAAGATCACATTATTCTTTGTCACTAAATGAAAATATTTTAGTTATTTAATTTATGCCCTTTTCATTGAACTGAATCTAATATGCTAAATTGGGGAAGTACTTTACGTTTCCATGTCATTAAATGAACTGTGGCCACGTTTGTATTTTAAGTTTGTATGCTTGTCATTCACCTCCTGCAACTCAGCCTCACCAAAAAAAATTAAATACTAAAGCAAAATAAGATGTGTTTTCTTCCATCACTTTCCATCTCAGCCCTTTCCCTGTTCTGGAGACGGTAGAGGATAAGGCCAGGGTGAAGATGATACAGAGCTGTTGTCTGCAGATACAGTATTTTGCTTTTAAGCTCAGAAGGGAAGCAGATGAGTGTGTGTGATGTTTTAGCTTCAGGCCAGTCTCTGTCCCTCAGCCTCTGTGTCCCCCAGGGTTGGAGCACTATTCCCAAATCCCAGGACCTAGATTTTCATGCCAATGTTACTTACCTCCTGTTTAGAAAGCATACTGAGTGGGGAGGAGGAAGGACGAAGTGCATTTTTAAGGTTTACACGATTCTTTTCTCTGTAGTGTATAGTTCATACTTCTCTTTTAGGTGCTTTAAAAACAAACAAAAACACAAACAAACAAACACACAAATAAATAAATAAAAATAAAACGCTCTTCCTTCTGCTAGGTGATTGTAGAGCAGATCGTTGAGTCTCATCCAGACGGCATGAAGATCATGTATGCTAATAAGCTCCTGGAGTTTGTTCCTCACCACTTCCACCTTCTTCGAGAGGTCACAAGAGGAGCCATCTCAAGGTGACGTAAAATGCTGTGTATGCACCTGAGCTCAGTTTAGTGACCACCTGTCACCTCCTCATGTGCCGCTGATCCCTGGCTGTCCTGTCTGACCCAGGAACGTGGGAACGTGTGCTCTTCCCTATTTGTTACCAGTGCTGTGAGGCAGGTGTCACTTGCCTGGGTTTACAGGGAAGGGAATGAAGAGTGGGGACGTATCTCAATGGTGACATTTGTGTGACTCCAGAGCCTCTGCTTTTCTCTTGTCTATACTGTCTCCTTAACCAGGCTCAAAATCAAAATTGGTTTCCTTCCATTATTGTGATGTCATCATCGGTCTAGAAATACCAATTCATTTTAATTCAACATGTTTTATACTGATGGCAATTAAAGTCATGAACGGTTTTCCCTCCCTCTCTTATTTCATTTCCATGGCTTTCCAGTTCTGTTTCATGAATATCCCATTACCTTCCACCATCTCCATCATCCCAGTCCAGACCTTTGTTGCCTTTTGTTCGAGGGTAGCGGGCTCTCCCCACCTGGTCTCTCAGCTCCACCTGTCCCTCTTCATTGCAGCCCTCAGCTGTCCCACCTGCCCAGAGCTCTTCAGCCTTCCTGAGTCGCTCGTGGCTTCTCATCGCCCACAGAAGAGCATCCAGTCTTCCTGGTGTAACCTGTGACCGTTGGTGCTTGAGTCCTAGTGGTTCTCCGCTGTAGAACTTTCTACTGTGGAACTTTCCCCCATACCACTATGGTTCCTGGCCAGACAGGAGCACTTGACCTTCCCTAACACACCTGGTACAGAAGATCCCTGACTTCACCTTGGTTCAGTTTATGGTTTTTTGACTTTTTATAATAGTGCAGAAGTGATATGCATTTAGTTTGGATCTTTTCCCAGGCTGGCGATCTACAGTAGGGTCCTCTTTTGTAATGCTGGGCAGGGGCAGCGAGCACAGCCCCCAGGCAAACCACGTGATCACGAGGGTCAGCAACCAACACACTTGAACCGTCCTGTTCTGGCTTTCAGTGCAGTGTTCAGTAAGTTACATGAGATACCAGACACTTTATTGTGAAATAGGCTTTGTGTTAGAGGATTTTGCCCAACTGTGCAATACTTTAAGTGTTCTCAAGACATTTAAGTTTGGCGGGGCTAAGCTCTGATGTTCAGTCACTTAGGTGTTTTCCATGCATTTTCAACTAAAGAGATTTCCAGCTGAACAATGGGTTTATTAGAAGCCGAGGCCGTCATAAGCTGAGGAACATCTGTCTATACTGTGCGCCTCTGTGTTTTCCTTCATTGCTTCCTGTCTCTTATTCCTTTGTCTTTCTGTTGATCTGTCACTCCACATGAAGCTCCAGTCAAATACAACTTCTTTTTTTTTTAGGTTATTTATTTATTTACTTATTAGAGAAAGCATAAGCAGAGGGGGAGGCAAAGAGTGAAGCAGGCTCCCCACTGAGCAGGGAGCCCGATGTGGAACTCAATCCCAGGACCCTGAGATCATGACCTGAGCCACCCAAGCGCCCCTAGGCTATGGTTATTTCAAGAAAAAGTCCTATTTGTGAATTCTTCATCTAGTGAAGATGAATTAAAATCAGAAAGTCAACTCTGCCACCTTTAAAAACCCAGGAACAGAAAAAAATTCCACGAGCAGGTATAACCCTATCCACAATAAATCACTTTCAATCCAGTCCTGAAAACTAATACAGAGTAGGAAGAAAGCATTACAGAAAAATTTTGTTTTCATTAATCAAGCTGGAAAATAACGGGCCTTACATGAATGCCCTTTAGGAAGGCAGTTCTTATAGTTTTATGTTGATAGAAACTCACATTACATTTGAAATGCATGTTAAAACCATGACTGTAGATTAACTACCACTTTCAGTCGTCAGAAGATGAAAAATGGTCAAGAGTCACCCAAACTGAATCCTGGTTCCTCCTGGAAAATGTGTTCCTAAATATTTTCCCCCTGAACTACTGTGCTCTTTCTGTATCTTACACAGCAGACACTGCGATGCACAAACACATCCAGAAGGCCTTTGAGGGCTGACAGCCTGCTGGAACAATGAGGACTTCACCTGGGTTTCTGCCTTTCTGCCGGGCCCAGAAAGTTCTGGGTAACCCAGGTGACGTGTCATGAGAATACATGTGTAGCTCACACCATATGTATTATCTCCTCAGGGTAGACACCAAAATCCATGTTCCTATATGAAAATCCGAGATGCGTACAGAAATCAAGAGTGATTCTGTCATCTTGAAAGAAAAACACACTGTTGCGCTGCCACATGCCTCGTTTCTCCTTGAGTGACTGCAGGAAGTAGCGATTGCAGTCAGAAATCTCAGAAAGAAAAATTAGAGTAAGGGCAACACCTGAAGTTTATTCCTGAAAATACTTGGAGAACGACTGTGACCAATAAACCAGGGCTTAGTTCATGAGACTGTCAATGAGCTTATAACATCCCATGTCCTGGTCAAACCCTCATGTCTGGGAGATGGAGGGACGTCTTCATCTTCCAGAGCTACTATTTGGGAAAAAGGTGGAGACAATACTGACTGAGTCCCTACTTCAGCAGGAGAGCCAAAAACACCTTGCCCCTCCATAATCCCAAATGAAAATAAACATCTCGGGGCGCCTGGGTGGTTTAAGCTTCTGCCTTTGGCTGGGATCAAGCCCCACGTCGGGTTCTTTGCTCAGCGGGGAGCCCACTTCCCTCCTTCTCTCTCTGCCTGCCTCTCTGCCTACTTGTAATCTCTGCCTGTCAAATAAATAAAATAAATAAAATCTTTAAAAAAGAAGAGAAAAGAAACATCTCATTTTACTAGTGTGCAGCAGTGACTATGCAGGAGAAATTATTATTATTTTATTATTAGATGATATATTATTATTATTATTATTATTATTATTATACTATATTGTTAACCTTTTGAATTCGGACACCTAAAATTTTTAATAAAATATGAAGGCCTTTTTTTTTTAAGATTTTATTTATTTGAAAGACAGAGATCACAAGTAGGCAGAGAGGCAGGCAGAGAGGAGGAAGCAGGCTCCCCACTGAACAGAGAATCCGATGCAGGACTTGATCCCAGGACCCTGGGATCATGACCTGGGCTGAAGGCAAGAGGCTTTAGCCCACTGAGCCACCCAGGCGCCCCATGAAGGCTTTTTTTTTTTTTAAGATTTTACCTATTTATTTGACAGAGAGATCACAAGTAGGCAGAGAGGCAGGCAGAGAGAGAGAGAGGAGGAAGCAGGCTCCCCGCTGAGCAGAGAGCCCGACATGGGACTTGATCCCAGGACCCTGAGATCATGACCTGAGCCGAAGGCAGCGGCTTAACCCACTGAGCCACCCAGGCGCCCCATGAAGGCTTTTTTTAAAGAACAAAAACTTCAGACTATATCTTTATCCTATCAGTTCCCACTACAACTGGCTTCTGTCTTGGCCAACATTTAGCCATTCAGATAAAGTCCGTATTTAGTGCTTCGTGTGTATGCATGTGTAAAATAAGCGGACAGTCATAAATCTTTAAGATTGTGTATAATAACCGTGAAATAAGGATTCTTGATACGCAAGGTCTCGTCTGGGGAAAACAGCTGGAGAACAGTATGCAGTTTTCAAATGACGAAGGGGAAATACGCATTCGGTTATGAGAAAGGGAAGGAGAACAAGACCAAATATTAATAAAAGGGAAAAAAGCTTTTTCTGCCATCTTTCCGTGCCGCAGTAACAGTGTGAACAAATGTCCCACAGATGCCCTCAAGAACATTAACACTGCTGAAAGGGGGGGCGAAGGTCAGGTTCTTAGGAGGCCCTGCACCAAAGTCATCGTCCCGTTTCCTCACTGTGATGACGAAGCATGAGTACATTGGCAAATTTGAAATTATTGATGACCACAGAGCTGGGAAAACTGCTGTGAACCTCACGGGCAAGTTAAACAAGTGTGGCATGACGAGCCCTAGACTTGTATAACTGAAAGATCTAGAAAAGTGGCAGAATATTTCCATCCCCTCAGTTTGGTTTCACTGCATGGAAAAATTCTTCTGGCATCATGCACCATGAAGAAGGAAGAATCCAGGCAGGAGGGAAAATCCTGGGATTCCTTTTTCCTAGAAATATAATATACATGGCACGTGAAATGCCTCAATGGGGAAAAAAAAGGAAAATAAATTACAGTCAACTAATGTTTGACAAGACTCCCAAACAATTCAATGGGGGTAAGAACAGTATTTTACTCCCAAGCAGCCACATGCAAATAATGAAACAGGAGTCCTGCCTAACACCATACAGAGAAAATAACCCCAAATACATCAAAGACATAAGTGTAAGCATTAAAATGATAAAGTTCGAGATGCCTGGGTAGCTCAGTTGGTTGGACGGCTGCCTTCTGCTCAGGTCATGATCCCGGAGTTCCCGGATTGAGTCCTGCTTCAGGCTCCAAGCTCCACAGAGCTTGCTTCTCCCTCTGACCTTCTCCTCGCTCATGCTCTCTCTCATTGTCTCTTTCTCAAATAAATAAAATCTTTTAAAAAATAAAAATAAAGTAAAATGAGAAAGTTTTCAGAAGAAAACACAAAGGTAAATGTTAGTGGTCTTGAATCTAACAACAGCTCCTCAGCCAAACACCAAAGTACAAGCAACTTAAAAAAAATAATAAACAAATAAATGCGACTCAACCAAAATATCCCAGTTTTGTGCTTCCAAGGACCCCATTGACAAAGTCAAAAGACAAGCCACTAAATGGGAGAAAATATTTGCAGGTCATATATAAGGAACATGCATTCAGACTGTGTGAAGAATTCTTTTTTTTTTTTTTTAGATTTTTTTTTATATTTATTTGAAAGGGAGAAATCACAAGTAGATGGAGAGGCAGGCAGAGAGAGAGAGAGGGAAGCAGGCTCCCTGCTGAGCAGAGAGCCCGATGCGGGCCTCGATCCCAGGACCCTGAGATCATGACCCGAGCCGAAGGCAGCGGCTTAACCCACTGAGCCACCCAGGCACCCAAGAATTCTTACAACTCAAATAAAAAGACAACCAAGTTAAGAAATGAGCAAAGAGGGGCGCCTGGGTGGCTCAGCGGGTTAAGCTGCTGCCTTCCGCTCAGGTCTTGAACTCAGAGTCCTGGGATCGAACCCCATGCTTTCTGCTCAGCAGGGAGCCTGCTTCTTCCTCTCTCTCTGCCTGCCTCTCTGCCTGCTTGTGATCTCTCTCAATAAATCTCTCTCAAATAAATAAATAAAATCTCTTAAAAAATGAGCAAAGAACTTGAATATACATTTCTCTAATATTCAAATGTATACATTAATATATAAATGTATATATAAATATATTTTACATGATCATATATTTATATAAACATATTTATGTAAATATATTTACATTCTTAAATATGTATTTAAATATAAATAAAATATGAAATATATAATATATATTTAAAGATACATATAAGGTATATATAAAATATATGGGACAATAAGCACGTGTAAATATGCTCAACATCACTAATCATTCGGGAAATGCAAATCAAAACCATGGTGAGATACCACCTCCCACCCACGTGGATGGCTACTATCAAAAACCCCAAAAGCAGGTGTTGGAAGGATGTGAAGAGCTGGAACCTGTAAATTGCTGGTGGGCTTGGAAAATGGCACAGCCACATTAGAAATGGTTTAGTAGTTCCTCAAAATGCAGAACACAGAGTTGCCATATGACACACCAATATCACTCCTGTGTATAGAGCCAAGAAAAAAACTATGCCCACACAAAAACTTGTGCATGAAGGTTTAGGGTTTATTCGTAATAGCGAAAAGGTGAGAACAACCCTGATGTTCATCAACTGATGAAGAGATAAATAAAATGTGATCCATCCAGCCTGTGGAATATTATTCAGCCTTGAAAAGGAATAGAATTTTGATATGTGCCACGACACAGAGGAGCCTTGAAAACATTCTGCTGATTGAGAGAAGTCAGTCACAGAAGACCACGTATTGCATAATTTGATTTATATGGAATTTCCAGAATAGCTAAATCTACAGAGACCGAAAGTAGATTAGCGGTTGCCTAAGACTGGTGGTGATGGCTAAAGTTTTCTTTTGAGGATGATGAAAATGTGTAGGTAGTTCAGTATAGTATAGTTAAATATAGTGAAAGCCATTAAATTGTCCACATTAGATGGTGAGTGGTATGGCCTGTGAATTATATCTCAATTAAGCTGTCATCGAAAAATGCAAAGAACTTCTCTATTTATCAAGTACAAAAAGAATGAACTTGATTAAAAACATCGAAAATGGGGAAAATAAAAACAAAATAAGATGGGAGGAATAAAATTATGACTGTTTATCATTAATTTAAATGTGTACAGACTGACTTTTTCTATTAAAGCGCCTATCAGGAGGTTACAGATCCACGCTGTTCAAGAAACATACTTAAAATGCAAAAGGGATTGAGAATGTATCAGGTGAGGAGATACCATGCAAAAGAGAAAGCCGGAATGGCAAAATTCATCGCAGACAAGTTGGGTCTAAAGTTATAGGTACTAAGATGAAGAGGGACATTTTTAAAGGCAGAGTTTGGAAAGAAGGTGTAAAAGGTATAAGCAGGTATACATCTAACAACATAATACCTGAAGACTCTAAAAATGCAATAACAAGGTAAAATTTTAGCTTTTCAAATGGGAGTATCTACTAGAAGGAGGGAAAAACAAGGACACACAGAAAATAGACATCCTGGGGCGCCTGGGTGGCTCAGTGGGTTAAAGCCTCTGCCTTCGGCTCAGGTCATGATCCCAGGGTCCTAGGATCGAGCCCCACATCGGTCTCTCTGCTCCGCGGGGAGCCTGCTTCCTCCTCTCTCTCACTCTCTGCCTGCCTCTCTGCCTACTTGTGATCTCTGTCTGTCAAATAAATAAATAAATAAAATCTTAAAAAAAAAAAAGAAAATAGACATCCTTATTTCCCTCGGAAAACATTTCTTTCTTACACCTAAGGAAAGCCATATTTGTAAAGATTAATTGCATACTAGGCAACAAAGTAAACCTTTACAAGCCTTCCAAATTAAAGATTTAAAGAACAGTTCTTTGATCACAATCCAGTAGAATCAGAATTAGATAACCTGGTAACAAAAAATTGAAACTACATACAAGTTAAGAAATACAGTCTTCAGTCAAAGAAGAAATCATAAGACGACTGAAGAAATTCTTGAAAGCAATGGAAAGGAGACTATTTCATACCAAAACTTACAGAAGACACCAGAAGTTATACTCTAAGGAGACTTTAGTGTCAAATGTCTTCAATTTCAAACATTTTTTTAAATAAAAGAAAGTACTCATTTAAACCCATCAGAAAAGGGCAGCTCAATCCAAAGAAAGGAAGTAGTTATAATAAAGATAAATTTTTAAACTAATAAAAAATATCAGGGGCAAATAAACTCAAAGTTGTTTCTATGAAAGACTAATGAAATAATAATAATAAAAAAAACTTCACATGCCCTATTAAGGATAAGAGAGGGGGAAGATGGGGTGTGGGAGGAGGTGGGGAGAGGGAAGGGGAATGGGGAAAGGGGGGTTTCAGGGAGGAGGGGACAGAGAGAGGGAGAGAGTTGCAAAACAGATAAGGATTGGGAACAGAGATATAAAAGCAAATGCATAATATAAAAGAATCACTAAACTGCAAGGCACTTTATACTAATCAATTTGATAACCTAGAAGAAACGATGATTTCCTAGGAAAACAAAATCATCCAAATGATTCAAGAATGGAAAATTAAGAAGATGAGTTCCAAGATCAGACAGGTTTGCAGCTGGATAACTGTCATTCTACTGTTAAATGGCAACAGGCAATTAAACAATAATAAGTCAATTCACTTGATGAAGCTGAGCACAATTTTAATACCCAAACCTGAGAGGGAGGAACGGGGAAGCTATTAACAAATCTGGCTTAGGACAGATTAGTTAACAGAAACTGAACTAATGTTAGCAAATAACAGAAGTCAGGCATCTATCAAAGGACTATATCCTGAGACCAACTTGGATTCATTCCAGGAAAATAAAGGGAGCTCAAGACCAGAAAATCAATAAGATTTACCTCATCACTAAATTAACTGTGAAAAAACTCTTAAGACCATAGCAATAAATGCATTTGATAAAAAAATAAAGGCACCTGATAAAAGGTGAGCAACCATTCTTTATAAAAATGAAGATAAAAACAGAAGGACGTTATGCAGGAGGGATTATTAACTGGGAAGCACTAGATCAAGAGGTAGATAAAATGAGCCCATATTTGTTAAACAGTGACAGAGCCCCATGCGTGCGTGGATAGAGGCGAATGAGCTCATGGATGAGCACCAGGCTGTCAACAGGTATTATAGGGACAAAGGCAGCGGTGAGGAGAGGAGAGTCTGAACAACAGGGAAGAAGGTAAAAGGAGGATTGCAGTTAAAAATTGTGCATGATACAAACACATGCAAATAAGACCGGATATTTTCCGGTATATAGTTTTTTAAAACCCTGCACACATTACTGGAACTACCAACTCTTGCTTTCAGCTCCGCAGCCCTCGCGTGCTTTCCCAGTACCAGGATGCAGGGGTAGATCCTCCGTTGGTGACATCCTATGTCATTGTACTCCTAAAGGGACAGGTGAAACAGCGCAGGGGCTTGAGGTCGGAACTTAGGCATCGCTGCGCCCACCCCAGCTCCCTGCTCGTCCAGCCCCCACTCTGAAGCGGCGGGCACTTGGAGCTGTTAAGAAGCAGGGATCTGAGCAGTTCTCTGGTTTCCCCTGGAGCCATCTGCATCCATCATATTTCCCACAGCTCTCCCCGAGTGTTGGTGCTGGCTCCCCCCGAGAGTTCCTTTAACTCCAGGCATACCCTTCTTATGACAGCACCTAGTACTCCCCGTCACAGTGCTCTGTCTGTCACATGCATCCATTGATCAACTTTGTGCTGGTTGAGGGCTGGAGCCCCCTCCTGTTAACTTCTCAAGTCCGTTTCTAATGCAGCAGCACCTGGCACTTAAGCACCCTGTCAGTACCTGCCAAATGAATGAAATGTACTCAAAACATAGTATGAAGTCTGCGTTCTGAAACTCCTTTTTGGAGCTGTTTGCTATCATTTTCCCAGGCAATTAAAAAAATTTCCAGCCTTGCTGACAACAACCTGAAGGGGTAAAGGAATGCCGGGATGCCCCATGGGACATGTCACTCTGGATGGTCCTTCAGCAGCAGGGACTTAGATAGCGCTCTTCCAAACCCAGCAGGATGGTGGAATGGGTACGTGGCTGAGTGCCTCCTGGGTCTGACCCTGTGTGACGCCACCCAGTGCCTGCAGCTGCCCTCTGGAAGGTGTTGCTTTTGCGGCAGAGCCAGAGGGCACCAAGCATGTGTCTGTCTCCAAAGTCCTGGGCACCACATCACAATGCCTTCCTGAGAAGCAGAATCAAGGACAGTTGCTGATCTTCATTCCTTCCCACCAAAGGTATCTCATACACCATCTTTGGAAGTTGGAGCCAGGGGGTGCCTGGGTGGCTCAGTCGGTTAAGTGTCTGCCTTCAGCTCAGGTCATGATCCCAGGGTCCTGGGATCGAGTCCCACACATTTGCCTCCCTGCTCAGCGGGGAGCCTGCTTCCCCTTCTCCCTCTGCCATTCCCCCCACTTGTGCTTTCTGGCTCTCTGTGTGTCAAATAAGTGAATAAAATTTTTTTAAAAAGTTTGGGCCATACTCTTTAGCCATTCTACTTTCCCTGGGGTAATTTGCCACCTCCCTGAATTTACCTGAATCTTTCCCAAAATCTACTTATCTTCCAGCCTTCTTGACCATAATGAGTCTATAAATTTTCAATAGACAGTGTGAACTTACACTTGCTAATATTTGCATAACATGCACCTCTTTCGATCTCAAAGAAAAGCTTTGCACCGCAATGGTCTCTAATCTCCAATTAGGTTCTGTTCCGGGATCCCACTGGAATTCTACGCGCCTGTCCCCTAAGATCCCACAAATTGTGGTCCAGTTTCCCAGCCACCCAAGGAAAGCACATGGTAAATCTTGCTGAAGTATGAGTAAGAGCCAACGAAAGGGAACATATTTATCTGCCTTGAATGCTGGGACCTGAGGAAAGCAAGTTTCATTACAGACAAATCAGGAAGGAGGTGCAGATTGCTTTTTATGTCACTCTGGAGTGGAGGTCTGCCATTGATCATTAAGGCCATTTCCTGCAATGCACTCACCAAAGTGATACTCACTTCGGAGTGGACAAAACTTAGGAAATGGCCAAGGGGAGCTCTGCTTACACTTTACACTCTCAGAATTTATTTGTATTATTTTCTTTATAGGGCAGTATTGAGACTTGAAACCACATTGAAAAAGCAAAGCTTGTCATCCTGTGGCCTTGGGTCAAGAATAGAGATAGTGCTGCTCGTGTCAGTTTCAACCTCCAGTGGCCAAGGGTTTGATCTGATGCTCTTTCAAGTTTTCACCATAGCCTTTCTCAAGCTCAATGGCCAATAATCCCACAGGAGGAGATTTTAGGGCCCTCTCAAACTTCTGTTTTGCTATCTCTCCCCAGCCTGCTTCCTCTGCAAAAGTCACCACTTTGCCTGTGCATCTACCACCTCTTAGAGCCTTTGGAATCAGCCACGAATTGCAGTGCTGATTCCTTCCATGACCACATATTGTTTACAGGAAAACTCTTCTTCGTTATGCCTTGCCAGTCAGAGTGACGGTTTCATCCGCAACCTGGACCAGGTTCGGGAATGTTCTACACATAAATGTGAGCAAATGTCTTCTGTATTGAGAGACATGTACAATCTGTAAATGGAATCTATTGAAAAACCAGTACATAGGGTACACTTATGTCCTGACCCAGCTGGAAGGAGGCAATTCATTTCTATCTTTCAGAAAATTGGTGTAACACATTGATTTTCATAACAAAGAAAGCAGTTTTGTGTCCTCTACCAAAAGACTGTCATAGTAAGCAATAAATTGCCTCTTTGGGGTGAACAAATTAATAAGATATTTTCTAAATTTCAAAATAACAAAGACAGAACGATGTCTGTAATGCTAAGTGCATCCCCTTAGTGGCAGGGCACTGTGTCATGGACCACCTGAGCAATGACACATGGCGGCCGGTAGTCTGATTTGTACATCAATTCACCTGGCAACCTGTTAAAAGAAAGTCTTGCACATGACAAGCTTTCAATAAGACACTGACAAGATGGCCAGGAAGCCCCCTTAGCTGGCTTTTTCAGGTGTCCAGACATCTAGTCAACCTACCTCACCAACTCATCACCATGCTTACTGGAGTAAACCCAATCTCTTCCTTCCCCCCTGGAGATGGGAGAAGAGCCACTCACACGTTTGTATGGAATTCTCATTCCCCCTCGCTCTGTCCCCACATGGCGCTGTCCGTGTAATAAATAAACAAATCTTTATGTCACCCGGAAGTTCCTGGGTCACAACTCGGACAATTTTGGGTCACTACAGCCTTTTGTTTTTCTCTCCACCTTAAGCCTTCTGGGCGACCAACAACTATCTAAAACTCATGTTGCTGCCATATGCTGTTGTTCTGCTTCATCTTCCCAGTAAAGTTCAGTATTTTTCCCTAAAGTTTGGTTTATCAGTATCTCCAGCGTCTATCTCCAGCTAGGGTCATGATCCCAGGTCCTGGGATCAAGTCCCACTCTGGACTTCCTGCTCTGCGAGAAGCCTGCTTATGTCTCTGCCTCCCATCTCTTATGAATAAATAAAGAAAATCTTTAAAAAAAATTAAAAAAACCATTTCTATCTTCCCACTTTTAAAGATTAATTCTAGGGGCGCCTGGGTGGCTCAGTGGGTTAAGCCACTGCCTTTGGCTCAGGTCATGATCTCAGGGTCCTGGGATCGAGTCCCGCATCGGGCTCTCTGCTCAGCAGGGGGCCTGCTTTCCTCTCTCTCTCACTGCCTGCCTCTCTGTCTACTTGTAATTTCTCTCTGTCCAATAAATAATTAAAATCTTTAAAAAAAATAAATAAAGATTAATTCTAGGAATTATTGCTATAAATCCAGTGTCCTATCTCTTTCTTAAAAAGTCTTCTCCAGGGCACCTGGGTGTCTCAGTTGATTAAATGTCTGACTCAAAATTTTGGCTCAAGTCATGATCTCAGGATCATGGGATTGAGCCCTTAGTGAGGCCTCTGTGCTCAATGGGGAGTCTGCTTCTCTCCTTTTCCCTTTGCCCCACCCCCCCTACTCACATGTGCACACACGTGTTGTCTCTCTCTCTCTCAATAAATAAATAAACAAATCTTTAAAAAGTCTTCTCCAAAGGGAGTTTGAGAAATAGTCCAGTAAGGGGCTGGAAGAAAATATTATAAGTTTTATTCATATTTCATGTCATCCATTTAACTGTTTAGCTTTTGCATGCCTTTTATAATAATTTAGTAGAGTAGTAGAGTTTATAATTTATCAAAAATTTGCTTAAATTTGTGCTATGTCCGCAAATATTTTTTGTATGTATGTATGTATGTATGTATGTATGTATTTATTTTTGTGAAAGAGAGGTGCACAGTAATAAAAGGAGATCACTGCTCCAGGGACCCAGATATTTCCCCAAGTCCTGTTTCCTTCCATTCCCTCTGGGCTTCATTAGACCCCCTTAACACCAATCTTGTCCCTAAAACACGCCCTCTGCAGCACCAAGTTCAAATGCTTAACTCGGGCCATCACTGCAGGCTGTACCGGGATGACCTTAGGGAAAAGGGTGGTGGGTCTCACGGGTTAGCTGTGTCACCTCCATGAACAGTCCTTTGTTCTGAACAGCTAGTGCAGCCCATGTTTGCAATCACAGGCTCTGGCACCAGAGTGGGCGTAGATCCCAGCTGGCCCCTCAGTAGCAATATGGCTTTGGGAAAGTTGTGTCATTTCTGGCCCAGACTTAAGGCTCATCCATAACGTGGAGGAGAAGACAGTGTGACCCTCAGTGGGCTGTTGAAAGGATCACGAGATGGTTAGACTCAGGTGCTCCGAGGTAGCCAGCACACAGTAGGCCCACAGTAGAACAAAAAGTTGTTCTATTGATCTTATAGTTACTATTACTCCTACTAACAAAACTAACTGATCATTTGAGATGATTTTCAAGCGAAGTGTCTTCGCCTGGATTTCTAAGATTAACCTACTTCAAAATGAATTCTGCTCTACTGTGAAAAACGAGCTAACCAGCAGGTTTCTTCTGCATCTTTTCTGAACTTTTTAGGATCCTCTCTAGAGAAAGGTTCTAAAGGAAGGCAAAGTGCAGAAATACTCTTGCTTCAAAGGATGTGTAGGAAATGATTAATTTTGCCAAAAAACAGTGCCTTGAACATAAAAGATGTTTGACGAAGCTCACTGTAGACAGTGTATCCCTCCAGGATTCATAAGTTGAAAACTCAATGTCCAAAGGGACATAACTAGGAGATGGGGTCCTTGGGAGATGTTTAGGTCATGAGGGTGGAGTCCTCATGGGCGAGATTAGTGTCTCCATAAGAGAGACCCCACAGAGATCCCTCGCCTCCTCCACCTTGGAGGTTATAGGGAGAAGATGGTCATCTGTGACCCAGGAAGTGGGCACTTGAACAGACACGGAATCTTCCAGGGTCTTGATCGTAGACTTCCCAGCTTCCAGAACTGAGAGAA
The DNA here is from genome assembly GCF_964662115.1 of Mustela nivalis. Lineage (NCBI taxonomy): Eukaryota > Metazoa > Chordata > Mammalia > Carnivora > Mustelidae > Mustela > Mustela nivalis. Next base: position 219,077 of record NW_028136282.1, on the reverse strand, counting down.
ATAAGTATGTCTTTAAAGCACCTAGTTTATGGTGCTCTTGTTACATCAGCCCAAACTAAGGTAAAGCTTGTCTCTTATACTGAAAAATAACACAAATGTTAACAACAATTTAAAAAAGGAACATTGTGGCCAATGACATGTAAGGAACATCATCTCTCCTCTACAGAGCCAAGAGCTTAATTAGTTTCGGGCAACTCAGTAGAGTATGATTAAACCAAAGAGCAGCAAGATGTCTAAATGCTCAAGTCCTCTGCCTCCTACTTTTCTGCCAAAACAAAAGAAAAGCCCTAGGCTGGTTTTGGTTACCACCAAGCACAAAACAGCCAAATTCCAAATTAAAAAGCTCTGGGGTTTAATTGTGGATGTATGGAATTACATAGAAGCTCTCTTTGATCATTCCAAAGGATGTTTCCCTCAAAGGTTACAAATATATCTCAGCCTACCAACCATCTCAGGCCTACCACAAAAATTATATATATACACTTTTAGCATTTTAAAATGTGTCTAAATTTCAGTTTCGGATCCAGTTTTGACTATTGTTATGGGCTTAGTTGGATGCCCCCAGATTCCTACGTTGACGTCCTAACACCCAGCATCTCAGAATGTGGCAGTATTCAGAGACAGGATTTTTAAAGAGGTGATAAAGGGAAAACGAGCTCACTGGGGGTGGGCACCAAGCCAACAGGACTGGTGTGCTTACAGGAAGAAGAGATTAGGACACAGACAGTACAGACTGAAGGACAATCGTTTGAAGACAGAGTGGAGAACACAGCTATCTGCAAGCCAAGGAGAGACGTTTGAAGAATCGAACCCTACTGCCACCTTGATCTTGGACTTCCAGCGCCCAGAACCATGAGAAAATAAATTGTATGTTGCCTAAGCCACCCGGCTGTTATTTTGTTTACGACAGCCCATGACTCAGAAATTTGAGGACCTCCCCACCAGACTTTATCCTGAAGTTCTGTTTCAGCTTCAGGGGCTTGTGTAATACTACTGTATCAAGGAGGGAGGCTCCTGCCATTCCCTGCACTGGGTCATTGAGACACTGCACAGCTGTCCCCAGGGCTGGCTACATAATTTACAAGCCCCATGCAAAATGAAGATATAGGGCCCTTTGGGCAAAAACAGGGAGGAAGTGTTTATTAAAGGTACTAAAATAGAAAGCTCATTTCCTCCACCATCTGTCTTCTGAAGGGGCATGGCTGCTGTTTTCTATTTGCATTTAATGTCATTCCAAGCAAATAAAAATTTTATAATGTGATTATGGGCATGATTTATGCCATTCATCTTCGCAGGGTGCAATGTCAGTGTTAAATAATTCACACAGGGATTCCACAGCTGGGGCACACCCACGTGCCCTCTTCTTATCAGAACCGTAGAAATCCTGCACAAGACCAGCTCTGCCATCTTTACCTCACCTGGGGACTCACACCTGTTCCACCAACCCTGCTGCCCTCGGCTTCCTGATGAGTACGGAACTTGACAGGATCAGGAGCCAGGGGCTGCCTTTCTTTCCCTTCCCTCCTAAGTCACCACTTCCAAGGCTTGGCTAACACAGGGAGGTGACATGAGTGAGAAAGGACAAGACAGGGTTCTGGGCTGCTCACAAGAGGCCACCGCCTCCTGCCGGTGCTCAGAGCAAGCTCTGGTCTGTAGGGAAGGCGAGCTCCAGTTGACTCGGTCATAGACATCACGTGGTCAGTGAGTCTCGTTGACCACCACTCACGAGGTGTCCATTTCCATGCTGTGCTCACCGGGCAGGGCGAGCAGTACATGCAAATGAGCAGTACAGGCAAGGAATGGTGGATACCCACAGTGGGCTGTCCCCTCCACTATGTACGTGCTCCACTATCCCACCTGTTATGCCCCAATAATGGGTCCATGATTAAAAGAGCGAGACTGATACAAAGCGAAGGTCAAACAAAGCTTTATTTTGCACCAAGCATCAAGAATCAAACTGACCAGCCAGGGCCGCTTTTCTTACAGAGAAGTCAACCCCTCTCTCCTTTACAGACTAGCTTTTAAGGACATAGGCCATGCGGTTGGGCCTGGTCATGCACAGGTGGCCAATGAAATTGTAACACACAGAGAAAGCTGCACAGTGATGCTAGGTGACCAATTGAATTACAACTTACCTTTTAGTAGATATTTGACCTAGCCTATCACCTTGGTTAGGATTTTCGCCCAAAAGACTCACAAAGGGCGGGACCCATACTCCTTGGTAGCTAGGGAGACAGTATGCAGCCCTCCACTGATCAGATGTCTTACCTGGCCTGACCCACCCTTGTATTTGGGCTTTGTTACCTGAGGTTGATTTCCAGGACTTGTTTTTAACTAAGTCCCCTGGGAGAAGGGGAGCAGGGACAGCTTAAGGGTTAAACAACAAGGTTATTGTGTAACCTCAATGGAAGCCTCTGGCTAAAATATAAAAATATAAAGTAGGTCCTTACACCACCCACTTCGCTCAAAAAACACAAAGTCAAAAATAAAACTGAGTAATTCCTAGACATTGAGAGAGAAGCACACTGACTTCACCTTAGAACCCTTCTGAGGGCGGTGCTTGGCAGGGTAGGGGGGTGTGAGGGGGTTGGGGGTGGATAATGGGACCTCTGAGGGTGTGGCCAAAGGTCAGGGCCATTTGGGGAGGGGCTTTCTGGGGGAGGGGCCCTTCTGGGAGCAAAGCCCTGGGTGGGGGCATTCCCTCTGGGGGCAGGGCTGGGAGCAACCCCAGAAACCTGGCCCACAGAGAAGCTGGTCCTTTCTCTCCCTCTGCCCCCTTTCCCCAGGGACCCCTAGGCTTTGGAGACTAAAGTCAAAATTAAAGCCATATGTCTAAATGGTTCATACTGTGGTTGGGTAGTGTTTTTAACATATTAATTGACTGGTTTTTCTCAGTATTTGTCAAACCTTAACCAACTCAAGGCTTTCTCTTAAGCAGCAGCGCAAGGCAGGCCGTTCAGTTGGGTCAAGCTGTTTGGTGATTCTTTGTAAAAACCCACCCTCTTGCGCTGCTCAGGAGGGCAGTGTTGCATCCTAGGATAAACATAAATATATATCAAATGTGTTTACAAGTTATATTTATATGTATACATTCAATTCTCTGTTTACATATATATGTATAAAATAAAAATAAAAATATTGTTTAAAAGGCTGTTTTCCGGGGTGCCTGGTGGCTCGGTGGGTTAAAGCCTCTGCCTTCAGCTCAGGTCATGATCCCAGGGTCCTGGGATGGAGCCCCTCATTGGGCTCTCTGCTCAGCGGGGAGCCTGCTTCTCCCTCTCTCTCTGCCTGCTTCTCTGCCTACTTGTGATCTCTGTCGGTCAAATTAATAAATAAAATCTTTTAAAAAAATGCTGTTTTGCAGGGAACCTGGGTGGCTCAGTCCTTAAAGCGTCGTTTTTCCACTCAGATCATAATCTTAGGGTCTTGGGATGGAGGCCCACATTGGGCTCCCTGCTCAACAGGAAGACTTCTTCTCCCTCTCCCACTGCCCTGCTTGTATTCCTGCTCTGTCTCTCTGTCAAATAAATAATTTTTTAAAAAGAAATACTTTATTAAAAAAATATATGTAAAATGCGATTTTGCCCTCTATCCTGGTAAGATTGAACACATTCCTAACAAGAGATCTTTCTTGAATTCGTGATAAAAATTTAACATTGTCTTAATGAATCCTCACAACATCCGCCTCCCCAACCCTTCTCAGATGTTACAATTAAGGTTCAGTGAAGTCCAAACACTGGGCCTGAGGTAATATATCCAGTATGTGGCCTCTTGGTATAGTCTAGCAGCCCAAATTGGGGGCGAGGGTGTTTGAGTGTCGTTGGCCAGGATGAAAAAGCTGAAAGATGAAAAGAAGGGTAGTCTTGCTTTTTGTCCCAAAAAAAGAAGATTTAGAAAGAAAGAGACCTGTCGCCCAAAGGAGGAGGCTCCCCACTGATCCCGGCTGGGCAGGAGTCAGAGCAGAAGGAAAACTCCCATCACCAAGGAGAATGGGCTTCTCCTTCATACAAAAGCATAGGATCCCTCTCACCTGATATGTTTCTGTCCCATAGTCATCCCCCTGTGCCTGCCCCATAATAGCATTCACAGGAAATGGCTGAGAGATACATTCAACTTGCAGAATTATAGCAAATAAAGTAATCTTTGACCCATCCTGGGAGCTTCTGATTACTGGGAGGGGCCAAGCCATCCTAGGGCAAGTGCACTCATTTCAAGAACCAGTAAAATGACTCCAAGAGTATCATAAGGGCTAGTGATCATGACTGGTCCAGAAATATTTCTGGGAGTCCCTTTTAACATCCCTCCCATCATTTCTTCTCATCTTCAAGGGAATGGTACTTAGGTATTCTGAAAGAAATATGCATGACTAGTAAACTGTGTGTGACCCCTGCCGCCTAATTCATCCCTCACCAGCCATTAACACTGATGGTTTGAAGGATGGCTACTCCCCTGGAAGGGCAAGAGCTGAAGCAGAATGTATGGGGCGAGGCGGCTCTTCCCCCTGGATATAAATAAGCCACCCTTCCTGCCTGGCCACTGTCATTTAGGTATGGCTGATTATCCCTAAATGGGAATGAGATGGGGGCGGGGGTGGGGGAGGGAAGCAGGTGACGGTCAAAAAAACTACAGTAGCTGCCACTGAGGGTCCAACCTGGCATTAGACTGAGCTCAAGTCCTGATTCCATCATATACGAGCTGTATGAACTAGGAAAACTGAGTTCAACTCTCGAAGCATCTGCTTTGCCCCCCCCCCCTTGGAGTGAGAATAGTCAGTAGTATTGACTTCAAAGGGCTTGTTAGGAGGATTAAATTAGATACTGTTCATTTAGCACAGTTCCTGGCCTATAGAAGGCACACACAAAAGTTGATTATCGTTTTTATGGACCTCCAACTTTAAGCCTTCTATAAAGAACCAAATGATATCTCTGAAAAATACCAACTGCCTACAAGGTTGTAGGGAAAGTGGTATCTATGTTGACCTGATTAGAAAAAAGTGGAAAATCTCTCTTGTTTAAGCCTTGTTGAAAATTTTCTAAACTCTGTCCACTCTTCTGCTTTAGTAATTAGAACAAACGTTGGAGACTCGTGATTTTCTGATAATTGAGTTGCTCGTTGTAACGCAGGGCAATTCGACATTAGTGTTTATTTAAAAAATTACCGCAAATGAAGATACATGGTGAGACGTGCACTAAATTTGATGAAAATCCTGACGTGAGTGTTTCTTCTTGGGATTCTCTCTCTCTCTTTTTTCTCCTATGATCTGAGAGCGGATTACATTCTACTTGGGTGATGGCTCAGGTCAAATGTGTGGTTTTGCAGGTGCCTAGCCTTTCACAGACAATCTTGGAAGAACCATCATTGTCTCTGTAAGAAAACGGAGGGAAAGATGTGATTTTAACACTCAGCCTACAACAGTTCAACAATCTACCAATGTGAATTTAGAAACGCTGAGCAAGTCCCCCTTCTAGTAACGAATATCTCTCCCGTTTTCTTATAATACCTGAGTTTCTACAACTGAGCAATCTACTCTTTTGTGTAAAACAGCTTCCCAGGATTGTTTCTCCTTTAAACGCAAGTGAACTTTGGGGATGGCACTCAGATCCCTTTCTTTTACTGGACACCTGTGGAGCAGGGGTTGGGTGTGTTTCAAGAGGGAAAATATCCACAAGGGGACAGAAAAAGGACATAAATGTACAAAATCCCATTTTCCAAGAATGTAAAAAGCTAACTTCCAGGGGAGCCTGGGTAGCTCAATTGTTAAGCATCTGCTCTTTGGCTCAGGTCATGATCCCAGGGGCCTGAGAATCCAGCCCCGCATCGGGCTCCCTTCTCAGAGGAAAAACCTGCTTCTCCCTCTCCCACTGCTTGTATTCCCTATCTCATTGTGTCTCTGTCAAATAAATAAATAAAATCTTAAAAAAATGCGAACTTCCAATATTTATTTTTTTTCCTTTGCTCTAAATATCTCAATGTTCACTTGTTGAAAGCAATTGATTGAAGCCCTGGGAAGAAGTGGTAGATTGAAGCACTCATCAGAGTTGTTTGTGCTGCTTTGCAGGGGTCTGGCTGCACTAAATTATTTCAAGAAGTATTAATTATCTAAGTCACTCAGAAGAATCCATTTACCTATTTCATTTTCTTTTTTTGAAGAGAATCTTTTTTTTTTAAGATTTTATTTCTTTGTCAGAGAGAGTGAGGGAGCAAGAGCGAGCACAGGCAGACAGAGTGGCAGGCAGAGACTGAGGGAGAAGCAGGCTCCCTGCCGAGCAAGGAGCCTGAGGTTGGACTTGATCCCAGGACGCTGGGATCATGGCCTGAGCCGAAGGCAGCTGCTTAACCAACTGAGCCACCCAGGCATCCCCCTATTTCATTTTCTGTGGTTCTTGATCCTTACCCCAAATTCTCACAGGCCTCCGCAGCTGGCACAGAGTCTGCTCCCATAACTATAATCCCTGTCCCATACTCTCACCTCCATCATACATCATACATACCTGATAAAACCCCACCCTGGTAAAAACCCAACCTTCTTTCCACCCTATGTCTGCCCCTGGCAGCTGAAGGTGGTTGGTGAGAAAAGCAACAATGCTGGAAGCTTTCACATTAAATTTTTTTTTTTTAAGATTTTATTTATTTATTTGACAGAGAGAGATCACAGTAGGAGAGAGGAAGGGAAGAGATCACAAAAAGAGGAAGGGAATCAGGCCCCCTGCTGAGCAGAGAGCCCAATGTGGGACTCGATCCCAGGACCCTGAGATCATGACCTGAGCCGAAGGCAGCAGCGGCTTAACCCACTGAGCCTACCAGGCGCCCCTTTCACATTAAATTCTCAGCCACAAATCCAAGTATGTTTCTCTGACTGACAGAATCTCCATTCTTCTCGTGAAATATTTTGACTATTTCACATCTTCTTTCCTCCAACCTTAAGCCAGGGCTTCTCAACACTGGCCACACTTTTGAATCACCTGGAAGACTTTAAAACACAGGAGTGCCCACCTCCAAAGGACCTGATCTAATTGGTGTAGAACCAATTAGATTAATATCCAATTAGGGTCTGGATATAAGTGTGCTTTTAAAATTCTCCCAGTGATTCTAATGTACAGCCATTTTGTTCAGAGTGAGAATTGAACACCTTCCATCAGATACAGCTGATGACCGACCATTCTGATGACTTCACTGAGAAAAGTAAATTGAGGGCACCTGGGTGGCTTCAGCTCAGATCCTGGTCTCAGGGTCTCGGGCTCTCTCATCAGGCTCTCTGCTCAGCAGGAAACCTGCTTCTCCCTCTCCCTCTGCCTGCCTCTCTGCCTACTTGTGATCTCTCTCTCTCTCTTTCTCTCTGTGTCAAATAAATAAATGAATAAAATATTTTTAAAAAAGAATGAAAAACAAACTGGGTGGGTGTCTAGGTTGCTAAGTGGTTAAGCGTGTGAATCTTGGCTCAGGTCATGAGCTCAGGGTTATGGAGTTGAGCCCCATGTCAGGCTCCATGCTCAGCGGGGAATCTGATTGAGATTCTCTCCCTCTCCTTCTGTCTCTTCCCCCTGCATGTGTGTGCTCCTGCTCTCTCTCTCTCTCTCTCTCTCTCTCAAATAAATCTTGAAAAGAAAAATCGGTAAGGAAAGAAGACCCACAGAATCCCACTAAGTTTACCTGGGTGGAACCCTTACTCCAATCCCTTCTGAGTGATGACATGCCCCTCCACTTGGGATTTCTTCTCATTTCCCTGATCTCTGAGTATGAATGTGCTCCAGGACCCAACCTCAGACTTCTCCTCTGTCTACACTGAGTCCTTGGTGACTGTCCCTCTTCTACCATCTATCTCCTGATGACTCCACATCTCCACCTCCAGTCCAGACCTGGATTTTGAGCTTTCTTCCACTGCCTGCTTTCCAGATCTACCTAGATGAGTTAAACCCAACATGTTCAAAACCAAGCTCTTATTCTTCTCGAGCTCTGCTGGTCTTGCAATAGCTCAAACAGGAAACTGTAGAGTCATTCTTGATTCATCTCTTTCTTTCACTGCCCACGTTTAATTCTTTGGTAGAAACTGTGGATTCTATCTTCAAAATATATTCTAAATCTGACCAGTTCTCCACATTTCAGTTACTCCCACTGTGGTCCAAAACACCGTCTTCTATGAGTTATTGTAATAGTCTCCTATCTGGTCTTCTGGATTCCATCTTTGCTCTGTTCTAGTTTATTTTCCACTCAGCAGTTAAAGCAATCCGTTTAAGACAAAAGTCAGACCTTGTTATTTCTCTGCTCTAAGATCTCCAATGGCTCCCCATTTCACTCAATACAAAATTCAGTCTTACAAAATTTAACACTCAACTTCCTTCTCAATTCATCTCCTACCTCTTCACTCAGCTGTCTCTGCCTCCGCTCACCAGCCTCCTTAGTGTTTAACAGAGTACAGCAAGTGCGTGCCTTTCTTGGGGCGTTGCACTTGTTTCCTCTTCTTAAATGTACCCGTCTTGTTCTCTGAATCCACTCAAGGATCTGCCAATGTCTTCTTATCAGAGTAATCTCCCCTAACTGCACACACAGCCAGCACCAGCACCATCACAATCAACATAGTTTCTGTCCCTCTCTACTTTTGACTTCTTATCAACAGCTGACATATTATATATTTATTTATTTACTGTCTGTTCTCTCTCTTCTATTTGAATGCATGTGCTATAAAAATGGTATTTGTGGGTTTTTTTCCTTATTTATTCTGTGTTCAGAAGAGGATTTGATACATAATACTCAGTACATAATTGTTGAACGAATGAATGAATGAATCAATCAATCAATCAATGGAAATATCAGGTTATCTCAATCATAAGAGAGATTTCTCTCAAGCATTTTCTATAGTATTGCCCTATTTCATCCTCTGCATCTCTGGGTTGATTAGTAGATAAAATCATCATGTAAAATCAGTTTGAGCAAGGTTGGATCCTTAAGCTTCTATGACACCTAGGACTCCAAATGTCACGGTGTACCATGCACATTTGCCTCCAGCCTTCTCCCCCATATTTTGGTCATGGTTCAGCAGCTGTGGCATCGTTCAGCTTTCTTTTCCCCTCCCCTGTCTCAGTTCCAGGAGGTCCTCCTTGGCTTTGGGCCCCCTCCCTGTGAGTGATGAAGGCAATGTAGGGAGAAGCAGCAGCTTCCCTGACTCAGCCCTGCTTTCTCCATTCACACTGATCCAGTAACGCATAGCCTGTGCAGTACAGGGCTGGCCAGGTCAGTCTCTGCCACCTTAGGACCTCATTTTTGTTCCCTGCGGCAGCTTGGCCATTTGCAAAATCAGAAATTGTAAAAGTACAAACAGGAGACAATATGCCATATTTTATGGATTTTAAGATGCCCCTCCCCTCCCATTTTCTTTCACATCTCCAATGTCAGGAATTGTCTTATAGTTGGGGCTGAGCAGGTGGAAGTCCCTATAAAGTTACCACAGCTTGACCCTGTGCCATGTGGTTACTGCTCCTAGGGCACAACTGATCATCTACATCCCTTGGCATGCCAAGCCACAGGCCTTTTGAGGACCATTTAAAGAAAGAAAATAAACTGGTTATTATATGAAAATCTCAGATAAGGAAATAAAAAAGAAAAAGAAAAAGAGAAACCCTACCAGCATCAAACCAAGCAGAATGGATGACCTCAGAATACTTTTATAAGAAGTGTAGCATGCAAAACAATCTTGAGAAAGGAGAACAAAGCTCAAGAGATTTTGAGAACAAAATCTCAGATAAGGAAAAAAAAACAATCTTGAGAAAGGAGAACAAAGCTCAAGAGATTTTGAGAACAAAATCTCAGATAAGGAAAAAAAAAAAGAAAAAAGAAAAAGAGAAACCCTACCAGCATCAAACCAAGCAGAATGGATGACCTCAGAATACTTTTATAAGAAGTGTAGCATGCAAAACAATCTTGAGAAAGGAGAACAAAGCTCAAGAGATTTTGAGAACAAAATCTCAGATAAGGAAAAAAAAAACAATCTTGAGAAAGGAGAACAAAGCTCAAGAGATTTTGAGAACAAAATCTCAGATAAGGAAAAAAAAAAAGAAAAAAGAAAAAGAGAAACCCTACCAGCATCAAACCAAGCAGAATGGATGACCTCAGAATACTTTTATAAGAAGTGTAGCATGCAAAACAATCTTGAGAAAGGAGAACAAAGCTCAAGAGATTTTGAGAACAAAATCTCAGATAAGGAAAAAAAAACAATCTTGAGAAAGGAGAACAAAGCTCAAGAGATTTTGAGAACAAAATCTCAGATAAGGAAAAAAAAAAAAGAAAAAAGAAAAAGAGAAACCCTACCAGCATCAAACCAAGCAGAATGGATGACCTCAGAATACTTTTATAAGAAGTGTAGCATGCAAAACAATCTTGAGAAAGGAGAACAAAGCTCAAGAGATTTTGAGAACAAAATCTCAGATAAGGAAAAAAAAACAATCTTGAGAAAGGAGAACAAAGCTCAAGAGATTTTGAGAACAAAATCTCAGATAAGGAAAAAAAAAAAAGAAAAAAGAAAAAGAGAAACCCTACCAGCATCAAACCAAGCAGAATGGATGACCTCAGAATACTTTTATAAGAAGTGTAGCATGCAAAACAATCTTGAGAAAGGAGAACAAAGCTGGAGGTATCAATTTCTTGGATTTCAAGATATACTACAACGTTATAGTAATCAAAACAGTAGGGTACTGGGAGAAAATATACGCATAAATCAACGGAAACAGGATAGAGAGCCCAGAAATAAATCCACAATTATATGGTCAATTAATCTTTGACAAAGGAGGCAAGTATATGTAACAGAAGAAAGTCTCCTCAAAAACAGTGTTGGGAAAACTGGAGAGCCATTTGCAAAAGAATGAAACTAGACCACATTCTTTTACCATACACGTAAAGAAACTCAAAATGGATCAAAGATCTAAATGTGAAGTGTGAGGTGTGCCTGTCTTGCTCAGCCTTTACAGCATGTGACTCTTATTCTTGAGGCTGTGAGTTTAGGTCCCACATTCAGTGTAAAGCTTACTTAAAAAAAAAATTAAATGAATAAATGAGAGCCCTGAAACCATAAAACTCCTAAAAGACAATAAGCAGTAATCACTTGGAGATTGGTTTTAGCAACATTATTTGTGGGTATGTCTGCTTAGGCAAGGGAAACAAGAACAAAAATAAATTATTAAGACTACAACAAAATAAAAAGCTTTTGCACAGTAAGGGAAACCCGCAACAAAACCAAAAGGGAACCTACAGAATGGGAGAAGACAGTGGTGAATGATAAATAAAATAAAGAATTAATAACCAAAATATGTAAAGAACACACACACACACACACACCAAACCCCCAAAAAACCCAAACCCCAACATATAATCCAATTGAAAAATGGGCAGAGGACTTAATAGACATTTTTCCAAAAAATACATACAGACACCCAATAGACATGTGAAAAGATGCTCAATATCACTCATCATCAGGAAAATAAAATCAAAACCACAGGGAGATCTATCACCTTATACCTGTCAGAATGGCTAGTATTAAAAAGACAAGAAAGAACAAGTGTTGGCCAGGATGTGGAGAAAAAGGAACCTCTGTACATTTTTAGTGGGAATGTAAATTGGTGCAACAACTGTGGAAAACAGTATGGAGGTTCCTCAAAAAATTAAAAATAGATTTACCATATGCTTTAGTAATTCTAGTACTTGATATTTACCCAAAGGAAATAAAAACACTTGATTCAAAAAGATATATGCCCTCCTAGGTTTTCTGCAGCACTATTTATAATAGCCAGTATATGGAAGCAGTTCAGGTGTTTATCAGTAGATGAATGGGTAAAGATATGGTGTATATAGATATATAATGGAATATTATCCAGCTATAAAAAAGAATGAGATCTTGCTATTTGTGACAATATGGCTGGATCTAGAAGGTATTAGGTTAAGAGAAATAAGTCAGACCGAGAAAGGCAAATACCATATGATTTCACTTCCTTTTTTTTTTCTTTTTAAGATTTTATTTATTTATTTGAAAGAGAGAGAGATCACAAGTAGGCAGAGAGACAGGCAGAGAGGCAGGTGAAGCAGGGTCCCCACCGAGCAGAGAGCCCGACTCGGGGCTCGATTCCAGGAACATGGTATCATGACCTGAGCCAAAGGCAGAGGCTTTAACCCACTAAGCCACCCAGGGGCCCCTGTAATTTCACGTCTATATGGAATATAAAAAAAGAAACAAGTGAACAGACAAAAAAATAAAACAGAAATAGACTCTTAAATACAAAGAACAAACTGGTGGTTATGGGAGGGAAGGTGGATGGGGGATGGGTGAAATAGGTGAAGGGGATTAAGAGGTACAAATTTCCTGTTATAAAATAAATAAAATAATTTCTTGTTCTTATCTGGAGATGAAAAGTACAGCATTGGGAATACAGCCAATGATATTATAATAAGTTTATATGGTGACGTGATGATATACTTACTGTGGTGATCACTGAGTAATGTATAGAATTGTCAAATTACTATGTTGTACACCTGAAACTAATTTAACATTGAATGTCAGGTATATGTCTAATAATAATTTTTTAAGTGCAGCATGACAAAAGCTCTGGGTGGCTCAGAGGAACATATTGTGAGAAAAATCTGGGCACTGAAATCTCTCAGTTAGAAAGTAAATAAAAGTAGTGAGATTCTTAATGTGAGGTTTGGAAAAACGTTAACCCAAAATTTTAACTTTTATTTTATGTATGCATTAAGGCCATATGTAATAAAAATCTGTCTAAATACTTACCAAAGAGCTTTTTGAATACATTTAAATTAAAATATTAATGAAAAGAAAACATTGTATCATAGTTTGAATGGTAGCATTTTTTGTTTCTTATTAAACTATACCAGGAAAGGAGGCCAAGACTCAATGAAATATGGCTATTATCCCCAGTTTCACAAGAGCATGAACCTCTCTGGCTTAACAAAGCCTAAGGAATCTACTACAGAAATGGGTCGTTCTTACTACCCTGGAGCCTTTTGTGCAGACTATGAACCAAAAGCTCAATATTAAATTTAAAATTAATTATATTACAAAGTTGTATTATTTGGAAGATGTGTTTAAATGACTCAAAGTTAAAAGATCTCAGTATAATGCTGGTTCTATAATTATCCTCCCAGAAAACATTACTTGTAAAACTTAATGATGTAGAACCATAATCATTGCATCGAGTAGGAGGTTGCCAAGCAGATGGGAAAGTTTTTTGGTTTTTGTTTTCCAGTTGTTTTCTTCCCTTTCCTCCCCTCCTTTCACAAGGAGAATCAGCCACCTGTTTTTAAAGGCTGAAGTATTTTTACTGTTCTTGGTCGGAAACATTTGTTTAAACAAAGTAGCACTTGGTTGCTAAACCCTTGATTCTAAATGGACATAGCCATCTCATTTTTGTTGGGCCAGGGTTTGGATAACAATTTGATTTGCCAGTCTGTTTCTTTTGTGACCATATAATCCTCTCCCAGTGTTGCATGCTCTGTGAGCTACAAGCACTTGAGAGCTCATAAGCACAAATACTCCAAGGTTTCTTTGGGATTAGCACCACACAAATGCAGATTTGGCACAATGGAAGACTGATTCCATCCTTGTAACTGTTACTGCTCTACTTCCTGCTTCCTCTGGGTAGCAAAGCTAGCTAATGTTTTTAAAATACTCACTTTAGCTGCTGACTTTTTCATTGGCTGCCTGGAGAAGAGAAGGAGTCCTTGCCTATGTATTTCAGTGTTTTGATCCCTTTCAATTATTTTTTAAAATATATGTCATTAAATTTTACAGGAGTATTACAGAATTCCTAATTGCAGAATTTGAACTTGAGCTACGCAATCTTACTTTTCGTCTTTAATCTATGTGTCAATGACCTTTTTAAGTCTGATTACCTGTATGAACTCTCTTCAGAATCTTTCCCTGGTTAACACAGTATAGAGAAGTGCTGGAAACCAGTTCTTTTCTGTGACACAATTCTTCCAACGGATTTGAAATGCTTTGCAAACCATTTCACGTATATCAGCCAATTCATATACAAAGCAATGTCATGTGAATGAATATTTTGAGTTTAAAGATGTCAAAGGTCAAAGACGGAAGGAATGACTAAGATTGGATGTTGACCCCCTCAAATTACAGGGGTATTGAAGCGAGACTGAGTCACCACCTGACCCCAGGAATGAACCAGCGAGGAGGGCTCCTTATTAGAGCAAGGCTCCCGGAAGCCAGATAGCCCTTGTGCTTGCAAGAGCTCAAGGTACAGCCGGCTGTGGAGCACCGAAGCAGCAGCAGCCACAGCAGCCACGGGAATCGTGACCCTCAGGCCCGGCGCCTACCTGGAATTTCCGCAGCGCCTGGTTCAGAACCACCGGGGCGGAGAGCTCCCCGCCGCCGCCGGTGCCGACTGCGGAAGGGGACCGAGAGCGCGGGCTTCACGCTCCGTGAGCCGGCTGGGGCGGCGGGAAGACCGGCTGCGTCCCCCCCACACCCGACACCCACTCGGTTCCTCCCTTCCCCCTGCGGGGCCGCGCGGGGCCTGCGGGTGGCCGTCCCGGGCCACACGTCCCGCAGGCGAGGAAGCCACCGGCCGCCCTCCCCCCTGCCGCCACCGGCGCCGCAGCTGCTCTCCTTGCCCCGCTCCGCCGAGGGGTGTGGGGCGTGCCCCGCGCGGGCCCCGCCCCGGCCTGCTCCCCATTGGCCGGCGGGCGGCCGGATGTGCGAGGAGGCGGGGCCGTCTCTGGCGGCTGGCGCCCGGGAAGGTCCGCCAGGGAGCGCGGGGTGCGGCGGGAGGGCGCGCGGGGACGCAGCGGGTGCGGAGGAGACGCAGCGGCGGCGGTAGCGGCGGCACCTGGGCCCGGCCGCAGCCCCTGCCTCCCGCCCTCGCGCCCTGCGTCCCTCCGCGGCCTGCAGCCTGCGGCGCCCGAGCTCCGAGGGCGCTTCCGAGGGCGCTGGGCCCGAGGCGGCCAAGATGGCGGGCCGGCCGGGCGTGGGGCGGCAGGCGCTGTGCTGCGGGCTGCGCTGGTGGGGGTCGGCGGGCCCGCGGCGCGGGCCCGGTGCCCAGCGCGTGCGGCTGGGAGGCGCTCTGGGGGGCGGGCGCGCGGGCGGCGGCCGGGGCCAGGGCCCAGGTCGGCGGGAGCGCGCGGAGAAGGGCGCCGGCGCTGCTGGAGGCGGCCCTCGCGCGCCACGAGAGCCTGCACATCTGGGACGAAGTGTTCGGCGAGTCCGGCCCGGACAGCGGCGGGAACGCCTTCTACAGCACGTCCGCCGCCTCGCGCTCCACGTCCGCCGCCTCGCGCTCCTCCTCCGCCGCCTCCTCGGACGCCAAACACAAGCGCCCCGGCCCCCTGCTGCCTCCCGACGCCCCCGAAGGGCAGGAGTCCGACGAGGACGAGGCCAGCGCGGGTTGGAGTGCCACGCTGCGGGACCGCCCGCCCCCGCGCTTCGTGGACACTGGCGGTAAGGCGCGGCCCGCGGGTGCGGGGGCTGCCTGGGGAGGCGTGAGCGCGGGGCTGGGAGAACTCCGGATGCTCCGCGGGCTGGCTGCTTGAGGGCGGCTTTTCGGTCAGCACACAGATGGGGCCCTGGCAGCGGGGATTTGAAGTGCGAGAATCTGGTTGCGTGGTGGTGGTTGGTGGGGGCCGCTCCGACTTCTTCGCGGATGGAGAGGATGAGGCGGAGGCCCAGGTGGCACCCTGCCGCTGGCAAGGACCCAAGGGGAGGGCCTTTCCTCCCTTGCTGGGAGTGTCCAACCCAGTCACACCTGTGGGGTTGTTGTTAGGGGTGCGTTTGAGTTAGGTTCCTAAAGCCCGATGCAGCTTGTGTGTGTGTGTGTGTGTGTGTCTGTGTGTCTGTTTGTTGCGGGTGGGGGGTACGTAAATCGTTTTGTGTGGATGGCCCCAGAGCAGCGTTACCCAGGTGCCAGGGGTGGGGCAGCCAGCCTTTGGAGGGAGGCCTAGTGCGAGCCGGGACGTCTTCACTGGCTCGTGTTTTCTCCAGTGAATCTGACCAACTTTGTCCATCCCTTTCAGGATCACTTGCTGAGAGCAGAGTGAGAGGACCAGTTATCAGCGTTAAGCTGTCTTCTCTCGCTCCAGAAGGCACTTGTGTGTTCTGCTTACCGACACGGTCATGGTCAAGCCCCTGATATCTGGAGGTCGCAGGCCTGCTGGTGGTTGTGGCTGCTTGAAATCCTCCTTTACTGCCTACTTTTTGGGAAGGTAATTCTGACACGTCTCTGCTTAGCCTGCAGAAGCTCTGCGGCCTCTGCCCTCTGGGAGAGATGGAGACCAGCCAGCAGTCCCACCTGTCCCCTGATGCTTTCTGTTCCTTGCTCGACAGCCTACTGTGGCAGGCCCTTGTTTCTGCACACCATTTTCTTGTGTTGAAGAGTGTGCAACCAGTGTTGTGGAGGACCAGGGAGTGGCCATACTGGACCCAATGCCGCTCTCCCTGTGGCTCTCCATGATTGTTGTTCAACCATAAGAGGGCAGGCCAAAGGGAACCCTGGCTGGTGCCTGGGCTAGGATCTGGACCTTGTGCCACAGCCTGCTGGTAGGCTGATTGGGTTGGCTGGACTCTCTCAGCAGGGAGTGGTCTGCAGACCTCCCACAGACAGGCTGCAGTGTGGACACCCTGAGCTACAGCTGGGCTCTAGGGTCCGAGTCAACTGTGCTGTGTTTTGGAATGGGTGAATTTAACATATTCTCATTTAGGCTTCAGTTCAGAGTTTGGGAATTTTGAAAGTCCCATCACCCTGCATAATCCTTTTAAAGCCCATACATTTCCCAGAATGTCATAAGGGTTTCCAGCCCCAGATGGCTGTTTTCCATTCAATTAGCTCTTTAAGAATTGTACGTACCCAGAGCTCTGGTTTGGCAGACTTGATGCTGTGAGTGCTGTGATCCAGTTTTTGATCTTGGAACATGAGAGACATGTCCTCTTGTTTCCCTCCCTCTCTGGGGAAAATAGGGGAATCGTGTTTGCTTAAGCCTGGTTATGACTAAGAGCCCATGAGTGTTGGTCTGAGAAGGATGAGCGCACCTAAATACATTTTCAAGCAATATTATGTTTCTCAGTAACCTATACTTGGGAGAAATTCTGCATCAGAGCAATTTAGTCTAGCCACTGTGGCACTTAAATGGTCATGAAGTTCAGGATCATTTGTCATTTAGCATCAGGTTCAAATTCTGCTTCCTTTGGATGTGCACTGAGCTCACATCTGGACCTGAGAATCACAGGCAGGCAGGTGCTTTAACCAAAGACATTTAGTGGTTATTGGGTGGTATTTATACCCAATTTTGTTTTCTGGTTTTTTGTGGAAGCTTGCTTTTAAAATCCAGCCCTAATGAAGAATTTCCTTTTCTTCTTGAAACAGTCTTTCCCTGTGGGAAATTTGGGGTGGTGGCGGAAGGGTGAGGTGGATGGTTTATTAAGCATGAGTTCAGATGGCCTGGAACAATGGGATATGATTTATGGGGCCTGGAAATAGATGCCGGGCAGAGAAAACCCTTGTGCCCCGCGGTGGGGGGAGGAGAGATGGACGGGTTTGGTAAGAGTGAGAGCTGCACCCTGGCCAGTCTGAGAGCAGAGAGGCTCAGGCTCTGAGGTTTATTAAAGTGTCAAATATAACCCCACTTTAGGAAGGCAGCTTGGGCCTGTCTTCCATCTTTGTTCCCTGGTTCACTGACAGACGTCAGTGGGCCGGTGGGGTAGGAAAGGGTGGCAAACAGGATGGTGGCATTTGGATCTGTGATCAACCCTCGAATAGGAAAATCCGTAGCAGAAATGGCTGTTGCTGCTAGAAGCAGATGAGGAAAGCAAAGGACTTAGGGAACAGGTTTCATGCCTGCCTTCTGCTGCAAAAGCGTGTGTGTGTGTGTGTGTGTGTGTGTGTAGATAAGTGAATGTGTATGTGTGCATAGGTGTCTTACACATAAATATGTATTGCTTGTGCTGGATTGGGCTGGTTGGGGATTTTGGTTTTGGTTTTAAATTAGAGATCACAGGTGCTGTCTAGGAGTCCCGCTGATGCCCTAGAGTCCTTGCGCCAGAGAGAGGCATCGGCACTGGGCACCCCTGAGCTTGGATCTGCATCTGGAGTGCAGTAGGGAGGCACCTGGTGCCCAGCCGAGGGGAGGAGGGCAGGGAGGCAGAGGTGTTTCTGTGGTTCAGGTTGAGACTAGTCCACGAACAGCTCTTCTAGTCTTCCAGTCTTCCCAGATTCTTCCTTCTGTTCTGTCCACACATTTAGCTTCCTGGATCAGGCGCTCCAGAAGTGCAGCCAGCAGATAGGAGTGGAGGTACCCTCTCCCTCTCCCCCTTCCCTCTCCTCCCTGGCTTCTGGTTGTGCCTGGAGATATGGGCCCCCTTGAGGTGATTTAAATACAAAGACCATGCTTGCCCTGCTGCCTCTTAAACCCTGTCTGAAGGGAGGGTCAGCTTGGAAGCTGGAGATGCGTGCTGGGACCCCAGGGTCCAGAACCTTCTCCTGATCAGACTTACAGCTCTCCCTCTAAAATAACCCCTTCAAGCTGTCAGCCTCACTTGCCCACTGTGTAAATAACTGACACAGCAGCACAGCAGGCGGGCTCACTCCTTGGAAGCAGCACGAAATTCAGGACGCGCTGGTTTCCGGGCTTCTGCCCTTCTCATTTCCCATTCTGAGCAGTCTTGTGACTCGTTTCCTCTGAGGAGGCAAAGGAACAGGAAGATTTCCCAGATGCTCAGGGGCCCCTCTGTGTTTGGCTTTGTCGGTGGTTCCTTTGCCATGGCTGGCTGCATTCTGAGCTGTTTGCTTTTTCTCTTAGAGGCTGGACATCCTAAGAGTTTTTTTTTTCTGTGTACCATGTCAGCAACCCTCGGTAATCATTCAGCAGGGAGGTGTGACCTTGAGAAGCTGAAGACGACCGTAGGCCTTAGGAAGTTAACAGGGTTAAATGTTTTATCTTAGGGTTTGTTGTTGGTTTACTCAGCTTAAAGTCTTTTTTGACTGAGAAGTAAGAGGAGAAACATCTTAAAGCTAGAGTTAAATGTATATGCTTGTAATGGGTTTGTGAGCTGAGGTACCTGAGCCCTCATCATTGGTGTCCACGGTGAGCCACTGCTCCCAGCTTTAGCTCTGTATGGCATTCGGTGGCTCCGGGAGGAGCTGTGCGTCTGGGCGAGCGACAGGGTACGCCTTATGCAGTGCTCCCTAATAGTCAGCCACGTGCCCCTACCACACAGAATTCAGAGAAGGGAGCTTCCTGGAGGGAGGTGGTGTTCAGGCTGTGGGCATGACGGTGACCACAACCAGCGGGCCCCGGTCATAATGTTCCGTTTCATAATCACGCCAAACCTTTGTGAGTACTCCGAGAGAGCCGCGATCACCTCCACTTCACAGAGAAACATGGATTCGTCTGAGGCGATGAGATTACCTTGGGAAGTGGTAGCCTTCTCTCGAGGGAGACTTTATTAATCAGGGAAGGTCGTGCCTTTTTAGTTTTTTTTTTTCGTTACAGCAATCTGAAAACTTTTGCTGTCAGAAATACTTTCGTATTTTTACAGGGAATTGCTTTACAGGGTCTTTTTCTCAGGGCGTACTCAGTTCAGTGAGATCTAATGCATGTATGGATTTGGATTTGTTTAACCAATCTGCACAGTCGGATAAGAGACAGGAAATCTGCAATGTTATCTCTTTATTTAATCTGTCTCAGCCACTGTGATGAGCATCGATAGAGCGCTTCTGCAGGCAGCAGGGCTCTGAATCCATGGGGAATCTGGGAGTTGTGTGGGGTCTGGTACTCAGTTTTATTTTATTTATTTAAAGATTTTATTTATTTTATTTGACAGATAGAGATCACAAGTAGGCAGAGAGGCAGGCAGAGAGAGGGACGAGGAAGCAGACTCCCTGCTGAGCAGAGAGCCCGATGCGGGGCTGGATCCCAGGACCCTGAGATCATGACCTGAGCCGAAGGCAGAGGCTTTAACCCACTGAACCACCCAGGCGCCCCTGGTACTCAGTTTTAGAGTTGAAAACTCACCTTTATTTTTAAGAAGTGTGATTGTGTATTTTTTCTTATTAATAAGTAATATATGTACATTTTAGGGGAAAATGATAAAATTTTAAGAAATCCCATAACCCCTCATGACCTTAGCTAATCATAGTTAATCATATTGAGTATATTCTTCATATATCTTAGGTGTCAGCTTGTTGGGTGACCTGCTCTTTAATTGTAATTAATATATTGTAGTCGTTTTCCATTTACATTTTTAAATGTCGATTTTAATGAGTCCGCGGTATCACACAGTTTCCTCTGGGTCCGTGTTGTTGCTGCCTCCCTCTTGTATTTGTTCTGCTGTGATAAATATTCTTGAAACCTAAGTCTGTGTGCACATCTGTAGCACAATCCTTAGCAGAAAATGACCGAAGCAGAATTGAATCAAGGACCCACTGTAAGGTTTTTGGTGTCTGTGGTGAAATAGGTCTCCATAAACATATCTACAATGCTCCTGCCGGCTGTGCACCGAAATCCTTAGAAAGTCATGCTCGGAGGACCTGCTCCAGTGTGTGAATCCTGCCCGCCGGGGCTCTTGGAGGACCGTTGCCTTTGGTAAAGCTTGCTGAGGTGTAATACACACACACAGCACATGAGTCCTAGCATGCGGCACGCTGTGTGTAACTACTACCCAGATGAGGATCAGGAACATTCTGAGCACACCAGAGGTTCTTTCCTGCTCCTTCCCAGTCACTCCCTGCCCCCTGCTTCTCTTCCATCACCAGCGATCAAGTTTGCCTGTTACCTTGCTCTGGTGGTTCAGTTCCTCAGGACATCTGTGGATTCCTTCTTGTTGTCGCGTATGTGGCATCTTAAATTTCGTTATCGTCTGTTGTCTTCCATCACGTAGGTACTGTAGTCAGTTATCCGTTCTCCTGTTAATGGTCTTTTACATGGCATCCAGTTTGGGGCTTCCGAGGATAAGCTGCTTTAGACATTCCTGTGGTTTTGATGGACAGATACATTTCCCTTGATCATGTAAAGCTAGGAAAAGGTTTTCCAGGTCCTAGATTAGATGTGGGTCTCCCCTGTCGACCTCGTGGACTGGGTGATGTTTTGCTGAGGCCTGTCTTGTGCATGGCCAGATGTTGGCCACCTCCATTTGGCCTCTCCCCACCAAATGCCCAGTGGCGCCCTTTCCTCCAATTACATCAACCAAACGTTTCTCCAGGCATTGCCATATGTCCCCTGGGGAGCCAAATCACCTGCAGCTGAGAACAACTGCTTAATTTTCTTAAAATTTATTTAAAATTTATTTTTTGAAAAGATTTTATGTATTTATTTGAGAGGGAGGGGAGAAGCAGAGGGAGAGGGAGAAGCCAACTCCCTGTTGAGTAGGGATCCCGGTGCAGGCCTGGATCCCAGGACCTTAGGATCATGACCTGAGCCGAAGGCAGATGCTTCACCGACTGAATCCCCTGGTGCTCTGAGAACCCCTGCTTCAGTACATGCTGCCACACTGTGTTCCAGTTCATCCAGCTGCCAGCGATGTGCGGGACATGCCATGTGTTAATTCAGCAACATACTGAACCCTGCTGGGATAAAATGATGAGTGAGACCTGTCTCCTGGGGTCCAGCAGGAGAGACAAAGTAAAGACAAGGAGAAAGAGCCTCTGGGAAGCAGTGGGATCAACGTTAACAGGGATTTATATGGAATTCTGGGGAGGGTCACCTGGTCCAGCGGGGTTGGGGAGGAGGTGGCCCCTCGGATGGAGGTGGCCCCCTGAGCTGCTTCTGGAAGCAGAGATAATGATTACTCAGGTGAAGAGGAAGGAACAGGGCATCTCCAACTCGGGCAAAGGCCAGGAGGAGAGAGAAGGTATGCCACTCTGCCCAGGGGTGAACCCACCCTTTTCCTACCCTGAGCATCCCGACCCGAGGCCTTATATACAAAAATGTCCTGAAACGCGACATGATGTCCTTGTTACCACAGCACAAGTAACTGTAGCTGGGATCCAAGGTCCCATGTTCAGGTGCAGATACAGATGTTTACAGTGTTTCCTGGCGCCCACAGGGAGGGGAATGTGGTCGGCTCGGTGAGATCTATGAACTTAGGATGGAATCTCTGGAGAAGCCCTGAGCTCTGCCCTCAAAAGAAGGAAGAGGGAAAGGGAAAAACTCAACTTCTGTTGGCGGAAAGAGGCACGGTGTTGTCTCGGGGTGGGAGGGATGTCGTACTAAAAGGATAACAGGCTCTGAAAACACCCTGTAATGTGACGATGATGTTTTGCCCCGACTGGCACGTGGTGCAGAGAGCCCCTCTCCCCTTTTTGAGTTTCAGAAAAAACTTATTACAAAAGTAGGAACCCCGGGCAATAGTTAGCTGTGTGTTTAATAAGCCACTTTACTAAAAAGTTTAGAACTGAAAATCTTGACACTCTCACTGCGACAGACTCACTCCTTGGCCAGGATATTGGAAACTTCATCTGCTTCCATTTCCAGCTTCTAGGCTCGTGGACACCCCCACCCCATCCCCATGTCTTCTGTGGAAGAGGAGCGATCTTTTACAAATATACGCTAATCTGATGATTCCCTGCTTAAACCTTCATGTAGCTTCTGGCTGAAACCAAAGGGAATTCCAGAGTCCTTCGCAAGGCCTCCAATGCCAACAGCTGCTCCGCAGCCTTCCTTTCCAGTGTCCCCTTAGTCCCCTGTCCTGCTGTCTGCACATAATCTATTCATTTCCGCCTTCATGCCTATGGGGCCCATACCTGGAATGTTCTTCATGGCAGGCTCTGCTTGTTAGTTTGATCTTGATTCAGATGTCACTGCCTTACCCCATCCCTCTTTGCTGCCACATTTGCTAATATGTTTCCTTTGTGGGATGAGATGCTGGATGTCTTGGTCACAGTTAGGACACGGTGAGTCCTCTATGTTTGTTGGATAAAGGAACTAACAGAAGACCAGATGAACACACAGCTAGATTGTTAAAAATGAGGATGGAATGAGCACCAATGGAGAAATGTCTAAACGTTTTCTACATCCCAAATAGTGGAAGAGAGGTTGGACCACTCTTGAGGGAATGGATTCCCTACTAGGAAGGCAGCGAAGCAAGTCTGGGATGTGTTTTATAGGTTTTCTGTCCTGCATAGAAAACTGAACTTGGCCTCGGAGGAACTCTACAATCTTGGGCTTCTGTGGCCTCCCCACTTCCTAAGAGCTAGAGACCCCCAGACAGGAGCCTATTAGAAATCTGAAGGGAAGCCAGCCTCTTGTACCCTTTTATCTGTTTAACAAGTGCTTGTGTGTCCTGTACTATGTGCATATAGTGTTCTAAGAACTTCGGTTTTTTTAAAGATTTTATTTATATATTTGAGAGAGAGAGAGAGAGGGCAGGAAGTGAAGAGGGAGGGAGAGGGACATGCAGACTCCTCGCTGAGCAAGGAGCCTGACACGGCCCTCTCCCAGGACCATGAGATCATGACCTAAGCTGAAGTCAGATGCTTACCCACTGAGCCACCCAGGTGCCTCTAAACACTTTGTAACGTGTGTACTCCTCAAAACAATCTTGTGATGTATTGTTATCCTCATTTTTAGTATAAGGAAACTGAGTCACCGATTGGTCAAGTGAACTCAGGTGAAAGAGTTCCTTTGATTAGGGCTCGAGGAAACCCCATCCTTACGGCGTGAATGTGGAACACAGTATATCTGTTCAGATCTGCTACTTAATGGTATTTCCCTTGTGAGGGGCCATTGAAGGCCAGTGTCATTCTACAGATCTGTCTGACCTGCTGCCTCTCTTCCTGGTGGCAGCACCTCATTACTCAGCACCCTTTGTAGTGAGACGGGACCGCTGCCTGGATTCAGCGCAGTGGAAAATGAGCCCAAGGGTGGGCTCCACTCTCAGGCCTGGCCGCGGGGAGGCCCCTGGGAGCCACACGTCAGGGATGTTGGGGGCCAGCAGGTAAAACGACCTCGTATCGAAATCACCATTTGGAGAAAAGCTGCTCCTGCATCAGCCACAGCTCTCAGGGATTAAAGGCTTTTCGGCCAGAAATGAACTTCTTCCCCCGTTGGTTCTTGGTACGTTTGGTGGGGGGTGTTAGAGGAGCCAGGTTTGCAGACACAGACGCTGAAGAAAAGCGGATTCCTCCAGGGAAGTGGATTCAGAGCAGTAGGGCCCACACGGCATTGCTGCGTGGGGACTCCTGAGGGGCTACGAGGGAAGACAACCCAGAGGATAAAAATCGATTCCCTGTCTCCTTGCTGCGACATTCCCACGGTGATTTTGGGAGCGGCCACGGAAGGGTGCCGGGAAGCCACGTGCATCCTGCGCTCTGGAGATGGGTGCTGAACCGCACGTCAGTGGTTTGAGGCTGTAGATGGTTTGGAAGGGGCTAGGGGGTCAGTTTATGGCTGGAGAGGACCTGGGGCAGGAGGCCTGGGCTGTGCGTGGGCTCCCCCTGTGACTTTGCACCAAGGGGCTCCTTCCCAGGGTTCTGAAGGTCAGGAAAGATGTGCAGGGAAGCCCAGAGCTGCTGGCTCATTCTGGGGACCTTTATCTTTCTTCCTTTAAACTCCCTCTGTCCTGTGTGGCCAAAATGCACATGATGGCTTTTGTGCTACTTAGGAGATTTTCAGACCTTTGCAGCAACCAGGAACCTTAAAGAGGGCAAACCCAGGGTACCTATATGAGGCAGGGGAAAGCAGGCGCTGTCTTTGAAGTTGGGAGTGGGAGGGCCCCAGAGCCCCCCACCCCAGGGTGCTTCCACACCCCATCCCGCTCAGTTCCTCATACTCTAATGTGAAGGACCTTTGGCTGGGACCTGGGTCAGGAGGGGAGAGAGGCCTCTGAGAGGCACCCAGTCCTTTTCTGAGATGGTGAAGAGGACACTGATAAGTCCATGAGATTCTGGTGTTTCAAAGCCACCCAAAAGTGTCTATGGCAAAGTGATTAAAAATTGAATTATTTGGGGGCTTCCTAGGTGCCTCAGTTGGTTAAGCATCTGCCTTCGGTTCAGGTCATGGTCTCAGGGTCCTGGGATCGAGCCCCAAATCGGGCTTCCTGCTCAGTGGGAGAGTCTGCTTGTCCCTCTGCATATGTGCTCTGTCTCAACAAATCACAATTTTTTTTTAAATTTTAAAGATTTTTATTTTATTATTTTGGATGTAACTGGAATGGGAGGACATCTGTTTCCTTCTTTAGGAAACTGTTACAAAAAGAAGATCATGGATTGGGAGAGGGGATGATTTTCTAGGAAGAAAAAAGGTAAATAAGTGTAATTGCCTAAAAGTGGTGACAGTCTTGCTTGTAGATGTTCCTCCTGCATTTTGGGAAGTTGGAGAATCCGTAATACTTTCAATTAAAGTTTTCCTGAGAATCCCCAGCTGACTTTGGGGGTGGGGGACATTGTCCTTTGTGAAGATTTTGAGTTTCTGTGAGTGAGCAGACCTCCACTCCAGAGTGACATAAAAAGCAATCTGCACCTCCTTCCTGATGTGTCTGTAATGAAACTTGCTTTCCTCAGGTCCCAGCATTCGAGGCAGATAAATATGTTCCCTTTCGTTGGCTCTTACTCATACTTCAGCAAGATTTCCCATGTGCTTTCCTTGGCTGGCTGGGAAACTGGACCACAATTTATGGGATCTTAGGGGACAGGCGCATAGAATTCCAGTGGGATCCCAGAACAGAAACTAATTGGAGATTAGAGACCATTGTGGTGTGAAGCTTTTCTTTGAGATTGAAAGAGGTGCATGTTATGCAAATATTAGCAATGTGAGTTCACACTGTCTATTGAAAATTTATAGACTCATTATGGTCACGAAGGCAGGAAGATAAGTAGATTTTGGAAAAGATGCAGGTAAATTCAGGGAGGTGGCAAATTTGACAGAGAAAAATCACAAGTAGATGGAGACGCAGTCAGAGAGAGAGGGAAGCAGGCTCCCTGCCGAGCAGAGAGCCCGATGCGGGACTCGATCCCAGGACCGTGAGATCATGACCTGAGCTGAAGGCAGCGGCTTAACCCACTGAGCCACCCAGGCAATCCCTGGCCCAAACTTTTTAAAAAGATTTTATTCACTAATTTGACACACAGAGAGCCAGAAAGCACAAGTTGGGGGAATGGCAGAGGGAGAAGGAGAAGCAGGCTCAGGGGAGCTGAGCAGGGAGGCAAATGTGTGGGACTCCATTCCAGGAGCCTGGGATCATGACCTGAGCTGAAGAAAGACACTTAACCAACTGAGCCACCCATGCGCCCCCTGGCTCCAACTTCCAAAGATGGTGTATGAGATACCTTTGGTAGGAAGGAATGAAGATCAGCAACTGTCCTTGATTCTGCTTCTCAGGAAGGCATTGTGATGTGGTACCCAGGACTTTGGAGACACACACACGCTTGGTGCCCTCCGGCTCTGCCACTAAAGCAACACCTTCCAGAGGGCAGCTGCAGGCACCGGGTGGCGTCACACAGGGTCAGACCCGGGAGGCACTCAGCCATGTACCCCTTCCACCATCCTGCTGGGGTTAAAAAAATTACCTATATATATAAAAAAAGAACCAGAATAGTGGGAATGAATGAAAGATAAAAGTGTCCTATGTAGTAGTGGTAGTTCTCTTGTAGTACTTTTTTTCTCTCTCTCTCTCTCTTTTTTTTTTTTCTTTCTTGGTTTGTTTTCTGGGGAAGGGGCCTGCCATGTGGGTTTTCAGTCAATGATGTTCCCTGACTTAAGTCCTACCGCCCCCCTCAAGGGGGTGGGCTCTGAGGAAACTTTTTTTTTTTTCAGGCTTTTGTTCTCTGGCGGTTTTTTGTTTGTTCACTTTTTTTTTCTCACTTTGACCGCTTTTGATGGTTTTTGTAGTTTTAGAGGAAAACAAACCGCACCCTGATCTCCCTCTCAGAGAGAAGCCTCAGTCTGGCTGCAGAGCCCAAATAAGTTCCCCCTTGGCTGCTGGCAGAGCAGGTTCGAAGTCGCTGTCCCTGGGGATGGAGGATCATTTGCTTGTACCCAAAAGCACGGCAGCAGCTTTTGGGCACCTCTAGACTGCTAGAGAGGTTCCAAGCAGCAATCGCACACTGAGATTTTCCCGCTGGCCCGGGCTGCGAGTGCCCGGTCTTTCTGGGTCTAAGAGCGCCCACCTTACATGCACCAATTTCAAGGAAGGCAGAGGTTCGCGCGCGGGTCTCAGGCTCTGAGAATGGGGCACAGGTCCCAGAGACCAGGCTGGGCCTTCGTGCACCTCTCTGGGGCGAAAGTTTGGTGCAGGCTCTGAAACAAGGGCGTGTATCAAAGGGCACCTGCTGGGCCTTTATACCTCTCTCAGGGGAGTATCTCAGGCTCTATAGCAGGACTCTTGCATTCTGCCACCTGGTGTGGCTCCCATCCCCTCACAGGAAACGGACCTCATGCATTCTCCTTGCGCTGGCAGCTTAGGGACCAAGAGCTGGTTTCTCTGCCGCACTCTCTCTGACTCAGTGCCAAGGGAGGCTGTCCTGGGACCAGGGACTTAAGCCCCTGTCCCTAGCCGCCCCGATTCCCACAATTTCCCCAGAGATGCTTTGCTCTTTTGGAGTGCTTTCAACCAGTCTCCGAGTTAATGCTGGTCCCCAGACGCAGGGCACTCTCGCTTGTATTGGGGTATTACTTTCCAACTGGTTGCCTCTGGTAGCTCCCTCCCCCTTTTGTTTATCTTCTGATATCAGTTCACAGTTCCCACTCCGCTTTACCTGCCCACTGGCTTCTTCTCCCCCTGTAGAGATCCACATGTGTATAATTCTGATATCAGGCTGATTTCATGGGTGATTGGAGTTCATGGGTGATTGGTAGGTAATCAGCTCATTTTGGGGTACAAGTTGAAAAGACGCCTCCTACTTCCGCGCCATTTTGTCCCCCCACTTAACTTTTTTTTTTTTTTTTAATTTTATTTGACAGCACAAGTAGAGGGAGAGGATGAAAGAGAAGCAGGATCTGCACTGAGCAGGGAGCCAGATGCAGGGCTGGATCCCAGGACCCTGGACAGATGCTGCACTGAGGGAGCCACCCAGAGACCCTTTTAGACATAGGATGCAGGTAGGAGAAGCAAGCCAGGGGTTCCTTGGCCCAACACTAATGACCATGGCTCAGACAAATCCATCTTCCACTGCAGGCTTCCAGATACTCTGCGAAGGAGACATTCCCCTTCCTGTCCCTGAAGGCTCTGCCAGTTCAAGGCAGATCCATGTTTCTGAGGGTTCCTCTTTGGTCATTCTGTCAGGGACAGCCAAGAGGGCTCCAAGCCTGTGTGGACCCCAGGCCTGGGGATCCCAGCCCTGAACTCTTTGCTCTGCCCTTGATGACCCCAGAATAGATCAATTCAGCAACTGTCAATCCATGCCAGGCCAGGGAACAAACCCAGCAGTACACAAGATCAACTCGCCTTGGTCCCAGGAGCCTGGATTCCCCAAGGAGGGCTTCACCTGGTCTCTGAAGGGGATTCCAGGGGTTCCAAGATGGCCATGGGTGGAGCCCACCAGGTAGAGAGGCCCCTGGAGAGTATCCACGGGCACTGAGCAGACGGAAGATCCCCTCAGGCCTTCCCTCGCGGCTCCACTGTGCCCTGGGGAGAGAAAAGGGCCAGCCACACCGCACCGGGGCCAAAGTTCGGCCGCCCAGGAGCAGCAGCGGGCCTAGCCTGGAGCTCAAGCAGTGGCAGGGAGCTGCAGGGAGGCCAGGACTGGGCTGGGGACTGTGGTCCTGGAGTCAGCAGAAGAGCAGCGGGAACCAGCAGGGGGCGCAGCCAGCCCCCTCACCGGACAGGACAGAACAGGAGGCTGGGCGAGGGCGCGCGGGCCTGCAGAGAGGCCTGCACTGCTGTTTGCCGCCCCCCACCCGCCACAGCTCGCCCGCACCTGCCTGCCCCACCCACCGCCTTCTGTGGGCCCAGCAAACTCACTGTGCAAGTAGCGCCTCCCGGGAAGCCAGGGGTTCTGGGCTGGCTGGGCAAGGAGCGGGGGAGTGCATCGGTGCCCCGCTGACTCAGGTACTGAGGGGCTGGGGAGGGGTAGGGGCGCTAGGCAGAGAGGGAGACTGGGGCCCTGCTGCCCGCTGCCACCTGCTCCTTCGTCCAAGGGAGCGGGAGGGGGCCTGGCGGAGAGGTTCCTGGCGGCCTGGTGCTCCTACGCCCCATAGCCCTTGCCCCACAGCCCTCGCTCCACTTCTCGGTATCCAGGGAACCCGTGGGACCCTACTGACATCAAGGGGCCCAGCACCACTGGGCTCGTCTGGACCCCGGAGAGACGCCTGTGCTGACAGGCTTCTTTTCCAGAACTTGATGGAAAATTTTGTCCCTCAGAATCGCCGGGCTCCCCAGCCTGAGAGGCGCTGGCTCTGCCCGCGCAGCCTGGGCCCCACTGGGTCCCCTCCACCTCAAGTGCCTTTTACCCAGGAGCCCCAGGATACCATTTTTTTCTGGCCCATGGAACCCTTTCCCCACCCCCACCCCACACCTCTACTTTTGGCCTGCAACCACCCTGGGATCACCTCCATCTCCGGCCCCCTACCCCACAGGTCCTTGTCCACCTCCAGGCCTGACCCCTGGCCCCTCTCACCTCTGGAGTTACTGAAACCCTTCCACTTGGGGGCCACTGGCATCTGTGATCCCAGACTCCCGGGACTCCCCTCCACCTTGGAGCTCCCTACCCTGTTTCCTCTAGGAACTGCTGTGCCTAGAGCACCGAAACCCCACATTCTCAAGCCAGCTGTCTTTGGGCCAAGGACTCAGGTATCCTCAGGGACCCTCCTTTCCGGGGCACATACTCCTCTCTGTGCAGGAGAGACCAGAGAGAGCAGGCTTGGGGATCCTTCACTCCAGCTGGATGGAGGGGCAGAAGCTGGGGTGTGTGTGAGGGGGTGCTCACAGGTGGCCTCCCTGGGTAAGGAGCTTCCAGGAGGAAACTTCGGAGTGAGGCTATGATGTGGAAGCCTCAGGAAGCACTGGCTGCACAGACTCCAGGCTCCTGGCTTGGGCAGTGGGCATTTAGTGGCCAGAGCCCTACAGGACCAACCCTGTCCAAACCCACCCCACCATGGCCGGCTTTTTTGTCTTGAATTTGCACAGCAACCTTTTCTCCAGTATGAAATTGAAAGCTTTGCTTTGGAAAGTTTTGTGTCCAGGAGGCTCCTGGGCATCCACTTACTTTATTTCCGGAGGCTAGTTGAGGAGGGTGGAATCTTTTGGACCTTCACAGCAGGTCTCCTGATCCTTCCTGACTTCCTTTTTTTTTTTTTTTTTTTTTTGATTTATTTATTTGAAAGAGAGAGAGATAAAGAGCACACCACGGAACACATGCAGGCACAGGTGAATGGGCCAGGTGAATGGACCTGTGCCAAAACAAAGAGTCAGATGCTCAACCAGCTGAAACCACCACCCCCCGTCCACCTTTTACAGATGGGTTACATCTTCACACTGTTAGGCGCTTTGCCTGGACCCGGCTAGTCTTACAGCAGTCCTAGGACACTGTCTCTTGCCCAGTGTCTCTGGTCAGTACCAACCCATGCCTCAAGTGTGGGAATGACTTCTTCCTGACTCCTTTTTTTTTTTTTAAGATTTTTTATTTTACTTTATTTATTTGACAGAGAGAGATCACAAGTAGGCAGAGAGGCAGGCGGAGAGAGAGAGAGAGGAGGAAGCAGGCTCGCTGCTGAGCAGAGAGCCTGATGCGGGACTCGATCCCAGGACCCTGAGATCATGACCTGAGCCGAAGGCAGCGGCTTAACCCACTGAGCCACCCAGGTGGCCTTCCTGACTCCTTCTTAACTCCTTGTCCAGCCTGGGTTGCCCACCCCCCTCCAGGCTGTCCTAGTTGTATATATTGGATCTCTGTAGATAGTGGGCACCATCAGATCCTCACCTGTCGTGGCCGGCGCAACAAATCAACCAGGAACATGAGGGTAAGAGGATGAAGAAAAGAACTCGAGAAGCAAAGAGATGGGGGACAGGAGGAGCACTGAGGAGGATGTCCAACAGTGCTGAGTTTATTCAAAGCCTTAAGGCCATATATATAGTGACATTACATCTGTGTTTAGTTAAGCAACTATGGTTCCTCATGACGCCAAATGGCTGATTCCAGTACAAATACAGCAAACCTGAAAGTAAATTATGGGTTGTACTAAGGCAGCAAGGACCAGCAACGAACTTTTTAGCCCAACCGAATTGTTCTCATTTGTTTAGTAGCGTGTGGGGAGTCACGTAGGCGAGCGCACAACACATAGCACAGACTCTTGCCCAGTGCTACTGAACTTTTCCCGTCCTAAACCTTTTGTTAGGTTATTTGGACTTTAAAGGAGGCACAAGTCAGGGTCTGGTTTGGTTCTCGTCTCAAGCCTTATTGCGGCCTCCCACACTCACCGAAATGAGAACATGGCTCAGGGTTATGGAGTGAATATACCCTTTAGGAAACATTAAAGGACATAGCATAACTGGTCCGGGGTCACCCAGCCTGTGAGAGGCATGGGTGAGATTCAGACTGCACTGGGTGCCACAGCCATTTTCAGCTCACCTTAGTGTCCAACCTGGTCCCAGAAGGTTCCTGCTCAGGACTGCTTTGTGCTGACTGGGATTGCTTCCTGACTTTGAAGCCATTTTCACAGTGTATCCCCAGCCCACCCTCTCACATTGAGCATCAGGGCTGCCTTGGCTGGCCTCTGTTGATCGTGCCATTCCTCTCAATCCCTCTCTCACCCCTCCGGCCCACTGTCCTACTGCCCTCTGTCCGGTGGGCCAAGTTCTGAGTTTCTTACCTGCACTTCCTCTTAACTGTGCTCTGTTGAAATCCTCTCTAACAGGGAAGACCTGCTTATCAGAGCAGCTTGATTTGGAATCCATCTCCCCTGGAGGTCAGAGCTTCTGACCATCATGTCCCCAGCCTCAGCACTGGGGATGCCTGCCCAGCCTATTCTGGGTGCTCGTGGAGCTCTGGGATCTTGGAGAAGATTTGCCATGAAAATAAGCATTTATACATAACACGGAAGAGAAGATTTGAGGAAATTGAGTGAGTGCCATCTGGTAATGTTTGTGTTAGGATGGTTCTGAAATTTCTGGGCCCTGAGTTACCAAGAACCCTAGGTTGCCCAGCTGGAAGGACCTCAGATAGATCAGCTGGGCTCCTCACCTCATTTGACAGATGGGAAGTTGAGGCCCAGAGCTTAGTGCCACAGAGCAGGAGTGAGGAGAGATGTTAGTGACAGGAAGAAATCATAGGGTAAGCACAAAGTGGCTGAGCCTGGGCTTTGTTTATGCAAATGAGTTGCTAAAACAGTGGGCCTGAGGCTGCTGACTCTATCTAGTGGCCAGCAAGAAGTAACACCAGCCCACACCTTCTGAGGTTTAACTCATGCCAGGAATGATTCTCAATGTTTTATTTGTGGGCACCTGGGTGGCTCAGTTGTTCAGCTGAGGTTATGCTCCCAGGGTGCAGGGATCTAATCCTCACCAGGCTTCCTGCTCAGTGGGAAGCCTGCTTCTCCCTTTCACACTCCCCCTGTGTGTGTTCCCTCTCACCCTGTCTCTCTCTCTCTGTCAAATAAATAATAAAATCTTAAAACAAGAACAACAACACCAAAATGCTTTATTTGCCTTAGGAGATAGGGTCTGTTATGGCTACCATTTTAATGCATGGAAATATGGGCACAGGGGAGCTAAAGGAGTCCAAGGTCACACAGCTTGCAAGTGGAGGAGCCAAGATTTGAACCCCGGGCAGCCTGCCTCCAGAAACTGTATTATTTTTTCCCCTTGTGTATGTCATTTTTAAAAACCTTTCCCTGAATTCTAACAGAGATGTGTAAACATTGATCATCACAAAGCTTGGGTTCTGAAGCATTGCAGCAAGCTGGGGTGGGCTTTGATGTCAGAACTGGTTGGAATCCAGTTTCTGGTGCTGCATGATATTAGGTGACTTACTCAGCCTCAGTTTCTGCACTGAGTTTGGCAGCCTTGTGATGAGTAGAGCGTGTGACAGTGCCTAGCGGGTTTGGTGCCTGGCGAGTGTTTAATAAATGGTTTTCTCTTCTTAATCATGAAAATTCTAAGTTGTGTTGGTTTTGTTAAGCAGTCCGAATACCTTCCTCATCGGTCAGTTGCCTGTCAGTCGCCTTGTAGGTACTTGTAATGAGTCACTTTGGTAAGTCACTATATATAGCTGAAACATTTGGGGGTAGTTGGGGGACACCCCCCCCACCCCCACTGCCCCTGCATTGAAAGTCTGTAATTTAAAATGTTCCACCTGTGTCTTTTTTTTTTTTTTTTAAACATAACCACTTTGGGACAGTGAAAGTTATATGTCTTCTCCTTAGGATTGTGACGGAGCCTTTGGGGACCTGCAACAGCTTACTTCCAGTTTCTGTCTGGCATACTGTTGGGCCAGAACTTATT
This sequence comes from Mustela nivalis, assembly GCF_964662115.1. Classification (NCBI taxonomy): domain Eukaryota; kingdom Metazoa; phylum Chordata; class Mammalia; order Carnivora; family Mustelidae; genus Mustela; species Mustela nivalis. Next base: position 185,704 of record NW_028136282.1, on the reverse strand, counting down.
TTAACAACATTCCATCACATTCCAGGCACCTGGAAGGAGGAATATGTTGAACTTCTCGGAAATTATTTTTTGGAACTGTTTTTATCCTGAGGAATAACCCATTTAAAAATTGAATGACCTTTATGGTTGACTTTTCCACTCTACATAATGCAAACTGAAAAACTCTTTGTTTTCAGCTGCTTCTGCAGCAGTGGGAAGAGCAAGCCTGTGGGAGTCCTCCCCCGGTTGGCCCCAGCACAGAGCTGCATCATTCTACACACCCCTCATGCCTTGTCTCCTTGTCTGTGAGGTGGTAATGATGGTGCAGGGAGCTCCAGGGGTTGTCGTGAAGGTTACAGAGATGGGGGGGTGTAAACTTTGAACAGTGTGCCCCACATAAAATGCAGATCTGGTGAGCAGAGGCAGCTGCTCATATTAATTGTTGATGCCAAGGCACTGGAGTTCCACAACAGCCTATGCCTTTCTTTCCTGGGTCCTTTTTGTCTCAGCCACCACCTTAGAGAAAGTGACTCAGCAAGGCTGGTGCTTGTGGAGCCCTCTACAAATCCAGCTAATTCACACGGGCGATGCCCTGGAGATAAGGGTGTTTTCCTGGGTGGTAGGACCCCATTTCAGAGGCTTAACTAGCCCGTTTCTCCTAACTGGTCCTGTCCTCCAGGGTCAAGATGAAGGCCTGCCAGGAGACTGGTGGTCTCACCAGAGTTTTCCACTGGAAGCATGAAGGACCCCATGGGGCCTCGTGCAGAATGACATGGGTGTTGGGGGGAGAACAGAGGGGACATCGCCTGTACCATCGTGGGCAGGTCACTATATCTGGCTCACGCCGGCTTTCTTCCCATCTGGGAAATGGCAGAAGACCATGCTTTTTCACAGGAGGGATGAGGGTTTAGGGAGGTATTTGATGACTGTGTTGGGGCTGCATGAGTAACAGAGTTGACGGAGGGGCCTTGGAGTCACAGACTTGGGTTCAGGCCCCTGCTGCTGCCACATAAAAGTAGATCGCTTGGGTAAGCCATGGACCTCAGTGTCCTCCTCTGTGCACTGTGGATAATACCTAGCATGTAGGTCTGTGACGGGTACAAAATAGAAGGCCATATTAGGAGCTTAGAGCAGAGCCTGGTACTCACTAGATTGTAGTTTTATGGAGATACTCTGGCATCACTGGTGTTGCAGACCTGGTCCTACCCTCTGGAAACTTTGGCTGTGTGACAGATGGCTTATGAGGCCGTGGCTGACAGAAAGAAGCGGTGTCTGTCTTTTCTTAAGATTAAGGGTACAGAGGGGTGCCTGGTGGCTCAGTCGTTGAAGCATCCAACTCTTGGTTTCAGCTAAGGTCATGATCTCAGGGTGGTGGGATTGAGCCCTGAGGTGTGCTCTGCTCTCAGTGTAGAATCTGCTGGAGGTTCTATCTCCCTGTATTTGTGTGTGTGTGCTCTCTCTGTATCTCTCTCTCTGTCTATCTCTCCCTAAAATAAATGAAGCTGTAAAAATAAATAAATACATACATGCATAAGTTAATTAATTATGGGTACAGAAATCAGTGATGGAGCTGGGCTGATGGGATACTTGGCAGCAAAGACAGGTGCACCCTGCTTGAAGGCTCTGAGGTAGCTGCAGTGTCACCAGTGGTGATGGGGGTGTGAGGAAGTTGCCTCGTGCAGCATCCAGAGAGGAACTTAGATGGGGGGGTTCCAGGGAGTAAATGCCCATGGGTAGGAAGCATCTTCAGATGAATGTCAGAGGGTGTCCTCATGGATGGGGAGGCACCCTTTCACCCTGAAGCTGCCCACGAGTGGAGGTGTGCCTGCTGGGGACATAACTAAATCATTGGGGTTTAGCCTCCTAAGCTGTTAATTTATGAAGATGTGGCCAAGACCTTGTCTCACTGCTTTTTAAAGAGAAGTAAATTAAACTGTTGTTTGGGATGGTGTTGTCTTCCAAAGGCTCATTCAGAGTCAGTGGCAGAGCTGCTGTGGGCTTTCCAACTTGTCTTGAAAGCCTGGTCCAGGCAAGGGTGAGGGATATTCCCATCTCTTGGGGTCTCTTGCCTTCTCTGTTTCTGGCAGAACGTGGTTTTGTGACTGGTAAATAAACAGGCATCCTGTGCAGATCCTTCAGCTCTTCGTGTGGCTGCAGTAGAGGAAATTCCCATTCACTGGGCGCAGACTGTGGCTGGACGGGCGGTGTGGCGGGGCTCTCACTGAGCATTCTCCTTTCACGTAATCCCCGACCAGATATGAATTTTGTGGTGTTGCCACTTTCCTGCTGGCCAGGAGGGAAGATGAGGCCCAGGAAAGTTACACTTTCTCACTGTGGTAAGCAGCAGAGCCATGTCAGCCGGTCCAGGCCCTGGCTTTCAGGTCTGTTTGCTGTGAGCATTTCCTCTTGTGTTTCCAGCTTTTGGCCTGTTTGACCTATCAAACTACTGATGGTGTATTGATAATTCTAATACTCTCGACATTGTGAAAGATTAGCTCTTCACTTTGTGCTAGAAATGTTTCTTGCTGTATTTTTCTTTTAAATAAAAAAAAAAAGTCAAAGTCCCACGTTTCTGCCCATTTGAATCTCCCTGAGTCTCCCTGTTGTGAAGTGGTTGGGTTTGGGGATTTCTAGGGCAGGGGCCTAGTTGGTGGTGGCTTTGCCTGGAGGAGCCCATGGCTCAGTACTTAGAGTGGGGACTGGAGCAGTGTGAACTGTGGCCTGAAAATGTGTTCATGTGTGCTGAGGTGGTGCCCAGATTCTTTTGGAGGATGAACTGAGGTTTTGATCAGTAGGTTAGAGAAACACTTGATGGAATAACACTGATAATTTTGTTTTTGTATTCAATCCTAATTTTGTGTTTTTGTTTTCGTGTAGTGCAGTGTGCTCTATGTTCTAAGAAAAAATTGGCAATCAATTCATACAGTATCATGATTTAATAATCCTTCCTCACTCACCGGGTCATATTTCAGGTTTTTATATGTAGTTTTTATATCTGTAGTTCTGTTTCTGAATTCTGCATTTTGATTCATTCCTTCATTTTTAAATTTCTTATTTTAAAGATTTTATTTATTTGAGAGAGAGAGAGAATGAGCTAGGAGCGGGGGCAGAAGGAGAAGGAAAGGGAGACTCCTCACTGAGCATGGAGCCTGATGTGGGTCTCAGATCCCAGGTCTCTGAGATCAGGACCTGACCCAAAGGCAGATGCTTAAAAGACTGAGCTACCCAGGTGCAGCCACATTCCTTCATATTTTTATTTTTACTCCAGTGCTGCACTGTTTGGCTGGTTGCTTCAGTTTCTGGGAGGGAGGGAGATGACCCCCTCCCCTGTTCTTCTAACAAGTTTGCTTTTGCTGCATTGACTGGAGAAGGGCCAGGCTTCCTGAAGATGAGTAGGATGATTCAGTGACACACAAAAGGCAGTGGCTATCATTGTTCCCACTGTGCTTCAACAACTTCACCCACTGACTCTTTGATGATGGCAGCCACCAGCAAATCTTCTGCAGAGGACTGCTGCCTTGGGATGCTTTTCTTGTGGTGCTGGACTTCATTCCCCCTGGCAGCCAGTACAGCTAGGATTAGAACCTAGGAAAAGTCCCATTAGAACCCAAGAAAGTGGGGTGCCTGGGTGGCTTAATTGATTGTCTGCCTTTGGCTCAGTTCATGGTCTTAGGGTCCTGAGATCAAACCCTGCACTAGTGTCCGTGCTGGCTGTGGAACCTACTTAAAATCAAACAAACAGAAATCAGCCCAAAAAAGTACGATCCTTTGTGTTGTTCTATACTGTGGATCAGATTTTATTTTTCTTTTCTTTTTTTTCTTTCTTCTTTCTTTTTAAAGATTATTTATTTGTCAGTGAGAGAGCACAAGCAGGGGGAGCAACAGGCAGAGGGAGAGGCAGGCTTCTGGTTGGGTAAGGGGTCTGATGCCGGACTTGATCCCAGGACCCTGTGATCATGACCTGAGTCATGTTAGGCTGCTGCCTAACAGACTGAGCCAACCAGGCATCCCCCAGGATCAGACTTCAATAACCCTACCAGATTTCTTTAGCTTTGACATTTTAAAGGACAATGAAAGCTAGCTGAACCTACACCAGGATTCTGCATCTGCTGGGGCTGTGCTGTCCGTGCCTATGTGCCTCCTGTTCTTCTAACCCCATCAATTCCACCCATGTTTTAGCCAGTGAACTGTAGGCAGGTGTGGGTGTGTCACTGAAAGCTTTGACTCATCATTCATATCTTTATTGTAAGCTTATAATCTTTATTTTTTTCTTTTTTTTTGGGTAAGATTTTATTGATTTGTTTGTTTATGAGAATGAATGGGGAGCAGAGGCAGAGGGAGAAGCAGACTCCCTGCTAAGCAGGAAGTCTGACATAGGGCAAGATCCCAGGATTATTTATGACCTGAGCCCAATGCAGATGCTTAACCGACTGAGCCACCCAGGCGCCTCTTTATTTTTCCTTTATTGATTATCTGCCTTTCTGAGGCAGCGTTCTACCTGGGTTTTCATAACTCCACACTAAGGTATTCTTCCACTAGTGTGGCCTGTTTTGAGGTAATTCCTATACATTCTGTCTATGCTGCTAAATGATGCTATGATCTTGGACTCTTTTTTTTTTTTTTAACCTCTCTGAGCCTTGGTTTCCTCTGTGCTAATGTGGATAATATACCCTCTCTTGCAGATGTGTGGAGGGCCATGGCTGACTTGGATGCAGTTGGAGTCATCTCACGGCACATGGAATACACAATTTATCTTGCTTCCTGTCTTGCTAACGACATCTTGGTTTTCATGCTGTCTTAGAACAAGTAGAACTTGACTTACATGTAAGTTGTGAATTCACGTACTTTTGACAGACGTGTTATTTTAGTTTAGTTTAGTTTAGTTTAAAGCAGGCTCCACACCCAGTGCAGAGCCCAGTGCGGAACTCAAACTCACCACCGTGAGATCAAGATCCGAGCTGAGATCAAGAGTTGGCCGCTCAACGAGCCTAGTCACCCAGGCATCCCTTCTGTTTATCATTTTTCAAAAAATGTGACAAGTAACACTTTCTCTGCTTGGACCTGTCCTCACACCTGCTATGCTGGTCTGGGGGTCAGACGTGTAGCTGGTGTAGTGCTGGTGATGTTGAGCAAGACAGTTGTTAAGTCTTTTTACCCTAATTGCTGTTGTCCTATTATTTCCTTTTTTTTTTTTAAGATTTTATTTTATATCGTGGTGATATATGCTAAAACTGTTGCTTCTGGTCCTGCCTTAAAACTTGAATATGTAGGGCATTTTTTAAGAATTCATCCCTGGAGATACAGTATTTGTTTTTCTCTGTCTGACTTATTTTGCTTAGCACAATACCCTCTAGGTACATCCATACTGTTGTAAATATCAGGATCTCATCCTTTTTGATGGCTGAGTAATATACCATTGTGTGTATGTACCACTTTGTCTTCTGTTGCTGGACACTTGGGCTGCTTCCATATCTCAGCTACGGAAAATAAAATGCTGCAGTAGGCTTAGGGGTGCCTCCGTGCTTTCAGAATGTTGAGTCTGATGTGTCAACTGCCACAACAGTCGTGGCAACTCAGGAAGGGAGCCAGGTGCAGGAGGTAAGAGGAGGAGTGCAGCTTTAGGCAATCTGAGTTGAGGTGTCTGTTGGACGTGCAGGTGTAGGTTCTGGTTGGACAGTCAAAATGTAGGAATGGGTGCTTGGGGGAAGAGAGATGCAATCATGCTGTTGCCAAGGGATATATTCCTTGTAGAGAGAGTGACAGTTAAGGATTTAAAGTAATTCCTTCTTTTCTTGGGCAGATAAAGGGGAAGAATAAATGAGTAGTGGATGGAAGGGGAGGGACGTGGCTTTGATGCCAGGAAGGCATTTTTGCACAGATGTCTAGAGAAGAGAGATTTCAAGGAATGAAATGTCAGCAATGTTCGATGATGTGAAAAGTTGCAAAGCAGCTTGATTAGGGGGTGGGGGTAGATCGAGGAGGTTGTCACTGAGTACTGAAAGAAAATGGGAGGTGAGTAGTGGAGTCCTAAGCCAGACATAGAGATAGAGTGACTGGGCGTGAGACCATGAAGGTCACACACAAGAATAGCCTTTTAGAAAGTTTGATGGTAAAGACACAGACGATCATAACTTCAGACATAGCTTGGACAAGGGTGGGTTTTATAGGCTGTGTTTACCTATTTGCAGGTTGACTGAAGGGAGATGACAGATGGTGCATGCTGCTGGATGTTGTGGGTTGAGATGGGATCAGGTATACAGAAAAGCACACAGAGAGGAGTGTATGGATGCCCTGACTGCTTCTGTAGAACACAAGGCCAACATTAGGCATGGAGGGAATGGAACGTGGCTCAAGGAGATGTGCAGTCTCAGATACAGACCACATGGCTCAGAGTCTTACAGGGCTCTCCTTGCCTCCGCGTGGCCCTTCTCACAGGGTTTAAGTTTTGAAGAGTCCTTTTGTTTCTCTGGGTTTGGGGTGTGACTGGAGAGACATAGCAGAGAGCAAGGGCTGAGGAAAGACCAAGAGGGCAGGAACTCACAGAGGGGAGTCTACTACCCTCTCTGCCTTTTCTGGTATGGGCTCTCTCCTGATCTGGATGGACGGATGACCTGCCATTACTTCTTTTAAAAATGCATTTGGCTTTACCCTGCCAGAAAGCAACACATGTTTATTGAAGAATAGTGGGAAACCCCAGAGAAACTGAAGGAAGAAAATAAGCACTCAGCTGAAGACAACCATTCAAAAGTTCTGGCCGTTTTCCTCCCAACTTTCACTGAAGTTGAACAGATAAATGTATATATATGAAGTGATTTCTGGGAAAGACCAAAAAAAAAAAAAAAGATACCAACAACAAGAAAACAAAAAAGAGAACAAAGCAGAAGAAAACGGTGTTCATTTTCTTCCTGAGGCTGCCCTTCCTCGATACTGCTACTTGGTTTTACTACCTGCTTTTCTCCCTGGGCTTTCTTGACAAAACATGGTTCCACTACTTTTACCTTCTTCAAAGTGTTTGACAGAGTCGTTTGCTTTCAACATGGAGTTTGAGCAAAATGGACTATTGTTTTAAAATATTCTATCATGTGTGCTGTAATATCTCATCCTGGACATGATACAAATGCTATGATAAAAAGAAGAGATGCTTTTAAAGTGATCACCAGAGTTGTGAAATTCATTGGCATGATCCTTCTTTTTTTTTTTAAAAAGATTTTATTTATTTATTTGACAGACAGAGATCACAAGTAGGCAGAGAGGCAGGCAGAGAGAGGAGGAAGCAGGCTCCCTGCAGAGTAGAAAGCCCGATGCGGGGCTCGATCCCAGGACCCTGGGATCATGACCTGAGCTGAGGGCAGAGGCTTAACCCACTGAGCCACCCAGGCGCCCCAACATGATCCTTATTTTGGGGGTCATAATTCGTTTAATTTTTTTCTGCTCCAGCTTAACCTTCGCAGTCTTCAGTTGTTATGTGCATTAGGCACAGTATTAGCAGTAGTGGCAGTAAAAATACTCCTGTCACCCTTTACAGGTACCATTTTACTAGCATCTCCTTACCACTGTAGCAGCTTTAAACCCTGTTTCCACCCTGTTCATTCCTTTAAATGCCTTTTCCTTAAAACCTTTTCTTAGTTTTTGGTGTTCTATAGCTTTACCACAAAATGTTTAATTGAAGATTTCTCATCTTGCTTGGTATCTGTGCATTTCCTGTATTTCTGGATTTATCATTTCTGTAATATCCTCAGCTGTTTTCTTCTGAAATTTTGACTCTGTCCTTCTGCTGTACTTCCCAGGATTCTTATTTAAACCTCCCGTCTGTTGTTCGTGTCTCTCAAGCTGGCGTTCATCTTCTTCTCCTGCCTCCTTGTGTTGCATTCTGGGGAATGTCTTCACTTCTTGGTGCAGTGTTGTGAAGTCCTTCATTCGGGGCTCATCTACTGCCCCACCATTCTGGTGTGTTTTCTGTTGTGTTTTACGTCTCAGTGATTTTTGGTCCCTGTTTAACTTCCTTCAGTTCCATGTTCACACTTGGCCTGTTGCTTTTGATAGGCTCTTATTCCTTCTTTATTTTTAAACCTCTTTTGTGTTCTTAAACAATTAACATGTAATATTTTCTATTCTGTATCTGATCATTCCAGTGTCTAAAGTCTTCATTTTCCCTCAGTCTTCTGTCTCTCACAGTGGCCTCATTTCTTGCATGCTCTGTGAAGGGATTTTGAGACCAGATTTATTGGAACATAGATGTAATCTCTTTTAATTCTGTTTTTTGGTGTGTTTTTTTTGTTTGTTTGTTTGTTTGTCTGTCTGTTTTTTCCTGGAGGGTTTGTCTTTCCTTTGCCAGGAGGCTGGGAGTGTTCTTGGTTGGGATCACTTTGGTTCCATTTGACGGTCCTGGTTTATTAAGGAAATCTCAGGTTCAGTTCCCCCAACTTACCGTGTGGTGGGAACGGGGTCTGGAGGGCACAGGCCTGTAGAGATCCTGCAGTGAAAATGGCATTTGTTCTCTGGCACCCTGATTTGTTTTTCTTGAGCTTGTTGCTTACAGATCAGGTTTTGGCTCACTTGTTTCTGCCACCTCCCTCTTCCTGCTTCCTTTCCTACCATTTTCTAAGTCCTTTGCTAGTTTTCCAATATCTTCTAAAGCCCAGAAATGTTTTGTGAATTCCATTTGCCATCACTAATTGCAAGTCTCCTCCTGCAGCAGGAAGGCCAGAGCCAGACACTGTAATGCTCTGCCTCCCACAGAGGAGATTTTAATACCCTCTCCTCGTGTTCAGAAATTCTAGATTGGAGATGGAGTTATGGATACATTACCATCTACAGAGGATTAGTTGCCTATATAATAGAACAAGTATGCATTATTTTAATCTTCCTAAAACTTCCATTTTGCATAATAAATATGAATGAATAAGGAACCCGCATTACTTTAGTTTATGCAGATGTTCTCTTTCTGTCTCTGGCTTTAGATGGTAGGTTGTCATTTGTATGGTTCATTCTGAAAATTGGGTAACTTCATTCTTATTTTCTACATGTTGGTGCCATATAAAGTGATGATTTATGGAGATTCAGAGGTAAATATTTATCAACATCTAAATAATTGGGGAAGGCTTCCTTTACAAAAGGTAGAATTATTAAGACCTGTTTAATCACAGAAGGGATATCCTGTAAAGCTAGCCCATAAATAAAAAGTGGATCAGAAGAAAGCAGAGAGAGGAGAGAATTTGGAAGGAGCACGTGGAGGGACACCTACTGCCTATCCCTGTAAGTCAGGGGCAATCTGGAAGGGAAACCTTGTTAAAGGAGGCAGTAGTGTTTAGATGTAATGAGCTACTGGAAACCTCACAGTGTTCTGGTGAAGCAAGTGGTGTGCAATCAAGTCCGCAGCCCAGTTGAAGTTGTGGCTTCAGGCAGCAAGCGAGCAGGCCTTTCTGTCTGCCTTTATCTCCAGTGGGAGCGACTTGTCCTCCTTGAAGTCAGCCTCCAGACATCTTTTCCTGTCGCTACACATCTGTGCATCACTGAGAATTTCTGCGGTTGCTGCTTCATGGAGATGTTTGTCAGTTTTGGGTTTTGTTTGTTTTGTTTTGTTTTTTACTGAGGTTCACTTGCTAACTTTTCTCTTCTCTTAAAAAAAATTATATTTAATCTAGGGGTGCCTGGGTGGCTCACTGGGTTAAAGCCTCTGCCTTTGACTCGGCTTGAAGGCATGATCCCAGGGTCCTGGGATTGAGCCCCACATCAGGCTCTCTGTTCAGCAGGGAGCCTGCTTCCCTTCCTCTCTCTCTGCCTGCCTCTCTGCCTGTTTGTGATCTCTGTCTGCCAAATAAATAAATAAAATCTTTAAAAAATATATGTGTTTAATCTAGGGGCACCTGGGGGGCGCCTGGGTGGCTCAGTGGTTAAGCCGCTGCCTTCGGCTCAGGTCATGATCCCAGGGTCCTAGGATCGAGCCCCGCATCGGGCTCTCTGCTCAGCAGGGAGCCTGCTTCCTCCTCTCTCTCTCTGCCTGCCTCTCTGCCTACTTACGATCTCTGTCTGTCAAATAAATAAATAAAATCTTTAAAAAAAAAAAAATCTAGGGGCACCTGGGTGGCTAAGTGGGTGGGTTAAGCCTGTTTCTTCAGCTCAGTTTATGATCTCAGGGTCCTGGGATTGAGTCCTGCATCAGCAGGGAGCCCTCTTCCTCCTCCGCTCTCTCTCTGCCTCTCTGCCTACTTTTGATCTCTCTCTGTCAAATAAATAAGTAAGTAAATAAATCTTTTAAAAATATATATATATAATCTCTTCCAGGAAGAGATTATGCTGAGTGAAAAAAGTCAAGCAGAGAGAGTCAATTATCATATGGTTTCACTTATTTGTGGAGCATTACAAATAGCATGGTGTCAAGGGGAGATGGAGAGAAGGGAGTTGAGGGAAACTGGAAGGGGAGGTGAACCATGACAGACTATGGACTCTGAAAAATAATCTGAGGGTTTTGAAGGGGTAGGGGGTGGGAGGTTGGGGGAACCAGGTGGTGGGTATTAGAGAGGGCATGGATTGCATGAAGCACTGGGTGTGGTGCAAAAACAACTAATACTGTTACACTGAAAAAATATATATACATATATATATTTTATCTCTTATTACCATGTATTTCAAATGGTAGTGAGGGATGATGGTGTGGGACCCCATGAAGTGAATTTACACTGCCATCTTGACCACAATATAAGTGTCGTACACAGCCGTCCTGTGTCCCCTTTCATTCTGAAATGGATTCTCTCTTCGCAGCTGTTATCAATAGAAGACAGTGGTCTTTGTTCTTGTAGGTGACTTGTCCAAGATCGCACAACTTTCGAGGTTTAACCTTTGGTCTGATTGTAGGACCCATTTTCTTTAACTCAGTGCTATGCAACCTACCATGTAGGACTCTCAATACTCTCCTGCTTTTGAAGCTGTACTCCACAGGACACGTCTACCAGTGCATATCTATTTTTGTCTAGTTCACTCATTTATTGCACACATTTACTGGATGCCAGCTATGTGTTTCAGGCACCTTTCTAGGTGCTGGAGATATGGCAGTGGGCAAGTCAAACACAACCCCCTGCCCTCATTGAGCATGTTCCATTTCCTACTACTGGAAGCATCCACCAGGAACAATGGACTTATGCCAGAAATCCAGCAATGATATGAGTTCCAGAAATTTCTGAATGGTTCTTTGTGGAAGTGATGATTTGGTGGCAGCCCTCAAGGTAGCTACCTGCACGGGCAAAAAAAAAAAAAAAAAAAAAAAAAAGGAGGGCTGGTGTAGAAATGCCTGATAAATGGGCTTCAAAGTCAAATAACTGAGCCAGGTCTTTAAGGTCTTATTTAGCTCTGAGATTTTTCAAGAACTTTCCATGATACATAAGCATATTATAGAAAAAACACTATTCAAAGCACACTGTAAATTTGGAGGATGATTGTCTTTGCATTATTTTTGTGATTAAATGACAGTTGATGATACAGGCACTGTTGTAAGTCACTTATCCCTGTGCAAACACTTTGTGGTAAATTCTTTTATCATCCTTATTTTTCAGAGGTAGAGACTGATGCAAAGGGAGAAGTTTGGTGGTTCTCCACTGGCCACAGCTAAGCAAGCAAAAAGCAAAAAGCAGAGCCTGCATTGGAACCAGGCACTGTGGCTCCAGACCCCAACTCTTCACCCTTGGGCTTCTTGCAGCACGCCTGATTTCTTGTCACTAAGAACTTGGTGCAGGAGTTTAACGGTACCTTTAACTTCTAGTTTTTCTTTCTCAGAACTGAATCTGCATTGCAGTGCATCTCTGCATAATGATGTGTTTAATTTTGTCACCTTTAATTTTGTTTTTAGGTAAGATCTGAAGGAGTCAATCTGTTTCTTCTCTGGCTTCAAGCACTTCAGACAAACTTTGCAGAAGAGCAGGTGCTGATTTTTGCTTGCCTCGTGCCTGGTTTCCCAGCGATCATGTCATCCAGAGGGACCTGCATGGTGGAGACACTCATCAGTCCTAGCCCTGGTGTGGCGGATGGTGAGGAACATTTTAGCCAGCCTTACAGGTTGAAATGACTCTGGAAGTTCTCTTGAGGGATTCCTCAGCTTGTCAGGATCCTGAATAGAACCCTTTATTTCGTAGATGGGTTTGGAGGAGGAATTATCCCCTGCTCTTGTTCACAGTAATGTCTTACAGACATTAGAATAGAAAGAATCAGAGCCTTTTTTATATGCAATGAGGATGGGAGACATTTACTGAAGTGGTGGAAACAGGAATGGAAGGGAGGACTCAGATGTTGGGAACAACAGGAAGTGGAGACACATCATGTATCTGGAGTGTTTTCTTGGCTGTGAATGAAATTTAAATCTGCCATCCAAAACTACTGTTTATTGTCCTCAGCATGATTGTTTCACGAGTGGACATTCATCTGCTCACCCAGCCCTGTATTTTCATGCCGCATTCATGGAAAGACAGTAGCTGCTTCCTGGGAAAGTCATGGCAACCATCTGTGTCCCATGAGTTTTTAAGGAACTTGCCAGTTAGGGCCAATGATTGATTAATGCACATCACTTTATTGCCCAAAGACAGGTATTTGATCCTTAGGCTGACCGAAGCAGAATTTGGCAGAGAGAAGAATAGTTTAGAAGGAGAGGTGGCTTCATGGGAGTTTGTACCGTATTTCCAACCCCTTGATGCTCGCTGGCCTGGAGTGTAGCGTGAGCAGGTTCCAAAAAAGGGGCAGATGTATTTTAATGAAGGCCATTTTTTAAAAACCCTTTGAACGTTGGTGAAAGAACTCCTTTTTTTCCCCACTCTGGAGCAAAGATATATCCACAAGAATCACTCCACTCTTGCCGGCCATATCAGGGGAAAGGATCGCTGAGGACCAAACATGCTTTTTCCTTCAAGTACTATTGAACTGTATGGTTATTCAGGTAAAAGCAAAATCTTGGATAATTCAGGAATGGTCTTTCTCTTGATAGGAAAGAGGAAACATTGCTTATTTTCTCCCAGCTCATCCATATTTTGTATGTTTGCTTGTTTGTTTGTTTGTTTGTTTGTTTTTTGAGTTGACTCTTTATGATATTTCACTAGAACTTGAATATGTGCTATATCACATCAGCAAAGACCTGGCATACATAATATTTTGTGTGACAGTGTATGTCAAGCAAACATTTCAGTTCTCCCATCGGCTTTTATATTACCATATTCACACAGAACACTTTACTTCTAACACTGTGGCTGAGGCTGTGGATTTTTCCCTCACCAGGCAACTCTGCAACACCAGCTGGGTGTCCTGTAGTTTTACTCAGCTTTGACACTGTCTGCCTTGATATGGCATCTGATCCCACAGGTTAAGGGCTCAGTCCCGTGAGACTGTTCCATCACATTCAGGTGCCAGTCATAAGTAGGAGGAGCCCAGGTTACCCACAACTTCTCTACAACTTGGCTACAAATCAGAGGTTCCTTCAACTCCTCCTCTGGTTCAACTGAGTGGCTCGCAGAACTCTGGGAAACATTTGTTTTCATTTGCAATTTATGAAAGATATGATAAAGGATACAGATGAACAGTCAGATGCAGAGACACAAAGGGCACAGTCTGGGAGGGTCCCAAGCACAGGAATGTCTATTCCTGTGGAGCTGGGTTTTATCCCCCTCCTGGTACCTGGATATGTTGACTTACCTGGAAGTTTCCTGAAACCCCTGCTATGAGGATTTTTTTTTAAAGATTTTATTTATTTATCAAAGAGAGAGAGGGGGAGAGAGCGAGCACAGGCAGACAGAATGGCAGGCAGAGGCAGAGGGAGAAGCAGGCTCCCTGCTGAGCAAGGAGCCCGATGTGGGACTCGATCCCAGGACGCTGGGATCATGACCTGAGCCGAAGGCAGCTGCTTAACCAACTGAGCCACCCAGGCGTCCCTGCTATGAGGATTTTTATGGAGGATTCCTTACATAGATGTGCTCTGCTTTTAGCCCCCTCCCCTCTCTGGGGGAATGTAGGGGTTGGGGTGGGGGTGCCGAAGATTCTAAATTCTAATCATGGTGTGGTCTTCCTGGTGATGTGTCCCCACTGAGGAGCCATCTCGGAGCCCACCCAGAGTTGTGTTATTAGAACAAAATATTAAACTCAAAATGGATGGAAGACCTCAATGTAAGATAGGAATTCTTGCCAGTTTTCTTAAGGTGATTCTTTCTCTCTGCTATCCCTCAAGATTCTATCCTTGCCTCCCTTCCTGACTGCACTGTCCTATTGGGCAATCTTGCCTATTGGGCAGGTGGAATGGACCAGTAGGGTCAAAATGCACAGCTTCTAGAAGGCAAAGGGATACTCCAGTCTGCTCTCAGGACTTTGGAGTCTTTGTGTTTTTGGTGCTGGTGAAAGGAAATGAGAGAGGAGAGCAGACAAGAAAGAATGCTAAGTCATTAGAGAGAACTGGTAGGATAAAATACAGGCATGATGAGTAGAATGAGTTTAAAAACATGATACCATTGGGTGATTTTTTTAATACTCAGTAAGAATATTTTTAACAAAGTGAACCATTTAGTTTTGAAATATTCATTCTTAGCATAATTTGAGTTTTAAGATAGGATTACATTACAGGATTGTCAACATTATTTGTCACCATGACTTTTTTTTTAATTTCGGATAGGAATTTTAATAAGATAGCATTTTATTTCAGTAGACATTTAAGTTAAAATTTAAATGTATATATGTTCTTTCCCACATATTATCCAAAGGCTACAAATTAGAGTGGAAGAATAAGGAGAATCAAGATACTTGTTTTAAAGTTTTTTTTACACTGTTTTGAAAATATTGTCTTCCTCATTTATTTCCATCATTTACCATGTTAGCAAAATCTACAAACTTGTACTTAGTAAGAACTGATTGGGCTGGGTATAGAGGATGTCCACAGGGAAGCTGCCATTCTCTTTCAAAGTGACCTTTGTTTATTTTTAAGCAAAATAGTCACTTTATTCTTATATTTAATGGTAACTTTATTGTAAGAGGTTTAAAGTTTCCTAATAAATGATTTTACTTATTTGTACAAACTATTTATTTGTACCTCAGGAAGACTGTGGCTCCTAAAATAATTCAACATGTGTCATGATTCTTCTTGGTATAATTATATTTAAAATTAAGTTTTAAAATTTTAATTTTTAATTGAAACTGTTTATTGAAGGCAGTGTTTATTTTCTCATGCAAAGATGTTGAAATAAACATTCTCGTTGAAGTCTTCTCTTAACGGTGTTGAGGTACGGTGACCCCAGGCCCCAGACCTTGCCCAGTGGTGAGGCAGACCATCCCAGGCCATGCAACTGCCCAGAGTAGCCCTTCCTTATATCCTGGATCTTTCATCCACTACGTGCTACTTACAGCTTCTTATGGAGGGGCCAATATTTGGGCAACTGTGCAACCTAAGGGCAGTAAGCTCCAGAAAGGAAGGAAACATGAGGGAATTTCTAGTTTCACTGCGCAGGGTTTTTTGGGTTTTTGTTTGTTTGTTTGTTTGTTTTCCCCTATGAAAAATGAAGGCTCACAGGACATAAGTATCCCTTTGATTGGTGCTGGGGTGGGGAAGCAAATTTTCTTCTCCCTATTATTGGAAAGCAGGCAAAATTAGTTAAAGTGAATAATCAGAAACAATTTGGGAGGGAAAGAGATCACAACAGGCATTAATCCATGTGGTGAATGTGGACTACTAATTCAGTTGTCTTTGAGTGTTTACTTACATACACACAAATGTGCATGCTTGGATCAGGGGAAAGCAGCAAAAACTTGATGCCTTTTGAAATATGTAGAAGTACTAACCTTTAGAGGTACCGGGCTGTGTATTTGTTAGCTATCTGTATATGGGTATTTTTTTCAGAACTTGATTCTGATTTGATAAATAGTCTATATTCACTGTGGAAAACATAGTATACTTTAATATATTGAATTAAAGTTCTTTATTGAGAACTTGTCTGCCTCATGCAAGTGCCTCCAGGTATATAAAAGGTGGGAGGTCGGGGTACCAGGTGGTGGGTAATATAGAGGGCATGGATTGCATGGAGCACTGGGTGTGGTACAAAAACAATGAATACTGTTATGCTGAAAATAAAAAAAAAAAGAAAGTAAGAGAGCTGGACATACAGCAAGTAGTAGCTCAAGTCCAATACCATGTAACTTTTTGTATTGATTATGAAATTTAAAGGAGAAAGGGACTTTTTTTTTATTATTCTATTTCTTTTCAGTGTTCCAGAATTCATTGTTTATGCACCACACCCAGTGCTTCATGCAATATGTGCCCTCCATAATACCCATCACCAGGCTCACCCAACCCCCTACCTGCCTCCCTTCTAAAGCCCTCAGTTTGCTTCTCAGAGTCCACAGTCTCTCATGGTTTGTCTCCCCCACCAATTTCCCTCAACTCACTTCTCCCCTCCATCTCCCAATGTCGTCTGTGTTATTCCTTATGCTCCAGAAGTAAGAAACCATATGATAATTGACTCTGCTTGACTTATTTCACTCAGCATAATCTCTTCCAGACCAGTTCATGTTGATACAAAAGTTGGGTATTCATTCTTTCTGATGGAGGCATAATAATCCATATTGTATATGGACCACATCTTTATCCATTCATCCATTGAAGGGCATCTTGGTTATTTCCACACTTTAGTGACTTTGGCCATTGCTGCTATGAACATTGGTGTACAGATGGCCCTTCTTTTCACTACATCTGTATCTTCTTGGTATATACCGAGTGCAGTTGCAGGGTCATAGGGCAGCTCCATTTTAATTTTTTTGAGGAATTTCCACACTGTTTCCCAATGT
This sequence comes from Mustela nivalis, assembly GCF_964662115.1. Lineage (NCBI taxonomy): Eukaryota > Metazoa > Chordata > Mammalia > Carnivora > Mustelidae > Mustela > Mustela nivalis. The sequence continues at coordinate 168,928 of NW_028136282.1, read as the reverse complement.
GGCTGCACCAAGAAACGGACTTGTTATTAATTCTGTGGAGCTGGTCAAGTCAAAATTCAAAGATGAATTTTTTCAGACATAAAGTAGTTTATACTGATTCTATTCTTCAGATTCATCGACAAGGAAAAGGCTATAAAACTAAAGTCTCGGGCGCCTGGGTGGCTCAGTGGGTTAAGCCGCTGCCTTTGGCTCAGGTCATAATCTCAGGGTCCTGGGATCGAGTCCCGCATCGGGCTCTCTGCTCAGTAGGGAGCCTGCTTCCTCCTCTCTCTCTGCCTGCCTCTCTGTCTACTGTGATCTATCTCTGTCAAATAAATAAATAAAATCTTTAAAAAAAAAAAAAAAAACTAAAGTCTCATGGATTTGATTAGGGTAGTATTGGATGTTAAAGTACCTGAAATGATGAAGAATGTCTGTACATTCTTCTAGATTTGTTTCAGTCCTAAAATATTTAATTAGTTATAATGTATGTGAAAATATCCTTACTATTAGAATTGCTTATCCATTCTCAAATTTTCTAGTGGCTTAGTACTTAGTACTTCCACTGCTGTATGCCATAGCTATAATAAGCAAGCAGTAACAGGAGTCACCATCCCACCTTTGTCAGGTCACAAGGCAGAATCAGAAACAAGTCTACCAAAAAATGTCATCCCTAATAATTTCTGGTACTTTAATTTTAAAGTTTTAGTTGATATTCATCCAATCAAATATAGAGCTGAGGTATATGTTTGTGAGAAATTGAACTGTTTAGGGTGGTGGCTTACACTCACTCCCCTAATCATGTATTCTGTTTCCTTCCAGACATCCCCCATTTGAGACCAGCGCCAGTGTATGTACATTACTACAACTCAAGACAATGAAAACATTTATAGTATAAAAATTGCATACATGGCAATTCACATTGTTTTTATTAAATGGATTATAAATTTCTTTTTGGAAAAAAGTATCTAGCTATAATCCAAAACACTCAAAATCGAGTTGCTGTACTGCCCCAAATCATACAGGTATGTCATTCCTCTTTTTCTTATATTTTACATAGGTAAAAATACACTAACACATACCAAAGTAATTGACTCATAGGGGTTTTGGTTCCTAAAGGATGCTGGTTCTAGGGATTATGTTTATGGGTGGGCTCTCTCTCTGTTGCTGAGGCATCAGAGGGACTTCTGAGATAGCACTTGCCATGACCTGCTGACATTGCCATGACAAGGTGATCTTGGGGGCCAGGGAGATGTTCTGAAAACATGATGTTGTGTGCAGTCTCCTGGACCCTCTCATTTTCCTTCCTTTGCTCAAGAGCCAGTGACATCAGAGCATAAGACCAGGGGCCTGTGTTGCCTTCACCCATCCCCAGCACCAGGCAGGCCCTCAATAATCATGTAGGTGGGCTGTGGGAAGGACCTATTTGACTGCCAAGTGCCTCTTGGCATCTCAGAGGGAGCAGTGGAAGAGATCTCAGGATTTTGAGGTGCCATGATGGAATGCCTGGAAGAAAAGGCAGACTCTCTTTAGAAGGCTTTCAGTGAAGACCTCTTTCTGTGTGGGGCCCATGGTATACCTTCCCTCTCTTGTGGTCCTTGGTCATAGAGAAATGGGCTTTCCCAGCAGGTTGAGTTTCTTAGAGACTTTGTGCTGTGTAAGGAAGGACAACTTGGGGAGGTTTGAGAGGGGCTGCTTCATGGCAGGGGCCTGCTTTTATGCACAAAGCATGGTCCCCTTAGAGTAGCTTCGCTGATGCCCCAGAGTTCCCAAAAGTGTGACTAGGCCTGAGCTGCAAGAGTTCACACACCTGAGTGGCAGGTAGCATCTTGGTGGAGGAGCACCAAACTGAGGTCCAGAGCCCGTGTCCTCATTGATTAAGAACTGACTACAGAGCTAGACAAACTTATTGTCAAGAAGTCTGAGGGGGATACAGTTACAGTAAAGAGCAGCAAAATACTTACTAAGATTTTGAAAGGGAGCTTTGGGGTGCGTGGATGGCTCGGTTGGTTAAATGTCTGCCAGAGATCAAACCCTGTGGTGGGGGGTGGGGAGTCCCTGCTAAGTGAGGAGTCTGCTTCTCCCTCTCCCTTTCCCTCTGCCACTCTCCCTGTCTGTGCTCACTTTCTCTCTGTCTCTCTGTGTCAAATAAATTTTATAAATCTTTTAAAACATAAAAATACAAGAAAGATTTGAAACTTAAATTCACTAGTTGTAACATGTAATAGGAACCCTGTAAACAGTAATGATCACTGCTGAGAACAAAATTGATTTTTTTTAAGATTTTATTTATTTGGCAGAGAGAGATCCCAAGTAGGCAGAAAGGCAAGCAGAGAGAGAGGAGGAAGCAGGCTCCCCACCGAGCAGTGAGCCCAATGCAGGACTCGATCCCAGGACCCTGAGATCATGACCTGAGCTGAAGGCAGTGGCTTAACCCACTGAGCCACCCAGGTGCCCCACAAAATTGATTTTCCAAAGGAATATCCCAGAACACTGAGGAAAATTTCAAAGAGATGGAAATGAGAAACGAATAAGTAAGATCTGAGGTCAGGTCCAAATCTACCTTGCAAGTACCCTGAGGACAAAAGGAGAAAATAACAGAAGTTATAACTGAACTAATGCAGCATTTACTTGAGCTGAAAAACAGTCATGCCTTCAGTTCATAAAGCCTTCAAGTCCCAGGGAGAATTAGCTGAACAGATTCAAACCAAAACAGACGTAAACCTATTTGACTTTCAGGGACTAAGAAAAAATTGTCAGAGTTCCAAACAGAAACCACCAGTTCCTTCTAGAAAATGAGACAGAGTATCATTGAATATTGACTTTAAGCTCTATCCCTCAGAGCTGAAAGAACTCTCTTTCTTAGAACTCTTGCTTCCTATCACATATGTAAGCAGATGTCAGATTGATTAACCTTGTAAATTGGTTTAAGTTCTAACTCTACAAACAAAATGATAAAGAATTTGGAGACAATCTAGGGGCATGTAAAAATTTGGGAAGTGGTAGACTACCTTAGGTAGAGATAAGACCCACAGGCCATAGAAGAAATGACATGCCACTTTATTTTAAAAATTTGAAAAAGATTTGTATATCAAAAAAGAGTAAAGCTGCATGTGGGCAACAGGCTGTGAAAAGCATCTGTAACATCAGCTGTTCAAGGAGTTCATGTCTCTGACGTGCCTACAAATTGAGAAGAAGACAAACAGTCCGATTGAAAAACAGACCAAATGAGAGGAAGGAGAAGTTCATGGAAAAGGAAACAGAAATGACCCTGGATTTCATAGTGAGCCAGGGAACACCATTAGTTCTGGACCATGTTGAGACACCTTTATTCACTCACCCTGTAGACAAAAACTAAAAATCATCAGGTAGACAAAAATTTGCATGAAATCATATATAAGAAACTCAGCCCCACTCTTTGATAAATTTTACAGTCTATTTTGTGTGATTGTTAAGTCAATTCAAAACAATCTGTTTAGAGACTCTGACTGTTCCCTACTTGGTTACAAATTTTCAGGGAACCATCACTGTATTTATTGAGAATAATTTCCTCATTCTTGAAAAATACATTTGAGTGATGAAAAATAGCAAGAATAATGGAATAGCCACAAATTCAAGGTTCTAGTTTTCCCCCCGCCCTTAGTGGGAAAGGAAACTTTTCACACATGTGAGTCATCTACTTTTATTATCTGGATTTCTTAGTTCCCGTAAAGTCTGACCTCCTGAATCAGTTTGGATGGTTGTCTCATCCTAACTCAAACTGTCTTAAAGATTAAAAAAAAAAAAAAAAAAAAAAAAAAAACCTTCAATCTCATGAAGAAGCAGCTCATGGCAGTGCTTGCAGAGAATGTGTTTTATTCACACTGTCTCCATGATTTTCTCCATTTTTCCCTACTGTGCCCTTTCCCTCTGGCCAGTTTGTCTTCCACCCCCTGCTGACTGTGTGATGGCTGCCCGCAGTGGGGGCACTGCTTTTCTTGTTCACATTCAGAGACAACCCAGATATTTCTGTAAAGCCCTTCCCGTTTGTGTGTGTGGGACAACCTAGGTTACTGTCTCTCATAGAAGAGTAACAAGGCACTGACTGTCGTGCAGCTGGCTGTGTGAATGGCCCACGAGGAGCATGACTGGCTTCCATGACAGACCCCTTCCCTGTAGTGTGGATGGGGCCAGCTTCCTGTGAGTCACCTGGGCTGCAGTGGAGGAGGCACACAGTGCACTGGGGTTCAGGGAGGGGGAGGGAAGAAGGATGCTGGCAGTCAACTCTCCAGATCCAGTACTACCACACCCTGAAGATAGTCCTACCTAGAAATGGTCCCTGCCATTGTACAGACTCAATATGTCTCAGTGAGTTCTAGTAGTTTTTAGTGCCACTGTAGCAAATGACAAATTCTCAGTGGCTTGAAACAACACAAATTGATTATCTTGCAGTTCTGGAGGTCAGAAGTTCAAAAATCAGTCTCAGTGTGGTAAAATCGGGGTGTTAGCAGCCTGTGTTCCTTCTGGAGGCTCTAGAGGAGAATCCACTTTCTTGCCTTGTCCTGCTTCTAAAGCTGCCTGCATTCCCTGACTTGTGGCCCTTCATTGCACCACCTTTTATCCCTCTGTTTCCAACTTCACATTGCCTTCTGATTCTGATCCTCCTGTCTCCTTATGGATCCTCATGATTACATTGGGACCACCGAGGTAATCCAGGATAATCTCTCCCCCCTCACACCTTAATTTAATCATGCTTGCTAAATCCCATTTGCCAGGTAAGGTAAAGTACTCAGAGCTTCTTGGGCTCAGGATATGGTCATCTTTGGGGCAGTCGCTATTCAGCTGGTCAGTTGCCTCCTGTGCTCCCTTTTATGCCTCACACCTCATCTCACATGTGTCTGCTGTGTTCCTCTCTTCATCTGCATTGCAAATGAGAAATGCAGCAATTTAAACCATTGAATATTAGATTTTGGAGATAGTTGCAGGAATAAAAGCACATATAATTTTATTTGTGTCCTAAAAGTTTTTGTTTGGAATTTTAAATTTTATCTAATTGTCCCTAGGTAAATTAAATATGATTCAATCAGTTGATCTGAAAAATCTTTTCAAAGAGTATACCGCTGTTGTAAAGGCCCTTCAAAACAGTATTTTGAGTGCTGTTTCCAAATGAAGTTTACACTTTCACCCTTATCACTGTATTAAAGGTCATGTTGCAGGGTTTTGTGTGTGTCTGCTTTTTTCCAAAGTGAACTTGCTTCTCTATCTAAAACTAATACCTCTAACAGTATTTTTCACCAGGGAGGAGAGGAATTAGTGTATCTTCTAGACTAAGTTTTCTTTCCACGTGAAGAATCTGTTAGGACTAATATTCATGGGAGAAGGAAAAGACAGTAGCTCTTACACCCCATATACTATGTTGACAACAACAGTATAAGCCTGACCAAAGCTGTACATCTTGGTGCATCATTTCAGCTGAAACGTGTTCAGTGAAGTATGATTTATTCCTTAGTAATTCATTTTTGTGTGAGATAAAAGTACATCAACAGAAATTAGGGAAAGCAGAGTGGTAATTTTAAAATTTCATCATTGACTGTTTTTTTTTTTACCAGTTCTATAAGCACATTAATTGATATTAAAACCCATAAAAGCTCATTTGGGAATGAAAAAGAAAGTTTGAGGTGGTATTGATTTTTTAATGATATTTGTATTTATTTGTATGATTACGCTTAGTTACACTTTGATTGAGTCCGAATGTGCCCTTCAACAATAATCCATGGGCTCTGGGTTTCCTGAAGTTGTATGTCATGGGGTGAACAGTTAGAAAAAGTGAATCCCACCAATTGACAACCCTATGGGGGTTTATATATTACACAAACACATTTGTTTGTTGACTGCCACTCCAGTACTTTCTGTGTCCTCGAGCTCCACCCACGTGATGCAGGCTGCCCCCATCTGTGCTGGAGAATCATGACGGGGCATTCAGTGGCCTTAGGCATCCCCAGAGAGCTGCAGTTGCATCCTCTCATTTCCCACCTAGTTTGTGGGCATCCCCCTTTAGCTTGACCCTGACAGTGGACAGGTCTCAGTATGAGCTGTCTGTGGGAAGAAACAAGATGTTGGGGGGGCAGCGGTAGTTGTTGATGGGAAGTTTTAAGTATCAGGTTGTATCTTGCAATTTTCTGAACCCTGGCAGTGCAGGCCTGGGCCAACCTGGTATGTCTGTTTCACCAACCAAATCTTCCTCATGTGCCCAAGAAGTGAAACCATATTTGCATTTGCCACCAGAATCAACTAATCTAAATAAAAGTTGAGAATTCCAGCTTGATTATAGTGAGTGGAAAATGGACCTCTCTCTGGTTAATTCTTACACTATGATTTTACTGTTCATCTTCATAAAAGGGATAAGAAATGAGGAAACGTGGATTATCAGTTTGTTTTCACTCTCATCACTCACTGCAGTTATAATATTCAAAATACCAAGATGTTTTTCAAAAGTAGTTGTTTTTTTGTTTTTTGTTTTTTTGTTTTGTTTTGAAATTTTGTTTTTGTGGAGGGAGTAGGGACTAAGACTAAGGAAAGCATTGTTCTATCAAGAGAAGTCGTTTTCAATTTATGGTATGATGGGAAATCCATCTTGTATGTCCTATTTGGATAACAGAGCTCACTTTTAATTTTTTTAAACTTCCTTTGATTTTTTAATTGAATTATAGCTGACCCACAATGTTGCATTCGTTTCAGATATAAAACAACAAGATTTGACAAGTCTGTATGTTATGCTGTGCTCACCGTCATGTACCACCAACCATATTCACTATGCTGTGCCTTTCGTCCTGCAACTTATTAATTTTGTAACTGGAAGCCTGTTATCTCCCACTGTATTTCACGCATTTTGCCTGTCCACCCGCTGCCTCCTCTTTGGAAACGATCAATTTGTTCTCTGTAGTTATGGGTCTCTTTCTGTTTTTCTGTGTGTTCAGAGAACTTTTTAAGATAACTTGGTGCCTTTAAACATATTCCTTGATTTCCATTAGTTTGGATACGTATTTGCCATGTTACCCAATTAGTTATGTAATGACTTCAAAATTTGGGGGCTTAAAACAACCCTTTTGTCATATTACATATGTTTTGGGGGTCAGAAATTGGGGCAGGATCTCATGGGGCAATTTTTATGCTTAATACGGCATTAACTGAGGTCAGTGGGTGGTGGCCTTCAGCAGGCGGCTGCTTGGTCTAGAGGATTCAGGATGACTTTATGCACATGCCTGTCACTTTGATGGGTACAGTTGGGAGATGAGGCTCAGATGGCCCTCCACTTCCGTGCAGTCTTTGTAACAAGGTTGTTGGACTTATTTCCTGTCCACTCAGAGCTCCAATAGCAAATGTTCCAAGAGAGGGGTTCCTTTTGGACTTGGGCCTGAAACTGACACGTTTATTTCACTGTTTAACACAGTCACATAGCCCATGTGAATCAAAGGGAATGGGGAGTCATAGGATTTGTGATCATTTTTTAACGTGCTACATATGTTCATATGTGCATTTTTTCCCATTTCTCTGACCTGTGGGAAAATGGAAGTTATTGATCAAAGAGTCACAGGTTATCAAGCTCTATGAGAGACTTCAGACTTAATCCAACCTCCATACTTTATAGATTATAGAATATATACGTAGGTGCACATGTACATCTCCATATCAGTTATTATATATACACTTGTATATCACTAAAAATGGTATCTGTGGATTAGCCAATTCTTCTATCTTCATAGGAATGAAAAGGACTCATAATTCCCCGGCAAATCTGAAGAAAGAAGCCAGAGCAAGAGTAAGGGAGAAAGAGAGTGAGAGGAGCATCTGATGGGATAGGATTTCTTACAAAAGGACTCCTGAAGTGACCAGAGAAAACAGACCAACAGAAAAGGGCAGACTTTGACCAAGCGGTGCTCAACGACGTGAATATCCACATGGAACAGAAGAGGTTTTAACGCTATTCCCTACTGATGTAGCCTACATACTAAAGAGGACATCAGAAGTTTTCTGGAAGATACCATAGAAAACCATTTTGAGGACCTGGGGGCGGTGGCAGAGATGAGTGGAACAGAACACCAAAAACAGGAAGCCCAAGAAGGCTTGGGTGCCGCTTCCAGATGGCGACGAGAGAAGAATTAGGCACGAACCAGTCAGCTGGAAAAGACTGGGAGCAGGGGACAACAGTCGAAAAGGACGTCTGCCAAGAGCAACTCGACAGTCTCACTTTTATTGGATAGAAAACAATAGCCAAAGAAGGATTGAGGAAGGTCAAATGTTAATCCCATCTTGCTGACAAGCAAGAAGGAGGATAAAGTTTAAACAAGCACATTGAAAGAACTCTTCTAACTAGCAACAGGCACTTCTGGGAAGAGAAAGGCTCTATGGCGGATAAGGGAGGCAGGCAGTTTTCATTCCACCCTGAGCTAACCTGTCATTCCCGGGTGCTCCGCTTTCCTGAAGCAGGCGGCATTCCGCCCTGAGCCGGCCGGAAAGCCAGCGAAGCTTCTGTGAGGGGGCTGCATTCCGCCATGAGCAAGCGAGGTATCCCCCGCTGCCCAGCTTCTGTGAAGGGGCGGTGTTCCGCCCTGAGCAAGCTGGGCATCCCCAACTATAAGTGCTACCATTTTACTTAAAACTGTGAAATTGGGTCAGATTTAAATTTCAATTTATGTTAAAACATTCTGTAAACTGTGTTAAACTTTGACATTTGTTCCCTCTGTTCAGTGAATAACACTATATCATATTCTGAAAAATACGCTAATTTTCATTTTGAAAAATATCCCTTTTTCCTCTTATGGTAATTATTAATATGAATTAATAGTAGAATTTGATATGGTTCCATATGCCCATAAATACTTTATTGTATATTATCAAATTTAATAATGAATATAATGTACTTCTTTGGACAATTTTTAAAGACCAGTCTACTCTTAAAACAAAAAAATGGAGACGCGCTTCTTTAGTTCACACAAATTTCATTTTATTATATATAACCTCAGATAAATTTCAACAAATCATAATTTATTAAAATTATGTCTACTTAAAAATCTCATAGAAGAGTAAAACCATCAAAAATAATAATAAACACACACAACACACACACATCACCCATGTATTGACAAATTACAATTGCTGTAACAATACATTAGGCATTCCACTGTTAAGAAATATCAAAATTTCCATCAGTGACAAAAATATTTGTATCCAAATGGACTGATTTTCCAGAATCCAAGAAAAAGTCTCCTAGGGTTTATTTAAAGATAAATATTTGAACAAATACTTCTTAAATTTAGGAAATTCAGAACATACGATTAAAGAATATTTGCAGTGCAGACTATATTCAATCCTTCCTTCAAAATGTGCCTTTGAGTACATAATTCTGTTTTCTCTATCTAAATTGAGCTGTCCTCCAAGGAAGTTTTCTAAAATGTGTGTCTCTGTGTGATAAATGTTCTAAGACCTAACATGCTTCATTGTATTTTTACTGTGCTCTCAAATTTAATCAATAATTTGGCTTGATGTATAATATCTAGTTTCAAATATCTTTTCCATCTATACAAACCCCCAGCTGTCTCCTTTATATGCTATTACTATTGAGAATTCTGCTGTCAGTATTATTCTTGTACATTTTAGGTGATCTGTTCTTCTCTTGGGCATCATTTATGCTCTTCTATGTTTTTGATATTCTTAAAACTCACCATAATGTATATGAGTGGTTTTGTGTGTGTGTGGATTTTGTTTTGTTTTGTTTCTGATTTCTCATGTTTGGCATCATTTTAAGTCTGGTAATTTTTATCTTTCTTTAATTCTCCAAAATTTATCTCAGTACTTATTTAAATATTTTCTTTATTTTTTTTTCTTTTCTGCTGCATTTGGGCAGAAGTCATTAATTTGTTTGTTTGTTTGTTTGTTTTTCCCAACTCATTTATTCATTTTACAGCTATATTCATCTTAGTCTCCATTTATTGTATTCTTTATTTCAACAATTTTCACTTAATTTATATTCACAGTATAGTATCTTTTCTTTGTATATGTATATCATTATTTTATCATATACTTTTAAGTTATTTTTAAAAATATTTTACTTATTTATTTGACAGTGAGAGATCACAAGTAGGCAGAGAGGCAAGCAGAGAGAGAGGAAGGGAAGCAGGCTACCTGCTGAGCAGAAAGCCTGATGTGGGGCTTGATTCCAGGACCCTGAGATCATGACCTGAACCGAAGCTAGCGGCTTAACCCACTGAGCCACCCAGGCGCCCCTTTTAAGCTATTTTTTAAAAGTACAGTCATTCAATTTTTTTAAAAGATTTTCTTTATTTATTTGACAGAGAGAGATCACAAGTAGATGGAGGGCAGGCAGAGAGGGAGAGAGAGAGAGAGAGAGAAGCTGACTCCCTGCTGAGCAGAGAGCCTGATGCAGGACTTGATCCCAGGACCCTGAGATCATGACCTGAGCTGAAGGCAGTGGCTTAATCCACTGCGCCACCTAGGCGCCCCTAAGCTATTTTTTAAATTCCTGTTCCAATAACACTTGGATTGCCATATAAAGTTAACCACATCATCTTTTTTAGGTAAGTAATTGTACTTTTTATATGCATAGTTATTTTGGTCCATGAGTTCAGCTCCTCTTCGGATCATCAAATCTCTGTAAAGTCTGGGTATGCTAGGATTTTCTAAGCAACAATAAAATACATTGAAACCTGGTAGCTTAATTATAATAATGTTTTCTTTCTCAATCATTCACAATAGTATTACATTCTGAGTAGCTTCCTTCTATTTTGCAGCTATAGTGTTTGGAAAAACTTGAATTGTGATATCACTGTGATAATGTGAATTAGTCAGGGTTTTTCAGAGAATCGGGAAGAGAAAAAAAGGGAGATATACTCCAGGGCCAACTCTAGAAGTGACTATTAAAACAGCTGTCCAAATTCAATTGAACAAAACTCAGAAATGCCATCTCCAGTGAAATACAAAGAAGATTATATATAGTTCTGGGCACACACATCTCATTTGACCCAATGATGTACATCAATGAAAGACTGAAGGCCAATCACCACTCCATGGGAGAATTTAAAAATAAATTTACTAATGAGGCCAAGAATTCAGAATCACAAATACTTCAAAACTAATAATAACTGCCTTTACTTGATGTTATTCTATAAGATAAATCCTACGATCAAGTTTCAATTTTAAATTCTTACAATTTTAAATTCTTAAATCCTTATGAAGAAGCATCATTTGGAGGGAGCAGTTTTCATAATTTATCATCCATCAGCCTTTTTTTAAAAGATTTTATTTATTTATTGGACACAGAGAGAGATAAAGAGAGAGAGAGAGATCACAAGTAAGCAGAGAGGCAGGCAAGCAGGGAGGGAAGCAGGCTTCCTTTTGAGCAGAGCCCGATGTGGGGCTGGATCCCAGGACCCAGAGACCATGACTTGAGATGAAGGCAGAGGCTTAACCCACCACCCACGTGATGAGAGAGCCACTCAGGTGCCCCTCATCCATCAGTCTTAATTGATTGGAGGAAAATGTGTGTAGGAATAATTCCTTAGGGAGCTAATCTCTCTAAAGAATTTTCAAGTCTTTACCCCTTCAAGGTTTTTGTACAGTTCTGATAGCCTCTAAACATCCAGCTGATTTCTACAGTGACAGGCCTGTTAAAACCTGTCTTCAAACCAGGAATAGAGCTTGAAACATACCAGTCAAGAGCAACTTTGAGTCTTTTAAGGAATTTATCATCATTTCTTTGTTTTTGGTTAATATCTGAAATAGTTCCATATTACACTTGCATAATTTCTCCAGAGCTGACTTTGAAGGAGGCATTCAGTTCCAGCTAGTTCCATATTTTGGCAAGAACTTTAATTCTATATATATATATATATATATATATATACATATTTTAGGGCGCCTGGGTGGCTCAGTGGGTTAAAATCTCTGCCTTCGACTCAGGTCATGATTCCAGGTTCCTGGGATTGAGTCCCACAGTGGGCTCTCTTCTCAGCAGGGAGCCTGCTTCCATTCCTCTCTCTCTGGCTGCCTCTCCGCCTTCCTGTGATCTCTGTCAAGTAAATAAATAAAATTTTTTAAAAAACATATTTTATACCTGTTATTCATGTTTATTAACTAAGATATCACAATACAAATAATACAAACAGTTGCTCTTTATTAATACCTTCAACCAAGATCAAAAAATATGTCATATTTTCTCCAAAAATTTTATATCATCTGATAGGTCAGATATATATAAAATTACATTTAAAGTTTTAAAAATATCATCAAATATTTTCATTTAAATGCAAATTTGAAAAAAAATCTACTTTTCCAAACACGACTTTTTATCCTATTTTTTTTGAATTTTGTCGACAACTGATAAAATGTTTAGCGAGACTATAAATGTTAGATCGAAAAAAATGATTAATACATGTAGGTTCAAATTATTATGTTCCATTAAAAATGATTTAGTCTTTGATGAACATCTGTTTGGTAATATGTTGTATCCAGATATAGTAAATTAATGATATATATAAAATTATAGGGAAATGACACCTTCCGTTCCATTATGAGTAGAGCTTTTAAAATGCTATTTGTCACAACCTGTCATCTTGTCATTATGTAGCATTATGTAGCATTTAAAAAATGTATACTCTTCACTTCGAAGTCTTTTAGAAATCTAAAATATGACTTTCTATGGTTTGTGTTTCCATATTCCTTTATTGCCAGTTTGAACAAATCCACATGCTTGGATTCAAAAGTAATAAATTCCTCTTATTTGGAAAAATGATGTTTATTTTTGTTCTCTCCCCCTTCGCAGGTGGTTTCATTTTAGCACACTTCAGAGTTATAATTTCATGCTTATTAAAAACATTTATTATGATCTACATAGATGAATGAAACTTTTATTTTATTAAATTATTTTGACAAAAAATCTGTTATTTTTAAAAATGTATTTCCTTTGAAGGGTTAATTTAGAACGTTCAGAGAGGATCTAGGAGTGCGGTATTATGCAGTTTTTAAGTAGGTATGAAATGGTTATTTATATGATTGTTTCTTTAAGGCTTATGTATATTGTCCATTATATGCTATAAAATATTTTGAAAGTAAATTTAAGGTATGTTTTACATAGTTTATATTTTGGAAAAAAAATTATTGAAATGACTTATGAAATTCAGTATACTCTCAACATTAATTTATTCTGAAATTTACCAATTGTCTATTGAACCTATTATATGGCAGATATTACTTCAGACTACACTGGTAAATGAAATACTTGGCTTTGTAGAACTTTTATTTTCATGGGTGAGACAATTAAAAGCTATAAACCTTAATAAAAATTGCATAGTGCATTCAAAATTGATGAGTATAATGGGGAAAAAGAAAAATTCGATCAGGGTGAGAAAAATCAAGGTTGCTAGGCAGGGGATGGGGAGTTAAAATTTTTAATAGGAAGATCAGGGTAGTTACAATGAAGCTGACAATTGAACAAAGGTATGGAAAGGTGATGAATTTGCCCAGAACTATCAGCAATAAGGTCACTCCAGACAAAGGAATTGTCTATCTTGAAGGCCGTAAGGTTGGATCATGCCTGGCATATCTGAGGAATAGCAAGGAGGCCACTGTGAGTGACTGAAGAGTAGCAGGGAAAGAGGTCACAGAGGTTAAATGAGTGGCTAGATCATGTAAAAGTTTAGAAGTCATTGTAAAACTCTGGCTTTTATATTTGGAAACTTACTGTGTGATAGAATTTCTGCTAATAGCTGAGAGTTCAAATGTCCATAAAATTTTAAGGATTCTTATTGGAGTAAGACAGAATAAAGAAAAAGAGTTCATATTTTCACATGGTGTAACAAATGCTCGGAGATCCAAGTGTAGGAAGCTATGGGAGCACAGAAGAAGGCACTAAAATCTCACCAATATATTTGGTGACTGTGACTATATATAAATTTGTATTTTCTAGATTTTTTATAGTCATGGAATCACACAGTATATATTATTCGTTGCCTGGCTTTTCTTTTCTCAGCATCATTATTTTGAGAATCTCCAACTGTTAATAGTTCATTTTGATGTTGAATAGTAATCTCTTTAATGAATAGATCATAATTTGTCTTTGCTCTATTGATGGACATTGATGAACATTTCCATTGTTTTCAATTCTTAAAAATAAAGCTGCTATGAAATTCATATACAAGTCCTTGTATGAACATAGGGTTTGTTTCTCTTGATTAAATGCCTAGAAGTAAAATGGCTATTTGTGTAACTGCAACATATTTTGCATTTAAAAAAATGTTCAGACTATTTTCCAAAGTGGTTGTATCATGATATATGCCAACAACAGTTTAGATTTTTTGTTGCTTCTCAATCTAGCTCAGACAAAGTACAATTAGCCTTTATAATTTTAGCCATTCTAATAGATATGTAAGCATGTCTCATTATGATTTTAATTTGTATTTCTTTAATGTCTAAATGTTGAGAAATTTGTCATGTGCTTATAAGCCATCCATATCCTTTTGGTGACATGTCTCTTCCATTATTTCCTTCACATGTAAAATTGGATACTCAGTTTGGTTATTAGTAAGGTTTTTTATTTTTATTCATTTTTTAATAATCAGAGTAGATGTCCATTATCAGATATATAATTTGCAAATCCCTTCTCCATCTTTACGGTTTCTAAATGGAGCTTTGATAGCTGTGTCTTTCAAGAAATATGCTACTTCTTTCCTGGTACACGGAGGTATGACTAGAACATTAACAATGTTGACCTTTGCAAAGAAAATCATGGCTTAAGATATATGTAGTCAGCGGTTGTTGGGAGTGTTCACCATCCTTGCCTCTAACTCATCTCTCACTGCCCACACATTCAGATATAGGGGAATATTGATTGACAAAATATTAATTGCCAAATAACACTAGTTGGAGAATAAGAAAAATGCAGGCACCTGATTATATAATATTACTTAAATAAAATATGTTTTTATAAGTGCTATTGGAAGTAAATTCCTCAATACTTTAATCACACAGAATGATGGAATCCTAGATTTTTTTTCTTGTATTTACTAAGAAAATGATCATGCCTCAAGTATATTAAAATGGAATAGGGAAAATTAAAAATTGTTTTAAGTTGATTTGCGTGTGTTGTGCGTATGTGAGAGAGAAAGTGAGAGAGAAATAGAAAGAGAGAAAAAGAGAAAGGGAAAGACAGAGAGGTGGCTGCAGTGAATTATGAGTTGCAGGATAGATTTTAAAGTTTTGTCATTTGCTTTCTACATTTCCTTTTCCTTAGGTTCAAGAGAACAATCAGTAATATCTCAGATGCCTGCTGGTAACATCAGCAGAAAGAGTTAGAGGTTCCCAGAAAATTAAAGATGAGATATAGTTTTCCTGACATAAGAAAAGTCATTTTTTGTCCCCAGCTATTTTCAATGATCTATACCCCACCTGTGTACTTGCCCAAGCACACTTCTTCCAAAATTTCCTGGGAGGCTCTTACAAAGAAATGCAAAAACCTCACTAGTTAAGGATTTTGAGGAAACAAGGCAATGGGAAAACTAACAGTCACCACCAGACCAGGAAATAGCCTAAGCTATTGAGACAATAAATCAGTGGTAAAACTCCTAGTGCTATTTCAAAAGTAATCAAGGCCTTGCATTCCTTGTCCCAGAAAATGAGTCCAAGACCCCATCTAGTTTATATCTGCTCTTGAAGCCTGCAGAGTCCCTTTCCCTTGTCCAACAGTTACCTCTGCTTTATTCTAACGTTGAAGTTTCTGCCCTCGGTGGAATACAAGCTTCATTCAGGTGAACATGCAATACATATTGCACAAATACATATGTGGATGTGCATGCATCCACAACCTTATGACCAACCATACACAGGATAATAAAACTCTCCCTTCTGAGTATTCATCTTAAATACTAAATAAAAATCTCTCTCCTGTTCAAACAGTCAAGGCTTTGGAACTTATTCCCTGTGATCTCCTTGTATGTTGTAAACAAAGATTCCTTTGTTTGACAACTCCACCTGTTTCTGTGATTCACCAAAGACTGACCTCAGTTAGTTCCGTTACTGTAATGGCTTTCACTACTCTGATTCTACCTCTGCAAGTCTCCAAATTTAACTATTTTTTTCTCCCAATTCCGCATGTTCTTGGCTTTAAACTGCAACTCTGAAGAGATGCTTTGCTTGTTTTAAAAAAAATCAAGAAAAGGGAGTAGTAGTCAACATTGTTACTTTGAACTTCCTGCCCTAAGGGGCTCTCCTGTTGTTTCTCTTTGACTTCCTGGACTGAAACGACAGAAATTTGGCAATACATCACTCCCCAATCCAGATTACTGACAGAACAGTTTAGACTCTTAGAAAAATATTAGTTTAAAAGATCACATAATTAAATACTTAAGCATGTAGGGTAATATAGGGGTTTACAAGAAATATATTTTGGTCATCTGAATATTTGGTTTTCAACCATGGCTACTGACTCACAGCTCCTAAAACTCTTGGAATTTCCTGTGATAAGGGTGAGAGAGGTGTGTTTTGTTATGTTAATGAAGTGACCTTCAGACCTCACTCAAGGCAAGGGTTGTTTGCCTGAAGGACCAACCACTTGGTGAAAGCTCATAACTTTTTGCCCAACATGCCTCCCCTTCCTCCCAATTCAGGATTATTTGGGGAGGGAAGAGGAGCTGGATATTAGATCAGCAAATGACAAAGATTTAGTCAGTCATGACTATGTCATGAAGCCTCCACAGAAAACCTGAAAGGACTGGGTTCAGAAAGCTTTTAGTTTGTTAAATGTATAAAAAGGCAGGATGAGTGGCAGTCTTACAGAAGGTAATAGAAGCTCTGTGCCCATTCTCCATACCTTGCCCTGGGCACTTCTTTATCTATCTATTGATTTAAATCTTCTATTATATCTTTTAATAAGCTGGCAAACATAAAGTAAGTATTTTTCTGAGTTTTGTGAGCCCCTGTAGCAAATTAAAAGAACGTAAGAAGTAGGCCATTGGGACCTCCAACCTGTAGTTGCTCAGTCACAAGCACAGGTAATAACCTGGGGCCTACAGTGAGACTGGCATCTGAGATGGGGTTGGAGATAGTCTTGGAGGACTGATCCCTTAACTGATGAAATCTTACGCTATGTTCAGGTAGATAGTGTCAGAATTTAGTTGAATTCTTGGATATCTTGCTGTTGTCTGAAAATTATTTGGCATTGTTGGTATGATGTCCTTGAAAGACACCCCCCCCCCGTCGTTAAGTAATTAACTGCTCTTTTGTTGTGTAAAAGTACCCCTCCTCCCCTTGCAATGAAAAGACCCTTCCCCCAGGGTTGAATTCAATGTAACTGCTCTTTTGCCTTTCTGTAACCGCTTGGCTTTTAGGGCATGACACTTGACTTCTGTTTGAACAAGATACCCTCTCCTAATAGCCGGGGCATGGTCCCGTAGGTCACGTAGGCAAGGGGGCTGCATGGTCCCCTAGATCACGTAGGCAAGGGGGCTGCATGGTCACATAGGTCACGTAGACAGGATGCCTTTCTGCCCAGTAATAAGGTCAAACTTCCCCTCTTTGTTTCCCCTTCCCGCTTTTCTCTTCCCGCGAGGGGGGTCTTCCAGGGCCAATCCACTAACACCAAGTATGCCTTTTTCAAAAGTTCAAACTGTCCACCAATCAGTTGCGCCCCACCCATAACTTGTTTGTACCTTCCTATAAAAGACCCCGCTTCACTCCGGTCGGTGTGCTCGGTTTTGCACAGCAAAGGAAACAGTTAACAAAATCAAAAGACAACTGACAGAATGGGAGAAGATATTTGCAAACGACATATCAGATAAAGGACTGGTGTCCAGAATCTATAAGGAACTTAGCAAACTCAACACCCAAAGAACAAATAATCCAATCAAGAAATGGGCAGAGGACATGAACAGACATTTCTGCAAAGAAGACATCCAGATGGCCAACAGACACATGAAAAAGTGCTCCATATCACTCGGCATCAGGGAAATACAAATCAAAACCACAATGAGATATCACCTCACACCAGTCAGAATGGCTAAAATCAACAAGTCAGGAAATGACAGATGCTGGCGAGGATGCGGAGAAAGGGGAACCCTCCTACACTGTTGGTGGGAATGCAAGCTGGTGCAACCTCTCTGGAAAACAGCATGGAGGTTCCTCAAAATGTTGAAAATAGAACTGCCCTATGACCCAGCAATTGCACTATTGGGTATTTACCCTAAAGATACAAACGTAGTGATCCAAAGGGGCACGTGTACTCGAATGTTTATAGCAGCAATGTCCACAATAGCCAAACTATGGAAAGAACCTAGATGTCCATCAACAGATGAATGGATCAAGAAGATGTGGTATATATACACAATGGAATACTATGCAGCCATCAAAAGAAATGAAATCTTGCCATTTGCGACAACACGGATGTAACTAGAGCGTATCATGCTTAGCGAAATAAGTCAAGCGGAGAAAGACAACTATCATATGATCTCCCTGATATGAGGAAGTGGTGATGCAACATGGGGGCTTAAGTGGGTACAAGAAGAATAAATGAAAGAAGATGGGATTGGGAGGGAGACAAACCATAAGTGACTCTTTATCTCACAAAACAAACTGAGGGTTGCTGGGGGGAGGGGGTTTGGGAGAAGGGGGTGGTATTATGGACATTGGGGAGGGTATGTGTTTTGGTGAGTGCTGTGAAGTGTGTAAACCTGGTGATTCACAGACCTGTACCCCTGGGGATAAAAATATATGTTTATAAAAAATAAAAAATTATATTTAAAAAAAAAAAGACAATCTCTTCTCTCCTTAGAGAACTATGGTATCATCTTTCTTTGAGAGAGAGTTAGGCCCATTGGTTTCCTCTCTCTTTTTTGCAATGCATATCAGGGAACATGAAGAAACCATAGCTACCAATAAGAACTGAAGCTGACAGAGACTTGAAGAAAAGGGAAATTCATTAGGAAAGAGTAAAATGTATAGGTTGCCTCAAGAATATAAAAACAACCCAAACATACATCCTCAAAAATCACAGACTTGGACCATCTTAAAACCTGCATTGTGTCCCCCACAAGGACATTCTAACCTCCAATGTGACAGTACATGGAGACAGGATCTTTAGAGTGGTCATTAAGATTAAAGGAGTTCGTTTGGATGGGGCACTTATAGGACTAGTGTCCTTATATGAAGAGGAAGAGACATAAGGATGAGTCTACACAGAGAAAGAGGCTATGTTAGTTCAACCAAGAAGATGGCTCTTAGTAAGCCAATGAGAAAGGCCTCAGGAGAGACCAAACCTACAACACTGTGATCTTGGACTTCCAGCCTCTAGAACTATGAGAAATAAATTTCTATTATTTAAGCCAAAAAAAAAAAAAAAAGAAGTCACTTAAGGACATAGTCATCTGGATACCAGCAAAGCATTAAAATTATCAATATAAAAGAGGTGTAAGATGTAGGTGATACGTGTGGAACAAAAGCTAGAGAAAAAATTAGATTTCCTTACTACTCATAGCCTGTTGACAAGTCCTTGAAGTTCCTCTGGGGACTCAGCTGCTTCCATGTGGACACATCTACTCAGGGCAAAAAGCATTCTTAGTCCACCCCCCCAGGATACTGAAAATCTACTTTCACATGTAAAAATTACTTTGGAAACTTCTTTATCTCTATTCCCCACCCCTGCCCTCAAGATATACATTGGCAATCATCTCCCAAGCATATACCCACTGATACACATCAGAAGAGTCTCTTCCCTGAATTTTTACTAAATAGTAATAAATGACCTTTCCCTAACAATAGCTAGCCCCCTCAAGGTCCTGGAAACCTTGTTTATAAAATACCTTGGAGGCTTGTGCTATCCCTAACCTCCTCCCAAATTGAAAGTATATAATCAGCCACTCTTCATGACCCTCTCTCTCTACTCCAAATAAATGAATACATATTTTTTTAAATAAAATAAAATAAATGACTTTTTTTTAAAATGAAAGAAGAAAAAGGAAAGAAATATTTGAATATTAATGTACATCTATTTCTCAAGCATAAAATAGTCAAGACACTGGATTAAAACTTACATACAAAAAAAGAAAGAAAATATTCATAACTATAGTTGACTCTATGAATCCCAAACTAGGGCATACATACCAAAGACAAAAAAAAATCATAAGTGTTAGAGAGAAAAAAAATAATTCATTAATAAAGAAACAAGAATCCGACTGACAGAAATTTTTTAAATAACATCAGATATAAAAAAGAATGAAGTAATAGCTTTATTATTTTGAAAAAAATAATCACAAATGTAAACATTTAGATCCTTATAAAATGTCATTGGAATAGGAAGGCATAATAAAAAAAATATTTTCAGGAATACAGACCACAGATAATTTGCCTTAATTTGTGTAGGCAGCACTTAAATACTAATATTTTAACAGTTAAAATGTACTCTATGACCTATGGGGTGGGGTAAAAGAGGATGACCAAGTCATCTTGAAATAATTCAGTTTTATGAAAAAAGTAAAAAAGTAAAAAGATCGAAAAAAAGACTTGAAGAAAAGAGAGATAAAACATATGCATAATAAAAATAAATAAATAAATAAACAACTGGAGTGCCTGGGTGACTTAGTCGGTTCAAGTTGTCTGCCTTCAGCTCAGGTGATGATCCCAGGGTCCTGGTATTGAGCCCTGCATCAGGCTCCCTGCTCATTGGAGAGTCTGCTTCTCCCTCCCATTGAGAAAAATAATTTGACTTATTTATTTGAGAGAGATAATCTTTAAATTTTACTTATTTATTTGAGAGAGAGTGAGAAAAGAAAAACATGCACACAGGAGGGGGAATAACAGAGGGAGAAGGAGAAGCACCCCACTGAGCAGGGAACCCCCTGCGGGGCTCTATCCCAGGACCCGGGTATTATGACCTGAGCTATAGGTAGACACTTAACTGACTGAACCACTCAGGTACCCCAATCAATACAATCTTTAAAAATACTAATAATAATAATAAGTAATATTTCATATAGTATGATTTCTTTTAATGTAAGACTTGGTATAAAAACAGGATGACATACTTGTCTAATAATAGCAAAAGACTTTGATAAGTTTAGATGCAGTAGTACATAAAAAATTTAACTTCCTTCATTAACTGATAATTTAATTAGATTAAATTAAGAGACATCAAAATTTAGAGAATCTAATAGTCCTGATCTATTAATAAATGTAGCCATCCTGACCCCAAAACAATAGTCTTCAGTAAGTATATAAGCATAAGTTGAACATTTACACAAACAGGCCATTATTTAGGCCAGAAGTATATGCCAATAAATTCCTAGAGTTAAATATCAGGCTATATTTTCCAAGAATAAGGCAATAAAATTAGAAAACAATGACCAAAATATTAAATTCATATAATTGGAAGTTAACTTCATACCTAAAAAGAAATAATACAGCTAATTCAGAAATTTTTAGAATTACAGTACTTTGGTAATATCAACTCTCAAAATGAGTAACGGACAGGTGAGGCTAGGGAGGAAGAGATCCATAGGGAACTTTGTGAACAGGCTCTCAGAAATCCCCAAAATGTGATGTGGTAAAGAGATAAATTGGACCACCCTACCCCAGGAAGAGCACCCTGATCTAGGCATGTGGGATGGAGGACCACCCTGCCCTAGGTGTATGGAGTGGGTCATGTGGGGTGGGTGTCTTTATGATAAACACCTGTAACCAAAAAAGAATAATCAGACCCTCAAAAGGAGGTAAGCCATTGCAGGAGTTATTGATAGAGATGTTAAAAGGATTAAAGTTGCCTGGTTACCTTTTTATAAAAAATAAACCCTGAAGGCACTCATTGTTAACTGTGTGGGGACCCCTCTTAGTTGTGAGAGCTTTTTCTATATATTCACTTGATAAACTTCTGTCACTTCCTCACTCTCCATTGCCCACGAGATTCCTTCTTTGACTCCAAGAGACAAGAACCTAGCTCTCCCACATCATTCCCTAGAGTTAAGTATCAGGCTATATTTTCCAATGATAAGGCAATAAAACTAGAATAGAATGACCAAAATATTAAGTCCATGTAACTGGAAGTTAACTTTATACCTAAAAAGAAATACAGCTAATTCAGAAATATTTAGAATTACTGTACTACGGTAATATCATTTGTGAAAATAAGTGACAATAATTAAAGGTATGAAAGAAATCTAAAGGTTTAATTGTATTAATTCAAAAGAAAAACAAAACAATACAACAAAAACACCAAAGCATAAAACAACAAAACAAAACAAAAAGAATATAAAGGCAAAACCTAAGAACGACAGCAGTCATAACAAAATATTATAGAAACAAGCAAATTTTTGGAATAGATTAATAAGAAAGATTTGACCAATGAGTACTGGTCAGGAATACTCAGAGATGATGAAGATAAAATAAAATACTAAATGAAATGTATAAAAACTAAATTATAGACCTAAGAGACTGATTAAAAATGCTTCTAGAAAAAGAGTCTCATTTGAAGACAATAAAATTAATAGCACCATAGAGAAAACTGTATTTGTGACATAGGGGATCAATTAGAGATGATAAAGTATTTCCTTAAATATCAAGATAACAATTAGACTCAGTGGCTCAGTCAGCTAAGCCTCTGCCTTCACCTCAGATCATGATCCCAAGGCCCTGAGACTGAGCTTGACTCCCTGCTTGGTGGGAAACCTGCTTCTTCTTTTCCCTCTCCCTCTGCAGCTTCCCCTGCTTGTGCTTGTTCTCTCTCTCTCTCACTCTCTCTCTCAATAAATAAAATTTTAAAAGTTAAAAAAAATTAATAAATAAGCATCAAAGATTAATCCATAAGGTAAAAATATTTATTAAAGTGATTAATTAATTTATATTAAAATTAAATATTTCCTTGCAATTAAGTGCAGTGTGGAGAAAAAGTTAATAGACAACTGACATAGGAATGAACAATACTTAAAATATTTAAAACTGACAAGGAATTATTAGATTTAGACTCCATGATGATCTCTATGTATGTGCATATAAAACACCTTAAAATACTTTGTAGGAATGTGCTACAGGAAATTAAAGAGACAGGGAGATAAAGGGGGAAAAATAGCTCAACTTGAAATGACTAGTTGGCTGCCACTGTGTTTTATTTACATTTTCCACCACTTTTTTGGTCAATGAAATTATTTTACATGTATCTATTATTATCTTGTAGGACATGTTACACTAATATCATTATTAATGAAGTTGAGAATAAGAATATGATGCCTCATTTCATCATAATTGTTAAAAATGATCCCTAAGCTGGTAAATGCAGGAAGCCAGAAACAAACAAATAATAATTAGCACCAGTTCAAAAGCTTGTCCACCTGGAACCTGTAAGAAAATCCAACTAGATCCTGAAAATGATGAGTGATTTGAGGAAACTGGACAGGGATATAAATTTCCAGATGCTTTTTACTTATAATGGCAATAGCAACTTAGACAAGGTAATGGAAAAAAATCTATTAATTGGCAGTAGGAAAATTATTTAAAAAATATAAACCATAAGCCAATGAACTTGGAAAAATTATGAAGAATCTACATAAACATAAAATGAAACAATATATATTTGCCAAGGCACATTCACATTTTAAAAAATAAGTTGAAAGGGGAACAATATGCCATAATACATATATCAATGTTTTTCATAGAAGTTTAGTATAAAAAATAAACATTTTAAATAATTTATTTGGAAATTGATATCACATATCTGAAAAACTTGGAAGAAGAAATGGATAACCATGACTAATCAAATGTAGCAGAAAAATGATTTACAATAATAGATAAAAGCTATTCAAAAATGTAGTGAATATTGGCCAAAGCTTAGAAAAATCGATAAAATATAAAATGTAAAATGAATTCATGAATGAAAAACAGAATCCCATTAAATCTAATTTGGAAAGAACTAATTTTTTTTTTTTTTGCCTGAATCTGCTCTGCCTTTCATTAGGTGGGACACTGACCAAGCCCACTCAGCTCCTCTCTCATGCCCATTAATAGAAAAGTCAGGAACATTAATTACTTCTGGGATGAATTTTAACCACTGTGGATAGGATGCAGAAGCAAGTGGGTTAAACAGATTCTTTCTTGTTTCAGGAAAATAATTCTGATATGTATTCTGTGCATTAGGATTGATGCTCAGTTGTCCACAATCATAATCCACTCAGTCTGAACTCATATATGTTTCTCCTGGACCACTTAGCTCTTCTCATTCTCTCCTCTTCCACGTGATCAAATCCCAAAATAATTATTTAGGTTGTGTATGCAAGTCCTGATTTTGAAGGGAAACTCAGTTACAGAAAGAGATGAAAATAAAGATACAGGGAAAAAATGGGGCACTTGGGTGACTCAATTAGATAAGCATCTGACTCTTGATTTCAGCTCAGGTTGTTATCTCAGGGCGATGAGATGAAGCCCCTTTAGGCTCTGTGCTGGGCAAGGAGGTTGCTTAAGATTCTCTCTTCTTATCCCTTTCCTTCCACCCCTCACCTCCCATGCTGTCTTTCTCTTAAATAATAAGCACTTCTGAACTATCTTAGATTCTGTACCTTCTCTCCAGTCATGAACCTATCACTGTCTTTAACTCTTGAAAACTTCATTAGACAAATTAATGTGATGAAGGAAGCAATATGAGAAAGCCTATTAATCTGATGAGCATGGAACTGAACAAACCCTATAGATACTTTCCCTTTGATTTCTAGCCTATCAATACCTACAGTGAGTCACATACACTCAAGATTATTGTTTTTATTGTATACTTCATATATTCATTAATTTTTGACTCATTATCATTTTGTTGAAGTGTTAAACTATGGTAATAAACAAACTTTTAATTAACTTTTCCTCCTAGGATACAAATATAACTTGCACTTGAGCTTTAGCTAATTTTATGTTCTAAAATTGCCAAAACACAATGATCAAGGTTTCTAGATTATTTACTGTATTTTCTACTATATAATATTGTTCTATCTCTTCTGTATAAAGAAAATGAATGCTTGGGGCTCTTGGGTGGCTCAGTGCGTTAAAGCCTCTGCCTTCTGCTCAGGTCATGATCCCAGAGTCCTGGGATAGAGCCCCACATCAGGCTCTCTGCTCAGCAGGGACCCTGCTTCCCTTCCTTTCTCTCTGCCTGTCTCTCTGTCTACTTGTGCTGTCAAATAAATAAATAAAATCTTTAAAAAAAGCAAATGAATGCTTGATAACTAAATGAATGCTTTTCTGAATAAATTAAATATGGCAATAGCATTTTATTTTATCATGCTTTACATATTAAACTATAATATTATATCACTAGTCTACAAATAATCTACTCACATAGTGATTTGGAAGCTTTTATTTTTTTTATTATTTTTTTTAGATTTTATTTATTTATTTATTTGACAGAGAGAGAGATCACAAGTAGGCAGAGAGGCAGGCAGAGAGAGAGAGGAGAAAGCAGGCTCCCTGTGGAGCAGAGAGCCCGATGCGGGACTCGATCCCAGGACCCTGAGATCATGACCTGAGCCGAAGGCAGCGGCTTAACCCACTGAGCCACCCAGGCGCCCGATTTGGAAGCTTTTAGCAAAAGAATTCTTCCTCCTGATTGTAGTATAAAAGCCACAGAAATATACAGAAGACTCCCAGGATAGAAAGTTAAATCCAGTTATCCGTGATGCCTTGAGTAGGACCTGACCTATGTATGTCCTGGGATGCACTAGTAACTGTTACATGTGATAGGATTATATTTAATATATACAGTTTCATTTACTTCACAAAGGAGATATAAATTTGAGAATAAAATATTTGATGAATCTATAAAGTCTATATCTATTTGTAACCAATGTGGTAGAATTAAGATGTTAATTTGAAAAAAAAATTTCATTGAACACATACACATATTCAATTGTTTTTATATATATAAACAGCATTATTTATTTATGTAAATAAATGCATTGTCAGTAAAATCCATTTACTTATCAATCATAAGGGTACTTTTAAGTACTAAGAATAAGAAATATGTGAAAAGATAAGTGTTCATGAGTGCAGTTTGTGGTAATTAATACAATATGATAGGCTCATAAAAAAGATATATTACTTGAACTTAAAAGCTTCTATAATTAAGCAATGACCACTTGAAATTTGTAATTAGTCTTGCTGCAGTTTTTCCTTGCACTTATTGCCCTTCCCCAGAAGTTCATTAAGAATTTCTGTGAATGTCCTTATGTTTAATCTCATTCATAGATTCCACTGCTGCTCACAAAACAAAGCCAAAAAGAGAGGTGACTCTATGTGGCACTCCATCCACAAGCAATACATTCATAAATAATTAAAAAGCTCTCTACTTCATTTCTTACCCATTCAGCTGATAATTTAAATGAGTAACTGAGGCCATTTTATCAGCACTTTTAATAGAATGCGACTCAGAAACTTCACAGTGTTATTTAAGAAGAAATGCTCATGTGTTAAGGTTTTTATTTTTTTTTAATCAACAAAATAATTTTCAAATATTAAAACCAAATGTCTCCTTTTCCTCCAAGTTTCCTTGCTACATCAAAGTTATAAATAAATACATTACAATCGTATTTTGAGTAGTAGATAAAAACAAATGTTTTGAGGGGCGCCTGGGTGGCTCAGTGGGTTAAGCCACTGCCTTCGGCTCAGGTCATGATCTCAGGGTCCTGGGATCGAGTCCCACATCAGGCTCTCTGCTCCACAGGGAGCCTGCTTCCTCCTCTCTCTCTCTGCTTGCCTCTCTGCCTACTTGTGATCTCTCTCTGTCAAATAAAAAAATAAAATCTTTTAAAAAAACAAATGTTTTGAAACTGTCTGTGGGTTGAGTGTCTGGGTTAACTTGTATAAATATCTGATCTCAATGTATTTAGACTTTATTAGATGGTTGTTTTTAGACTATTTAAAAATACATGCTCAGATAATGACAACATTATTTTATTTATTTTAATAAATAAATTATTTTATTTAATTATGTTTAGATATTTATTTATTAAATTAATGATTTAATATTTAACAATCTAAATTTGAAATATTTTAAATTCTAAAAAATAGTTATTTAATTAAATCGATATATTTATTATAAATATTTAATAAATTATTTAATCATTATTATAATTATGCAATACATTATGTATTGTGTAATAATTGCATTTTAATAAATAAATAAATAAATGTATTATTTACATTATTTTATTTTACTTTATTTTATTTAGTTGACAAAGAGAGGGAGAACGCAAGCAAAGGGAGCTGCAGGCAGAGGGAGAGGGAGAAGTAGGCTCCCAGCTGAGCAGAAAGTTCAAACTGGGGTTCCATCCCACGACCGTGGGATCACCACCTGAGTCAAAGGCAGATGCTTAACTGACTGAGCCATCCAGATGCCCAAGGCTTTGTATTCTTCGCTTCTAAATATTGATGCTGCTTCATCTCTGGAGTTAGTAAATTGATGCTGAGAATTCATATCAAAGAATTGATAGTAGCTGTTAAGCAGAAACATGTAATTTACGGGAAAAAAAAAAGAACAGAATGAAGAGAAAGGCCAAAAGTCAAAAGCATATTAATATAAAATTTAATTAGATAAATAAAGCTGGTATTCCTGAAGGGGGCTAATAAAAGAGCTGCAAAGAGCTGATAGGATTAGGAAAATTGTCCACTCCTGGTCATTTCATAATTTTAAACTATTCCTTATTAATAAATATACTTAGTTCCAGAAACACAACCACATAAGGACATTTCCACCAAGTTTCCTCTAACAGCATTTACAAATTAGACGTTCAAACAATGTAGTTTTTTACATGTTGCATCTGTATCTTAAAGTTTAAACACTTTCTGTGACACATTTTCTAACAATGAAAATATATATATATATATATATATATATATATATATATATATATATATATACCTTATCCCTAAATGGAAAAAATATATAATATATAGAAACCTTATCCCTAAATGAAACCTTTCTTTGTTTATTAGCTTAAATAGGTAAATTAGCAACAACAACAATAACAAACAGCTAATATTATAGAGGTAGGAACAATTTACCTTTTCATTCATTGCTATTTTCTAAAAATTCCTATTTTATTTTTTCTCAAGTCTGTCATAATAATTTTCTAAATCTCCTGCCTTATTCAATTTTTTTCTTTTAGTGGAAATCTCTATTTCATATTTATTTTCTCTTCCTCCACTCTTTGCTCTAATAATTCAATGTATTATTAGATTTTCTGTTTTTCTCTTTATCCAGATATATCTTTTCTTTCTTTCTTTCTTTTCTAAATAATTTGATTTGCTGGCATTTTACATCAGTACATGCTTTCTTATGGATGTTAGAAATGTCTGTGGAACTTCTAGAAGAATAAACTTTTTTACCTTTAAGAAGTTTACAGTCTAGAGTGCCTGGGTGGCTCAGTTGGTTAAGTGTCTTCCTTCAGCTTAGGCCATGATGCCAGGGTACTAGGATCCAGTCCTGCATCAGCTGCCTGCTCAGCAAGGAGTCTGGTTCTTCCTCTCCCTCTGCCCCTCCCTCTCTCTCTCTAATAAATAAAAAAAATCATTAAAAAAAAGACTTACTGAAATCTGAGACTGAATTACTAAATTCAGTCTTAATATAAGACAGCTAAACAAAGCAATGATCACAACTGGAAAATTTATTCAGATCATGGTTTAACATTTTTGGTTGACACAGGACCTCTTTCAGTAACAACTTTCCCTAAATATCAATTTCTTTTTAAGGCAAAAAATTTTGACAAGAAATCCAGATCCTTCTCATCATTTTCATATCAATTTAATGTGACATCCTCGGAGTATATAATCAAATATGTAATTATTCTGTTGCCTTGTATATTGCCTGTATCTTTTTCAGACTCAAAGTTCCATTGAGGTAGAGTTTTTTTGTTCTGTTTTTAAAGCAGAGATTTTTAAAGTGTTTGATATATACAAGATGCTTAATAAGTGTTTACAAAACCTATGTATTTCAGAAGCCTTAAACAGGCTTTAAAATACTGTAGGTGATATTAGTAGTCATATCAAACAATTTGTAGGTTTCAGTCATGTAAATAACTACATTTCTCAGAGACAGAGAAACATACAAATGATCTGGGTCCAGTAGGATAATGCTAGCATGTGTTGTAAATTCTCTTATATGACCTTATTCTTGCAAGAATTGGTTATGTGGCAGAAAAAAAGGTATCACTATCTTATACTTTATGATTTAAAGAGATTTATGAAAGTTGTTAATTTCTTACACTACCCCTTTGTTTCAGTGGACCCAATTTCTGTGGTAATGGTGAGAGGAAAGTAGGCAATTTAGGCAGCAGCAAAAATCTCCTACAAGGCACTATAAAATAAGGCTTGTTCTAGATCATGGGTCTGTCCAAAGGGGAATGTTAAGGGGTAGAATGGATGATGGATGCATTGTGGACTTATAACTATAAGATTAATACTGTTATGCCCCAATAATGGGTCTATGATTAAAGGAGCGAGACTGATGTAAAGCGAAGGTCAAGCAAAGCCTTATTTCATGCCAAGCATCAAGAATCTAACCGAACGTTCAGAGCCACACCTCTTATGAGAGAAGGCAACCCTTCACTGTTTCACAGTCTAGCTTTTAAGGGCAAAGGCCATGAAGTCAGGCCTGGCCACGCACAGGTGACCAATGAGATTTTAACACACACAGGAAACTCCACAGTGAGGCTAGGTGACCAATTGAGGTTCAATTTACCCTACTATAGACATTTGACCCAGCCTATTACACCTTGATTAGGATTGGTGCCAAAACGGTTCCCAAAGGGCAGAGGAGTGGGGCATTCTCCTTAGTATCTAGGGAGACAATATGCAAACACCGCCTCCCCCTCCCGCTGATTGATGTCTCCACCTGGCCTGACCCACCCTTGTATATGGGCTTTGTTACCTGGAGCTGATTTCCAGGTCTTGTTTTTAAGTGAATCCCCTGGGGGAAGGGGAGCAAGGACAGTTTCAGGGTTAACCTCAATGGAAGCCTCTTGCTAAAATATAAAAATATAAAATAGGTCCTTACATTACAACAACTCAGTAGGGAAAGTTCCTGTGTGGTGATAAAAGAAGTGATGTAACTTACATTGCACATTTTATTTTTAAAACGTGTAAGTTGTATTTTTCCCTGCCATGAGATCATACTTTATCTTCATCTCTGTCTACTAGTTTAAAACTAGTTAAACAAACTCAACAATTTTTTTTAAAAATATTTTATTTATTTATTTAAGAGCAAAAGCAAGAGAGAGAGAGAGATAAAGAGCGCATGAGCAATATGGGGCTCGATCCCAGGACTCTTGAGATCATGATCTGAGCCAAAGGCAGACACTTAACTGACTGAGCAAATGAGACTCCCACAAACTCAACAATTTTATAAAATTTTTATTTGTTGGGGTGCCTGGCTGGATCAGTCAGTAAAATATGTAACTCTTGATCTTGGGGTTGTACGTTTGAAATCCACCTTGGGTGTAGAGGTTTTTAAAAATAAAATCTTTAAAATTTTTTTTTTCATTTTTATATTTAAGCCGTTGTATGGCAGTGTTGATCACTATATTGTACACCTGAAACTAATATTAACCTTATTTTAACTAACTGGAATTTAAATAAAAACTTTAAAAATAAAATAAAAATAATAATCATAAAAATAAAAAGAGGAAAAATTATTTGGCAGGCAATTTTCTTAATTGAATTATTATTTATTATTATCATAGTCTGTGTGTGTCGGTGGGAAGTGGCTGGTATTCCAGTGAGTTCCATATCTGTGTTACACTGAGGTCCATGTCTGTAGTCAGTCTTTTTTTTTCTTTTAATTTATTTTCAGTGATCCAAAATTCATTGTTTATGCACCACACCCAGTGCTTCATGTAATAAATTCCCTCCTTAATACCCACCACTGGGCTCACCCAACCACCTGCCACCCTCCTCTTCAAAACCCTCAGTTTGTTTCTCAGAGTCCACAGTCTCTCATGGTTTGTCTCTCCCTCCGATTTCCCCCAGCACACTTCTCTCCATCTCCCAGTGTCCTCCACGTTATTCCTTATGTATTGAGTCTTATAAAAACTTTTATTTCTTTCCCTATTCTGCTTTGCATATGCTTACCTTAGATGTTAAAATGTTATAAACCCTCCTGCCTGGTCCATTTTCTCTCTCTTCTCTCATGATTTCTCATGCTCTCCCTGCCAACCCCACATGCCTTACAATATCTGGATATGACTAATTTCTTCCTGAGCTACTTTATTCTACTCTGCCATATGGTTGCCCTTCCCTCTTCTGTACCATAACTTCTATCCCCTGCATTTGTGCTTTAACAATACCTAATTCTTTTCACTACATCTGTATCTTTGAGGTCAATACTCAGTAGTGCAATCGCTGGGTCATAGGCTAGCTCTATTTTACTGGAAAGAAGGGCCATATGCACCCCAGTGTTCATAGCAGCAATGTCCACAATAGCCATTCTGTTGAAAGAGCCAAGATCCCCTTCAACAGACAAATGGATAAAGAAGATGTGATCTATGGATACAATGGAATATCACTCAGCCATCAGAAAGGATGAATACCCAACTTTTGCATCAACATGGATGGGACTGGAGGAGATTATGTTAAGTGAAATAAGTCAAGCAGAGAAAGTCAATCATCATATGGTTTCACTTATTTGTGGAACCTAAGGAATAGCATGGAGGACATTAGGAGAAGGAAAGGAAAAATGAAGTGGGGGCATTGGAGGGGGAAATGAAACATGAAAAACTATGGACTCCAAGAAACAAACTGAGGGTTTTAAAGATGAGAAGGATGTGGGGATGGGTGAGCCTGGTGATGGGTATTAAGGAGGGCACATATTGCATGGGGCACTGGGTGTTTTACACAAACAATGAATCATGGAACACTACTTCAAAAACTAATGATGTATTGTATGGTAACTAACATAACATAATTTTTAAAAAAAAGGAGGGGGACAATACCTAACACTCAATCTTTGCTAGTTTCTTGTTTACCTCCTTTTAAGAGTAAGCTCATTAGTGGTTTTTTGTTTGTTTGTTTGTTTTTGTCTCAACTAAAAGAAGAAAAATAATACACATTATTTTGAAAACTTTTTGAACAGTGTACAAACGTTAGTCAAGTCCACAATGTCTCATCTCTTCTTCCTCCTAACATGGCTAAGTTGAAAAACCCTTTATCTGGGAAAAGACCATTCTCCTGCCACCTTGTGTAAGATTTTGGCTTTAGCTTAGATTATCCTTTCTTTCCTTTTCTGAAAATAAGTTGAAAATATTAATAGCCTCAGTTTCTTTTTCCAAAATATGACTGCTTCTTTACCAAGTGAAAAAGCAACTCATTTTGACCATAGTAAACAGCTTGGACCTACTTTTTTTGGCTCACTGTTTTAGTGAGACAAGTGGAGTGAAGATGACACACCATTTCCAAATGTATTCATAATTGGTAGACCATACTTCTAACTTGAAGTTTTGTTACCATTAAACTACGACCAGAATCGCTATAATTACAGAGGTAAATTCTTTATATTTACTATATTTGAAATTACCATATAATACCAAAATAAAATTATGATTATGTGAAGAGTCTGTAATATTAAGAAGATGACTTTGAAATTATTGCTTATCTAAATGAAATTTCCCATTTTATAATCTTGTATAAGCTTCCGTTGTCATTTCCTATTTAAAATCTATTGGAAGGCACTCTTATTTTCCCTTAAGTGGGAAGTCAAATGTGGAACAAATTCATCCCAAAGGAACTGATTCTATATTCCACTGAAGACCAGGTGGCTTCCATGTGGCATTTTGCCTCTTGCATATTGTTCATCTCCTACAACAAATGGGGGTATGCTCTTTAGTAAACTAATTCAACTCAATTAGAGACATTGTCTTCAAGGGATAACATCATAGAGACTAGAATCAGAATCATACTTTTGGGAAAATTGGGCCCAGGTTTTTTGTTTTGTTTTGTTTTAAGATTTTATTTATTTATTTGACAGACAGAGACAACAAGTAGGCAGAGAGGCAGAGAGAGAGGGGGAGGCAGGCTCCCTGCTGAACAGAGAGCCTGATGCAGAGCTCGATCCCAGGACCCTGAGATCATGGCCTGAGCCAAAGGCAGAGGCTTAACCCACTGAGCTACCCAGGCGCCCCTGGGCCCAGGTTTTGATGGCTTCTTTCCTCAATCTTATAAAACCTATTTGAACTCTACTGGATGCCAGTCTGCTTAAAAATATTTGGTCCCTTGTAATTTTAACCTTCCAGTATTCAATGCACCTGATTCATGTAATATCCTATAGTATTTTTGTCAAAGGAAGACTCTCAAAGTGTGTTTCTTGGGAGACACTTTTCAATTGGTTGCTTACATTTCTGCATTTATTATTTGTTCTAGACCGTCCTTTGAATATGGTTGTATTGAATAGACTTGGAGGACAGAAATAGTATCTTTTTTTTTAACTTAACCTGTTGTGTTTGCAAATATTATCTGCCTCTGTTTTGATTCTTCTTGTGGGAACTGAGGCTCAGAACTGATATATAACTCCCACCCCTACACACACACACACACACACACACACACACACACAGAAACACACACACACACAAATACTGTTAATATTCTGGCTACCTCTAATGCTGTGAATAATAAACTATATTATTTCTGAACCATGAGTCTGCGTCTTCTATCAACACCCAAGAAACCACGGCAGACTCATACACCTGCTTTCAAATAAGGGAAAATAATCTCAGATGCTTTATATTTTTTGATAGTGTTACCTACTTCTGAACATATGACTGAACACATATAAAGCTGGAGCCATGACCATTTAGAGCTTCTTCTGTGGAAGAACTATGCATTCACTAGTAAACAAAAGTAGTTTTATCTTTTTTTTTTTTCCCTCCTGGACACCATTTCCTCTCTCACACTGTTGCTCAAATTGGATGGAGTCTAAGGTCCTTTGAGGAAATTTTTGTTTAATGACTCAAAATAAAATAGGAAGAGTCTAAAGTGCTAAAATAAATTCTAGATAAAAGGTATAAGTCATGACAGAAAGGATAGTAATTTTATCTAACAACTGCCTGTTCACCCCTTATTTGTTCATTAACTAATCTCCAAATTCCTAACTAAATCCCTTTTGTAAGCCAGAATGTGAGCTAAAAACTGGGATTTTAAAAAATTTTCATTTGAAATCCAGTTAGTTAACATATATGGTTGTATTAGTTTCATGTGTACAATATAACATATAGCACTCGGTGCTCATCATGACAAGTGCTCTAATTAACCCCCATCACTTATTTAATCCATCACTCCTTTCAGATCCTCTCAAGTAACCATCAGTTTGTTCTCCGTTATGAAATGTCTGTTTCTAGCTTTGTTTCTCTTTCTATGTGTTATTATTTTCCCCTTTGCTTGTTTGTTTTGTTACTTTTATTCCATATATGAGTAAAGGTATTTGTCTTTCTCTGACTTATTTCACTTTTAGCATTATACTGTCTAGTTCCAGCCATGTTATTGCAAATGGCAAGATTTCAGTCTTTTTTATGGCAGAATAATATTCCATTGTATATACATACCACTTATTCTTTATTTATTCATCAATTGATGGATACTTGGGTTCTTTCCATATCTTAGCTTTACAAATAATGCTGCTATAAACATAGGGGTGCTAGCATCCCTTTGAATAAGTTTTCTTAAATTCATTGGGTAAATACACACCAACAGGATTGTTGGATCACAAAGGACTTCTATTTTTAAATTTTATGGACATTCCATACTGTTTTCAAATATGGCTGTATCAGTTTGCATCACCACCAACAGTTCACAATTGTTACTTTTTCTTTTTTTTAAGATTTTATTCATTTGACAGAGAGAGATCACAAGTAGAGAGAGAGAGGAGGGAGCAGGCTCCATGCCTGGCAGAGAGCCCAATGTGGGACTTGATCCCAGGACCCTGAGATCATGACCTGAGCTGAAGGCAGAGGCTTAACCCACTGAGCCACCCAGGCAGCCCCCACAAGTGTTACTTTTTCACATCCTCTCCAACCCCTTTTGTTTCTTGTAGTGTTGATGTTAGCCACTCTGACAGGTGTGAGGTGGTATCTCTTTCTAGTTTTGCTTTGCAATTTCCTGATGATACATGATGATGGACATCTTTTCATGTATCTACTGAACATTTGAATGTGTTCTTTGTGGAAACACTTGTTCATGTCCTCTATCCATGTTTTTATTGGATTATTTGTTTTTGGATGTTGACTAAAAACTGGATATTAAGTAACACACAAGACAGGTTTCCTTGAGCTTAAATTTTATTTGCATGAGTATCATTAACAGGAAAAAATATGCATATGTGTATGTACAAGTGTGTTTATGTATACATCTATCTATCTATCCTCTATCCCCTGTCTTCTAATTGTGGTAAATCCTGTAAGGTGGGGAATGGGATAGTCTGAAGAAATATGCTGCTGGATATGTTGGGTAAGCAAATTTAATTGCACTCAGATGCATTGGATATAAGTGAATCACTCAAATGAGTTATTTAATATTATATAGAAACAAATTAAAATTTTATGTAGTTGAAAATAATAGGTAGTTAAAATAATTTTTGTTGTTTGTTGTTTTTGTGTCTCTTTTGTTTATATATACTATGGTGTGAATGTCTATGTCTCCCAAAATCATATTACAAAATCTAACTCTGGAAGTGATAGTATTAAAACATAGGGGCCTTTGGGAGGTGATTAGGTTATAAGTGGGATTACAGTCCTTTTAAAGGAGACCCCAGAGAGTTCTCTTGATTCATTCATCATGTACGTTTACAGTGAGAAGATAGCCATCTATGAGGAAGTGGGCTCTCCCTGGATCTGCCCATTCCTTAATCTTGAACTTCTCAGTTCTAGAACTGTGAGAAATAAATTCCTGTTCTTTATAAGCTATTCAGTCTATATCATGTCCGTTATAGCAGCCTGCATGCAGAAGGACACTATGGCCTAAAATGAGAGCAATAAATATAAAGTTTCAGTAAAGTCAGTTGGTACAATGTTTTTTTACTTAGAGAAGACATGCTGCTTCATGTTAAACCTTGATATTGTATATGTTTCTTGAAGGGCCACTTCTTACTCCTTTGTGTGTTTTCCACAAAGTCCAGGATGATGCCTTACATAAAGGTAATATTTTATAAATACTGTTGGAAATATATACTTCTCTAAAATCTTATTTTGCCTACAGATTACTTGGATCCACTTTTCCTTGTGTAGAATATTTGAAATATATTAAGAACAGAATGTCTCTCTAAATAACATTTAGAATCATCATTAAAAGATTGGTAGCAGACTGAAGGAAAAGTCCAAGAAGCTGGCAGAAGCAAAGGACCAAATTTTTGACCTGGCAGAAAAGGATTGGTAAATAAGGAAACAAATCCAAAGAAAGAAGGAAGAATGATGAAACATGACAGTGAGCTTAGGAAAGTCATTGACTCCAAGGAATAGAAAGAGGTGCTTATTGTAGGAGAAGTAGGAGTGAGAGAAAAAAAAGAGGGCTGAACATGGATTTGAGAATTCAGAGCTAAAACTGTCCCTCATCTGGGAGCAGAAACAGAGATCCAGATTCAGAGGCAAGGAGGACTCACATCACCATCCACAGAAGCATAGAACAACAAGACATAGTTTCATTCCCTCTGCAAAAGCTATCAATGGAGGAATTCTCTTTACCTAAATATGCGTGGGAGTGTAGTTTGTACATAGCCAAGTCACTTACCTCAAGAGGACAAACTATACCAGCTCTCGAAGCAGGCCAGATAGCTCAAGCAACACCAGCCCAAGCCAAAATCCATTTCCCCTGCATTTGTGAACAATGACAGAGCAGTGGTTCACGTCTAGAACTAGGACGTATTCAGAAGTCAAAGATTGTGTCATGGATTGTGCCTATCAGTTCAGAGGCGGCCTTCAGCTCAACTCATGATCCCAGGGTCTTGGCATCGACTCTGTTCTCAGGTTCCCTGCTCAGGGGTAAGTCAGCTTTTTCCTCTCCAGCTCTACACCCTGATTGTGATCTCTCTGTCTCTCTGTCAAATATGTGCATGTGCATTGTTTGACAAAAAGACAAAAACATAACCGGGGTACAAGGATTGACTGTGGCCAGGGGATGTTTTCTTTAATTTGGACCTAGATCTCTATGGAAGGCAGCCAGGTTCAGAGAACCTCCCACCATCCTCAAATGCCAGACCTTCGCTCAGAGCTCCAATGTTCATTCTCCAGTTCCTTGTCTTCCTGAATATCCTCACCAACCTGTAGCATACGCTGTCTGTGGCTCTCTAATGGCCCTTTGTTGTCCCACTGTTCATCTTCTGCTGCCTCCATTAGAACACGCCCATCTTCCACAAGAGGCATTGTTTGCTTATCCCATGAAACCATTTGGGGGATGTTCATGAGAGGGTGAAGGCAGGCTTGTGCTGTCACATCTACATGTACTTCTCCAGAGGGTATCTGCAGGACCCTGTGGGAATGCTCCAGGTTCTTTGACATTTGAATCCTCTTCAATGCGTCCTTTTGAAGATACAAGTTGTCTTCCTGAAATGGGTACGGACGTCTTTCAGATGGCTTCTTGGGCTATGGGTCTTTTCCAACATGCTCCATGCTTGCTCCTGTGGACTCCAAGTACATGAGTCCATTCTGGACCTAAGGTTCTAGGATGTAGAATCTGCCTTTGGTACATCGTCAGTTTTGAAGATTTGGAAGTCATTTTGGCTCGATTTCTAGAGACGCTACAAGTACTCATTATAAGGGCCGCTAGGCCAGAGGGAGTCATTTTGTGTTTCAGCAGTAAACTTATATTGAACCCATGCAGTAAACTAAATTGACCCTACTCCTCCCAGAGGAGCTTACTCTCAAAGCCTAGATACAAGGGTGAATCAGGCCAGGAGAAGACATCCCATTAGAGGGGCATGCATATATCTACTAGGGTAAATTGAGATACAATTGTCCACCCATGTGTTACCTAGCATTTTTGTTTTTGTGGTGTAGCAGACTTAGCACGACTGTGCAGTTTTTTCTGTATTGTTATCTCATTGGCCAACTCTGTATAGCCTGGCTAAACTACCGCTATAAATGTTAGTCTGTGAGGCTGGGAGTGGTCGCCTCTTTGCAAGAGAAGGACCTGACCGGTCAATATGATTCTCGATGCTTTGTGCAAAATTAACGTTTGCTTGAACTTCACTTTGTATCAGTCTCGCTCCTTTGAATAAGGACCCTATCTTTGGAGGGCCACCCGAATTCAAATGATGAGAACTGAAACAGCATTGGAATTTTTGGAAAAGCCTCTGGAGGTAAGATCATGGGATCCTGCATGGAGCTGCAGGCTATGGCCCACTGGTAGAAGTTGGCAGCAGCCATGCTCCCCAGAGCTGGTGTGGATGCGGAGATGCCCCATCCTCTGCTGGTAGATCGTATGGGGGTTCAAGTCCCCCTGGGTGGTCAGGGGGTTCGAGTCCCCCTAGATGGTCAGGGGGCTCGAGCTCCCCTTTGCGGTTAGAGGGGGTTCAAATACCCCTAGGTGAACTCCAGGGGGTTCGAGTCCCCCTGGATAGTCAGGGGGTTTCGAGTACCTCTAGACATTCAGGGGGTTCAAGTCCCCCTGGGCGGTTTGGGGGTTCGAGTCCTCCTAGGCGATCAGGGGATAAAGGAAGCCCCCACCAGTGGCAGGTTATGGGTAAGAATCATTGGGCCTATGGTTGTCTTTGCCTGGTCCTTTTGTTGTCTGTTGTATTGTTTGTTATGATTGAAGGAATGGGGCAAGCAGAGAGTAAAGGGACTCTGACTTTCATCTCTCTGTTCTTCATAATAGATGTGAGGCTTCTCATTCACTCATTTCGTGTGTTAAGGGCTATGACTGTAGCCAACTGGGGTTAGTCTAAGAGTGAGTTAAGGTGCCCATGCTGAGGCTCATTGGAGCTGAGCATGGAATATGAGTGCCTAATGGACCACTTTTGGTAAGCAGAACTGGCACTGTGGGATGAACCGACCTTGAGCCAAAGACTTTAAAAAATATTCCCCAGCAGCTGCCGAAACCCCCTTTGTTTTGGGGAATTCTTTGCCTTCTCTGGCCTGATGTGGACTGCCTAGCCCCTCCCCCTTGTTGGCGGGAGAGCATGGCATCTGAAGTGGAGATAGTTATTTGTCTGTCTCAAGGTTTTAATGGGTAATTGTTAAAGTGGCTTCCAAAGTCTTTGGTAACCTGAAACTGTGAAGGGTTGCTTGAATGACAAATGGAATTAAATTCGTTGGACATGTAGGTCTTAACCAAATGAGATATAATGCTAGACCATTAGGTCAAAATCTCATCTTGACCACCACACACGCTATCGCGGACCTTCGTAGACTCCAACTGACTGATGGATGGTGAACACCCGAGTGACAGGGTATCAGGCCCTCCTCCTCAACAAACCAAGAGTGATCTCACAGCCACAAGTGGTGCTAAATCCAGCCACACTGCTCCCAGAGGAGCTGGCTGAACATCCACACAACTGTGCGGAGGTCCTAAACCAAGTCACAGGAATAAGACTGGATCTCAGAGACATGCTCTTCCCAGATGCAGACATGACTCTGTTCATGGAAAGAGGTATGTGAGGTATGTGAGGGCTGTGGTAGTTTATCCTGAGCAGGAATTCTGGGCAGCACCCTGCCACATGGAACTTCGGCACAACAAGCAGAACTGATTGAAATCACTAAGGCACTGCAGATGGCTAAAGGTAAAACCACCAACATCAATACGGACAACAGGTATGTCTTTGCTACTCTCCATATACATGGAGCTACTTACAAAGTAAGGAGCCTATTAACAGCAGAAGGAAAAGGAATTAAAACAGAAGAGAAATATTGGGACCCAAAAGAGGTGGCTGTTATGCATGTCTTGCGACACCAAAAGGGGACTGATCTGATTTCAAAAGGAAACCAATTATCAGATCGAGATTTAAAGCAAGCAGCCTGAGAAACAATGCAAGAGCTGGTTACACACCTGGATCTATTCCTACCAGATAAACTGGAGTATTCAGAGGAAGATTTAAAGTATTTACAAAAATGGCTAAATTATATTATAAAGGAGACTGGGCTAAGACTAAAAGAGGAAATTTAATTCTTCTTCGAAGACTAGGTAAGAAATTAGTAGACCAGATACATCAGGGTACTCACCTGGGGTCACTCAAACTCAAGGAACTTCCAGGCTTCTAAATTACGATGTATAGTTCAGGATATAGTTGATAGATGTGCTCAGTGCCAGGCAGTTAATGTGGGAGGAACTAGAATTGGAAGAGGGAAAAGAGAAAGAGGTAGGGTACCAGGAATTTATTGGAAAATAGATATTACAGAAATAAAACCCAGAAAATATGGGGACAAGTATATGTTAGTTTTTGTAGATACCATTTCAGGCCAGGTTGAGGCTTTTTCCGAGAAACATGAGACGGCAGGAGTGATAGCCAGAAAGCTAC
The DNA here is from genome assembly GCF_964662115.1 of Mustela nivalis. Lineage (NCBI taxonomy): Eukaryota > Metazoa > Chordata > Mammalia > Carnivora > Mustelidae > Mustela > Mustela nivalis. The sequence goes on along the minus strand of NW_028136282.1, from coordinate 128,457 downwards.
AAGAAAAATAATTCCTAGGTCTGGGCTGCCTCTCACGGTTGAGTCAGACAATGGCCTTGCATTTTGAGTTCAGTCTCACAGGAATTGGCCAAGGCCCTGGGCACAAATTGGAAACTACATTGTGCCTATCAGACCTAGAGTTCTAGGCATGTAGAGAGAATGAACCGGACTCTTAAAGAGACCTTGACAAAACTAACCCTGGAGACGGGCAGTGGATGGGTGGATCTGCTTCCTTTCACCCTACTCAGGGCAGGATGTACACACTATTTAAACAGGGTGACCCCATTTGAAATGTTTGGGAGAACCCCTGCTCCCGCTCTGTTTTCAGCTACAAAAGGTTGCCCTAGCAGAAATGACTGATCAGTCTGTACTCCAGTCACTGCAGGCATTACAGTCTGTATTAAAAAAAAAAAATGCAGGGATCCAGACTGCCCACACTGGTATGGAGACGGAGGTGGAACGACTTCCTTTCCAACCCAATCACTTGGTTTGGATATGACATTATCAAGTGGGGAGCTTGGAGCCTCGCTGGATGGGACCTTTTACTGTTACCCTGACCACACCACAGCAGTAAAAGTAGAATGCATCAGGGCCTGGATTCACGCATGTCACATCAAACGAGCCAAGGATGAAGATGACCCCAAAAGGTGGAAGCCACAGCCAAAGATCCCGTTCACTGTGGACTAAATCTAAGACTGAAAAGACTATGAGTTTGTTGTTGCTCCTATTTTTACCTGTTTATGTAAAGTATAGGTAGTTAATTAGATAAAGGAAATTAGAAAAAAAAATGGAAAGGGTTCTATGAAGCGGTAAATGGGTAAGTCATCAGCCGACTGTGCACTAGTGTCATTTACACTAGTGTAAATATACAGCCGACTGTACACTAGTGTCATGTACAAAAGAAAATGAGAGCGATAAAAATGTTAGAATTACATGCTCAATAAACCCTTTATAACCAGAGAATGTAGAACTGTATGAAAAGTCAAGGATTGGACTAATCTCCAAAGAATAGGGAGGAATGTAAGAGCCTGGGTGGCCAGAGGGAATCATTTTGTGTTTATGCAGTATACATAGATTGACCTCATGCAGTAAATTTAGATTGATACTGCCCCTTCCAAAGGTATTTACTCTCAAAGCCTAGATATAAGGGCAGGTCAGGGCAGATGAAGATATCCAGTCAGTGGGGAGCTTATATCTACTAGGTAAATTGAGATTCAATTGTCCATCCGTGTGTTACTAGCAGTTTTTTTCTATGTCTGGCAGACCTAGCACCACTGTGCAGTTTTCTCTGTGTATTGTAATCTCAAGGCCACCTGTGTATAGCCCAGCTAAACTACATCTATACATGTTAGTCTGTGATGCTGGAGGGGGTCGAATTTGGAAGAGAAGGCCCTGACCAGTCAGTATGATTCTCGATGTTTGGAATGAAATTAAGCTTTGCTTGACCTTCGCTTTGTATCAGTCTTGCTCCTTTGATTAAAAACCCTAACACTTGTGTCTGCACTGTGGAAGACTCCAGACATGTCTATGTCATGATTGGGGGTGTTCCCTTTGAGCTTTCCTTGGGTGGCCCTTCTCCTGTTCAGAAGATTGGTGAATGGGTGGGAGGGCCTAACCCTTGTGCAGGGCTCAGATTCCCTCCCCTGAGGTTTGCTTGAGGCCTGATTGTTACTTGACCTTTCCTGGCTAAGATGGAATGGTGGATTCTTGCCTTTCTCCGAAATCCAGAGGGCTGGTGCTGACAGTCAGGACCAAACACTACGAATCGGGCCATGGAGATGGTGATACCGACTCGCTTCACAAATTGCCTTGGTGAGAGACCCAGGCGGCTCCAGCGGTTTGGGATGGCTAGGGGTCCTATTGGCACACCCATGAATACTCCAACCAAGTGTAGTGATCAGGCATGGGTTTATGAGGATTGGTTGCTATGACCTCAAAGCGTTGTGACATCACAGATGCTGGCTTCACTGAAGCAGCTGTCCCTCTCCCATGACCTTGGTATCCTATGGCTTTAGGTAGGAAGCCCCGGGAAGGATAGAACAAGAGTCCTCTGAGCCTGATCAGGAACTCAGGTTGTCTTGTGGGTTAATGTCCCATTTCCCCTTTCTAGATAAATAGGAAAAAATGATGTTCATTATACCTTCCTTTAGGCCAACAATTCTCCAGAGACAGCAAGGTGTCCTATTTCCACTACAATTTCTAGATCTCAAGAAACAGTGAGGCATCTTGGGTACCAACAGCTCTCCATGGGGTTTGTCATCCTGTGGGTGAGCAAGTCCATTGTCAGTGTCTTTTCCCAACGGGTCAGTGATGACTAACAGACAGAAAGTCCCTTTTTGAGGAAAAAGGTGAGGGCATGGATATATGGTACTGCCTTTGTCCTCATCTCCTAGAGTTCTGAAACACAATGTTAAGGGATTAGGGCTCTGTCTACCTGGTTTTCCCTTAACTTTGCAAAGTCTTCGAGGAAAGTGACGTTCTGATCAGAGCTAACTCTTCAGGAAGAGGCCTGGACTACATATATCTTAAGCCATGATTTTCTTTGCAAAGGTCAACATTGATAATGTTCTAGTCATACCTCCGTGTACCAGGAAAGAAGTAGCATATTTCTTGAAAGACACAGCTATCAAAGCTCCATTGAGAAACCGTAAAGATGGAGAAGGGATTTGCAAATTATATATCTGATAATGGACATCTACTCTGAATATTAAAAAATGAATAAAAATAAAAAACCTTACTAATAACCAAACAGAGTATCCAATTTTACATGTGAAGGAAATAATGGAAGAGACATGTCACCAAAAGGATATGGATGGCTTATAAGCACATGACAAATTTCTCAACATTTAGGCATTAAAGAAATACAAATTAAAATCATAATGAGACATGCTTACATATCTATTAGAATGGCTAAAATTATAAAGGCTAATTGTACTTCGTCTGAGCTAGATGGAGAAGCAACAAAAAATCTAAACTGTTGTTGGCATATATCATGATACAACCACTTTGGGAAATAGTCTGAACATTTTTTTAAATGCAAAATATGTTGCAGTTACACAAATAGCCATTTTACTTCTAGGCATTTAACCAAGAGAAACAAACCCTATATTCATACAAGGACTTGTATATGAATTTCATAGCAGCTTTATTTTTAAGAATTGAAAACAATGGAAATGTTCATCAATGTCCATCAATAGAGCAAAGACAAATTATGATCTATTCATTAAAGAGATTACTATTCAACATCAAAATGAACTATTAACAGTTGGAGATTCTCAAAATAATGATGCTGAGAAAAGAAAAGCCAGGCAATGAATAGTATATACTGTGTGATTCCATGACTATAAAAAAATCTAGAAAATACAAATTTATATATAGTCACAGTCACCAAATATATTGGTGAGATTTTAGTGCCTTCTTCTGTGCTCCCATAGCTTCCTACACTTGGATCTCCGAGCATTTGTTACACCATGTGAAAATATGAACTCTTTTTCTTTATTCTGTCTTACTACAATAAGAATCCTTAAAATTTTATGGACATTTGAACTCTCAGCTATTAGCAGAAATTCTATCACACAGTAAGTTTCCAAATATAAAAGCCAGAGTTTTACAATGACTTCTAAGCTTTTACATGATCTAGCCACTCATTTAACCTCTGTGACCTCTTTCCCTGCTACTCTTCAGTCACTCACAGTGGCCTCCTTGCTATTCCTCAGATATGCCAGGCATGATCCAACCTTATGGCCTTCAAGATAGCCAATTCCTTTGTCTGGAGTGACCTTATTGCTGATAGTTCTGGGCAAATTCATCACCTTTCCATACCTTTGTTCAATTGTCAGCTTCATTGTAACTACTCTGATCTTTTTATTAAAAATTTTAACTCCCCATCCCCTGCCTAGCAACCTTGATTTTTCTCACCCTGATCGAATTTTTCTTTTTCCCCATTATACTCATCAATTTTGAATGCACTATGCAATTTTTATTAAGGTTTATAGCTTTTAATTGTCTCACCCATGAAAATAAAAGTTCTACAAAGCCAAGTATTTCATTTACCAGTGTAGTCTGAAGTAATATCTGCCATATAATAGGTTCAATAGACAATTGGTAAATTTCAGAATAAATTAATGTTGAGAGTATACTGAATTTCATAAGTCATTTCAATAATTTTTTTTCCAAAATATAAACTATGTAAAACATACCTTAAATTTACTTTCAAAATATTTTATAGCATATAATGGACAATATACATAAGCCTTAAAGAAACAATCATATAAATAACCATTTCATACCTACTTAAAAACTGCATAATACCGCACTCCTAGATCCTCTCTGAACGTTCTAAATTAACCCTTCAAAGGAAATACATTTTTAAAAATAACAGATTTTTTGTCAAAATAATTTAATAAAATAAAAGTTTCATTCATCTATGTAGATCATAATAAATGTTTTTAATAAGCATGAAATTATAACTCTGAAGTGTGCTAAAATGAAACCACCTGCGAAGGGGGAGAGAACAAAAATAAACATCATTTTTCCAAATAAGAGGAATTTATTACTTTTGAATCCAAGCATGTGGATTTGTTCAAACTGGCAATAAAGGAATATGGAAACACAAACCATAGAAAGTCATATTTTAGATTTCTAAAAGACTTTGAAGTGAAGAGTATACATTTTTTAAATGTTACATAATGCTACATAATGACAAGATGACAGGTTGTGACAAATAGCATTTTAAAAGCTCTACTCATAATGGAACGGAAGGTGTCATTTCCCTATAATTTTATATATATATCATTAATTTACTATATCTGGATACAACATATTACCAAACAGATGTTCATCAAAGACTAAATCATTTTTAATGGAACATAATAATTTGAACCTACATGTATTAATCATTTTTTTCGATCTAACATTTATAGTCTCGCTAAACATTTTATCAGTTGTCGACAAAATTCAAAAAAAAATAGGATAAAAAGTCGTGTTTGGGAAAGTAGATTTTTTTTCAAATTTGCATTTAAATGAAAATATTTGATGATATTTTTAAAACTTTAAATGTAATTTTATATATATCTGACCTATCAGATGATATAAAATTTTTGGAGAAAATATGACATATTTTTTGATCTTGGTTGAAGGTATTAATAAAGAGCAACTGTTTGTATTATTTGTATTGTGATATCTTAGTTAATAAACATGAATAACTGATATAAAATATGTTTTTTAAAAAATTTTATTTATTTACTTGACAGAGATCCCAGGAAGGCAGTGAGGCAGCCAGAGAGAGAAAAATGGAAGCAGGCTCCCTGCTGAGAAGAGAGCCCACTGTGGGACTCAATCCCAGGAACCTGGAATCATGACCTGAGCCGAAGGCAGAGATTTTAACCCACTGAGCCACCCAGGCGCCCTAAAATATGTTTTTTTTTTAATATATATATATAGAATTATAGTTCTTGCCAAAATATGGAACTAGCTGGAACTGAATGCCTCCTTCAAAGTCAGCTCTGGAGAAATTATGCAAGTGTAATATGGAACTATTTCAGATATTAACCAAAAACAAAGAAATGATGATAAATTCCTTAAAAGACTCAAAGTTGCTCTTGACTGGTATGTTTCAAGCTCTATTCCTGGTTTGAAGACAGGTTTTAACAGGCCTGTCACTGTAGAAATCAGCTGGATGTTTAGAGGCTATCAGAACTGTACAAAAACCTTGAAGGGGTAAAGACTTGAAAATTCTTTAGAGAGATTAGCTCCCTAAGGCATTATTCCTCCACACGTTTTCCTCCAATCAATTAAGACTGATGGATGAGGGGCACCTGAGTGGCTCTCTCATCACGTGGGTGGTGGGTTAAGCCTCTGCCTTCATCTCAAGTCATGGTCTCTGGGTCCTGGGATCCAGCCCCACATCGGGCTCTGCTCAAAAGGAAGCCTGCTTCCCTCCCTGCTTGCCTGCATCTCTGCTTACTTGTGATCTCTCTCTCTCTTTATCTCTCTCTGTGTCCAATAAATAAATAAAATCTTTTAAAAAAAGGCTGATGGATGATAAATTATGAAAACTGCTCCCTCCAAATGATGTTTCTTCATAAGGATTTAAGAATTTAAAATTGTAAGAATTTAAAATTGAAACTTGATCGTAGGATTTATCTTATAGAATAACATCAAGTGAAGGCAGTTATTATTAGTTTTGAAGTATTTGTGATTCTGAATTCTTGGCCTCATTAGTAAATTTATTTTTAAATTCTCCCATGGAGTGGTGATTGGCCTTCAGTCTTTCATTGATGTACATTATTGGGTCAAATGAGATGTGTGTGCCCAGAACTATATATAATCTTCTTTGTATTTCACTGGAGATGGCATTTCTGAGTTTTGTTCAATTGAATTTGGACAGATGTTTTAATAGTCACTTCTAGAGTTGGCCCTGGAGAATATCTTCCTTTTTTTCTCTTCCCGATTCTCTGAAAAACCCTGACTAATTCACATTATCACAGTAATATCACAATTCAAGTTTTTCCAAACACTATAGCTGCAAAATAGAAGGAAGCTACTCAGAATGTAATACTATTGTGAATGATTGAGAAAGAAAACATTATTATAATTAAGCTACCAGGTTTCCATGTATTTTATTGTTGCTTAGAAAATCCTAGCATACCCAGACTTTACAGAGATTTGATGATCCGAAGAGGAGCTGAACTCATGGACCAAAATAACTATGCATATAAAAAGTACAATTACTTACCTAAAAAAGATGATGTGGTTAACTTTATATGGCAATCCAAGTGTTATTGGAACAGGAATTTAAAAAATAGCTTAGGGGCGCCTAGGTGGCGCAGTGGATTAAGCCACTGCCTTCAGCTCAGGTCATGATCTCAGGGTCCTGGGATCAAGTCCTGCATCAGGCTCTCTGCTCAGCAGGGAGTCAGCTTCCCTCTCTCTCTCTCTCTCTGCCTGCCCTCCTTGTGATCTCTCTCTGTCAAATAAATAAATAAAGAAAATCTTAAAAAAAATGGAATGACTGTACTTTTAAAAAATAGCTTGAAAGGGGCGCCTGGGTGGCTCAGTGGGTTAAGCTGCTGCCTTCGGTTCAGGTCGTGATCTCAGGGTCCTGGAATCAAGCCCCACATCGGGCTTTCTGCTCAGCAGGTAGCCTGCTTCCCTTTCTCTCTCTCTGCTCGCCTCTCTGCCTACTTGTGATCTCTCACTGTCAAATAAATAAGTAAAATATTTTTAAAAATAGCTTAAAAGTATATGATAAAATAATGATATACATATACAAAGAAAAGATACTATACTGTGAATATAAATTAAGTGAAAATTGTTGAAATAAAGAATACAATAAATGGAGACTAAGATGAATATAGCTGTAAAATGAATAAATGAGTTGGGAAAAACAAACAAACAAATTAATGACTTCTGCCCAAATGCAGCAGAAAAGAAAAAAAATAAAGAAAATTTTTAAATAAGTACTGAGATAAATTTTGGAGAATTAAAGAAAGATAAAAATTACCAGACTTAAAATGATGCCAAACATGAGAAATCAGAAACAAAACAAAACACACACAAAACCACTCATATACATTATGGTGAGTTTTAAGAATATCAAAAACATAGAAGAGCATAAATGATGCCCAAGAGAAGAACAGATCACCTAAAATGTACAAGAATAATACTGACAGCAGAATTCTCAATAGTAATAGCATATAAAGGAGACAGCTGGGGGTTTGTATAGATGGAAAAGATATTTGAAACTAGATATTATACATCAAGCCAAATTATTGATTAAATTTGAGAGTACAGTAAAAATACAATGAAGCATGTTAGGTCTTAGAACATTTATCACACAGAGACACACATTTTAGAAAACTTCCTTGGAGGACAGCTCAATTTAGATAGAGAAAACAGAATTATGTACTCAAAGGCATATTTTGAAGAAAGGATTGAATATAGTCTGCACTGCAAATATTCTTTAATCGTATGTTCTGAATTTCCTAAATTTAAGAAGTATTTGTTCAAATATTTATCTTTAAATAAACCCTAGGAGACTTTTTCTTGGATTCTGGAAAATCAAATTCTACTAAAATTTGGATACAAATCTTTTTGCCACTGATGGAAATTTTGATAGCCCTTAACAGTGTAATGCCTAATGTATTGTTACAGCAATTGTAATTTGCCAATACATGGGTGATGTGTGTGTGTTGTTTGTGTTTATTATAATTTTTGATGGTTTTACTCTTCTATGAGATTTTTAAGTAGACATAATTTTAATAAATTATGATTTGTTGAAATTTATCTGAGGTTATATATAATAAAATGAAATTTGTGTGAACTAAAGAAGTGCGTCTCCATTTTTTTGTTTTAAGAGTAGACTGGTCTTTAAAAATTGTCCAAAGAAGTACATTATATTCATTATTAAATTTGATAATATACAATAAAGTATTTATGGGCATATGGAACCATATCAAATTCTACTATTAATTCATATTAATAATTACCATAAGAGGAAAAAGGGATATTTTTCAAAATGAAAATTAGCGTATTTTTCAGAATATGATATAGTGTTATTCACTGAACAGAGGGAACAAATGTCAAAGTTTAACACAGTTTACAGAATGTTTTAACATAAATTGAAATTTAAATCTGACCCAATTTCACAGTTTTAAGTAAAATGGTAGCACTTATAGTTGGGGATGCCCAGCTTGCTCAGGGCGGAACACCGCCCCTTCACAGAAGCTGGGCAGCGGGGGATACCTCGCTTGCTCATGGCAGAATGCAGCCCCCTCACAGAAGCTGCGCTGGCTGGAAGCCCGGCCGGCCCAGGGCGGAATGCCGCCTGCTTCAGGAAAGCGGAGCACCCGGGAACGACAGGTTAGCTCAGGGTGGAATGAAAACCGCCTGCCTCCCTTATCCGCCATAGAGCCTTTCTCTTCCCAGAAGTGCCTGTTGCTAGTTAGAAGAGTTCTTTCAATGTGCTTGTTTAACTATAAACTTTATCCTCCTTCTTGCTTGTCAGCAAGATGGGATTAACATTTGACCTTCCTCAATCCTTCTTTGGCTATTGTTTTCTATCCAATAAAAGTGAGACTGTCGAGTTGCTCTTGGCAGACGTCCTTTTCGACTGTTGTCCCCTGCTCCCAGTCTTTTCCAGCTGACTGGTTCGTGCCTAATTCTTCTCTCGTCGCCATCTGGAAGCGGCACCCAAGCTTTCTTGGGCTTCCTGTTTTTGGTGTTCTGTTCCACTCATCTCTGCCACCGCCCCCAGGTCCTCAAAATGGTTTTCTATGGTATCTTCCAGAAAACTTCTGATGTCCTCTTCAGTATGTAGGCTACATCAGTAGGGAATAGCGTTAAAACCTCTTCTGTTCCATGTGGATATTCACGTCGTTGAGCACCGCTTGGTCAAAGTCTGCCCTTTTCTGTTGGTCTGTTTTCTCTGGTCACTTCAGGAGTCCTTTTGTAAGAAATCCTATCCCATCAGATGCTCCTCTCACTCTCTTTCTCCCTTACTCTTGCTCTGGCTTCTTTCTTCAGATTTGCCGGGGAATGACGAGTCCTTTTCATTCCTATGAAGATAGAAGAATTGGCTAATCCACAGATACCATTTTTAGTGATATACAAGTGTATATATAATAACTGATATGGAGATGTACATGTGCACCTACATATATATTCTTTAATCTATAAAGTATGGAGGTTGGATTAAGTCTGAAGTCTCTCATACCGCTTGATAACCTGTGACTCTTTGATCAATAACTTCCATTTTCCCACAGGTCAGAGAAATGGGAAAAAATGCACATATGAACATATGTAGCACGTTAAAAAATGATCACAAATCCTATGACTCCCCATTCCCTTTGATTCACATGGGCTATGTGACTGTGTTAAACAGTGAAATAAACGTGTCAGTTTCAGGCCCAAGTCCAAAAGGAACCCCTCTCTTGGAACATTTGCTATTGGAGCTCTGAGTGGACAGGAAATAAGTCCAACAACCTTGTTACAAAGACTGCACGGAAGTGGAGGGCCATCTGAGCCTCGTCTCCCAACTGTACCCATCAAAGTGACAGGCATGTGCATAAAGTCATCCTGAATCCTCTAGACCAAGCAGCCGCCTGCTGAAGGCCACCACCCACTGACCTCAGTTAATGCCGTATTAAGCATAAAAATTGCCCCATGAGATCCTGCCCCAATTTCTGACCCCCAAAACATATGTAATATGACAAAAGGGTTGTTTTAAGCCCCCAAATTTTGAAGTCATTACATAACTAATTGGGTAACATGGCAAATACGTATCCAAACTAATGGAAATCAAGGAATATGTTTAAAGGCACCAAGTTATCTTAAAAAGTTCTCTGAACACACAGAAAAACAGAAAAAGACCCATAACTACAGAGAACAAATTGATCGTTTCCAAAGAGGAGGCAGCGGGTGGACAGGCAAAATGCGTGAAATACAGTGGGAGATAACAGGCTTCCAGTTACAAAATTAATAAGTTGCAGGACGAAAGGCACAGCATAGGGAATATGGTTGGTGGTACAGTACGGTGAGCACAGCATAACATACAGACTTGTCAAATCTTGTTGTTTTATATCTGAAACGAATGCAACATTGTGGGTCAGCTATAATTCAATTAAAAAATCAAAGGAAGTTTAAAAAAATTAAGAGTGAGCTCTGTTATCCAAATAGGACATACGAGATGGATTTCCCATCATACCATAAATTGAAAACGACTTCTCTTGATAGAACAATGCTTTCCTTAGTCTTAGTCCCTACTCCCTCCACAAAAACAAAATTTCAAAACAAAACAAAAAAACAAAAAACAAAAAAACAACTACTTTTGAAAAACATCTTGGTATTTTGAATATTATAACTGCAGTGAGTGATGAGAGTGAAAACAAACTGATAATCCACGTTTCCTCATTTCTTATCCCTTTTATGAAGATGAACAGTAAAATCATAATGTAAGAATTAACCAGAGAGAGGTCCATTTTCCACTCACTATAATCAAGCTGGAATTCTCAACTATTATTTAGTATTAGTTGATTCTGGTGGCAAATGCAAATATGGTTTCACTTCTTGGGCACATGAGGAAGATTTGGTTGGTGAAACAGACATACCAGGTTGGCCCAGGCCTGCACTGCCAGGGTTCAGAAAATTGCAAGATACAACCTGACACTTAAAACTTCCCATCAACAACTACCGCTGCCCCCCCAACATCTTGTTTCTTCCCACAGACAGCTCATACTGAGACCTGTCCACTGTCAGGGTCAAGCTAAAGGGGGATGCCCACAAACTAGGTGGGAAATGAGAGGATGCAACTGCAGCTCTCTGGGGATGCCTAAGGCCACTGAATGCCCCGTCATGATTCTCCAGCACAGATGGGGGCAGCCTACACCACGTGGGTGGAGCTCGAGGACACAGAAAGTACTGGAGTGGCAGTCAACAAACAAATGTGTTTGTGTAATATATAAACCCCCATAGGGTTGTCAATTGGTGGGATTCACTTTTTCTAACTGTTCACCCCATGACATACAACTTCAGGAAACCCAGAGCCCATGGATTATGGTTGAAGGGCACATTCGGACTCAATCAAAGTGTAACTAAGCGTAATCATACAAATAAATACAAATATCATTAAAAAATCAATACCACCTCAAACTTTCTTTTTCATTCCCAAATGAGCTTTTATGGGTTTTAATATCAATTAATGTGCTTATAGAACTGGTAAAAAAAAAAAACAGTCAATGATGAAATTTTAAAATTACCACTCTGCTTTCCCTAATTTCTGTTGATGTACTTTTATCTCACACAAAAATGAATTACTAAGGAATAAATCATACTTCACTGAACACGTTTCAGCTGAAATGATGCACCAAGATGTACAGCTTTGGTCAGGCTTATACTGTTGTTGTCAACATAGTATATGGGGTGTAAGAGCTACTGTCTTTTCCTTCTCCCATGAATATTAGTCCTAACAGATTCTTCACGTGGAAAGAAAACTTAGTCTAGAAGATACACTAATTCCTCTCCTCCCTGGTGAAAAATACTGTTAGAGGTATTAGTTTTAGATAGAGAAGCAAGTTCACTTTGGAAAAAAGCAGACACACACAAAACCCTGCAACATGACCTTTAATACAGTGATAAGGGTGAAAGTGTAAACTTCATTTGGAAACAGCACTCAAAATACTGTTTTGAAGGGCCTTTACAACAGCGGTATACTCTTTGAAAAGATTTTTCAGATCAACTGATTGAATCATATTTAATTTACCTAGGGACAATTAGATAAAATTTAAAATTCCAAACAAAAACTTTTAGGACACAAATAAAATTATATGTGCTTTTATTCCTGCAACTATCTCCAAAATCTAATATTCAATGGTTTAAATTGCTGCATTTCTCATTTGCAATGCAGATGAAGAGAGGAACACAGCAGACACATGTGAGATGAGGTGTGAGGCATAAAAGGGAGCACAGGAGGCAACTGACCAGCTGAATAGCGACTGCCCCAAAGATGACCATATCCTGAGCCCAAGAAGCTCTGAGTACTTTACCTTACCTGGCAAATGGGATTTAGCAAGCATGATTAAATTAAGGTGTGAGGGGGGAGAGATTATCCTGGATTACCTCGGTGGTCCCAATGTAATCATGAGGATCCATAAGGAGACAGGAGGATCAGAATCAGAAGGCAATGTGAAGTTGGAAACAGAGGGATAAAAGGTGGTGCAATGAAGGGCCACAAGTCAGGGAATGCAGGCAGCTTTAGAAGCAGGACAAGGCAAGAAAGTGGATTCTCCTCTAGAGCCTCCAGAAGGAACACAGGCTGCTAACACCCCGATTTTACCACACTGAGACTGATTTTTGAACTTCTGACCTCCAGAACTGCAAGATAATCAATTTGTGTTGTTTCAAGCCACTGAGAATTTGTCATTTGCTACAGTGGCACTAAAAACTACTAGAACTCACTGAGACATATTGAGTCTGTACAATGGCAGGGACCATTTCTAGGTAGGACTATCTTCAGGGTGTGGTAGTACTGGATCTGGAGAGTTGACTGCCAGCATCCTTCTTCCCTCCCCCTCCCTGAACCCCAGTGCACTGTGTGCCTCCTCCACTGCAGCCCAGGTGACTCACAGGAAGCTGGCCCCATCCACACTACAGGGAAGGGGTCTGTCATGGAAGCCAGTCATGCTCCTCGTGGGCCATTCACACAGCCAGCTGCACGACAGTCAGTGCCTTGTTACTCTTCTATGAGAGACAGTAACCTAGGTTGTCCCACACACACAAACGGGAAGGGCTTTACAGAAATATCTGGGTTGTCTCTGAATGTGAACAAGAAAAGCAGTGCCCCCACTGCGGGCAGCCATCACACAGTCAGCAGGGGGTGGAAGACAAACTGGCCAGAGGGAAAGGGCACAGTAGGGAAAAATGGAGAAAATCATGGAGACAGTGTGAATAAAACACATTCTCTGCAAGCACTGCCATGAGCTGCTTCTTCATGAGATTGAAGGTTTTTTTTTTTTTTTTTTTTTTTTTTTAATCTTTAAGACAGTTTGAGTTAGGATGAGACAACCATCCAAACTGATTCAGGAGGTCAGACTTTACGGAAACTAAGAAATCCAGATAATAAAAGTAGATGACTCACATGTGTGAAAAGTTTCCTTTCCCACTAAGGGCGGGGGGAAAACTAGAACCTTGAATTTGTGGCTATTCCATTATTCTTGCTATTTTTCATCACTCAAATGTATTTTTCAAGAATGAGGAAATTATTCTCAATAAATACAGTGATGGTTCCCTGAAAATTTGTAACCAAGTAGGGAACAGTCAGAGTCTCTAAACAGATTGTTTTGAATTGACTTAACAATCACACAAAATAGACTGTAAAATTTATCAAAGAGTGGGGCTGAGTTTCTTATATATGATTTCATGCAAATTTTTGTCTACCTGATGATTTTTAGTTTTTGTCTACAGGGTGAGTGAATAAAGGTGTCTCAACATGGTCCAGAACTAATGGTGTTCCCTGGCTCACTATGAAATCCAGGGTCATTTCTGTTTCCTTTTCCATGAACTTCTCCTTCCTCTCATTTGGTCTGTTTTTCAATCGGACTGTTTGTCTTCTTCTCAATTTGTAGGCACGTCAGAGACATGAACTCCTTGAACAGCTGATGTTACAGATGCTTTTCACAGCCTGTTGCCCACATGCAGCTTTACTCTTTTTTGATATACAAATCTTTTTCAAATTTTTAAAATAAAGTGGCATGTCATTTCTTCTATGGCCTGTGGGTCTTATCTCTACCTAAGGTAGTCTACCACTTCCCAAATTTTTACATGCCCCTAGATTGTCTCCAAATTCTTTATCATTTTGTTTGTAGAGTTAGAACTTAAACCAATTTACAAGGTTAATCAACCTGACATCTCCTTACATATGTGATAGGAAGCAAGAGTTCTAAGAAAGAGAGTTCTTTCAGCTCTGAGGGATAGAGCTTAAAGTCAATATTCAATGATACTCTGTCTCATTTTCTAGAAGGAACTGGTGGTTTCTGTTTGGAACTCTGACAATTTTTTTCTTAGTCCCTGAAAGTCAAATAGGTTTACGTCTGTTTTGGTTTGAGTCTGTTCAGCTAATTCTCCCTGGGACTTGAAGGCTTTATGAACTGAAGGCATGACTGTTTTTCAGCTCAAGTAAATGCTGCATTAGTTCAGTTATAACTTCTGTTATTTTCTCCTTTTGTCCTCAGGGTACTTGCAAGGTAGATTTGGACCTGACCTCAGATCTTACTTATTCGTTTCTCATTTCCATCTCTTTGAAATTTTCCTCAGTGTTCTGGGATATTCCTTTGGAAAATCAATTTTGTGGGGCACCTGGGTGGCTCAGTGGGTTAAGCCACTGCCTTCAGCTCAGGTCATGATCTCAGGGTCCTGGGATCGAGTCCTGCATTGGGCTCACTGCTCGGTGGGGAGCCTGCTTCCTCCTCTCTCTCTGCTTGCCTTTCTGCCTACTTGGGATCTCTCTCTGCCAAATAAATAAAATCTTAAAAAAAATCAATTTTGTTCTCAGCAGTGATCATTACTGTTTACAGGGTTCCTATTACATGTTACAACTAGTGAATTTAAGTTTCAAATCTTTCTTGTATTTTTATGTTTTAAAAGATTTATAAAATTTATTTGACACAGAGAGACAGAGAGAAAGTGAGCACAGACAGGGAGAGTGGCAGAGGGAAAGGGAGAGGGAGAAGCAGACTCCTCACTTAGCAGGGACTCCCCACCCCCCACCACAGGGTTTGATCTCTGGCAGACATTTAACCAACCGAGCCATCCACGCACCCCAAAGCTCCCTTTCAAAATCTTAGTAAGTATTTTGCTGCTCTTTACTGTAACTGTATCCCCCTCAGACTTCTTGACAATAAGTTTGTCTAGCTCTGTAGTCAGTTCTTAATCAATGAGGACACGGGCTCTGGACCTCAGTTTGGTGCTCCTCCACCAAGATGCTACCTGCCACTCAGGTGTGTGAACTCTTGCAGCTCAGGCCTAGTCACACTTTTGGGAACTCTGGGGCATCAGCGAAGCTACTCTAAGGGGACCATGCTTTGTGCATAAAAGCAGGCCCCTGCCATGAAGCAGCCCCTCTCAAACCTCCCCAAGTTGTCCTTCCTTACACAGCACAAAGTCTCTAAGAAACTCAACCTGCTGGGAAAGCCCATTTCTCTATGACCAAGGACCACAAGAGAGGGAAGGTATACCATGGGCCCCACACAGAAAGAGGTCTTCACTGAAAGCCTTCTAAAGAGAGTCTGCCTTTTCTTCCAGGCATTCCATCATGGCACCTCAAAATCCTGAGATCTCTTCCACTGCTCCCTCTGAGATGCCAAGAGGCACTTGGCAGTCAAATAGGTCCTTCCCACAGCCCACCTACATGATTATTGAGGGCCTGCCTGGTGCTGGGGATGGGTGAAGGCAACACAGGCCCCTGGTCTTATGCTCTGATGTCACTGGCTCTTGAGCAAAGGAAGGAAAATGAGAGGGTCCAGGAGACTGCACACAACATCATGTTTTCAGAACATCTCCCTGGCCCCCAAGATCACCTTGTCATGGCAATGTCAGCAGGTCATGGCAAGTGCTATCTCAGAAGTCCCTCTGATGCCTCAGCAACAGAGAGAGAGCCCACCCATAAACATAATCCCTAGAACCAGCATCCTTTAGGAACCAAAACCCCTATGAGTCAATTACTTTGGTATGTGTTAGTGTATTTTTACCTATGTAAAATATAAGAAAAAGAGGAATGACATACCTGTATGATTTGGGGCAGTACAGCAACTCGATTTTGAGTGTTTTGGATTATAGCTAGATACTTTTTTCCAAAAAGAAATTTATAATCCATTTAATAAAAACAATGTGAATTGCCATGTATGCAATTTTTATACTATAAATGTTTTCATTGTCTTGAGTTGTAGTAATGTACATACACTGGCGCTGGTCTCAAATGGGGGATGTCTGGAAGGAAACAGAATACATGATTAGGGGAGTGAGTGTAAGCCACCACCCTAAACAGTTCAATTTCTCACAAACATATACCTCAGCTCTATATTTGATTGGATGAATATCAACTAAAACTTTAAAATTAAAGTACCAGAAATTATTAGGGATGACATTTTTTGGTAGACTTGTTTCTGATTCTGCCTTGTGACCTGACAAAGGTGGGATGGTGACTCATGTTACTGCTTGCTTATTATAGCTATGGCATACAGCGGTGGAAGTACTAAGTACTAAGCCACTAGAAAATTTGAGAATGGATAAGCAATTCTAATAGTAAGGATATTTTCACATACATTATAACTAATTAAATATTTTAGGACTGAAACAAATCTAGAAGAATGTACAGACATTCTTCATCATTTCAGGTACTTTAACATCCAATACTACCCTAATCAAATCCATGAGACTTTAGTTTTTTTTTTTTTTTTAAAGATTTTATTTATTTATTTGACAGAGATAGATCACAGTAGACAGAGAGGCAGGCAGAGAGAGAGGAGGAAGCAGGCTCCCTACTGAGCAGAGAGCCCGATGCGGGACTCGATCCCAGGACCCTGAGATTATGACCTGAGCCAAAGGCAGCGGCTTAACCCACTGAGCCACCCAGGCGCCCGAGACTTTAGTTTTATAGCCTTTTCCTTGTCGATGAATCTGAAGAATAGAATCAGTATAAACTACTTTATGTCTGAAAAAATTCATCTTTGAATTTTGACTTGACCAGCTCCACAGAATTAATAACAAGTCCCTTTCTTGGTGCAGCCACATTGGGAAACAGTGTGGAAATTCCTCAAAAAAATTAAAATGGAGCTGCCCTATGACCCTGCAACTGCACTCGGTATATACCAAGAAGATACAGATGTAGTGAAAAGAAGGGCCATCTGTACACCAATGTTCATAGCAGCAATGGCCAAAGTCACTAAAGTGTGGAAATAACCAAGATGCCCTTCAATGGATGAATGGATAAAGATGTGGTCCATATACAATATGGATTATTATGCCTCCATCAGAAAGAATGAATACCCAACTTTTGTATCAACATGAACTGGTCTGGAAGAGATTATGCTGAGTGAAATAAGTCAAGCAGAGTCAATTATCATATGGTTTCTTACTTCTGGAGCATAAGGAATAACACAGACGACATTGGGAGATGGAGGGGAGAAGTGAGTTGAGGGAAATTGGTGGGGGAGACAAACCATGAGAGACTGTGGACTCTGAGAAGCAAACTGAGGGCTTTAGAAGGGAGGCAGGTAGGGGGTTGGGTGAGCCTGGTGATGGGTATTATGGAGGGCACATATTGCATGAAGCACTGGGTGTGGTGCATAAACAATGAATTCTGGAACACTGAAAAGAAATAGAATAATAAAAAAAAGTCCCTTTCTCCTTTAAATTTCATAATCAATACAAAAAGTTACATGGTATTGGACTTGAGCTACTACTTGCTGTATGTCCAGCTCTCTTACTTTCTTTTTTTTTTTATTTTCAGCATAACAGTATTCATTGTTTTTGTACCACACCCAGTGCTCCATGCAATCCATGCCCTCTATATTACCCACCACCTGGTACCCCGACCTCCCACCTTTTATATACCTGGAGGCACTTGCATGAGGCAGACAAGTTCTCAATAAAGAACTTTAATTCAATATATTAAAGTATACTATGTTTTCCACAGTGAATATAGACTATTTATCAAATCAGAATCAAGTTCTGAAAAAAATACCCATATACAGATAGCTAACAAATACACAGCCCGGTACCTCTAAAGGTTAGTACTTCTACATATTTCAAAAGGCATCAAGTTTTTGCTGCTTTCCCCTGATCCAAGCATGCACATTTGTGTGTATGTAAGTAAACACTCAAAGACAACTGAATTAGTAGTCCACATTCACCACATGGATTAATGCCTGTTGTGATCTCTTTCCCTCCCAAATTGTTTCTGATTATTCACTTTAACTAATTTTGCCTGCTTTCCAATAATAGGGAGAAGAAAATTTGCTTCCCCACCCCAGCACCAATCAAAGGGATACTTATGTCCTGTGAGCCTTCATTTTTCATAGGGGAAAACAAACAAACAAACAAACAAAAACCCAAAAAACCCTGCGCAGTGAAACTAGAAATTCCCTCATGTTTCCTTCCTTTCTGGAGCTTACTGCCCTTAGGTTGCACAGTTGCCCAAATATTGGCCCCTCCATAAGAAGCTGTAAGTAGCACGTAGTGGATGAAAGATCCAGGATATAAGGAAGGGCTACTCTGGGCAGTTGCATGGCCTGGGATGGTCTGCCTCACCACTGGGCAAGGTCTGGGGCCTGGGGTCACCGTACCTCAACACCGTTAAGAGAAGACTTCAACGAGAATGTTTATTTCAACATCTTTGCATGAGAAAATAAACACTGCCTTCAATAAACAGTTTCAATTAAAAATTAAAATTTTAAAACTTAATTTTAAATATAATTATACCAAGAAGAATCATGACACATGTTGAATTATTTTAGGAGCCACAGTCTTCCTGAGGTACAAATAAATAGTTTGTACAAATAAGTAAAATCATTTATTAGGAAACTTTAAACCTCTTACAATAAAGTTACCATTAAATATAAGAATAAAGTGACTATTTTGCTTAAAAATAAACAAAGGTCACTTTGAAAGAGAATGGCAGCTTCCCTGTGGACATC
Organism: Mustela nivalis; assembly: GCF_964662115.1. Lineage (NCBI taxonomy): Eukaryota > Metazoa > Chordata > Mammalia > Carnivora > Mustelidae > Mustela > Mustela nivalis. The sequence continues at coordinate 109,270 of NW_028136282.1, read as the reverse complement.
CTCTATACCCAGCCCAATCAGTTCTTACTAAGTACAAGTTTGTAGATTTTGCTAACATGGTAAATGATGGAAATAAATGAGGAAGACAATATTTTCAAAACAGTGTAAAAAAAACTTTAAAACAAGTATCTTGATTCTCCTTATTCTTCCACTCTAATTTGTAGCCTTTGGATAATATGTGGGAAAGAACATATATACATTTAAATTTTAACTTAAATGTCTACTGAAATAAAATGCTATCTTATTAAAATTCCTATCCGAAATTAAAAAAAAAGTCATGGTGACAAATAATGTTGACAATCCTGTAATGTAATCCTATCTTAAAACTCAAATTATGCTAAGAATGAATATTTCAAAACTAAATGGTTCACTTTGTTAAAAATATTCTTACTGAGTATTAAAAAAATCACCCAATGGTATCATGTTTTTAAACTCATTCTACTCATCATGCCTGTATTTTATCCTACCAGTTCTCTCTAATGACTTAGCATTCTTTCTTGTCTGCTCTCCTCTCTCATTTCCTTTCACCAGCACCAAAAACACAAAGACTCCAAAGTCCTGAGAGCAGACTGGAGTATCCCTTTGCCTTCTAGAAGCTGTGCATTTTGACCCTACTGGTCCATTCCACCTGCCCAATAGGCAAGATTGCCCAATAGGACAGTGCAGTCAGGAAGGGAGGCAAGGATAGAATCTTGAGGGATAGCAGAGAGAAAGAATCACCTTAAGAAAACTGGCAAGAATTCCTATCTTACATTGAGGTCTTCCATCCATTTTGAGTTTAATATTTTGTTCTAATAACACAACTCTGGGTGGGCTCCGAGATGGCTCCTCAGTGGGGACACATCACCAGGAAGACCACACCATGATTAGAATTTAGAATCTTCGGCACCCCCACCCCAACCCCTACATTCCCCCAGAGAGGGGAGGGGGCTAAAAGCAGAGCACATCTATGTAAGGAATCCTCCATAAAAATCCTCATAGCAGGGACGCCTGGGTGGCTCAGTTGGTTAAGCAGCTGCCTTCGGCTCAGGTCATGATCCCAGCGACCTGGGATCGAGTCCCACATCGGGCTCCTTGCTCAGCAGGGAGCCTGCTTCTCCCTCTGCCTCTGCCTGCCATTCTGTCTGCCTGTGCTCGCTCTCTCACCCCCCCTCTCTTTGATAAATAAATAAAATCTTTTAAAAAAAATCCTCATAGCAGGGGTTTCAGGAAACTTCCAGGTAAGTCAACATATCCAAGTACCAGGAGGGGGATAAAACCCAGCTCCACAGGAATAGACATTCCTGTGCTTGGGACCCTCCCAGACTGTGCCCTTTGTGTCTCTGCATCTGACTGTTCATCTGTATCCTTTATCATATCTTTCATAAATTGCAAATGAAAACAAATGTTTCCCAGAGTTCTGCGAGCCACTCAGTTGAACCAGAGGAGGAGTTGAAGGAACCTCTGATTTGTAGCCAAGTTGTAGAGAAGTTGTGGGTAACCTGGGCTCCTCCTACTTATGACTGGCACCTGAATGTGATGGAACAGTCTCACGGGACTGAGCCCTTAACCTGTGGGATCAGATGCCATATCAAGGCAGACAGTGTCAAAGCTGAGTAAAACTACAGGACACCCAGCTGGTGTTGCAGAGTTGCCTGGTGAGGGAAAAATCCACAGCCTCAGCCACAGTGTTAGAAGTAAAGTGTTCTGTGTGAATATGGTAATATAAAAGCCGATGGGAGAACTGAAATGTTTGCTTGACATACACTGTCACACAAAATATTATGTATGCCAGGTCTTTGCTGATGTGATATAGCACATATTCAAGTTCTAGTGAAATATCATAAAGAGTCAACTCAACAAACAAACAAACAAACAAGGAAACATACAAAATATGGATGAGCTGGGAGAAAATAAGCAATGTTTCCACTTTCCTATCAAGAGAAAGACCATTCCTGAATTATCCAAGATTTTGCTTTTACCTGAATAACCATACAGTTCAATAGGACTTGAAGGAAAAAGCATGTTTGGTCCTCAGCGATCCTTTCCCCTGATATGGCCGGCAAGAGTGGAGTGATTCTTGTGGATATATCTTTGCTCCAGAGTGGGGAAAAAAAGGAGTTCTTTCACCAACGTTCAAAGGGTTTTTAAAAAATGGCCTTCATTAAAATACATCTGCCCCTCCTTTGGAACCTGCTCACGCTACACTCCAGGCCAGCGAGCATCAAGGGGTTGGAAATACGGTACAAACTCCCATGAAGCCACCTCTCCCTCTAAACTATTCTTCTCTCTGCCAAATTCTGCTTCGGTCAGCCTAAGGATCAAATACCTGTCTTTGGGCAATAAAGTGATGTGCATTAATCAATCATTGGCCCTAACTGGCAAGTTCCTTAAAAACTCATGGGACACAGATGGTTGCCATGACTTTCCCAGGAAGCAGCTACTGTCTTTCCATGAATGCGGCATGAAAATACAGGGCTGGGTGAGCAGATGAATGTCCACTCGTGAAACAATCATGCTGAGGACAATAAACAGTAGTTTTGGATGGCAGATTTAAATTTCATTCACAGCCAAGAAAACACTCCAGATACATGATGTGTCTCCACTTCCTGTTGTTCCCAACATCTGAGTCCTCCCTTCCATTCCTGTTTCCACCACTTCAGTAAATGTCTCCCATCCTCATTGCATATAAAAAAGGCTCTGATTCTTTCTATTCTAATATCTGTAAGACATTACTGTGAACAAGAGCAGGGGATAATTCCTCCTCCAAACCCATCTACGAAATAAAGGGTTCTATTCAGGATCATGACAAGCTGAGGAATCCCTCAAGAGAACTTCCAGAGTCATTTCAACCTGTAAGGCTGGCTAAAATGTTCCTCACCATCCGCCACACCAGGGCTAGGACTGATGAGTGTCTCCACCATGCAGGTCCCTCTGGATGACATGATCGCTGGGAAACCAGGCACGAGGCAAGCAAAAATCAGCACCTGCTCTTCTGCAAAGTTTGTCTGAAGTGCTTGAAGCCAGAGAAGAAACAGATTGACTCCTTCAGATCTTACCTAAAAACAAAATTAAAGGTGACAAAATTAAACACATCATTATGCAGAGATGCACTGCAATGCAGATTCAGTTCTGAGAAAGAAAAACTAGAAGTTAAAGGTACCGTTAAACTCCTGCACCAAGTTCTTAGTGACAAGAAATCAGGCGTGCTGCAAGAAGCCCAAGGGTGAAGAGTTGGGGTCTGGAGCCACAGTGCCTGGTTCCAATGCAGGCTCTGCTTTTTGCTTTTTGCTTGCTTAGCTGTGGCCAGTGGAGAACCACCAAACTTCTCCCTTTGCATCAGTCTCTACCTCTGAAAAATAAGGATGATAAAAGAATTTACCACAAAGTGTTTGCACAGGGATAAGTGACTTACAACAGTGCCTGTATCATCAACTGTCATTTAATCACAAAAATAATGCAAAGACAATCATCCTCCAAATTTACAGTGTGCTTTGAATAGGGTTTTTTCTATAATATGCTTATGTATCATGGAAAGTTCTTGAAAAATCTCAGAGCTAAATAAGACCTTAAAGACCTGGCTCAGTTATTTGACTTTGAAGCCCATTTATCAGGCATTTCTACACCAGCCCTCCTTTTTTTTTTTTTTTTTTTTTTTTTTTTTTTTTTTTTTTGCCCGTGCAGGTAGCTACCTTGAGGGCTGCCACCAAATCATCACTTCCACAAAGAACCATTCAGAAATTTCTGGAACTCATATCATTGCTGGACTTCTGGCATAAGTCCATTGTTCCTGGTGGATGCTTCCAGTAGTAGGAAATGGAACATGCTCAATGAGGGCAGGGGGTTGTGTTTGACTTGCCCACTGCCATATCTCCAGCACCTAGAAAGGTGCCTGAAACACATAGCTGGCATCCAGTAAATGTGTGCAATAAATGAGTGAACTAGACAAAAATAGATATGCACTGGTAGACGTGTCCTGTGGAGTACAGCTTCAAAAGCAGGAGAGTATTGAGAGTCCTACATGGTAGGTTGCATAGCACTGAGTTAAAGAAAATGGGTCCTACAATCAGACCAAAGGTTAAACCTCGAAAGTTGTGCGATCTTGGACAAGTCACCTACAAGAACAAAGACCCCTGTCTTCTATTGATAACAGCTGCGAAGAGAGAATCCATTTCAGAATGAAAGGGGACACAGGACGGCTGTGTACGACACTTATATTGTGGTCAAGATGGCAGTGTAAATTCACTTCATGGGGTCCCACACCATCATCCCTCACTACCATTTGAAATACATGGTAATAAGAGATGAAATATATATATGTATATATATTTTTTCAGTGTAACAGTATTAGTTGTTTTTGCACCACACCCAGTGCTTCATGCAATCCATGCCCTCTCTAATACCCACCACCTGGTTCCCCCAACCTCCCACCCCCTACCCCTTCAAAACCCTCAGATTATTTTTCAGAGTCCATAGTCTGTCATGGTTCACCTCCCCTTCCAGTTTCCCTCAACTCCCTTCTCTCCATCTCCCCTTGACACCATGCTATTTGTAATGCTCCACAAATAAGTGAAACCATATGATAATTGACTCTCTCTGCTTGACTTTTTTCACTCAACATAATCTCTTCCTGGAAGAGATTATATATATATTTTTAAAAGATTTTTTTACTTACTTAATTATTTGACAGAGAGAGATCAAATGTAGGCAGAGAGGCAGAGAGAGAGCGGAGGAGGAAGAGGGCTCCCTGCTGATGCAGGACTCAATCCCAGGACCCTGAGATCATAAACTGAGCTGAAGAAACAGGCTTAACCCACCCACTTAGCCACCCAGGTGTCCCTAGATTAAACACATATATTTTTTAAAGATTTTATTTATTTATTTGGCAGACAGAGATCACAAACAGGCAGAGAGGCAGGCAGAGAGAGAGGAAGGGAAGCAGGCTCCCTGCTGAACAGAGAGCCTGATGTGGGGCTCAATCCCAGGACCCTGGGATCATGCCTTCAAGCTGAGTCAAAGGCAGAGGCTTTAACCCAGTGAGCCACCCAGGCACCCCTAGATTAAATATAATTTTTTTTAAGAGAAGAGAAAAGTTAGCAAGTGAACCTCAGTAAAAAACAAAACAAAACAAACAAAACCCAAAACTGACAAACATCTCCATGAAGCAGCAACCGCAGAAATTCTCAGTGATGCACAGATGTGTAGCGACAGGAAAAGATGTCTGGAGGCTGACTTCAAGGAGGACAAGTCGCTCCCACTGGAGATAAAGGCAGACAGAAAGGCCTGCTCGCTTGCTGCCTGAAGCCACAACTTCAACTGGGCTGCGGACTTGATTGCACACCACTTGCTTCACCAGAACACTGTGAGGTTTCCAGTAGCTCATTACATCTAAACACTACTGCCTCCTTTAACAAGGTTTCCCTTCCAGATTGCCCCTGACTTACAGGGATAGGCAGTAGGTGTCCCTCCACGTGCTCCTTCCAAATTCTCTCCTCTCTCTGCTTTCTTCTGATCCACTTTTTATTTATGGGCTAGCTTTACAGGATATCCCTTCTGTGATTAAACAGGTCTTAATAATTCTACCTTTTGTAAAGGAAGCCTTCCCCAATTATTTAGATGTTGATAAATATTTACCTCTGAATCTCCATAAATCATCACTTTATATGGCACCAACATGTAGAAAATAAGAATGAAGTTACCCAATTTTCAGAATGAACCATACAAATGACAACCTACCATCTAAAGCCAGAGACAGAAAGAGAACATCTGCATAAACTAAAGTAATGCAGGTTCCTTATTCATTCATATTTATTATGCAAAATGGAAGTTTTAGGAAGATTAGAATAATGCATACTTGTTCTATTATATAGGCAACTAATCCTCTGTAGATGGTAATGTATCCATAACTCCATCTCCAATCTAGAATTTCTGAACACGAGGAGAGGGTATTAAAATCTCCTCTGTGGGAGGCAGAGCATTACAGTGTCTGGCTCTGGCCTTCCTGCTGCAGGAGGAGACTTGCAATTAGTGATGGCAAATGGAATTCACAAAACATTTCTGGGCTTTAGAAGATATTGGAAAACTAGCAAAGGACTTAGAAAATGGTAGGAAAGGAAGCAGGAAGAGGGAGGTGGCAGAAACAAGTGAGCCAAAACCTGATCTGTAAGCAACAAGCTCAAGAAAAACAAATCAGGGTGCCAGAGAACAAATGCCATTTTCACTGCAGGATCTCTACAGGCCTGTGCCCTCCAGACCCCGTTCCCACCACACGGTAAGTTGGGGGAACTGAACCTGAGATTTCCTTAATAAACCAGGACCCTCAAATGGAACCAAAGTGATCCCAACCAAGAACACTCCCAGCCTCCTGGCAAAGGAAAGACAAACCCTCCAGGAAAAAACAGACAGACAAACAAACAAACAAACAAACAAAAAAAAAACACACCAAAAAACAGAATTAAAAGAGATTACATCTATGTTCCAATAAATCTGGTCTCAAAATCCCTTCACAGAGCATGCAAGAAATGAGGCCACTGTGAGAGACAGAAGACTGAGGGAAAATGAAGACTTTAGACACTGGAATAATCAGATACAGAATAGAAAATATTACATGTTAATTGTTTAAGAACACAAAAGAGGTTTAAAAATAAAGAAGGAATAAGAGCCTATCAAAAGCAACAGGCCAAGTGTGAACATGGAACTGAAGGAAGTTAAACAGGGACCAAAAATTACTGAGACGTAAAACACAACAGAAAACACACCAGGATGGTGGGGCAGTAGATGAGCCCCGAATGAAGGACTTCACAACACTGCACCAAGAAGTGAAGACATTCCCCAGAATGCAACACAAGGAGGCAGGAGAAGAAGATGAACGCCAGCTTGAGAGACACGAACAACAGACGGGAGGTTTAAATAAGAATCCTGGGAAGTACAGCAGAAGGACAGAGTCAAAATTTCAGAAGAAAACAGCTGAGGATATTACAGAAATGATAAATCCAGAAATACAGGAAATGCACAGATACCAAGCAAGATGAGAAATCTTCAATTAAACATTTTGTGGTAAAGCTATAGAACACCAAAAACTAAGAAAAGGTTTTAAGGAAAAGGCATTTAAAGGAATGAACAGGGTGGAAACAGGGTTTAAAGCTGCTACAGTGGTAAGGAGATGCTAGTAAAATGGTACCTGTAAAGGGTGACAGGAGTATTTTTACTGCCACTACTGCTAATACTGTGTCTAATGCACATAACAACTGAAGACTGCGAAGGTTAAGCTGGAGCAGAAAAAAATTAAACGAATTATGACCCCCAAAATAAGGATCATGTTGGGGCGCCTGGGTGGCTCAGTGGGTTAAGCCTCTGCCCTCAGCTCAGGTCATGATCCCAGGGTCCTGGGATCGAGCCCCGCATCGGGCTTTCTACTCTGCAGGGAGCCTGCTTCCTCCTCTCTCTGCCTGCCTCTCTGCCTACTTGTGATCTCTGTCTGTCAAATAAATAAATAAAATCTTTTTAAAAAAAAAAAGAAGGATCATGCCAATGAATTTCACAACTCTGGTGATCACTTTAAAAGCATCTCTTCTTTTTATCATAGCATTTGTATCATGTCCAGGATGAGATATTACAGCACACATGATAGAATATTTTAAAACAATAGTCCATTTTGCTCAAACTCCATGTTGAAAGCAAACGACTCTGTCAAACACTTTGAAGAAGGTAAAAGTAGTGGAACCATGTTTTGTCAAGAAAGCCCAGGGAGAAAAGCAGGTAGTAAAACCAAGTAGCAGTATCGAAAAAGGGCAGCCTCAGGAAGAAAATGAACACCGTTTTCTTCTGCTTTGTTCTCTTTTTTGTTTTCTTGTTGTTGGTATCTTTTTTTTTTTTTTTTGGTCTTTCCCAGAAATCACTTCATATATATACATTTATCTGTTCAACTTCAGTGAAAGTTGGGAGGAAAACGGCCAGAACTTTTGAATGGTTGTCTTCAGCTGAGTGCTTATTTTCTTCCTTCAGTTTCTCTGGGGTTTCCCACTATTCTTCAATAAACATGTGTTGCTTTCTGGCAGGGTAAAGCCAAATGCATTTTTAAAAGAAGTAATGGCAGGTCATCCGTCCATCCAGATCAGGAGAGAGCCCATACCAGAAAAGGCAGAGAGGGTAGTAGACTCCCCTCTGTGAGTTCCTGCCCTCTTGGTCTTTCCTCAGCCCTTGCTCTCTGCTATGTCTCTCCAGTCACACCCCAAACCCAGAGAAACAAAAGGACTCTTCAAAACTTAAACCCTGTGAGAAGGGCCACGCGGAGGCAAGGAGAGCCCTGTAAGACTCTGAGCCATGTGGTCTGTATCTGAGACTGCACATCTCCTTGAGCCACGTTCCATTCCCTCCATGCCTAATGTTGGCCTTGTGTTCTACAGAAGCAGTCAGGGCATCCATACACTCCTCTCTGTGTGCTTTTCTGTATACCTGATCCCATCTCAACCCACAACATCCAGCAGCATGCACCATCTGTCATCTCCCTTCAGTCAACCTGCAAATAGGTAAACACAGCCTATAAAACCCACCCTTGTCCAAGCTATGTCTGAAGTTATGATCGTCTGTGTCTTTACCATCAAACTTTCTAAAAGGCTATTCTTGTGTGTGACCTTCATGGTCTCACGCTCAGTCACTCTATCTCTATGTCTGGCTTAGGACTCCACTACTCACCTCCCATTTTCTTTCAGTACTCAGTGACAACCTCCTCGATCTACCCCCACCCCCTAATCAAGCTGCTTTGCAACTTTTCACATCATCGAACATTGCTGACATTTCATTCCTTGAAATCTCTCTTCTCTAGACATCTGTGCAAAAATGCCTTCCTGGCATCAAAGCCACGTCCCTCCCCTTCCATCCACTACTCATTTATTCTTCCCCTTTATCTGCCCAAGAAAAGAAGGAATTACTTTAAATCCTTAACTGTCACTCTCTCTACAAGGAATATATCCCTTGGCAACAGCATGATTGCATCTCTCTTCCCCCAAGCACCCATTCCTACATTTTGACTGTCCAACCAGAACCTACACCTGCACGTCCAACAGACACCTCAACTCAGATTGCCTAAAGCTGCACTCCTCCTCTTACCTCCTGCACCTGGCTCCCTTCCTGAGTTGCCACGACTGTTGTGGCAGTTGACACATCAGACTCAACATTCTGAAAGCACGGAGGCACCCCTAAGCCTACTGCAGCATTTTATTTTCCGTAGCTGAGATATGGAAGCAGCCCAAGTGTCCAGCAACAGAAGACAAAGTGGTACATACACACAATGGTATATTACTCAGCCATCAAAAAGGATGAGATCCTGATATTTACAACAGTATGGATGTACCTAGAGGGTATTGTGCTAAGCAAAATAAGTCAGACAGAGAAAAACAAATACTGTATCTCCAGGGATGAATCCTTAAAAAATGCCCTACATATTCAAGTTTTAAGGCAGGACCAGAAGCAACAGTTTTAGCATATATCACCACGATATAAAATAAAATCTTAAAAAAAAAAAAGGAAATAATAGGACAACAGCAATTAGGGTAAAAAGACTTAACAACTGTCTTGCTCAACATCACCAGCACTACACCAGCTACACGTCTGACCCCCAGACCAGCATAGCAGGTGTGAGGACAGGTCCAAGCAGAGAAAGTGTTACTTGTCACATTTTTTGAAAAATGATAAACAGAAGGGATGCCTGGGTGACTAGGCTCGTTGAGCGGCCAACTCTTGATCTCAGCTCGGATCTTGATCTCACGGTGGTGAGTTTGAGTTCCGCACTGGGCTCTGCACTGGGTGTGGAGCCTGCTTTAAACTAAACTAAACTAAACTAAAATAACACGTCTGTCAAAAGTACGTGAATTCACAACTTACATGTAAGTCAAGTTCTACTTGTTCTAAGACAGCATGAAAACCAAGATGTCGTTAGCAAGACAGGAAGCAAGATAAATTGTGTATTCCATGTGCCGTGAGATGACTCCAACTGCATCCAAGTCAGCCATGGCCCTCCACACATCTGCAAGAGAGGGTATATTATCCACATTAGCACAGAGGAAACCAAGGCTCAGAGAGGTTAAAAAAAAAAAAAGAGTCCAAGATCATAGCATCATTTAGCAGCATAGACAGAATGTATAGGAATTACCTCAAAACAGGCCACACTAGTGGAAGAATACCTTAGTGTGGAGTTATGAAAACCCAGGTAGAACGCTGCCTCAGAAAGGCAGATAATCAATAAAGGAAAAATAAAGAGGCGCCTGGGTGGCTCAGTCGGTTAAGCATCTGCATTGGGCTCAGGTCATAAATAATCCTGGGATCTTGCCCTATGTCAGACTTCCTGCTTAGCAGGGAGTCTGCTTCTCCCTCTGCCTCTGCTCCCCATTCATTCTCATAAACAAACAAATCAATAAAATCTTACCCAAAAAAAAGAAAAAAATAAAGATTATAAGCTTACAATAAAGATATGAATGATGAGTCAAAGCTTTCAGTGACACACCCACACCTGCCTACAGTTCACTGGCTAAAACATGGGTGGAATTGATGGGGTTAGAAGAACAGGAGGCACATAGGCACGGACAGCACAGCCCCAGCAGATGCAGAATCCTGGTGTAGGTTCAGCTAGCTTTCATTGTCCTTTAAAATGTCAAAGCTAAAGAAATCTGGTAGGGTTATTGAAGTCTGATCCTGGGGGATGCCTGGTTGGCTCAGTCTGTTAGGCAGCAGCCTAACATGACTCAGGTCATGATCACAGGGTCCTGGGATCAAGTCCGGCATCAGACCCCTTACCCAACCAGAAGCCTGCCTCTCCCTCTGCCTGTTGCTCCCCCTGCTTGGGCTCTCTCACTGACAAATAAATAATCTTTAAAAAGAAAGAAGAAAGAAAAAAAAGAAAAGAAAAATAAAATCTGATCCACAGTATAGAACAACACAAAGGATCGTACTTTTTTGGGCTGATTTCTGTTTGTTTGATTTTAAGTAGGTTCCACAGCCAGCACGGACACTAGTGCAGGGTTTGATCTCAGGACCCTAAGACCATGAACTGAGCCAAAGGCAGACAATCGATTAAGCCACCCAGGCACCCCACTTTCTTGGGTTCTAATGGGACTTTTCCTAGGTTCTAATCCTAGCTGTACTGGCTGCCAGGGGGAATGAAGTCCAGCACCACAAGAAAAGCATCCCAAGGCAGCAGTCCTCTGCAGAAGATTTGCTGGTGGCTGCCATCATCAAAGAGTCAGTGGGTGAAGTTGTTGAAGCACAGTGGGAACAATGATAGCCACTGCCTTTTGGGTGTCACTGAATCATCCTACTCATCTTCAGGAAGCCTGGCCCTTCTCCAGTCAATGCAGCAAAAGCAAACTTGTTAGAAGAACAGGGGAGGGGGTCATCTCCCTCCCTCCCAGAAACTGAAGCAACCAGCCAAACAGTGCAGCACTGGAGTAAAAATAAAAATATGAAGGAATGTGGCTGCACCTGGGTAGCTCAGTCTTTTAAGCATCTGCCTTTGGGTCAGGTCCTGATCTCAGAGACCTGGGATCTGAGACCCACATCAGGCTCCATGCTCAGTGAGGAGTCTCCCTTTCCTTCTCCTTCTGCCCTCGCTCCTAGCTCATTCTCTCTCTCTCTCAAATAAATAAAATCTTTAAAATAAGAAATTTAAAAATGAAGGAATGAATCAAAATGCAGAATTCAGAAACAGAACTACAGATATAAAAACTACATATAAAAACCTGAAATATGACCCGGTGAGTGAGGAAGGATTATTAAATCATGATACTGTATGAATTGATTGCCAATTTTTTCTTAGAACATAGAGCACACTGCACTACACGAAAACAAAAACACAAAATTAGGATTGAATACAAAAACAAAATTATCAGTGTTATTCCATCAAGTGTTTCTCTAACCTACTGATCAAAACCTCAGTTCATCCTCCAAAAGAATCTGGGCACCACCTCAGCACACATGAACACATTTTCAGGCCACAGTTCACACTGCTCCAGTCCCCACTCTAAGTACTGAGCCATGGGCTCCTCCAGGCAAAGCCACCACCAACTAGGCCCCTGCCCTAGAAATCCCCAAACCCAACCACTTCACAACAGGGAGACTCAGGGAGATTCAAATGGGCAGAAACGTGGGACTTTGACTTTTTTTTTTATTTAAAAGAAAAATACAGCAAGAAACATTTCTAGCACAAAGTGAAGAGCTAATCTTTCACAATGTCGAGAGTATTAGAATTATCAATACACCATCAGTAGTTTGATAGGTCAAACAGGCCAAAAGCTGGAAACACAAGAGGAAATGCTCACAGCAAACAGACCTGAAAGCCAGGGCCTGGACCGGCTGACATGGCTCTGCTGCTTACCACAGCGAGAAAGTGTAACTTTCCTGGGCCTCAACTTCCCTCCTGGCCAGCAGGAAAGTGGCAACACCACAAAATTCATATCTGGTCGGGGATTACGTGAAAGGAGAATGCTCAGTGAGAGCCCCGCCACACCGCCCGTCCAGCCACAGTCTGCGCCCAGTGAATGGGAATTTCCTCTACTGCAGCCACACGAAGAGCTGAAGGATCTGCACAGGATGCCTGTTTATTTACCAGTCACAAAACCACGTTCTGCCAGAAACAGAGAAGGCAAGAGACCCCAAGAGATGGGAATATCCCTCACCCTTGCCTGGACCAGGCTTTCAAGACAAGTTGGAAAGCCCACAGCAGCTCTGCCACTGACTCTGAATGAGCCTTTGGAAGACAACACCATCCCAAACAACAGTTTAATTTACTTCTCTTTAAAAAGCAGTGAGACAAGGTCTTGGCCACATCTTCATAAATTAACAGCTTAGGAGGCTAAACCCCAATGATTTAGTTATGTCCCCAGCAGGCACACCTCCACTCGTGGGCAGCTTCAGGGTGAAAGGGTGCCTCCCCATCCATGAGGACACCCTCTGACATTCATCTGAAGATGCTTCCTACCCATGGGCATTTACTCCCTGGAACCCCCCCATCTAAGTTCCTCTCTGGATGCTGCACGAGGCAACTTCCTCACACCCCCATCACCACTGGTGACACTGCAGCTACCTCAGAGCCTTCAAGCAGGGTGCACCTGTCTTTGCTGCCAAGTATCCCATCAGCCCAGCTCCATCACTGATTTCTGTACCCATAATTAATTAACTTATGCATGTATGTATTTATTTATTTTTACAGCTTCATTTATTTTAGGGAGAGATAGACAGAGAGAGAGATACAGAGAGAGCACACACACACAAATACAGGGAGATAGAACCTCCAGCAGATTCTACACTGAGAGCAGAGCACACCTCAGGGCTCAATCCCACCACCCTGAGATCATGACCTTAGCTGAAACCAAGAGTTGGATGCTTCAACGACTGAGCCACCAGGCACCCCTCTGTACCCTTAATCTTAAGAAAAGACAGACACCGCTTCTTTCTGTCAGCCACGGCCTCATAAGCCATCTGTCACACAGCCAAAGTTTCCAGAGGGTAGGACCAGGTCTGCAACACCAGTGATGCCAGAGTATCTCCATAAAACTACAATCTAGTGAGTACCAGGCTCTGCTCTAAGCTCCTAATATGGCCTTCTATTTTGTACCCGTCACAGACCTACATGCTAGGTATTATCCACAGTGCACAGAGGAGGACACTGAGGTCCATGGCTTACCCAAGCGATCTACTTTTATGTGGCAGCAGCAGGGGCCTGAACCCAAGTCTGTGACTCCAAGGCCCCTCCGTCAACTCTGTTACTCATGCAGCCCCAACACAGTCATCAAATACCTCCCTAAACCCTCATCCCTCCTGTGAAAAAGCATGGTCTTCTGCCATTTCCCAGATGGGAAGAAAGCCGGCGTGAGCCAGATATAGTGACCTGCCCACGATGGTACAGGCGATGTCCCCTCTGTTCTCCCCCCAATACCCATGTCATTCTGCACGAGGCCCCATGGGGTCCTTCATGCTTCCAGTGGAAAACTCTGGTGAGACCACCAGTCTCCTGGCAGGCCTTCATCTTGACCCTGGAGGACAGGACCAGTTAGGAGAAACGGGCTAGTTAAGCCTCTGAAATGGGGTCCTACCACCCAGGAAAACACCCTTATCTCCAGGGCATCGCCCGTGTGAATTAGCTGGATTTGTAGAGGGCTCCACAAGCACCAGCCTTGCTGAGTCACTTTCTCTAAGGTGGTGGCTGAGACAAAAAGGACCCAGGAAAGAAAGGCATAGGCTGTTGTGGAACTCCAGTGCCTTGGCATCAACAATTAATATGAGCAGCTGCCTCTGCTCACCAGATCTGCATTTTATGTGGGGCACACTGTTCAAAGTTTACACCCCCCCATCTCTGTAACCTTCACGACAACCCCTGGAGCTCCCTGCACCATCATTACCACCTCACAGACAAGGAGACAAGGCATGAGGGGTGTGTAGAATGATGCAGCTCTGTGCTGGGGCCAACCGGGGGAGGACTCCCACAGGCTTGCTCTTCCCACTGCTGCAGAAGCAGCTGAAAACAAAGAGTTTTTCAGTTTGCATTATGTAGAGTGGAAAAGTCAACCATAAAGGTCATTCAATTTTTAAATGGGTTATTCCTCAGGATAAAAACAGTTCCAAAAAATAATTTCCGAGAAGTTCAACATATTCCTCCTTCCAGGTGCCTGGAATGTGATGGAATGTTGTTAAAATAAGTTCTGGCCCAACAGTATGCCAGACAGAAACTGGAAGTAAGCTGTTGCAGGTCCCCAAAGGCTCCGTCACAATCCTAAGGAGAAGACATATAACTTTCACTGTCCCAAAGTGGTTATGTTTAAAAAAAAAAAAAAAAGACACAGGTGGAACATTTTAAATTACAGACTTTCAATGCAGGGGCAGTGGGGGTGGGGGGGGTGTCCCCCAACTACCCCCAAATGTTTCAGCTATATATAGTGACTTACCAAAGTGACTCATTACAAGTACCTACAAGGCGACTGACAGGCAACTGACCGATGAGGAAGGTATTCGGACTGCTTAACAAAACCAACACAACTTAGAATTTTCATGATTAAGAAGAGAAAACCATTTATTAAACACTCGCCAGGCACCAAACCCGCTAGGCACTGTCACACGCTCTACTCATCACAAGGCTGCCAAACTCAGTGCAGAAACTGAGGCTGAGTAAGTCACCTAATATCATGCAGCACCAGAAACTGGATTCCAACCAGTTCTGACATCAAAGCCCACCCCAGCTTGCTGCAATGCTTCAGAACCCAAGCTTTGTGATGATCAATGTTTACACATCTCTGTTAGAATTCAGGGAAAGGTTTTTAAAAATGACATACACAAGGGGAAAAAATAATACAGTTTCTGGAGGCAGGCTGCCCGGGGTTCAAATCTTGGCTCCTCCACTTGCAAGCTGTGTGACCTTGGACTCCTTTAGCTCCCCTGTGCCCATATTTCCATGCATTAAAATGGTAGCCATAACAGACCCTATCTCCTAAGGCAAATAAAGCATTTTGGTGTTGTTGTTCTTGTTTTAAGATTTTATTATTTATTTGACAGAGAGAGAGAGACAGGGTGAGAGGGAACACACACAGGGGGAGTGTGAAAGGGAGAAGCAGGCTTCCCACTGAGCAGGAAGCCTGGTGAGGATTAGATCCCTGCACCCTGGGAGCATAACCTCAGCTGAACAACTGAGCCACCCAGGTGCCCACAAATAAAACATTGAGAATCATTCCTGGCATGAGTTAAACCTCAGAAGGTGTGGGCTGGTGTTACTTCTTGCTGGCCACTAGATAGAGTCAGCAGCCTCAGGCCCACTGTTTTAGCAACTCATTTGCATAAACAAAGCCCAGGCTCAGCCACTTTGTGCTTACCCTATGATTTCTTCCTGTCACTAACATCTCTCCTCACTCCTGCTCTGTGGCACTAAGCTCTGGGCCTCAACTTCCCATCTGTCAAATGAGGTGAGGAGCCCAGCTGATCTATCTGAGGTCCTTCCAGCTGGGCAACCTAGGGTTCTTGGTAACTCAGGGCCCAGAAATTTCAGAACCATCCTAACACAAACATTACCAGATGGCACTCACTCAATTTCCTCAAATCTTCTCTTCCGTGTTATGTATAAATGCTTATTTTCATGGCAAATCTTCTCCAAGATCCCAGAGCTCCACGAGCACCCAGAATAGGCTGGGCAGGCATCCCCAGTGCTGAGGCTGGGGACATGATGGTCAGAAGCTCTGACCTCCAGGGGAGATGGATTCCAAATCAAGCTGCTCTGATAAGCAGGTCTTCCCTGTTAGAGAGGATTTCAACAGAGCACAGTTAAGAGGAAGTGCAGGTAAGAAACTCAGAACTTGGCCCACCGGACAGAGGGCAGTAGGACAGTGGGCCGGAGGGGTGAGAGAGGGATTGAGAGGAATGGCACGATCAACAGAGGCCAGCCAAGGCAGCCCTGATGCTCAATGTGAGAGGGTGGGCTGGGGATACACTGTGAAAATGGCTTCAAAGTCAGGAAGCAATCCCAGTCAGCACAAAGCAGTCCTGAGCAGGAACCTTCTGGGACCAGGTTGGACACTAAGGTGAGCTGAAAATGGCTGTGGCACCCAGTGCAGTCTGAATCTCACCCATGCCTCTCACAGGCTGGGTGACCCCGGACCAGTTATGCTATGTCCTTTAATGTTTCCTAAAGGGTATATTCACTCCATAACCCTGAGCCATGTTCTCATTTCGGTGAGTGTGGGAGGCCGCAATAAGGCTTGAGACGAGAACCAAACCAGACCCTGACTTGTGCCTCCTTTAAAGTCCAAATAACCTAACAAAAGGTTTAGGACGGGAAAAGTTCAGTAGCACTGGGCAAGAGTCTGTGCTATGTGTTGTGCGCTCGCCTACGTGACTCCCCACACGCTACTAAACAAATGAGAACAATTCGGTTGGGCTAAAAAGTTCGTTGCTGGTCCTTGCTGCCTTAGTACAACCCATAATTTACTTTCAGGTTTGCTGTATTTGTACTGGAATCAGCCATTTGGCGTCATGAGGAACCATAGTTGCTTAACTAAACACAGATGTAATGTCACTATATATATGGCCTTAAGGCTTTGAATAAACTCAGCACTGTTGGACATCCTCCTCAGTGCTCCTCCTGTCCCCCATCTCTTTGCTTCTCGAGTTCTTTTCTTCATCCTCTTACCCTCATGTTCCTGGTTGATTTGTTGCGCCGGCCACGACAGGTGAGGATCTGATGGTGCCCACTATCTACAGAGATCCAATATATACAACTAGGACAGCCTGGAGGGGGGTGG
The DNA here is from genome assembly GCF_964662115.1 of Mustela nivalis. NCBI lineage: Eukaryota > Metazoa > Chordata > Mammalia > Carnivora > Mustelidae > Mustela > Mustela nivalis. The sequence continues at coordinate 92,018 of NW_028136282.1, read as the reverse complement.
GCAACCCAGGCTGGACAAGGAGTTAAGAAGGAGTCAGGAAGGCCACCTGGGTGGCTCAGTGGGTTAAGCCGCTGCCTTCGGCTCAGGTCATGATCTCAGGGTCCTGGGATCGAGTCCCGCATCAGGCTCTCTGCTCAGCAGCGAGCCTGCTTCCTCCTCTCTCTCTCTCTCCGCCTGCCTCTCTGCCTACTTGTGATCTCTCTCTGTCAAATAAATAAAGTAAAATAAAAAATCTTAAAAAAAAAAAAAGGAGTCAGGAAGAAGTCATTCCCACACTTGAGGCATGGGTTGGTACTGACCAGAGACACTGGGCAAGAGACAGTGTCCTAGGACTGCTGTAAGACTAGCCGGGTCCAGGCAAAGCGCCTAACAGTGTGAAGATGTAACCCATCTGTAAAAGGTGGACGGGGGGTGGTGGTTTCAGCTGGTTGAGCATCTGACTCTTTGTTTTGGCACAGGTCCATTCACCTGGCCCATTCACCTGTGCCTGCATGTGTTCCGTGGTGTGCTCTTTATCTCTCTCTCTTTCAAATAAATAAATCAAAAAAAAAAAAAAAAAAGGAAGTCAGGAAGGATCAGGAGACCTGCTGTGAAGGTCCAAAAGATTCCACCCTCCTCAACTAGCCTCCGGAAATAAAGTAAGTGGATGCCCAGGAGCCTCCTGGACACAAAACTTTCCAAAGCAAAGCTTTCAATTTCATACTGGAGAAAAGGTTGCTGTGCAAATTCAAGACAAAAAAGCCGGCCATGGTGGGGTGGGTTTGGACAGGGTTGGTCCTGTAGGGCTCTGGCCACTAAATGCCCACTGCCCAAGCCAGGAGCCTGGAGTCTGTGCAGCCAGTGCTTCCTGAGGCTTCCACATCATAGCCTCACTCCGAAGTTTCCTCCTGGAAGCTCCTTACCCAGGGAGGCCACCTGTGAGCACCCCCTCACACACACCCCAGCTTCTGCCCCTCCATCCAGCTGGAGTGAAGGATCCCCAAGCCTGCTCTCTCTGGTCTCTCCTGCACAGAGAGGAGTATGTGCCCCGGAAAGGAGGGTCCCTGAGGATACCTGAGTCCTTGGCCCAAAGACAGCTGGCTTGAGAATGTGGGGTTTCGGTGCTCTAGGCACAGCAGTTCCTAGAGGAAACAGGGTAGGGAGCTCCAAGGTGGAGGGGAGTCCCGGGAGTCTGGGATCACAGATGCCAGTGGCCCCCAAGTGGAAGGGTTTCAGTAACTCCAGAGGTGAGAGGGGCCAGGGGTCAGGCCTGGAGGTGGACAAGGACCTGTGGGGTAGGGGGCCGGAGATGGAGGTGATCCCAGGGTGGTTGCAGGCCGAAAGTAGAGGTGTGGGGTGGGGGTGGGGAAAGGGTTCCATGGGCCAGAAAAAAATGGTATCCTGGGGCTCCTGGGTAAAAGGCACTTGAGGTGGAGGGGACCCAGTGGGGCCCAGGCTGCGCGGGCAGAGCCAGCGCCTCTCAGGCTGGGGAGCCCGGCGATTCTGAGGGACAAAATTTTCCATCAAGTTCTGGAAAAGAAGCCTGTCAGCACAGGCGTCTCTCCGGGGTCCAGACGAGCCCAGTGGTGCTGGGCCCCTTGATGTCAGTAGGGTCCCACGGGTTCCCTGGATACCGAGAAGTGGAGCGAGGGCTGTGGGGCAAGGGCTATGGGGCGTAGGAGCACCAGGCCGCCAGGAACCTCTCCGCCAGGCCCCCTCCCGCTCCCTTGGACGAAGGAGCAGGTGGCAGCAGGCAGCAGGGCCCCAGTCTCCCTCTCTGCCTAGCGCCCCTACCCCTCCCCAGCCCCTCAGTACCTGAGTCAGCGGGGCACCGATGCACTCCCCCGCTCCTTGCCCAGCCAGCCCAGAACCCCTGGCTTCCCGGGAGGCGCTACTTGCACAGTGAGTTTGCTGGGCCCACAGAAGGCGGTGGGTGGGGCAGGCAGGTGCGGGCGAGCTGTGGCGGGTGGGGGGCGGCAAACAGCAGTGCAGGCCTCTCTGCAGGCCCGCGCGCCCTCGCCCAGCCTCCTGTTTTGTCCTGTCCGGTGAGGGGGCTGGCTGCGCCCCCTGCTGGTTCCCGCTGCTCTTCTGCTGACTCCAGGACCACAGTCCCCAGCCTAGTCCTGGCCTCCCTGCAGCTCCCTGCCACTGCTTGAGCTCCAGGCTAGGCCCGCTGCTGCTCCTGGGCGGCCGAACTTTGGCCCCGGTGCGGTGTGGCTGGCCCTTTTCTCTCCCCAGGGCACAGTGGAGCCGCGAGGGAAGGCCTGAGGGGATCTTCCGTCTGCTCAGTGCCCGTGGATACTCTCCAGGGGCCTCTCTACCTGGTGGGCTCCACCCATGGCCATCTTGGAACCCCTGGAATCCCCTTCAGAGACCAGGTGAAGCCCTCCTTGGGGAATCCAGGCTCCTGGGACCAAGGCGAGTTGATCTTGTGTACTGCTGGGTTTGTTCCCTGGCCTGGCATGGATTGACAGTTGCTGAATTGATCTATTCTGGGGTCATCAAGGGCAGAGCAAAGAGTTCAGGGCTGGGATCCCCAGGCCTGGGGTCCACACAGGCTTGGAGCCCTCTTGGCTGTCCCTGACAGAATGACCAAAGAGGAACCCTCAGAAACATGGATCTGCCTTGAACTGGCAGAGCCTTCAGGGACAGGAAGGGGAATGTCTCCTTCGCAGAGTATCTGGAAGCCTGCAGTGGAAGATGGATTTGTCTGAGCCATGGTCATTAGTGTTGGGCCAAGGAACCCCTGGCTTGCTTCTCCTACCTGCATCCTATGTCTAAAAGGGTCTCTGGGTGGCTCCCTCAGTGCAGCATCTGTCCAGGGTCCTGGGATCCAGCCCTGCATCTGGCTCCCTGCTCAGTGCAGATCCTGCTTCTCTTTCATCCTCTCCCTCTACTTGTGCTGTCAAATAAAATTAAAAAAAAAAAAAAAAGTTAAGTGGGGGGACAAAATGGCGTGGAAGTAGGAGGCGTCTTTTCAACTTGTACCCCAAAATGAGCTGATTACCTACCAATCACCCATGAACTCCAATCACCCATGAAATCAGCCTGATATCAGAATTATACACATGTGGATCTCTACAGGGGGAGAAGAAGCCAGTGGGCAGGTAAAGCGGAGTGGGAACTGTGAACTGATATCAGAAGATAAACAAAAGGGGGAGGGAGCTACCAGAGGCAACCAGTTGGAAAGTAATACCCCAATACAAGCGAGAGTGCCCTGCGTCTGGGGACCAGCATTAACTCGGAGACTGGTTGAAAGCACTCCAAAAGAGCAAAGCATCTCTGGGGAAATTGTGGGAATCGGGGCGGCTAGGGACAGGGGCTTAAGTCCCTGGTCCCAGGACAGCCTCCCTTGGCACTGAGTCAGAGAGAGTGCGGCAGAGAAACCAGCTCTTGGTCCCTAAGCTGCCAGTGCAAGGAGAATGCATGAGGTCCGTTTCCTGTGAGGGGATGGGAGCCACACCAGGTGGCCGAATGCAAGAGTCCTGCTATAGAGCCTGAGATACTCCCCTGAGAGAGGTATAAAGGCCCAGCAGGTGCCCTTTGATACACGCCCTTGTTTCAGAGCCTGCACCAAACTTTCGCCCCAGAGAGGTGCACGAAGGCCCAGCCTGGTCTCTGGGACCTGTGCCCCATTCTCAGAGCCTGAGACCCGCGCGCGAACCTCTGCCTTCCTTGAAATTGGTGCATGTAAGGTGGGCGCTCTTAGACCCAGAAAGACCGGGCACTCGCAGCCCGGGCCAGCGGGAAAATCTCAGTGTGCGATTGCTGCTTGGAACCTCTCTAGCAGTCTAGAGGTGCCCAAAAGCTGCTGCCGTGCTTTTGGGTACAAGCAAATGATCCTCCATCCCCAGGGACAGCGACTTCGAACCTGCTCTGCCAGCAGCCAAGGGGGAACTTATTTGGGCTCTGCAGCCAGACTGAGGCTTCTCTCTGAGAGGGAGATCAGGGTGCGGTTTGTTTTCCTCTAAAACTACAAAAACCATCAAAAGCGGTCAAAGTGAGAAAAAAAACGTGAACAAACAAAAAACCGCCAGAGAACAAAAGCCTGAAAAAAAAAAAAAGTTTCCTCAGAGCCCACCCCCTTGAGGGGGGCGGTAGGACTTAAGTCAGGGAACATCATTGACTGAAAACCCACATGGCAGGCCCCTTCCCCAGAAAACAAACCAAGAAAGAAAAAAAAAAAAAGAGAGAGAGAGAGAGAAAAAAAGTACTACAAGAGAACTACCACTACTACATAGGACACTTTTATCTTTCATTCATTCCCACTATTCTGGTTCTTTTTTTATATATATAGGTAATTTTTTTAACCCCAGCAGGATGGTGGAAGGGGTACATGGCTGAGTGCCTCCCGGGTCTGACCCTGTGTGACGCCACCCGGTGCCTGCAGCTGCCCTCTGGAAGGTGTTGCTTTAGTGGCAGAGCCGGAGGGCACCAAGCGTGTGTGTGTCTCCAAAGTCCTGGGTACCACATCACAATGCCTTCCTGAGAAGCAGAATCAAGGACAGTTGCTGATCTTCATTCCTTCCTACCAAAGGTATCTCATACACCATCTTTGGAAGTTGGAGCCAGGGGGCGCATGGGTGGCTCAGTTGGTTAAGTGTCTTTCTTCAGCTCAGGTCATGATCCCAGGCTCCTGGAATGGAGTCCCACACATTTGCCTCCCTGCTCAGCTCCCCTGAGCCTGCTTCTCCTTCTCCCTCTGCCATTCCCCCAACTTGTGCTTTCTGGCTCTCTGTGTGTCAAATAAGTGAATAAAATCTTTTTAAAAAGTTTGGGCCAGGGGGTGCCTGGGTGGCTCAGTGGGTTAAGCCGCTGCCTTCAGCTCAGGTCATGATCTCACGGTCCTGGGATCGAGTCCCGCATCGGGCTCTCTGCTCGGCAGGGAGCCTGCTTCCCTCTCTCTCTGACTGCGTCTCCATCTACTTGTGAATTTTCTCTGTCAAATTTGCCACCTCCCTGAATTTACCTGCATCTTTTCCAAAATCTACTTATCTTCCTGCCTTCGTGACCATAATGAGTCTATAAATTTTCAATAGACAGTGTGAACTCACATTGCTAATATTTGCATAACATGCACCTCTTTCAATCTCAAAGAAAAGCTTCACACCACAATGGTCTCTAATCTCCAATTAGTTTCTGTTCTGGGATCCCACTGGAATTCTATGCGCCTGTCCCCTAAGATCCCATAAATTGTGGTCCAGTTTCCCAGCCAGCCAAGGAAAGCACATGGGAAATCTTGCTGAAGTATGAGTAAGAGCCAACGAAAGGGAACATATTTATCTGCCTCGAATGCTGGGACCTGAGGAAAGCAAGTTTCATTACAGACAAATCAGGAAGGAGGTGCAGATTGCTTTTTATGTCACTCTGGAGTGGAGGTCTGCTCACTCACAGAAACTCAAAATCTTCACAAAGGACAATGTCCCCCACCCCCAAAGTCAGCTGGGGATTCTCAGGAAAACTTTAATTGAAAGTATTACGGATTCTCCAACTTCCCAAAATGCAGGAGGAACATCTACAAGCAAGACTGTCACCACTTTTAGGCAATTACACTTATTTACCTTTTTTCTTCCTAGAAAATCATCCCCTCTCCCAATCCATGATCTTCTTTTTGTAACAGTTTCCTAAAGAAGGAAACAGATGTCCTCCCATTCCAGTTACATCCAAAATAATAAAATAAAAATCTTTAAAATTTAAAAAAAAATTGTGATTTGTTGAGACAGAGCACATATGCAGAGGGACAAGCAGACTCTCCCACTGAGCAGGAAGCCCGATTTGGGGCTCGATCCCAGGACCCTGAGACCATGACCTGAACCGAAGGCAGATGCTTAACCAACTGAGGCACCTAGGAAGCCCCCAAATAATTCAATTTTTAATCACTTTGCCATAGACACTTTTGGGTGGCTTTGAAACAACAGAATCTCATGGACTTATCAGTGTCCTCTTCACCATCTCAGAAAAGGACTGGGTGCCTCTCAGAGGCCTCTCTCCCCTCCTGACCCAGGTCCCAGCCAAAGGTCCTTCACATTAGAGTATGAGGAACTGAGCGGGATGGGGTGTGGAAGCACCCTGGGGTGGGGGGCTCTGGGGCCCTCCCACTCCCAACTTCAAAGACAGCGCCTGCTTTCCCCTGCCTCATATAGGTACCCTGGGTTTGCCCTCTTTAAGGTTCCTGGTTGCTGCAAAGGTCTGAAAATCTCCTAAGTAGCACAAAAGCCATCATGTGCATTTTGGCCACACAGGACAGAGGGAGTTTAAAGGAAGAAAGATAAAGGTCCCCAGAATGAGCCAGCAGCTCTGGGCTTCCCCGCACATCTTTCCTGACCTTCAGAACCCTGGGAAGGAGCCCCTTGGTGCAAAGTCACAGGGGGAGCCCACGCACAGCCCAGGCCTCCTGCCCCAGGTCCTCTCCAGCCATAAACTGACCCCCTAGCCCCTTCCAAACCATCTACAGCCTCAAACCACTGACGTGCGGTTCAGCACCCATCTCCAGAGCGCAGGATGCACGTGGCTTCCCGGCACCCTTCCGTGGCCGCTCCCAAAATCACCGTGGGAATGTCGCAGCAAGGAGACAGGGAATCGATTTTTATCCTCTGGGTTGTCTTCCCTCGTAGCCCCTCAGGAGTCCCCACGCAGCAATGCCGTGTGGGTCCTACTGCTCTGAATCCACTTCCCTGGAGGAATCCGCTTTTCTTCAGCGTCTGTGTCTGCAAACCTGGCTCCTCTAACACCCCCCACCAAACGTACCAAGAACCAATGGGGGAAGAATTTCATTTCTGGCCGAAAAGCCTTTAATCCCTGAGAGCTGTGGCTGATGCAGGAGCAGCTTTTCTCCAAATGGTGATTTCGATACGAGGTCGTTTTACCTGCTGGCCCCCAACATCCCTGACGTGTGGCTCCCAGGGGCCTCCCCGCGGCCAGGCCTGAGAGTGGAGCCCACCCTTGGGCTCATTTTCCACTGCGCTGAATCCAGGCAGCGGTCCCGTCTCACTACAAAGGGTGCTGAGTAATGAGGTGCTGCCACCAGGAAGAGAGGCAGCAGGTCAGACAGATCTGTAGAATGACACTGGCCTTCAATGGCCCCTCACAAGGGAAATACCATTAAGTAGCAGATCTGAACAGATATACTGTGTTCCACATTCACGCCGTAAGGATGGGGTTTCCTCGAGCCCTAATCAAAGGAACTCTTTCACCTGAGTTCACTTGACCAATCGGTGACTCAGTTTCCTTATACTAAAAATGAGGATAACAATACATCACAAGATTGTTTTGAGGAGTACACACGTTACAAAGTGTTTAGAGGCACCTGGGTGGCTCAGTGGGTAAGCATCTGACTTCAGCTTAGGTCATGATCTCATGGTCCTGGGAGAGGGCCGTGTCAGGCTCCTTGCTCAGCGAGGAGTCTGCATGTCCCTCTCCCTCCCTCTTCACTTCCTGCCCTCTCTCTCTCTCTCTCAAATATATAAATAAAATCTTTAAAAAAACCGAAGTTCTTAGAACACTATATGCACATAGTACAGGACACACAAGCACTTGTTAAACAGATAAAAGGGTACAAGAGGCTGGCTTCCCTTCAGATTTCTAATAGGCTCCTGTCTGGGGGTCTCTAGCTCTTAGGAAGTGGGGAGGCCACAGAAGCCCAAGATTGTAGAGTTCCTCCGAGGCCAAGTTCAGTTTTCTATGCAGGACAGAAAACCTGTAAAACACATCCCAGACTTGCTTCGCTGCCTTCCTAGTAGGGAATCCATTCCCTCAAGAGTGGTCCAACCTCTCTTCCACTATTTGGGATGTAGAAAACGTTTAGACATTTCTCCATTGGTGCTCATTCCATCCTCATTTTTAACAATCTAGCTGTGTGTTCATCTGGTCTTCTGTTAGTTCCTTTATCCAACAAACATAGAGGACTCACCGTGTCCTAACTGTGACCAAGACATCCAGCATCTCATCCCACAAAGGAAACATATTAGCAAATGTGGCAGCAAAGAGGGATGGGGTAAGGCAGTGACATCTGAATCAAGATCAAACTAACAAGCAGAGCCTGCCATGAAGAACATTCCAGGTATGGGCCCCATAGGCATGAAGGCGGAAATGAATAGATTATGTGCAGACAGCAGGACAGGGGACTAAGGGGACACTGGAAAGGAAGGCTGCGGAGCAGCTGTTGGCATTGGAGGCCTTGCGAAGGACTCTGGAATTCCCTTTGGTTTCAGCCAGAAGCTACATGAAGGTTTAAGCAGGGAATCATCAGATTAGCGTATATTTGTAAAAGATCGCTCCTCTTCCACAGAAGACATGGGGATGGGGTGGGGGTGTCCACGAGCCTAGAAGCTGGAAATGGAAGCAGATGAAGTTTCCAATATCCTGGCCAAGGAGTGAGTCTGTCGCAGTGAGAGTGTCAAGATTTTCAGTTCTAAACTTTTTAGTAAAGTGGCTTATTAAACACACAGCTAACTATTGCCCGGGGTTCCTACTTTTGTAATAAGTTTTTTCTGAAACTCAAAAAGGGGAGAGGGGCTCTCTGCACCACGTGCCAGTCGGGGCAAAACATCATCGTCACATTACAGGGTGTTTTCAGAGCCTGTTATCCTTTTAGTACGAAATCCCTCCCACCCCGAGACAACACCGTGCCTCTTTCCGCCAACAGAAGTTGAGTTTTTCCCTTTCCCTCTTCCTTCTTTCGAGGGCAGAGCTCAGGGCTTCTCCAGAGATTCCATCCTAAGTTCATAGATCTCACCGAGCCGACCACATTCCCCTCCCTGTGGGCGCCAGGAAACACTGTAAACATCTGTATCTGCACCTGAACATGGGACCTTGGATCCCAGCTACAGTTACTTGTGCTGTGGTAACAAGGACATCATGTCGCGTTTCAGGACATTTTCGTATATAAGGCCTCGGGTCGGGATGCTCAGGGTAGGAAAAGGGTGGGTTCACCCCTGGGCAGAGTGGCATACCTTCTCTCTCCTCCTGGCCTTTGCCCGAGTTGGAGATGCCCTGTTCCTTCCTCTTCACCTGAGTAATCATTATCTCTGCTTCCAGAAGCAGCTCAGGGGGCCACCTCCATCCGAGGGGCCACCTCCTCCACAACCCCGCTGGACCAGGTGACCCTCCCCAGAATTCCATATAAATCCCTGTTAACGTTGATCCCACTGCTTCCCAGAGGCTCTTTCTCCTTGTCTTTACTTTGTCTCTCCTGCTGGACCCCAGGAGACAGGTCTCACTCATCATTTTATCCCAGCAGGGTTCAGTATGTTGCTGAATTAACACATGGCATGTCCCGCACATCGCTGGCAGCTGGATGAACTGGAACACAGTGTGGCAGCATGTACTGAAGCAGGGGTTCTCAGAGCACCAGGGGATTCAGTCTGTGAAGCATCTGCCTTCGGCTCAGGTCATGATCCTAAGGTCCTGGGATCCAGGCCTGCACCGGGATCCCTACTCAACAGGGAGTTGGCTTCTCCCTCTCCCTCTGCTTCTCCCCTCCCTCTCAAATAAATACATAAAATCTTTTCAAAAAATAAATTTTAAATAAATTTTAAGAAAATTAAGCAGTTGTTCTCAGCTGCAGGTGATTTGGCTCCCCAGGGGACATATGGCAATGCCTGGAGAAACGTTTGGTTGATGTAATTGGAGGAAAGGGCGCCACTGGGCATTTGGTGGGGAGAGGCCAAATGGAGGTGGCCAACATCTGGCCATGCACAAGACAGGCCTCAGCAAAACATCACCCAGTCCACGAGGTCGACAGGGGAGACCCACATCTAATCTAGGACCTGGAAAACCTTTTCCTAGCTTTACATGATCAAGGGAAATGTATCTGTCCATCAAAACCACAGGAATGTCTAAAGCAGCTTATCCTCGGAAGCCCCAAACTGGATGCCATGTAAAAGACCATTAACAGGAGAACGGATAACTGACTACAGTACCTACGTGATGGAAGACAACAGACGATAACGAAATTTAAGATGCCACATACGCGACAACAAGAAGGAATCCACAGATGTCCTGAGGAACTGAACCACCAGAGCAAGGTAACAGGCAAACTTGATCGCTGGTGATGGAAGAGAAGCAGGGGGCAGGGAGTGACTGACTGGGAAGGAGCAGGAAAGAACCTCTGGTGTGCTCAGAATGTTCCTGATCCTCATCTGGGTAGTAGTTACACACAGCGTGCCGCATGCTAGGACTCATGTGCTGTGTGTGTGTATTACACCTCAGCAAGCTTTACCAAAGGCAACGGTCCTCCAAGAGCCCCGGCGGGCAGGATTCACACACTGGAGCAGGTCCTCCGAGCATGACTTTCTAAGGATTTCGGTGCACAGCCGGCAGGAGCATTGTAGATATGTTTATGGAGACCTATTTCACCACAGACACCAAAAACCTTACAGTGGGTCCTTGATTCAATTCTGCTTCGGTCATTTTCTGCTAAGGATTGTGCTACAGATGTGCACACAGACTTAGGTTTCAAGAATATTTATCACAGCAGAACAAATACAAGAGGGAGGCAGCAACAACACGGACCCAGAGGAAACTGTGTGATACCGCGGACTCATTAAAATCGACATTTAAAAATGTAAATGGAAAACGACTACAATATATTAATTACAATTAAAGAGCAGGTCACCCAACAAGCTGACACCTAAGATATATGAAGAATATACTCAATATGATTAACTATGATTAGCTAAGGTCATGAGGGGTTATGGGATTTCTTAAAATTTTATCATTTTCCCCTAAAATGTACATATATTACTTATTAATAAGAAAAAATACACAATCACACTTCTTAAAAATAAAGGTGAGTTTTCAACTCTAAAACTGAGTACCAGGGGCGCCTGGGTGGTTCAGTGGGTTAAAGCCTCTGCCTTCGGCTCAGGTCATGATCTCAGGGTCCTGGGATCCAGCCCCGCATCGGGCTCTCTGCTCAGCAGGGAGTCTGCTTCCTCGTCCCTCTCTCTGCCTGCCTCTCTGCCTACTTGTGATCTCTATCTGTCAAATAAAATAAATAAAATCTTTAAATAAATAAAATAAAACTGAGTACCAGACCCCACACAACTCCCAGATTCCCCATGGATTCAGAGCCCTGCTGCCTGCAGAAGCGCTCTATCGATGCTCATCACAGTGGCTGAGACAGATTAAATAAAGAGATAACATTGCAGATTTCCTGTCTCTTATCCGACTGTGCAGATTGGTTAAACAAATCCAAATCCATACATGCATTAGATCTCACTGAACTGAGTACGCCCTGAGAAAAAGACCCTGTAAAGCAATTCCCTGTAAAAATACGAAAGTATTTCTGACAGCAAAAGTTTTCAGATTGCTGTAACGAAAAAAAAAAACTAAAAAGGCACGACCTTCCCTGATTAATAAAGTCTCCCTCGAGAGAAGGCTACCACTTCCCAAGGTAATCTCATCGCCTCAGACGAATCCATGTTTCTCTGTGAAGTGGAGGTGATCGCGGCTCTCTCGGAGTACTCACAAAGGTTTGGCGTGATTATGAAACGGAACATTATGACCGGGGCCCGCTGGTTGTGGTCACCGTCATGCCCACAGCCTGAACACCACCTCCCTCCAGGAAGCTCCCTTCTCTGAATTCTGTGTGGTAGGGGCACGTGGCTGACTATTAGGGAGCACTGCATAAGGCGTACCCTGTCGCTCGCCCAGACGCACAGCTCCTCCCGGAGCCACCGAATGCCATACAGAGCTAAAGCTGGGAGCAGTGGCTCACCGTGGACACCAATGATGAGGGCTCAGGTACCTCAGCTCACAAACCCATTACAAGCATATACATTTAACTCTAGCTTTAAGATGTTTCTCCTCTTACTTCTCAGTCAAAAAAGACTTTAAGCTGAGTAAACCAACAACAAACCCTAAGATAAAACATTTAACCCTGTTAACTTCCTAAGGCCTACGGTCGTCTTCAGCTTCTCAAGGTCACACCTCCCTGCTGAATGATTACCGAGGGTTGCTGACATGGTACACAGAAAAAAAAAACTCTTAGGATGTCCAGCCTCTAAGAGAAAAAGCAAACAGCTCAGAATGCAGCCAGCCATGGCAAAGGAACCACCGACAAAGCCAAACACAGAGGGGCCCCTGAGCATCTGGGAAATCTTCCTGTTCCTTTGCCTCCTCAGAGGAAACGAGTCACAAGACTGCTCAGAATGGGAAATGAGAAGGGCAGAAGCCCGGAAACCAGCGCGTCCTGAATTTCGTGCTGCTTCCAAGGAGTGAGCCCGCCTGCTGTGCTGCTGTGTCAGTTATTTACACAGTGGGCAGGTGAGGCTGACAGCTTGAAGGGGTTATTTTAGAGGGAGAGCTGTAAGTCTGATCAGGAGAAGGTTCTGGACCCTGGGGTCCCAGCACGCATCTCCAGCTTCCAAGCTGACCCTCCCTTCAGACAGGGTTTAAGAGGCAGCAGGGCAAGCATGGTCTTTGTATTTAAATCACCTCAAGGGGGCCCATATCTCCAGGCACAACCAGAAGCCAGGGAGGAGAGGGAAGGGGGAGAGGGAGAGGGTACCTCCACTCCTATCTGCTGGCTGCACTTCTGGAGCGCCTGATCCAGGAAGCTAAATGTGTGGACAGAACAGAAGGAAGAATCTGGGAAGACTGGAAGACTAGAAGAGCTGTTCGTGGACTAGTCTCAACCTGAACCACAGAAACACCTCTGCCTCCCTGCCCTCCTCCCCTCGGCTGGGCACCAGGTGCCTCCCTACTGCACTCCAGATGCAGATCCAAGCTCAGGGGTGCCCAGTGCCGATGCCTCTCTCTGGCGCAAGGACTCTAGGGCATCAGCGGGACTCCTAGACAGCACCTGTGATCTCTAATTTAAAACCAAAACCAAAATCCCCAACCAGCCCAATCCAGCACAAGCAATACATATTTATGTGTAAGACACCTATGCACACATACACATTCACTTATCTACACACACACACACACACACACACACACACACACACGCTTTTGCAGCAGAAGGCAGGCATGAAACCTGTTCCCTAAGTCCTTTGCTTTCCTCATCTGCTTCTAGCAGCAACAGCCATTTCTGCTACGGATTTTCCTATTCGAGGGTTGATCACAGATCCAAATGCCACCATCCTGTTTGCCACCCTTTCCTACCCCACCGGCCCACTGACGTCTGTCAGTGAACCAGGGAACAAAGATGGAAGACAGGCCCAAGCTGCCTTCCTAAAGTGGGGTTATATTTGACACTTTAATAAACCTCAGAGCCTGAGCCTCTCTGCTCTCAGACTGGCCAGGGTGCAGCTCTCACTCTTACCAAACCCGTCCATCTCTCCTCCCCCCACCGCGGGGCACAAGGGTTTTCTCTGCCCGGCATCTATTTCCAGGCCCCATAAATCATATCCCATTGTTCCAGGCCATCTGAACTCATGCTTAATAAACCATCCACCTCACCCTTCCGCCACCACCCCAAATTTCCCACAGGGAAAGACTGTTTCAAGAAGAAAAGGAAATTCTTCATTAGGGCTGGATTTTAAAAGCAAGCTTCCACAAAAAACCAGAAAACAAAATTGGGTATAAATACCACCCAATAACCACTAAATGTCTTTGGTTAAAGCACCTGCCTGCCTGTGATTCTCAGGTCCAGATGTGAGCTCAGTGCACATCCAAAGGAAGCAGAATTTGAACCTGATGCTAAATGACAAATGATCCTGAACTTCATGACCATTTAAGTGCCACAGTGGCTAGACTAAATTGCTCTGATGCAGAATTTCTCCCAAGTATAGGTTACTGAGAAACAGAATATTGCTTGAAAATGTATTTAGGTGCGCTCATCCTTCTCAGACCAACACTCATGGGCTCTTAGTCATAACCAGGCTTAAGCAAACACGATTCCCCTATTTTCCCCAGAGAGGGAGGGAAACAAGAGGACATGTCTCTCATGTTCCAAGATCAAAAACTGGATCACAGCACTCACAGCATCAAGTCTGCCAAACCAGAGCTCTGGGTACGTACAATTCTTAAAGAGCTAATTGAATGGAAAACAGCCATCTGGGGCTGGAAACCCTTATGACATTCTGGGAAATGTATGGGCTTTAAAAGGATTATGCAGGGTGATGGGACTTTCAAAATTCCCAAACTCTGAACTGAAGCCTAAATGAGAATATGTTAAATTCACCCATTCCAAAACACAGCACAGTTGACTCGGACCCTAGAGCCCAGCTGTAGCTCAGGGTGTCCACACTGCAGCCTGTCTGTGGGAGGTCTGCAGACCACTCCCTGCTGAGAGAGTCCAGCCAACCCAATCAGCCTACCAGCAGGCTGTGGCACAAGGTCCAGATCCTAGCCCAGGCACCAGCCAGGGTTCCCTTTGGCCTGCCCTCTTATGGTTGAACAACAATCATGGAGAGCCACAGGGAGAGCGGCATTGGGTCCAGTATGGCCACTCCCTGGTCCTCCACAACACTGGTTGCACACTCTTCAACACAAGAAAATGGTGTGCAGAAACAAGGGCCTGCCACAGTAGGCTGTCGAGCAAGGAACAGAAAGCATCAGGGGACAGGTGGGACTGCTGGCTGGTCTCCACCTCTCCCAGAGGGCAGAGGCCGCAGAGCTTCTGCAGGCTAAGCAGAGACGTGTCAGAATTACCTTCCCAAAAAGTAGGCAGTAAAGGAGGATTTCAAGCAGCCACAACCACCAACAGGCCTGCGACCTCCAGATATCAGGGGCTTGACCATGACCGTGTCGGTAAGCAGAACACACAAGTGCCTTCTGGAGCGAGAGAAGACAGCTTAACGCTGATAACTGGTCCTCTCACTCTTCTCTGCTCTCAGCAAGTGATCCTGAAAGGGATGGACAAAGTTGGTCAGATTCACTGGAGAAAACACGAGCCAGTGAAGATGTCCCGGCTCGCACTAGGCCTCCCTCCAAAGGCTGGCTGCCCCACCCCTGGCACCTGGGTAACGCTGCTCTGGGGCCATCCACACAAAACGATTTACGTACCCCCCACCCGCAACAAACAGACACACACACACACACACACACACACACAAGCTGCATCGGGCTTTAGGAACCTAACTCAAACGCACCCCTAACAACAACCCCACAGGTGTGACTGGGTTGGACACTCCCAGCAAGGGAGGAAAGGCCCTCCCCTTGGGTCCTTGCCAGCGGCAGGGTGCCACCTGGGCCTCCGCCTCATCCTCTCCATCCGCGAAGAAGTCGGAGCGGCCCCCACCAACCACCACCACGCAACCAGATTCTCGCACTTCAAATCCCCGCTGCCAGGGCCCCATCTGTGTGCTGACCGAAAAGCCGCCCTCAAGCAGCCAGCCCGCGGAGCATCCGGAGTTCTCCCAGCCCCGCGCTCACGCCTCCCCAGGCAGCCCCCGCACCCGCGGGCCGCGCCTTACCGCCAGTGTCCACGAAGCGCGGGGGCGGGCGGTCCCGCAGCGTGGCACTCCAACCCGCGCTGGCCTCGTCCTCGTTGGACTCCTGCCCTTCGGGGGCGTCGGGAGGCAGCAGGGGGCCGGGGCGCTTGTGTTTGGCGTCCGAGGAGGCGGCGGAGGAGGAGCGCGAGGCGGCGGACGTGGAGCGCGAGGCGGCGGACGTGCTGTAGAAGGCGTTCCCGCCGCTGTCCGGGCCGGACTCGCCGAACACTTCGTCCCAGATGTGCAGGCTCTCGTGGCGCGCGAGGGCCGCCTCCAGCAGCGCCGGCGCCCTCCTCCGCGCGCTCCCGCCGACCTGGGTCCTGGCCCCGGCCGCCGCCCGCGCTCCCGCCCCCCAGAGCGCCTCCCAGCCGCACGCGCTGGGCACCGGGCCCGCGCCGCGGGCCCGCCGACCCCCACCAGCGCAGCCCGCAGCACAGCGCCTGCCGCCCCACGCCCGGCCGGCCCGCCATCTTGGCCGCCTCGGGCCCAGCGCCCTCGGAAGCGCCCTCGGAGCTCGGGCGCCGCAGGCTGCAGGCCGCGGAGGGACGCAGGGCGCGAGGGCGGGAGGCAGGGGCTGCTGCCGGGCCCAGGTGCCGCCGCTACCGCCGCCGCTGCGTCTCCTCCGCACCCGCTGCGTCCCCGCGCGCCCTCCCGCCGCACCCCGCGCTCCCTGGCCGACCTTCCCGGGCGCGAGCCGCCAGAGACGGCCCCGCCTCCTCGCACATCCGGCCGCCCGCCGGCCAATGGGGAGCAGGCCGGGGCGGGGCCCGCGCGGGGCACGCCCCACACCCCTTGGCCGAGCGGGGCAAGGAGAGCAGCTGCGGCGCCGGTGGCGGCAGGGGGGAGGGCGGCCGGTGGCTTCCTCGCCTGCGGGACGTGTGGCCCGGGACGGCCACCCGCAGGCCCCGCGCGGCCCCGCAGGGGGAAGGGAGGAACCGAGTGGGTGTCGGGTGTGGGGGGGACGCAGCCGGTCTTCCCGCCGCCCCAGCCGGCTCACGGAGCGTGAAGCCCGCGCTCTCGGTCCCCTTCCGCAGTCGGCACCGGCGGCGGCGGGGAGCTCTCCGCCCCGGTGGTTCTGAACCAGGCGCTGCGGAAATTCCAGGTAGGCGCCGGGCCTGAGGGTCACGATTCCCGTGGCTGCTGTGGCTGCTGCTGCTTCGGTGCTCCACAGCCGGCTGTACCTTGAGCTCTTGCAAGCACAAGGGCTATCTGGCTTCCGGGAGCCTTGCTCTAATAAGGAGCCCTCCTCGCTGGTTCATTCCTGGGGTCAGGTGGTGACTCAGTCTCGCTTCAATACCCCTGTAATTTGAGGGGGTCAACATCCAATCTTAGTCATTCCTTCCGTCTTTGACCTTTGACATCTTTAAACTCAAAATATTCATTCACATGACATTGCTTTGTATATGAATTGGCTGATATACGTGAAATGGTTTGCAAAGCATTTCAAATCCGTTGGAAGAATTGTGTCACAGAAAAGAACTGGTTTCCAGCACTTCTCTATACTGTGTTAACCAGGGAAAGATTCTGAAGAGAGTTCATACAGGTAATCAGACTTAAAAAGGTCATTGACACATAGATTAAAGACGAAAAGTAAGATTGCGTAGCTCAAGTTCAAATTCTGCAATTAGGAATTCTGTAATACTCCTGTAAAATTTAATGACATATATTTTAAAAAATAATTGAAAGGGATCAAAACACTGAAATACATAGGCAAGGACTCCTTCTCTTCTCCAGGCAGCCAATGAAAAAGTCAGCAGCTAAAGTGAGTATTTTAAAAACATTAGCTAGCTTTGCTACCCAGAGGAAGCAGGAAGTAGAGCAGTAACAGTTACAAGGATGGAATCAGTCTTCCATTGTGCCAAATCTGCATTTGTGTGGTGCTAATCCCAAAGAAACCTTGGAGTATTTGTGCTTATGAGCTCTCAAGTGCTTGTAGCTCACAGAGCATGCAACACTGGGAGAGGATTATATGGTCACAAAAGAAACAGACTGGCAAATCAAATTGTTATCCAAACCCTGGCCCAACAAAAATGAGATGGCTATGTCCATTTAGAATCAAGGGTTTAGCAACCAAGTGCTACTTTGTTTAAACAAATGTTTCCGACCAAGAACAGTAAAAATACTTCAGCCTTTAAAAACAGGTGGCTGATTCTCCTTGTGAAAGGAGGGGAGGAAAGGGAAGAAAACAACTGGAAAACAAAAACCAAAAAACTTTCCCATCTGCTTGGCAACCTCCTACTCGATGCAATGATTATGGTTCTACATCATTAAGTTTTACAAGTAATGTTTTCTGGGAGGATAATTATAGAACCAGCATTATACTGAGATCTTTTAACTTTGAGTCATTTAAACACATCTTCCAAATAATACAACTTTGTAATATAATTAATTTTAAATTTAATATTGAGCTTTTGGTTCATAGTCTGCACAAAAGGCTCCAGGGTAGTAAGAACGACCCATTTCTGTAGTAGATTCCTTAGGCTTTGTTAAGCCAGAGAGGTTCATGCTCTTGTGAAACTGGGGATAATAGCCATATTTCATTGAGTCTTGGCCTCCTTTCCTGGTATAGTTTAATAAGAAACAAAAAATGCTACCATTCAAACTATGATACAATGTTTTCTTTTCATTAATATTTTAATTTAAATGTATTCAAAAAGCTCTTTGGTAAGTATTTAGACAGATTTTTATTACATATGGCCTTAATGCATACATAAAATAAAAGTTAAAATTTTGGGTTAACGTTTTTCCAAACCTCACATTAAGAATCTCACTACTTTTATTTACTTTCTAACTGAGAGATTTCAGTGCCCAGATTTTTCTCACAATATGTTCCTCTGAGCCACCCAGAGCTTTTGTCATGCTGCACTTAAAAAATTATTATTAGACATATACCTGACATTCAATGTTAAATTAGTTTCAGGTGTACAACATAGTAATTTGACAATTCTATACATTACTCAGTGATCACCACAGTAAGTATATCATCACGTCACCATATAAACTTATTATAATATCATTGGCTGTATTCCCAATGCTGTACTTTTCATCTCCAGATAAGAACAAGAAATTATTTTATTTATTTTATAACAGGAAATTTGTACCTCTTAATCCCCTTCACCTATTTCACCCATCCCCCATCCACCTTCCCTCCCATAACCACCAGTTTGTTCTTTGTATTTAAGAGTCTATTTCTGTTTTATTTTTTTGTCTGTTCACTTGTTTCTTTTTTTATATTCCATATAGACGTGAAATTACAGGGGCCCCTGGG
The DNA here is from genome assembly GCF_964662115.1 of Mustela nivalis. Lineage (NCBI taxonomy): Eukaryota > Metazoa > Chordata > Mammalia > Carnivora > Mustelidae > Mustela > Mustela nivalis. The sequence continues at coordinate 73,388 of NW_028136282.1, read as the reverse complement.
TGGCTTAGTGGGTTAAAGCCTCTGCCTTTGGCTCAGGTCATGATACCATGTTCCTGGAATCGAGCCCCGAGTCGGGCTCTCTGCTCGGTGGGGACCCTGCTTCACCTGCCTCTCTGCCTGTCTCTCTGCCTACTTGTGATCTCTCTCTCTTTCAAATAAATAAATAAAATCTTAAAAAGAAAAAAAAAAGGAAGTGAAATCATATGGTATTTGCCTTTCTCGGTCTGACTTATTTCTCTTAACCTAATACCTTCTAGATCCAGCCATATTGTCACAAATAGCAAGATCTCATTCTTTTTTATAGCTGGATAATATTCCATTATATATCTATATACACCATATCTTTACCCATTCATCTACTGATAAACACCTGAACTGCTTCCATATACTGGCTATTATAAATAGTGCTGCAGAAAACCTAGGAGGGCATATATCTTTTTGAATCAAGTGTTTTTATTTCCTTTGGGTAAATATCAAGTACTAGAATTACTAAAGCATATGGTAAATCTATTTTTAATTTTTTGAGGAACCTCCATACTGTTTTCCACAGTTGTTGCACCAATTTACATTCCCACTAAAAATGTACAGAGGTTCCTTTTTCTCCACATCCTGGCCAACACTTGTTCTTTCTTGTCTTTTTAATACTAGCCATTCTGACAAGTATAAGGTGATAGATCTCCCTGTGGTTTTGATTTTATTTTCCTGATGATGAGTGATATTGAGCATCTTTTCACATGTCTATTGGGTGTCTGTATGTATTTTTTGGAAAAATGTCTATTAAGTCCTCTGCCCATTTTTCAATTGGATTATATGTTGGGGTTTGGGTTTTTTGGGGGTTTGGTGTGTGTGTGTGTGTGTTCTTTACATATTTTGGTTATTAATTCTTTATTTTATTTATCATTCACCACTGTCTTCTCCCATTCTGTAGGTTCCCTTTTGGTTTTGTTGCGGGTTTCCCTTACTGTGCAAAAGCTTTTTATTTTGTTGTAGTCTTAATAATTTATTTTTGTTCTTGTTTCCCTTGCCTAAGCAGACATACCCACAAATAATGTTGCTAAAACCAATCTCCAAGTGATTACTGCTTATTGTCTTTTAGGAGTTTTATGGTTTCAGGGCTCTCATTTATTCATTTAATTTTTTTTTTAAGTAAGCTTTACACTGAATGTGGGACCTAAACTCACAGCCTCAAGAATAAGAGTCACATGCTGTAAAGGCTGAGCAAGACAGGCACACCTCACACTTCACATTTAGATCTTTGATCCATTTTGAGTTTCTTTACGTGTATGGTAAAAGAATGTGGTCTAGTTTCATTCTTTTGCAAATGGCTCTCCAGTTTTCCCAACACTGTTTTTGAGGAGACTTTCTTCTGTTACATATACTTGCCTCCTTTGTCAAAGATTAATTGACCATATAATTGTGGATTTATTTCTGGGCTCTCTATCCTGTTTCCGTTGATTTATGCGTATATTTTCTCCCAGTACCCTACTGTTTTGATTACTATAACGTTGTAGTATATCTTGAAATCCAAGAAATTGATACCTCCAGCTTTGTTCTCCTTTCTCAAGATTGTTTTGCATGCTACACTTCTTATAAAAGTATTCTGAGGTCATCCATTCTGCTTGGTTTGATGCTGGTAGGGTTTCTCTTTTTCTTTTTTCTTTTTTTTTTTCCTTATCTGAGATTTTGTTCTCAAAATCTCTTGAGCTTTGTTCTCCTTTCTCAAGATTGTTTTTTTTTCCTTATCTGAGATTTTGTTCTCAAAATCTCTTGAGCTTTGTTCTCCTTTCTCAAGATTGTTTTGCATGCTACACTTCTTATAAAAGTATTCTGAGGTCATCCATTCTGCTTGGTTTGATGCTGGTAGGGTTTCTCTTTTTCTTTTTCTTTTTTATTTCCTTATCTGAGATTTTCATATAATAACCAGTTTATTTTCTTTCTTTAAATGGTCCTCAAAAGGCCTGTGGCTTGGCATGCCAAGGGATGTAGATGATCAGTTGTGCCCTAGGAGCAGTAACCACATGGCACAGGGTCAAGCTGTGGTAACTTTATAGGGACTTCCACCTGCTCAGCCCCAACTATAAGACAATTCCTGACATTGGAGATGTGAAAGAAAATGGGAGGGGAGGGGCATCTTAAAATCCATAAAATATGGCATATTGTCTCCTGTTTGTACTTTTACAATTTCTGATTTTGCAAATGGCCAAGCTGCCGCAGGGAACAAAAATGAGGTCCTAAGGTGGCAGAGACTGACCTGGCCAGCCCTGTACTGCACAGGCTATGCGTTACTGGATCAGTGTGAATGGAGAAAGCAGGGCTGAGTCAGGGAAGCTGCTGCTTCTCCCTACATTGCCTTCATCACTCACAGGGAGGGGGCCCAAAGCCAAGGAGGACCTCCTGGAACTGAGACAGGGGAGGGGAAAAGAAAGCTGAACGATGCCACAGCTGCTGAACCATGACCAAAATATGGGGGAGAAGGCTGGAGGCAAATGTGCATGGTACACCGTGACATTTGGAGTCCTAGGTGTCATAGAAGCTTAAGGATCCAACCTTGCTCAAACTGATTTTACATGATGATTTTATCTACTAATCAACCCAGAGATGCAGAGGATGAAATAGGGCAATACTATAGAAAATGCTTGAGAGAAATCTCTCTTATGATTGAGATAACCTGATATTTCCATTGATTGATTGATTCATTCATTCATTCATTCGTTCAACAATTATGTACTGAGTATTATGTATCAAATCCTCTTCTGAACACAGAATAAATAAGGAAAAAAACCCACAAATACCATTTTTATAGCACATGCATTCAAATAGAAGAGAGAGAACAGACAGTAAATAAATAAATATATAATATGTCAGCTGTTGATAAGAAGTCAAAAGTAGAGAGGGACAGAAACTATGTTGATTGTGATGGTGCTGGTGCTGGCTGTGTGTGCAGTTAGGGGAGATTACTCTGATAAGAAGACATTGGCAGATCCTTGAGTGGATTCAGAGAACAAGACGGGTACATTTAAGAAGAGGAAACAAGTGCAACGCCCCAAGAAAGGCACGCACTTGCTGTACTCTGTTAAACACTAAGGAGGCTGGTGAGCGGAGGCAGAGACAGCTGAGTGAAGAGGTAGGAGATGAATTGAGAAGGAAGTTGAGTGTTAAATTTTGTAAGACTGAATTTTGTATTGAGTGAAATGGGGAGCCATTGGAGATCTTAGAGCAGAGAAATAACAAGGTCTGACTTTTGTCTTAAACGGATTGCTTTAACTGCTGAGTGGAAAATAAACTAGAACAGAGCAAAGATGGAATCCAGAAGACCAGATAGGAGACTATTACAATAACTCATAGAAGACGGTGTTTTGGACCACAGTGGGAGTAACTGAAATGTGGAGAACTGGTCAGATTTAGAATATATTTTGAAGATAGAATCCACAGTTTCTACCAAAGAATTAAACGTGGGCAGTGAAAGAAAGAGATGAATCAAGAATGACTCTACAGTTTCCTGTTTGAGCTATTGCAAGACCAGCAGAGCTCGAGAAGAATAAGAGCTTGGTTTTGAACATGTTGGGTTTAACTCATCTAGGTAGATCTGGAAAGCAGGCAGTGGAAGAAAGCTCAAAATCCAGGTCTGGACTGGAGGTGGAGATGTGGAGTCATCAGGAGATAGATGGTAGAAGAGGGACAGTCACCAAGGACTCAGTGTAGACAGAGGAGAAGTCTGAGGTTGGGTCCTGGAGCACATTCATACTCAGAGATCAGGGAAATGAGAAGAAATCCCAAGTGGAGGGGCATGTCCTCACTCAGAAGGGATTGGAGTAAGGGTTCCACCCAGGTAAACTTAGTGGGATTCTGTGGGTCTTCTTTCCTTACCGATTTTTCTTTTCAAGATTTATTTGAGAGAGAGAGAGAGAGAGAGAGAGAGAGAGCAGGAGCACACACATGCAGGGGGAAGAGACAGAAGGAGAGGGAGAGAATCTCAATCAGATTCCCCGCTGAGCATGGAGCCTGACATGGGGCTCGACTCCATAACCCTGAGCTCATGACCTGAGCCAAGATTCACACGCTTAACCACTTAGCAACCTAGACACCCACCCAGTTTGTTTTTCATTCTTTTTTAAAAATATTTTATTCATTTATTTATTTGACACAGAGAGAAAGAGAGAGAGAGAGATCACAAGTAGGCAGAGAGGCAGGCAGAGGGAGAGGGAGAAGCAGGTTTCCTGCTGAGCAGAGAGCCTGATGAGAGAGCCCGAGACCCTGAGACCAGGATCTGAGCTGAAGCCACCCAGGTGCCCTCAATTTACTTTTCTCAGTGAAGTCATCAGAATGGTCGGTCATCAGCTGTATCTGATGGAAGGTGTTCAATTCTCACTCTGAACAAAATGGCTGTACATTAGAATCACTGGGAGAATTTTAAAAGCACACTTATATCCAGACCCTAATTGGATATTAATCTAATTGGTTCTACACCAATTAGATCAGGTCCTTTGGAGGTGGGCACTCCTGTGTTTTAAAGTCTTCCAGGTGATTCAAAAGTGTGGCCAGTGTTGAGAAGCCCTGGCTTAAGGTTGGAGGAAAGAAGATGTGAAATAGTCAAAATATTTCATGAGAAGAATGGAGATTCTGTCGGTCAGAGAAACATACTTGGATTTGTGGCTGAGAATTTAATGTGAAAGGGGCGCCTGGTAGGCTCAGTGGGTTAAGCCGCTGCTGCCTTCGGCTCAGGTCATGATCTCAGGGTCCTGGGATCGAGTCCCACATTGGGCTCTCTGCTCAGCAGGGGGCCTGATTCCCTTCCTCTTTTTGTGATCTCTTCCCTTCCTCTCTCCTACTGTGATCTCTCTCTGTCAAATAAATAAATAAAATCTTAAAAAAAAAAGAATTTAATGTGAAAGCTTCCAGCATTGTTGCTTTTCTCACCAACCACCTTCAGCTGCCAGGGGCAGACATAGGGTGGAAAGAAGGTTGGGTTTTTACCAGGGTGGGGTTTTATCAGGTATGTATGATGTATGATGGAGGTGAGAGTATGGGACAGGGATTATAGTTATGGGAGCAGACTCTGTGCCAGCTGCGGAGGCCTGTGAGAATTTGGGGTAAGGATCAAGAACCACAGAAAATGAAATAGGGGGATGCCTGGGTGGCTCAGTTGGTTAAGCAGCTGCCTTCGGCTCAGGCCATGATCCCAGCGTCCTGGGATCAAGTCCAACCTCAGGCTCCTTGCTCGGCAGGGAGTCTGCTTCTCCCTCAGTCTCTGCCTGCCACTCTGTCTGCCTGTGCTCGCTCTTGCTCCCTCACTCTCTCTGACAAAGAAATAAAATCTTAAAAAAAAAAGATTCTCTTCAAAAAAAGAAAATGAAATAGGTAAATGGATTCTTCTGAGTGACTTAGATAATTAATACTTCTTGAAATAATTTAGTGCAGCCAGACCCCTGCAAAGCAGCACAAACAACTCTGATGAGTGCTTCAATCTACCACTTCTTCCCAGGGCTTCAATCAATTGCTTTCAACAAGTAACATTGAGATATTTAGAGCAAAGGAAAAAAAATAAATATTGGAAGTTCGCATTTTTTTAAGATTTTATTTATTTATTTGACAGAGACACAATGAGATAGGGAATACAAGCAGTGGGAGAGGGAGAAGCAGGTTTTTCCTCTGAGAAGGGAGCCCGATGCGGGGCTGGATTCTCAGGCCCCTGGGATCATGACCTGAGCCAAAGAGCAGATGCTTAACAATTGAGCTACCCAGGCTCCCCTGGAAGTTAGCTTTTTACATTCTTGGAAAATGGGATTTTGTACATTTATGTCCTTTTTCTGTCCCCTTGTGGATATTTTCCCTCTTGAAACACACCCAACCCCTGCTCCACAGGTGTCCAGTAAAAGAAAGGGATCTGAGTGCCATCCCCAAAGTTCACTTGCGTTTAAAGGAGAAACAATCCTGGGAAGCTGTTTTACACAAAAGAGTAGATTGCTCAGTTGTAGAAACTCAGCTATTATAAGAAAACGGGAGAGATATTCGTTACTAGAAGGGGGACTTGCTCAGCGTTTCTAAATTCACATTGGTAGATTGTTGAACTGTTGTAGGCTGAGTGTTAAAATCACATCTTTCCCTCCGTTTTCTTACAGAGACAATGATGGTTCTTCCAAGATTGTCTGTGAAAGGCTAGGCACCTGCAAAACCACACATTTGACCTGAGCCATCACCCAAGTAGAATGTAATCCGCTCTCAGATCATAGGAGAAAAAAGAGAGAGAGAGAATCCCAAGAAGAAACACTCACGTCAGGATTTTCATCAAATTTAGTGCACGTCTCACCATTTATCTTCATTTGCGGTAATTTTTTAAATAAACACTAATGTCGAATTGCCCTGCGTTACAACGAGCAACTCAATTATCAGAAAATCACGAGTCTCCAACGTTTGTTCTAATTACTAAAGCAGAAGAGTGGACAGAGTTTAGAAAATTTTCAACAAGGCTTAAACAAGAGAGATTTTCCACTTTTTTCTAATCAGGTCAACATAGATACCACTTTCCCTACAACCTTGTAGGCAGTTGGTATTTTTCAGAGATATCATTTGGTTCTTTATAGAAGGCTTAAAGTTGGAGGTCCATAAAAACGATAATCAACTTTTATGTGTGCCTTCTATAGGCCAGGAACTGTGCTAAATGAACAGTATCTAATTTAATCCTCCTAACAAGCCCTGTGAAGTCAATACTACTGACTATTCTCACTCCAAGGGGGGGGCAAAGCAGATGCTTCGAGAGTTGAACTCAGTTTTCCAAGTTCATACAGCTCGTATATGATGGAATCAGGACTTGAGCTCAGTCTAATGCCAGGTTGGACCCTCAGTGGCAGCTACTGTAGTTTTTTTGACCATCACCTGCTTCCCTCCCCCACCCCCGCCCCCATCTCATTCCCATTTAGGGATAATCAGCCATACCTAAATGACAGTGGCCAGGCAGGAAGGGTGGCTACTGGGTTTAATTATTTATATCCAGGGGGAAGAGCCGCCTCGCCCCATACATTCTGCTTCAGCTCTTGCCCTTCCAGGGGAGTAGCCATCCTTCAAACCATCAGTGTTAATGGCTGGTGAGGGATGAATTAGGCGGCAGGGGTCACACAGAGTTTACTAGTCATGCATATTTCTTTCAGAATACCTAAGTACCATTCCCTTGAAGATGAGAAGAAATGATGGGAGGGATGTTAAAAGGGACTCCCAGAAATATTTCTGGACCAGTCATGATCACTAGCCCTTATGATACTCTTGGAGTCATTTTACTGGTTCTTGAAATGAGTGCACTTGCCCTAGGATGGCTTGGCCCCTCCCAGTAATCAGAAGCTCCCAGGATGGGTCAAAGATTACTTTATTTGCTATAATTCTGCAAGTTGAATGTATCTCTCAGCCATTTCCTGTGAATGCTATTATGGGGCAGGCACAGGGGGATGACTATGGGACAGAAACATATCAGGTGAGAGGGATCCTATGCTTTTGTATGAAGGAGAAGCCCATTCTCCTTGGTGATGGGAGTTTTCCTTCTGCTCTGACTCCTGCCCAGCCGGGATCAGTGGGGAGCCTCCTTCTTTGGGCGACAGGTCTCTTTCTTTCTAAATCTTCTTTTTTTGGGACAAAAAGCAAGACTACCCTTCTTTTCATCTTTCAGCTTTTTCATCCTGGCCAACGACACTCAAACACCCTCGCCCCCAATTTGGGCTGCTAGACTATACCAAGAGGCCACATACTGGATATATTACCTCAGGCCCAGTGTTTGGACTTCACTGAACCTTAATTGTAACATCTGATAAGGGTTGGGGAGGCGGATGTTGTGAGGATTCATTAAGACAATGTTAAATTTTTATCACGAATTCAAGAAAGATCTCTTGTTAGGAATGTGTTCAATCTTACCAGGATAGAGGGCAAAATAGCATTTTACATATATTTTTTTAATAAAGTATTTCTTTTTAAAAAATTATTTATTTGACAGAGAGACAGAGCAGGAATACAAGCAGGGCAGTGGGAGAGGGAGAAGAAGTCTTCCTGTTGAGCAGGGAGCCCAATGTGGGCCTCCATCCCAAGACCCTAAGATTATGATCTGAGTGGAAAAACGACGCTTTAAGGACTGAGCCACCCAGGTTCCCTGCAAAACAGCATTTTTTTAAAAGATTTTATTTATTAATTTGACCGACAGAGATCACAAGTAGGCAGAGAAGCAGGCAGAGAGAGAGGGAGAAGCAGGCTCCCCGCTGAGCAGAGAGCCCAATGAGGGGCTCCATCCCAGGACCCTGGGATCATGACCTGAGCTGAAGGCAGAGGCTTTAACCCACCGAGCCACCAGGCACCCCGGAAAACAGCCTTTTAAACAATATTTTTATTTTTATTTTATACATATATATGTAAACAGAGAATTGAATGTATACATATAAATATAACTTGTAAACACATTTGATATATATTTATGTTTATCCTAGGATGCAACACTGCCCTCCTGAGCAGCGCAAGAGGGTGGGTTTTTACAAAGAATCACCAAACAGCTTGACCCAACTGAACGGCCTGCCTTGCGCTGCTGCTTAAGAGAAAGCCTTGAGTTGGTTAAGGTTTGACAAATACTGAGAAAAACCAGTCAATTAATATGTTAAAAACACTACCCAACCACAGTATGAACCATTTAGACATATGGCTTTAATTTTGACTTTAGTCTCCAAAGCCTAGGGGTCCCTGGGGAAAGGGGGCAGAGGGAGAGAAAGGACCAGCTTCTCTGTGGGCCAGGTTTCTGGGGTTGCTCCCAGCCCTGCCCCCAGAGGGAATGCCCCCACCCAGGGCTTTGCTCCCAGAAGGGCCCCTCCCCCAGAAAGCCCCTTCCCAAATGGCCCTGACCTTTGGCCACACCCTCAGAGGTCCCATTATCCACCCCCAACCCCCTCACACCCCCCTACCCTGCCAAGCACCGCCCTCAGAAGGGTTCTAAGGTGAAGTCAGTGTGCTTCTCTCTCAATGTCTAGGAATTACTCAGTTTTATTTTTGACTTTGTGTTTTTTGAGCGAAGTGGGTGGTGTAAGGACCTACTTTATATTTTTATATTTTAGCCAGAGGCTTCCATTGAGGTTACACAATAACCTTGTTGTTTAACCCTTAAGCTGTCCCTGCTCCCCTTCTCCCAGGGGACTTACTTAAAAACAAGTCCCGGAAATCAACCTCAGGTAACAAAGCCCAAATACAAGGGTGGGTCAGGCCAGGTAAGACATCTGATCAGTGGAGGGCTGCATACTGTCTCCCTAGCTACCAAGGAGTATGGGTCCCGCCCTTTGTGAGTCTTTTGGGCGAAAATCCTAACCAAGGTGATAGGCTAGGTCAAATATCTACTAAAAGGTAAGTTGTAATTCAATTGGTCACCTAGCATCACTGTGCAGCTTTCTCTGTGTGTTACAATTTCATTGGCCACCTGTGCATGACCAGGCCCAACCGCATGGCCTATGTCCTTAAAAGCTAGTCTGTAAAGGAGAGAGGGGTTGACTTCTCTGTAAGAAAAGCGGGCCTGGCTGGTCAGTTTGATTCTTGATGCTTGGTGCAAAATAAAGCTTTGTTTGACCTTCGCTTTGTATCAGTCTCGCTCTTTTAATCATGGACCCATTATTGGGGCATAACAGGTGGGATAGTGGAGCACGTACATAGTGGAGGGGACAGCCCACTGTGGGTATCCACCATTCCTTGCCTGTACTGCTCATTTGCATGTACTGCTCGCCCTGCCCGGTGAGCACAGCATGGAAATGGACACCTCGTGAGTGGTGGTCAACGAGACTCACTGACCACGTGATGTCTATGACCGAGTCAACCGGAGCTCGCCTTCCCTACAGACCAGAGCTTGCTCTGAGCACCGGCAGGAGGCGGTGGCCTCTTGTGAGCAGCCCAGAACCCTGTCTTGTCCTTTCTCACTCATGTCACCTCCCTGTGTTAGCCAAGCCTTGGAAGTGGTGACTTAGGAGGGAAGGTAAAGAAAGGCAGCCCCTGGCTCCTGATCCTGTCAAGTTCCGTACTCATCAGGAAGCTGAGGGCAGCAGGGTTGGTGGAACAGGTGTGAGTCCCCAGGTGAGGTAAAGATGGCAGAGCTGGTCTTGTGCAGGATTTCTACGGTTCTGATAAGAAGAGGGCACGTGGGTGTGCCCCAGCTGTGGAATCCCTGTGTGAATTATTTAACACTGACATTGCACCCTGCGAAGATGAATGGCATAAATCATGCCCATAATCACATTATAAAATTTTTATTTGCTTGGAATGACATTAAATGCAAATAGAAAACAGCAGCCATGCCCCTTCAGAAGACAGATGGTGGAGGAAATGAGCTTTCTATTTTAGTACCTTTAATAAACACTTCCTCCCTGTTTTTGCCCAAAGGGCCCTATATCTTCATTTTGCATGGGGCTTGTAAATTATGTAGCCAGCCCTGGGGACAGCTGTGTAGTGTCTCAATGACCCAGTGCAGGGAATGGCAGGAGCCTCCCTCCTTGATACAGTAGTATTACACAAGCCCCTGAAGCTGAAACAGAACTTCAGGATAAAGTCTGGGGGGGAGGTCCTCAAATTTCTGAGTCATGGGCTGTCGTAAACAAAATAACAGCCGGGTGGCTTAGGCAACATACAATTTATTTTCTCATGGTTCTGGGCGCTGGAAGTCCAAGATCAAGGTGGCAGTAGGGTTCGATTCTTCAAACGTCTCTCCTTGGCTTGCAGATAGCTGTGTTCTCCACTCTGTCTTCAAACGATTGTCCTTCAGTCTGTACTGTCTGTGTCCTAATCTCTTCTTCCTTTAAGCACACCAGTCCTGTTGGCTTGGTGCCCACCCCCAGTGAGCTCGTTTTCCCTTTATCACCTCTTTAAAAATCCTGTCTCTGAATACTGCCACATTCTGAGATGCTGGGTGTTAGGACGTCAACGTAGGAATCTGGGGGCATCCAACTAAGCCCATAACAATAGTCAAAACTGGATCCGAAACTGAAATTTAGACACATTTTAAAATGCTAAAAGTGTATATATATAATTTTTGTGGTAGGCCTGAGATGGTTGGTAGGCTGAGATGTATTTGTAACCTTTGAGGGAAACATCCTTTGGAATGATCAAAGAGAGCTTCTATGTAATTCCATACATCCACAATTAAACCCCAGAGCTTTTTAATTTGGAATTTGGCTGTTTTGTGCTTGGTGGTAACCAAAACCAGCCTAGGGATTTTCTTTTGTTTTGGCAGAAAAGTAGGAGGCAGAGGACTTGAGCATTTAGACATCTTGCTGCTCTTTGGTTTAATCATACTCTACTGAGTTGCCCGAAACTAATTAAGCTCTTGGCTCTGTAGAGGAGAGATGATGTTCCTTACATGTCATTGGCCACAATGTTCCTTTTTTAAATTGTTGTTAACATTTGTGTTATTTTTCAGTATAAGAGACAAGCTTTACCTTAGTTTGGGCTGATGTAACAAGAGCACCATAAACTAGGTGCTTTAAAGACATACTTATTTCTCTCAGTTCTGGAAGCTGGGAAGTCTACGATCAAGACCCTGGAAGATTCCGTGTCTGTTCAAGTGCCCACTTCCTGGGTCACAGATGACCATCTTCTCCCTATAACCTCCAAGGTGGAGGAGGCGAGGGATCTCTGTGGGGTCTCTCTTATGGAGACACTAATCTCGCCCATGAGGACTCCACCCTCATGACCTAAACATCTCCCAAGGACCCCATCTCCTAGTTATGTCCCTTTGGACATTGAGTTTTCAACTTATGAATCCTGGAGGGATACACTGTCTACAGTGAGCTTCGTCAAACATCTTTTATGTTCAAGGCACTGTTTTTTGGCAAAATTAATCATTTCCTACACATCCTTTGAAGCAAGAGTATTTCTGCACTTTGCCTTCCTTTAGAACCTTTCTCTAGAGAGGATCCTAAAAAGTTCAGAAAAGATGCAGAAGAAACCTGCTGGTTAGCTCGTTTTTCACAGTAGAGCAGAATTCATTTTGAAGTAGGTTAATCTTAGAAATCCAGGCGAAGACACTTCGCTTGAAAATCATCTCAAATGATCAGTTAGTTTTGTTAGTAGGAGTAATAGTAACTATAAGATCAATAGAACAACTTTTTGTTCTACTGTGGGCCTACTGTGTGCTGGCTACCTCGGAGCACCTGAGTCGAACCATCTCGTGATCCTTTCAACAGCCCACTGAGGGTCACACTGTCTTCTCCTCCACGTTATGGATGAGCCTTAAGTCTGGGCCAGAAATGACACAACTTTCCCAAAGCCATATTGCTACTGAGGGGCCAGCTGGGATCTACGCCCACTCTGGTGCCAGAGCCTGTGATTGCAAACATGGGCTGCACTAGCTGTTCAGAACAAAGGACTGTTCATGGAGGTGACACAGCTAACCCGTGAGACCCACCACCCTTTTCCCTAAGGTCATCCCGGTACAGCCTGCAGTGATGGCCCGAGTTAAGCATTTGAACTTGGTGCTGCAGAGGGCGTGTTTTAGGGACAAGATTGGTGTTAAGGGGGTCTAATGAAGCCCAGAGGGAATGGAAGGAAACAGGACTTGGGGAAATATCTGGGTCCCTGGAGCAGTGATCTCCTTTTATTACTGTGCACCTCTCTTTCACAAAAATAAATACATACATACATACATACATACATACATACATACAAAAAATATTTGCGGACATAGCACAAATTTAAGCAAATTTTTGATAAATTATAAACTCTACTACTCTACTAAATTATTATAAAAGGCATGCAAAAGCTAAACAGTTAAATGGATGACATGAAATATGAATAAAACTTATAATATTTTCTTCCAGCCCCTTACTGGACTATTTCTCAAACTCCCTTTGGAGAAGACTTTTTAAAGATTTGTTTATTTATTTATTGAGAGAGAGAGAGACAACACGTGTGTGCACATGTGAGTAGGGGGGGTGGGGCAAAGGGAAAAGGAGAGAAGCAGACTCCCCATTGAGCACAGAGGCCTCACTAAGGGCTCAATCCCATGATCCTGAGATCATGACTTGAGCCAAAATTTTGAGTCAGACATTTAATCAACTGAGACACCCAGGTGCCCTGGAGAAGACTTTTTAAGAAAGAGATAGGACACTGGATTTATAGCAATAATTCCTAGAATTAATCTTTATTTATTTTTTTTTAAAGATTTTAATTATTTATTTGACAGAGAGAAATTACAAGTAGACAGAGAGGCAGGCAGTGAGAGAGAGAGGGAAGCAGGCCCCCTGCTGAGCAGAGAGCCCGATGCGGGACTCGATCCCAGGACCCTGAGATCATGACCTGAGCCAAAGGCAGCGGCTTAACCCACTGAGCCACCCAGGCGCCCCTAGAATTAATCTTTAAAAGTGGGAAGATAGAAATGGTTTTTTTAATTTTTTTTAAAGATTTTCTTTATTTATTCATAAGAGATGGGAGGCAGAGACAGAAGCAGGCTTCTCGCAGAGCAGGAAGTCCAGAGTGGGACTTGATCCCAGGACCTGGGATCATGACCCTAGCTGGAGATAGACGCTGGAGATACTGATAAACCAAACTTTAGGGAAAAATACTGAACTTTACTGGGAAGATGAAGCAGAACAACAGCATATGGCAGCAACATGAGTTTTAGATAGTTGTTGGTCGCCCAGAAGGCTTAAGGTGGAGAGAAAAACAAAAGGCTGTAGTGACCCAAAATTGTCCGAGTTGTGACCCAGGAACTTCCGGGTGACATAAAGATTTGTTTATTTATTACACGGACAGCGCCATGTGGGGACAGAGCGAGGGGGAATGAGAATTCCATACAAACGTGTGAGTGGCTCTTCTCCCATCTCCAGGGGGGAAGGAAGAGATTGGGTTTACTCCAGTAAGCATGGTGATGAGTTGGTGAGGTAGGTTGACTAGATGTCTGGACACCTGAAAAAGCCAGCTAAGGGGGCTTCCTGGCCATCTTGTCAGTGTCTTATTGAAAGCTTGTCATGTGCAAGACTTTCTTTTAACAGGTTGCCAGGTGAATTGATGTACAAATCAGACTACCGGCCGCCATGTGTCATTGCTCAGGTGGTCCATGACACAGTGCCCTGCCACTAAGGGGATGCACTTAGCATTACAGACATCGTTCTGTCTTTGTTATTTTGAAATTTAGAAAATATCTTATTAATTTGTTCACCCCAAAGAGGCAATTTATTGCTTACTATGACAGTCTTTTGGTAGAGGACACAAAACTGCTTTCTTTGTTATGAAAATCAATGTGTTACACCAATTTTCTGAAAGATAGAAATGAATTGCCTCCTTCCAGCTGGGTCAGGACATAAGTGTACCCTATGTACTGGTTTTTCAATAGATTCCATTTACAGATTGTACATGTCTCTCAATACAGAAGACATTTGCTCACATTTATGTGTAGAACATTCCTGAACCTGGTCCAGGTTGCGGATGAAACCGTCACTCTGACTGGCAAGGCATAACGAAGAAGAGTTTTCCTGTAAACAATATGTGGTCATGGAAGGAATCAGCACTGCAATTCGTGGCTGATTCCAAAGGCTCTAAGAGGTGGTAGATGCACAGGCAAAGTGGTGACTTTTGCAGAGGAAGCAGGCTGGGGAGAGATAGCAAAACAGAAGTTTGAGAGGGCCCTAAAATCTCCTCCTGTGGGATTATTGGCCATTGAGCTTGAGAAAGGCTATGGTGAAAACTTGAAAGAGCATCAGATCAAACCCTTGGCCACTGGAGGTTGAAACTGACATGAGCAGCACTATCTCTATTCTTGACCCAAGGCCACAGGATGACAAGCTTTGCTTTTTCAATGTGGTTTCAAGTCTCGATACTGCCCTATAAAGAAAATAATACAAATAAATGCTGAGAGTGTAAAGTGTAAGCAGAGCTCCCCTTGGCCATTTCCTAAGTTTTGTCCACTCCGAAGTGAGTATCACTTTGGTGAGTGCATTGCAGGAAATGGCCTTAATGATCAATGGCAGACCTCCACTCCAGAGTGACATAAAAAGCAATCTGCACCTCCTTCCTGATTTGTCTGTAATGAAACTTGCTTTCCTCAGGTCCCAGCATTCGAGGCAGATAAATATGTTCCCTTTCGTTGGCTCTTACTCATACTTCAGCAAGATTTACCATGTGCTTTCCTTGGGTGGCTGGGAAACTGGACCACAATTTGTGGGATCTTAGGGGACAGGCGCGTAGAATTCCAGTGGGATCCCGGAACAGAACCTAATTGGAGATTAGAGACCATTGCGGTGCAAAGCTTTTCTTTGAGATCGAAAGAGGTGCATGTTATGCAAATATTAGCAAGTGTAAGTTCACACTGTCTATTGAAAATTTATAGACTCATTATGGTCAAGAAGGCTGGAAGATAAGTAGATTTTGGGAAAGATTCAGGTAAATTCAGGGAGGTGGCAAATTACCCCAGGGAAAGTAGAATGGCTAAAGAGTATGGCCCAAACTTTTTAAAAAAATTTTATTCACTTATTTGACACACAGAGAGCCAGAAAGCACAAGTGGGGGGAATGGCAGAGGGAGAAGGGGAAGCAGGCTCCCCGCTGAGCAGGGAGGCAAATGTGTGGGACTCGATCCCAGGACCCTGGGATCATGACCTGAGCTGAAGGCAGACACTTAACCGACTGAGCCACCCAGGCACCCCCTGGCTCCAACTTCCAAAGATGGTGTATGAGATACCTTTGGTGGGAAGGAATGAAGATCAGCAACTGTCCTTGATTCTGCTTCTCAGGAAGGCATTGTGATGTGGTGCCCAGGACTTTGGAGACAGACACATGCTTGGTGCCCTCTGGCTCTGCCGCAAAAGCAACACCTTCCAGAGGGCAGCTGCAGGCACTGGGTGGCGTCACACAGGGTCAGACCCAGGAGGCACTCAGCCACGTACCCATTCCACCATCCTGCTGGGTTTGGAAGAGCGCTATCTAAGTCCCTGCTGCTGAAGGACCATCCAGAGTGACATGTCCCATGGGGCATCCCGGCATTCCTTTACCCCTTCAGGTTGTTGTCAGCAAGGCTGGAAATTTTTTTAATTGCCTGGGAAAATGATAGCAAACAGCTCCAAAAAGGAGTTTCAGAACGCAGACTTCATACTATGTTTTGAGTACATTTCATTCATTTGGCAGGTACTGACAGGGTGCTTAAGTGCCAGGTGCTGCTGCATTAGAAACGGACTTGAGAAGTTAACAGGAGGGGGCTCCAGCCCTCAACCAGCACAAAGTTGATCAATGGATGCATGTGACAGACAGAGCACTGTGACGGGGAGTACTAGGTGCTGTCATAAGAAGGGTATGCCTGGAGTTAAAGGAACTCTCGGGGGGAGCCAGCACCAACACTCGGGGAGAGCTGTGGGAAATATGATGGATGCAGATGGCTCCAGGGGAAACCAGAGAACTGCTCAGATCCCTGCTTCTTAACAGCTCCAAGTGCCCGCCGCTTCAGAGTGGGGGCTGGGCGAGCAGGGAGCTGGGGTGGGCGCAGCGATGCCTAAGTTCCGACCTCAAGCCCCTGCGCTGTTTCACCTGTCCCTTTAGGAGTACAATGACATAGGATGTCACCAACGGAGGATCTACCCCTGCATCCTGGTACTGGGAAAGCACGCGAGGGCTGCGGAGCTGAAAGCAAGAGTTGGTAGTTCCAGTAATGTGTGCAGGGTTTTAAAAAACTATATACCGGAAAATATCCGGTCTTATTTGCATGTGTTTGTATCATGCACAATTTTTAACTGCAATCCTCCTTTTACCTTCTTCCCTGTTGTTCAGACTCTCCTCTCCTCACCGCTGCCTTTGTCCCTATAATACCTGTTGACAGCCTGGTGCTCATCCATGAGCTCATTCGCCTCTATCCACGCACGCATGGGGCTCTGTCACTGTTTAACAAATATGGGCTCATTTTATCTACCTCTTGATCTAGTGCTTCCCAGTTAATAATCCCTCCTGCATAACGTCCTTCTGTTTTTATCTTCATTTTTATAAAGAATGGTTGCTCACCTTTTATCAGGTGCCTTTATTTTTTTATCAAATGCATTTATTGCTATGGTCTTAAGAGTTTTTTCACAGTTAATTTAGTGATGAGGTAAATCTTATTGATTTTCTGGTCTTGAGCTCCCTTTATTTTCCTGGAATGAATCCAAGTTGGTCTCAGGATATAGTCCTTTGATAGATGCCTGACTTCTGTTATTTGCTAACATTAGTTCAGTTTCTGTTAACTAATCTGTCCTAAGCCAGATTTGTTAATAGCTTCCCCGTTCCTCCCTCTCAGGTTTGGGTATTAAAATTGTGCTCAGCTTCATCAAGTGAATTGACTTATTATTGTTTAATTGCCTGTTGCCATTTAACAGTAGAATGATAGTTATCCAGCTGCAAACCTGTCTGATCTTGGAACTCATCTTCTTAATTTTTCATTCTTGAATCATTTGGATGATTTTGTTTTCCTAGGAAATCATCGTTTCTTCTAGGTTATCAAATTGATTAGTATAAAGTGCCTTGCAGTTTAGTGATTCTTTTATATTATGCATTTGCTTTTATATCTCTGTTCCCAATCCTTATCTGTTTTGCAACTCTCTCCCTCTCTCTGTCCCCTCCTCCCTGAAACCCCCCTTTCCCCATTCCCCTTCCCTCTCCCCACCTCCTCCCACACCCCATCTTCCCCCTCTCTTATCCTTAATAGGGCATGTGAAGTTTTTTTTATTATTATTATTTCATTAGTCTTTCATAGAAACAACTTTGAGTTTATTTGCCCCTGATATTTTTTATTAGTTTAAAAATTTATCTTTATTATAATTACTTCCTTTCTTTGGATTGAGCTGCCCTTTTCTGATGGGTTTAAAAGAGTACTTTCTTTTATTTAAAAAAATGTTTGAAATTGAAGACATTTGACACTAAAGTCTCCTTAGAGTATAACTTCTGGTGTCTTCTGTAAGTTTTGGTATGAAATAGTCTCCTTTCCATTGCTTTCAAGATTTTCTTCAGTTGTCTTATGATTTCTTCTTTGACTGAAGACTGTATTTCTTAACTTGTATGTAGTTTCAATTTTTTGTTACCAGGTTATCTAATTCTGATTCTACCGGATTGTGATCAAAGAACTGTTCTTTAAATCTTTAATTTGGAAGGCTTGTAAAGGTTTCCTTTGTTGCCTAGTATGCAATTAATCTTTACAAATATGGCTTTCCTTAGGTGTAAGAAAGAAATGTTTTCCGAGGGAAATAAGGATGTCTATTTTCTTTTTTTTTTTTAAGATTTTATTTATTTATTTGACAGACAGAGATCACAAGTAGGCAGAGAGGCAGGCAGAGAGTGAGAGAGAGGAGGAAGCAGGCTCCCCGCGGAGCAGAGAGACCGATGTGGGGCTCGATCCTAGGACCCTGGGATCATGACCTGAGCCGAAGGCAGAGGCTTTAACCCACTGAGCCACCCAGGCGCCCCAGGATGTCTATTTTCTGTGTGTCCTTGTTTTTCCCTCCTTCTAGTAGATACTCCCATTTGAAAAGCTAAAATTTTACCTTGTTATTGCATTTTTAGAGTCTTCAGGTATTATGTTGTTAGATGTATACCTGCTTATACCTTTTACATCTTCTTTCCAAACTCTGCCTTTAAAAATGTCCCTCTTCATCTTAGTACCTATAACTTTATTTTTTTTTAAAGATTTTATTTATTTATTTGACAGACAGAGATTACAGGCAGGCAGAGAGGCAGGCAGAGAGAGAGGAGGAAGCAGGCTCCCTGCTGAGCAGAGAGCCCGATTCGGGGCTCGATCCCAGGACGCTGAGATCATGACCTGAGCCGAAGGCAGCGGCTTAACCCACTTAGCCACCCAGGCGTCCCAGTACCTATAACTTTAGACCCAACTTGTCTGCGATGAATTTTGCCATTCCGGCTTTCTCTTTTGCATGGTATCTCCTCACCTGATACATTCTCAATCCCTTTTGCATTTTAAGTATGTTTCTTGAACAGCGTGGATCTGTAACCTCCTGATAGGCGCTTTAATAGAAAAAGTCAGTCTGTACACATTTAAATTAATGATAAACAGTCATAATTTTATTCCTCCCATCTTATTTTGTTTTTATTTTCCCCATTTTCGATGTTTTTAATCAAGTTCATTCTTTTTGTACTTGATAAATAGAGAAGTTCTTTGCATTTTTCGATGACAGCTTAATTGAGATATAATTCACAGGCCATACCACTCACCATCTAATGTGGACAATTTAATGGCTTTCACTATATTTAACTATACTATACTGAACTACCTACACATTTTCATCATCCTCAAAAGAAAACTTTAGCCATCACCACCAGTCTTAGGCAACCGCTAATCTACTTTCGGTCTCTGTAGATTTAGCTATTCTGGAAATTCCATATAAATCAAATTATGCAATACGTGGTCTTCTGTGACTGACTTCTCTCAATCAGCAGAATGTTTTCAAGGCTCCTCTGTGTCGTGGCACATATCAAAATTCTATTCCTTTTCAAGGCTGAATAATATTCCACAGGCTGGATGGATCACATTTTATTTATCTCTTCATCAGTTGATGAACATCAGGGTTGTTCTCACCTTTTCGCTATTACGAATAAACCCTAAACCTTCATGCACAAGTTTTTGTGTGGGCATAGTTTTTTTCTTGGCTCTATACACAGGAGTGATATTGGTGTGTCATATGGCAACTCTGTGTTCTGCATTTTGAGGAGCTACTAAACCATTTCTAATGTGGCTGTGCCATTTTCCAAGCCCACCAGCAATTTACAGGTTCCAGCTCTTCACATCCTTCCAACACCTGCTTTTGGGGTTTTTGATAGTAGCCATCCACGTGGGTGGGAGGTGGTATCTCACCATGGTTTTGATTTGCATTTCCCGAATGATTAGTGATGTTGAGCATATTTACACGTGCTTATTGTCCCATATATTTTATATATACCTTATATGTATCTTTAAATATATATTATATATTTCATATTTTATTTATATTTAAATACATATTTAAGAATGTAAATATATTTACATAAATATGTTTATATAAATATATGATCATGTAAAATATATTTATATATTAATGTATACATTTGAATATTAGAGAAATGTATATTCAAGTTCTTTGCTCATTTTTTAAGAGATTTTATTTATTTATTTCAGAGAGATTTATTGAGAGAGATCACAAGCAGGCAGAGAGGCAGGCAGAGAGAGAGGAAGAAGCAGGCTCCCTGCTGAGCAGAAAGCACGGGGCTCGATCCCAGGACTCTGAGTTCAAGACCTGAGCGGAAGGCAGCAGCTTAACCCGCTGAGCCACCCAGGCGCCCCTCTTTGCTCATTTCTTAACTTGGTTGTCTTTTTATTTGAGTTGTAAGAATTCTTGGGTGCCTGGGTGGCTCAGTGGGTTAAGCCGCTGCCTTCGGCTCGGGTCATGATCTCAGGGTCCTGGGATCGAGGCCCGCATCGGGCTCTCTGCTCAGCAGGGAGCCTGCTTCCCTCTCTCTCTCTCTGCCTGCCTCTCCATCTACTTGTGATTTCTCTCTTTCAAATAAATATTAAAAAAATCTAAAAAAAAAAAAAAAGAATTCTTCACACAGTCTGAATGCACGTTCCTTATATATGACCTGCAAATATTTTCTCCCATTTAGTGGCTTGTCTTTTGACTTTGTCAATGGGGTCCTTGGAAGCACAAAACTGGGATATTTTGGTTGAGTCGCATTTATTTGTTTATTATTTTTTTTAAGTTGCTTGTACTTTGGTGTTTGGCTGAGGAGCCGTTGTTAGATTCAAGACCACTAACATTTACCTTTGTGTTTTCTTCTGAAAACTTTCTCATTTTACTTTATTTTTATTTTTTAAAAGATTTTATTTATTTGAGAAAGAGACAATGAGAGAGAGCATGAGCGAGGAGAAGGTCAGAGGGAGAAGCAAGCTCTGTGGAGCTTGGAGCCTGATGCAGGACTCAATCCGGGATCTCCAGGATCATGACCTGAGCAGAAGGCAGCCGTCCAACCAACTGAGCTACCCAGGCATCTCGAACTTTATCATTTTAATGCTTACACTTATGTCTTTGATGCATTTGGGGTTATTTTCTCTGTATGGTGTTAGGCAGGACTCCTGTTTCATTATTTGCATGTGGCTGCTTGGGAGTAAAATACTGTTCTTACCCCCATTGAATTGTTTGGGAGTCTTGTCAAACATTAGTTGACTGTAATTTATTTTCCTTTTTTTTTCCCCATTGAGGCATTTCACGTGCCATGTATATTATATTTCTAGGAAAAAGGAATCCCAGGATTTTCCCTCCTGCCTGGATTCTTCCTTCTTCATGGTGCATGATGCCAGAAGAATTTTTCCATGCAGTGAAACCAAACTGAGGGGATGGAAATATTCTGCCACTTTTCTAGATCTTTCAGTTATACAAGTCTAGGGCTGGTCATGCCACACTTGTTTAACTTGCCCGTGAGGTTCACAGCAGTTTTCCCAGCTCTGTGGTCATCAATAATTTCAAATTTGCCAATGTACTCATGCTTCGTCATCCCAGTGAGGAAACGGGACGATGACTTTGGTGCAGGGCCTCCTAAGAACCTGACCTTCGCCCCCCCTTTCAGCAGTGTTAATGTTCTTGAGGGCATCTGTGGGACATTTGTTCACACTGTTACTGCGGCACGGAAAGATGGCAGAAAAAGCTTTTTTCCCTTTTATTAATATTTGGTCTTGTTCTCCTTCCCTTTCTCATAACCGAATGCGTATTTCCCCTTCGTCATTTGAAAACTGCATACTGTTCTCCAGCTGTTTTCCCCAGACGAGACCTTGTGTATCAAGAATCCTTATTTCACGGTTATTATACACAATCTTAAAGATTTATGACTGTCCGCTTATTTTACACATGCATACACACGAAGCACTAAATACGGACTTTATCTGAATGGCTAAATGTTGGCCAAGACAGAAGCCAGTTGTAGTGGGAACTGATAGGATAAAGATATAGTCTGAAGTTTTTGTTCTTTAAAAAAAGCCTTCATGGGGCGCCTGGGTGGCTCAGTGGGTTAAGCCGCTGCCTTCGGCTCAGGTCATGATCTCAGGGTCCTGGGATCAAGTCCCATGTCGGGCTCTTTGCTCAGCGGGGAGCCTGCTTCCTCCTCTCTCTCTCTCTGCCTGCCTCTCTGCCTACTTGTGATCTCTCTGTCAAATAAATAGGTAAAATCTTAAAAAAAAAAAAAAAGCCTTCAGGGGGCGCCTGGGTGGCTCAGTGGGCTAAAGCCTCTTGCCTTCAGCCCAGGTCATGATCCCAGGGTCCTGGGATCAAGTCCTGCATCGGATTCTCTGTTCAGTGGGGAGCCTGCTTCCCCCTCTCTGCCTGCCTCTCTGCCTACTTGTGATCTCTGTCTTTCAAATAAATAAAATCTTAAAAAAAAAAAGGCCTTCATATTTTATTAAAAATTTTAGGTGTCCGAATTCAAAAGGTTAACAATATAGTACAATAATAATAATAATAATAATAATATGTCATCTAATAATAAAATAATAATAATTTCTCCTGCATAGTCACTGCTGCACACTAGTAAAATGAGATGTTTCTTTTCTCTTCTTTTTTAAAGATTTTATTTATTTTATTTATTTGACAGGCAGAGATTACAAGTAGGCAGAGAGGCAGGCAGAGAGAGAAGGAGGGAAGTGGGCTCCCCGCTGAGCAAAGAACCCGACGTGGGGCTTGATCCCAGCCAAAGGCAGAAGCTTAAACCACCCAGGCGCCCCGAGATGTTTATTTTCATTTGGGATTATGGAGGGGCAAGGTGTTTTTGGCTCTCCTGCTGAAGTAGGGACTCAGTCAGTATTGTCTCCACCTTTTTCTATAATAGTAGCTCTTGAAGATGAAGACGTCCCTCCATCTCCCAGACATGAGGGTTTGAACAGGACATGGGATGTTATAAGCTCATTGACAGTCTCATGAACTAAGCCCTGGTTTATTGGTCACAGTCGTTCTCCAAGTATTTTCAGGAATAAACTTCAGGTGTTGCCCTTACTCTAATTTTTCTTTCTGAGATTTCTGACTGCAATCGCTACTTCCTGCAGTCACTCAAGGAGAAACGAGGCATGTGGCAGCGCAACAGTGTGTTTTTCTTTCAAGATGACAGAATCACTCTTGATTTCTGTATGCATCTCGGATTTTCATATAGGAACATGGATTTTGGTGTCTACCCTGAGGAGATAATACATATGGTGTGAGCTACACATGTATTCTCATGACACGTCACCTGGGTTACCCAGAACTTTCTGGGCCCGGCAGAAAGGCAGAAACCCAGGTGAATTCCTCATTGTTCCAGCAGGCTGTCAGCCCTCAAAGGCCTTCTGGATGTGTTTGTGCATCGCAGTGTCTGCTGTGTAAGATACAGAAAGAGCACAGTAGTTCAGGGGGAAAATATTTAGGAACACATTTTCCAGGAGGAACCAGGATTCAGTTTGGGTGACTCTTGACCATTTTTCATCTTCTGACGACTGAAAGTGGTAGTTAATCTACAGTCATGGTTTTAACATGCATTTCAAATGTAATGTGAGTTTCTATCAACATAAAACTATAAGAACTGCCTTCCTAAAGGGCATTCATGGAAGGCCCGTTATTTTCCAGCTTGATTAATGAAAACAAAATTTTTCTGTAATGCTTTCTTCCTACTCTGTATTAGTTTTCAGGACTGGATTGAAAGTGATTTATTGTGGATAGGGTTATATCTGCTCGTGGAATTTTTTTCTGTTCCTGGGTTTTTAAAGGTGGCAGAGTTGACTTTCTGATTTTAATTCATCTTCACTAGATGAAGAATTCACAAATAGGACTTTTTCTTGAAATAACCATAGCCTGGGGGCGCTTGGGTGGCTCAGGTTATGATCTCAGGGTCCTGGGATTGAGTTCCACATCGGGCTCCCTGCTCAGTGGGGAGCCTGCTTCACTCTTTGCCTCCCCCTCTGCTTATGCTTTCTCTAATAAGTAAATAAATAAATAACCTAAAAAAAAAGAAGTTGTATTTGACTGGAGCTTCATGTGGAGTGACAGATCAACAGAAAGACAAAGGAATAAGAGACAGGAAGCAATGAAGGAAAACACAGAGGCGCACAGTATAGACAGATGTTCCTCAGCTTATGACGGCCTCGGCTTCTAATAAACCCATTGTTCAGCTGGAAATCTCTTTAGTTGAAAATGCATGGAAAACACCTAAGCGACTGAACATCAGAGCTTAGCCCCGCCAAACTTAAATGTCTTGAGAACACTTACAGTATTGCACAGTTGGGCAAAATCCTCTAACACAAAGCCTATTTCACAATAAAGTGTCTGGTATCTCATGTAACTTACTGAACACTGCACTGAAAGCCAGAACAGGACGGTTCAAGTGTGTTGGTTGCTGACCCTCGTGATCACGTGGTTTGCCTGGGGGCTGTGCTCGCTGCCCCTGCCCAGCATTACAAAAGAGGACCCTACTGTAGATCGCCAGCCTGGGAAAAGATCCAAACTAAATGCATATCACTTCTGCACTATTATAAAAAGTCAAAAAACCATAAACTGAACCAAGGTGAAGTCAGGGATCTTCTGTACCAGGTGTGTTAGGGAAGGTCAAGTGCTCCTGTCTGGCCAGGAACCATAGTGGTATGGGGGAAAGTTCCACAGTAGAAAGTTCTACAGCGGAGAACCACTAGGACTCAAGCACCAACGGTCACAGGTTACACCAGGAAGACTGGATGCTCTTCTGTGGGCCATGAGAAGCCACGAGCGACTCAGGAAGGCTGAAGAGCTCTGGGCAGGTGGGACAGCTGAGGGCTGCAATGAAGAGGGACAGGTGGAGCTGGGAGACCAGGTGGGGAGAGCCCGCTACCCTCGAACAAAAGGCAACAAAGGTCTGGACTGGGATGATGGAGATGGTGGAAGGTAATGGGATATTCATGAAACAGAACTGGAAAGCCATGGAAATGAAATAAGAGAGGGAGGGAAAACCGTTCATGACTTTAATTGCCATCAGTATAAAACATGTTGAATTAAAATGAATTGGTATTTCTAGACCGATGATGACATCACAATAATGGAAGGAAACCAATTTTGATTTTGAGCCTGGTTAAGGAGACAGTATAGACAAGAGAAAAGCAGAGGCTCTGGAGTCACACAAATGTCACCATTGAGATACGTCCCCACTCTTCATTCCCTTCCCTGTAAACCCAGGCAAGTGACACCTGCCTCACAGCACTGGTAACAAATAGGGAAGAGCACACGTTCCCACGTTCCCGGGTCAGACAGGACAGCCAGGGATCAGCGGCACATGAGGAGGTGACAGGTGGTCACTAAACTGAGCTCAGGTGCATACACAGCATTTTACATCACCTTGAGATGGCTCCTCTTGTGACCTCTCGAAGAAGGTGGCAGTGGTGAGGAAGGAACTCCAGGAGCTTATTAGCATACATGATCTTCAGGCCGTCTGGATGAGACTCAACGATCTGCTCTACAATCACCTAGCAGAAGGAAGAGCGTTTTATTTTTATTTATTTATTTGTTTGTTTGTTTGTGTTTTTGTTTGTTTTTAAAGCACCTAAAAGAGAAGTATGAACTATACACTACAGAGAAAAGAATCGTGTAAACCTTAAAAATGCACTTCGTCCTTCCTCCTCCCCACTCAGTATGCTTTCTAAACAGGAGGTAAGTAACATTGGCATGAAAATCTAGGTCCTGGGATTTGGGAATACTGCTCCAACCCTGGGGGACACAGAGGCTGAGGGACAGAGACTGGCCTGAAGCTAAAACATCACACACACTCATCTGCTTCCCTTCTGAGCTTAAAAGCAAAATACTGTATCTGCAGACAACAGCTCTGTATCATCTTCACCCTGGCCTTATCCTCTACCGTCTCCAGAACAGGGAAAGGGCTGAGATGGAAAGTGATGGAAGAAAACACATCTTATTTTGCTTTAGTATTTAATTTTTTTTGGTGAGGCTGAGTTGCAGGAGGTGAATGACAAGCATACAAACTTAAAATACAAACGTGGCCACAGTTCATTTAATGACATGGAAACGTAAAGTACTTCCCCAATTTAGCATATTAGATTCAGTTCAATGAAAAGGGCATAAATTAAATAACTAAAATATTTTCATTTAGTGACAAAGAATAATGTGATCTTTTTCACCCCCACAGAGAGAGCTATGAACTATAATAGGATACATACAAAGAACTGACAGATCATTTACTTTTAGTAGTCTTAATGAAGCTGAGAAGATTACTGAAATTAATCCTTCAATTTCATTTCTATCACTGGGATACTGTCTCGTTTTAAAACTGGAAGCCTTTCATCCTGAAGTCATGGTGGGTAGCTTTATACTTACCAGACAGAAAGAACACTCGCACTGGCAGGTGACTGGAAGAAAGCCCTCAAACGCTGAGACTGGCTTCATGACTTCTGTCCGCTTGAACTAGATGAAACTGACGCTCTCTAAGTTGGAAGCTGCTGATTGCTGGCGGCCTCACATGGTGCAGCCCATACTCCGGCCGCTCAGAGGCAGGATACACTGACTCCCTGTATTTTACTGTATCCTTATAGGTCAAGAACACTGGGTAACCAAGTTCTGGACTTAAGGTACTACCCGGCTAACTCGCCCTTCAAAGCCCTTTATCTTTGAATATTCCCTCCCTCCCACCTTCCTAGCCTGGCAAACTCCCCCATGGTCTTCAAGACTTAGGCCACATCAATTCTGCGAAGACGCTTCCCCTCACAGACTTTCCCTGCGCACAGAGCTGTCTTCCAGCTCCTCCAGTGGGCACGGGCGCCTTGGTGGGGTCACGCTTTTCGGCAACTTCATTAACGTATAACTTATGGAAATGGAAATTGACCTGAAAATGTTCTGATCCGTACCTTCTTCCTAGGCAAGTCCCTCACCCCTACTAAATTAAGATGATCCCTGAGTTATGGCATCACTGTAAGAGACCAGAGCGCATGCCTGATTCCTGCCATGCTGATGGGCACCAAGCGGGACCAACCTTTTCTTACAACCAGAAGATCAGGAACTAAGAGCATCTTCAAGGAAGAGCCCTGAGCTCTCTCGCACCCAGTCAAGAAACAAAGCCAGATTAGATGCTCTGTGTTTGTGGAATGAGGTGCATGGGGGCACAAACCTCATCCATGTATGGTTTCACCAGTACTTGACCGACTAACGCCTCTGCATCCCGTGTCTTGTCAATTGTAGCGTAAGTCTGGAGGCAGTGCCGTATGATGTCCACATTGGAAGTCTGAAGCCCTTCTAGCAGCAGGCCTCCCAGGGACTGCTGCAGCATGGCCGTAATGTGGGCTATACGCTGCAAGAACAGAGAGACCAGGAAAGAAGGTTCAGGTACCACAGTTTCTAAAAGCTCAAATATATGTGTATAATTTATATACATATGTGTTATATATATAAAGCGAGCCTCTAATTCTACCAGAATATATGTAAGATTAAAATCCCAACATTTCCTAGAGAATAACAATGAATCTATTCTCCCCATGATTGCTTTCTTTCTTTTTTTTTTTTTAAAGGTTTTTATTTATTTTTTTGTTGAGAGAGAGCACAAGCACACAAGGAGACACAGGCAGAAAGAGAAGCAGGCTTCCTGCCAAGCAAGGAGCCCAAGGTGGGACTCAATCCCAGGACCCTGGGATCATGACCTAAGCCAGAGGCAGTGGCTTAACTGACTGAGCCACTGAGGCGTCCCCTCCCTATGATTTCTTTGAAAGTAAGTCGGCTTCATCAAAGTGAAGTTCAGACAATTACGGAATGACAAAAAGTTATTTGCCTCTTAAGCTACGGAGTAAATCTGACAAACGTGCATTTAAACCCAGTCAAGGGCTTTGGATAAATGAACTCTGACTACATCATATGATGTGTCAAGTTACATGAAATTCAGAATTAATTTTACTTGCATAGTTTGGAGACTACGCTTGTGTCTTTACACAAAATCTATCTAGTGTGACATAATGGAAGCAGGGTCCCAAGCAGGAGACACTGAAAAAAAAAGAATTCAAAGCTAGCTTCAAAATCCTGTAGAGTAGCAATTATCAGGGGCAATGCTAGGTCAAACCAAAATCATCCAGGAAATTCGCAAACAGCAAATTGAAAATCGAAACCAACACTTGCTGGTCTTACTTTGTCCAGAAGAGGCATGCCTTTGCTCTGAACAGCATGAAAGTGTAACTGGTTAAATTCTGTGGCAATTCTCTCCAAAATCTGTCTAGTCCAGAGAGGGCTAGTAGAGACAATTAGAGAAATGTAATTCCCAAAGTTAAAAACCTGCCACCCCCACCGCCCCACATGCCTTACAGCGCTCAGGCACCTGCACCTGAACGCCATCAATTTTCATGACAAACTGTCTGTGCAGCAGGCCCCAGTGCAAGGGGTGAGGAGCGGGGAGGTCGTAGAAGCCACCGACGCAGCCTGGCCCAGGCCACAGGGCCCAGGCAAGGGGATGGAGCTATTTTAGGTCAGTGTGGGTACAACTGCAGGATTCCTCCACGTTCCTCGGGCTCTCCCATTTGTGCCCTTCTTCTCCCTTCTTCTCCCATTCTCTAACCCCCTCCTCTCTCTTGCCCTGTCCTACCGTTCATACCCAAAGCCCCCTCTTCTTCTCTGCCTGCCTCATTCTCCCTCCCAAGTACCTCCCCAGTACCAACTACTGCTGTCTCCTCAATCAACTAAAACTGACCGCCTAGCAGCAACCTGGGAAATCGCTCAGAGCAGCGGACTCCAAGTTTAAATTTACCCAACGGCAGAAAGAGCAAGCTCGGTGCTCCGGGAGCTGGTGAGAAATCACTCACAGTGCATCTGCCATCAAGTGGACTGGATACACTTCCCTCTTGCCCCCCACATTAGAAAGCGTCAACCCCATTCAAAAGGAAGTCGAACAGTGAAAGAAAAAAAAACACACAACAAAGGCCCCAAAGCCCCTGCTGGGCTCTATGAGGCATCCCACATCTGAGGATGGGCAGTCAGGTAGTAAGGAAACACACTGTAAGAAAACCCAAAATCGCTGGAGACCTGCCATGGTGTGCCCCATCCCAGAGCATCAGAACTGGTGTGGAGGGAAGGCAAGCACTTGGCACGACCAATGCAGAAGCCTAATCCCAACCTCTACTGACTGATCCCATGTGCATTTCCTATTTATCCTTTTCTCGGCATTTCTGGGCCTGGCAGAGCATGATGGATTTACTGTGCACTGACGCTGCTCTGGCTTTCCTGACTCTAGAGCTCAGAGCTGCTCTTCTGGAGAAAAAAGTCCTCCAAGGTAATTCTGAGCAAGAAAGTGCACAATGTCTGTTTATCAAGGACAGTGTTGCAAAGGGACAGGATTGTAGACACAGAGCTCACTGAGGTGTTTCTATCCGATGAGCACAGCAGCAACAGCAAAGACGGGAAGAACACTGGAGGGCCAGCTCCCCAGGGGCCGAACGTGGACATGGCTGGAGGGGCTGCAGGCGCTGCCAAGGGCCGCAGTGAAGCAGAGCCGCTGGAGACACACGGGCTGCAGAAGGGCCGCGTGCAGACTGTCTGCTAAGTGTGGACGAACGGGGCAGAAGCACGAGTGCAATGGGCTAGAGCCACAAGCACAGTGGAGGCTGACCACTTAGTTGAATGCCTTGATGTGAAAGGGGACAGAGACCTAGGACCAGAGAATCGCTTCCTTTGGGATGTGTCCGTTCTTAATCTCCATCATGAGACATGCGGAGCATATGGTCTCTCAAGTTCCTTCCAAATCTAAAACCTTAATTCCTAAAATTTAGAAACCTAACTCCGCCTGCAAGGGGAGGGACTGTTAGCGTCACACAACAGAGCACTCAGGGCACCAGGCGACCTTGACGCAGGCAGCCCAGCTGGTATGTGTAGGACCAGCCCCGGCTACTCCCACTGCACCACTGTGCGTCTCACAGTGCTGACAGGACCTAACTACTCATTTTCTGAGTCACTCATCTACCCTGGATGATTGAAAATTCACACCAGGAAGGGAACAAGACAATCACAGTGTAACAAAGAGAGCCATCATCTTTTTCCTATTTCATAAGTTTTTCCTTTCCTGTTTGTAAATTTCAACTGGATATGTCCTATACTGTTTCATAATAATATAATGCTGGTGCAAAATACATCAATGGTAATACTCTGGGCATGTCTAGGAAAAAAAATGAGATGGAGAAAAACCAAGATGAATGGTAGGTATGCCTTAAAGATCAACAGGACTTTGCTAGTCCTCAGGGAAGGTGATTCCAAATATACTTTTACACTGCAAGCATAATGACGTGTTGGAACTGTGGTCTATAACCAAAGCGTTTATAGGAACGTGTTATAGATTTTACCATTTCATGCTCTCCACTCTCCTGGAGCTACATTCTAGCCACAAACCTGGATTTTCTTCTTGTTCAGAAATGAATTCTAACTAAGCCGTCCCCGCCTAATTAGATTGGATGTGAAGTATTAATTTATGTGCTACTTAGTTAAAAAAAAATGCTTACCTGCTTGCTTCTAGTGCAGAGGTTTCTTTCGAACTTTGTGAATTTAAGATTTTTTCAATCTTTTCCACTGATCAAATAACTTGTATAAGCCTCAACACACACATCTATAAAAATAAAAATTAAGCAAACAAAAAACGTCACCATCTTTACTCTTAATCATCTTTATTTCCCATGCTAAATGCAGGAAAATATAAGACCAAAAGTTAACTTCAAATATATAGGGCATGCTATATTTTGAATATTTCTATGAAACACAGAATTCTCAAGAATGCAAATCTTAGTTCTAGAATAAGCATACTTCCATATTCTATTGCAAGTTTATAGAGGAAAAAAAGAACCATAGACTTTGCTTTCTCATATTCTATACTCTTATTTCTTTTTTTCCCCATCCTGAATCTTTCTATGGGCATTTCTTTCCTATTTTCTTAAAAAAGATTTGTTTATTTGAGAGAGAGAGAGACTGCATGTGCGCGTGCAGGGGAGGGGCAGAGGGAGAGAGAGAATCTCGAGCAGACATCCTGCTGAGCACAGAGCTCAATGCGGGGCTCAATCTCATGATCCTGAGATCATGACCTGAGCCAAAATCAAGAGTCGGACGTTTAACCAACTGAGCCACCAGGCGCCCCTCCATTTGTTTTCTTATGGCCCTTTATTCATGTTTTAACTTTGGCTTCCGATTGTACTGGCCCTCTCAGTTTACATGTGCATATACCTATATGCCCAAGCACCAAATCATTAAAGACCTTTTACACTACAAATATTATCAAAGAGGTTGAGGGACATTATGAAAACTCTCATCCTTAAAGAACAAAAAAATACAAAGTCATCCATTCAATAAATAATAATAATAATGAACACCCCTGGGAGCTCGATATTCATTCCAACGGGGGGTGGGGGGGGGCACGAGAAAATAAAGCAAGAAATACACCCTGCTCTCACAAAGCTTACTGTTTTGTCTGGAAGCGCACGACAAGCATTCTTTGGACAAAAGCTGTGAGGAGATCCAGAGGCGAATTAAACAGAAGGTCCCTCAAACAGGCTTCTCCCCACTGAGATTTTAACAAATATGCTAATAATACACATAGAAAACATTGTACAGAGCAGCAGGCGAGAGTCAGAAGCCCAGACTTCCAATGCCCGCTGTGCCCCTACATCGTTATGCTCATGAATGATATCGGGGACACTTGGAACTGGAGATAGCACTAAGGGGCACACTCCCGGGGTGAGCCCTCAGATGTACAGAGCCATTGCCTGTCTCACACACCTGAAACTAAGCCAACACCGCATGCTAACTACTGGGAATTGAAAAAATTAAAGTGAACACCAGAACATAAAGAACACAGGATCAGAAAATAACAGCAAACCTACGGCAGAATCCTGAGTTTGCTTTGGAAAGCCCACTTCTCCCCTAGTCTCTAATATAGGCCTATTTTCTTTACAGGGCCGCTGACAATTTATACAGTCATTAACTGTCAAGCGCTGCACTGACAACAGTTATCACTGTTTCTTGTTCTGGAAAAAGTGGGTGATCTTGAGATCGTGTGGGTACCTCTGAAATTCTGTCTTCTTATTTCAGGTAGATAACGTGACATAATGCATAAAATGCACATGCGTGAGAGCTTTGAAAAAAAGCTAAATTAAAAAAAAAAAGAAAAAAAGCTGAATAGTGCTGACAAGTTCGCGGAGACAAGAGGAGAGGGCTTCAACTGGCATGCAGCATAAGAAACTACTGGAGGGTACCTTTTTCTTCCTTATGTCCTCTTGTTTACACATTCGTTCATCTACTGCCCGAATTCCTTCACTGACTGATGACCTGAGACTCTTTAAAAGAATAATAAAGAAAATGTATTACAGATATTGTTTTGTCACATTATCAATTTCCTACATCTCATTCAATTCCACAGAAATTAATACCTGTGCACCAGTACTATGCAGATATTGACAAAAAAAAAAAAAACATGATATACCAGACACAGTTACTGTTGAGGGGACTCATGACCTGGGGGCATAATGACACGAAGGCAGGGTCGCATGGCTAGAAGAAGAATGACATATACAGTGAAAGTTATGGGGATGAGGGGGCTTAGAATGGAGAACAGATAATATGAAGCAAAGTACAGGAGAGTCTGGAAATGCGACGGGGCTCGAATCGGACTCTGAAAGCCATGTGTACACAGCTGCCGAGGTGGGGAGGGGATGGGGAGCAGATGTAAGTGCACACACACTCAGGGGCAGGGTCAGACAGGCACACAGCCATGTGCACTGCAGGCTTCCTTCTGGAGAGAAGCAGAAATAGGAATGGAGGGCCAACTTCACTGAGATGAAGTCTTTAGATTCTGCATATTTTGGAGAACGAAAGAATGTCAAAGCACTGATGCATGATGATGAAATGTGGGTATGGAAATACCAGGAATCAAGAATGAAGAACAGAAGACCAGAAAAAGGCAGAGCACAGAGGTAGAGAAACATGTCCAGAAGCTAATGAATAAAGAGATAATTAGGAATTAGGGCCAAAACAAAGGTTAACAGAAACAACTAGAATGAAGTAGGCAGATCACAAAAATTCCACAGGAAGGTGAATTAATTCACTCCATCAACATTATGAAACACCTCCTGGACGTCAGTATTGTGGCAGCCTACAGGGATGCAATGAAGACAGATATAGTCGTATCCCTCAGTGATCTGAGAATCTCACAGAACAGCTTCAGAGTTGGGACCAGAAAGGCAGGTCAGGCCTGTGGCTGAGCAGGACCAAAGTGGCCATAAAAACAGGCCATGGAAAAGGGAGGGTATATGGTGATGGCAGGGGGTGAGGTGGGACGGGAGCCTGTGTGAGTAGAGCAAATCTGCCTCCAGGGAGGGGGTTCGAGAGAAGAGTGGGAGGCCAAAGGAAGGCTAGGCTTGGGAAACAACACCACTATGAGGCCCCGGGAGGAAGAGGCACACCAAGGAGGCAGTGGGAGAGCCCCACAGCGGCTGGTGTGGAATCCAACAGCGGACCATGAAAATCCCTTCAATTCCAAGGAAAAGTATCTTTAACAAGATTTTGTAAAATTCAAATGAGACATAAACCATGGAAAGTATTGGCTACCTCAAGGCACAACTCAAGATTTTTACCTGTTTCACGAACTCTTTCCTGCCTGCCCCTCCCCTAGGCTTCTCAGCACTGATATTTCCATTACTTCGCATTTTTTGTGGTTCTAACCATGTACTGTGTCTTCCCTTAAATTATGTTCTCTTTATATTCTCTCTAGGATGCAGGCACTGTCTTAGGGGAGGGACGCAAGAGGCCACTCAAGCTAGAGGAGACACACAAGGAAGGATGGTGTTGTATTTGACAAGTTTACGACAGGGCATCAGAATGGACAGAGGCCGTAAGTCAGGGCACCAGACACAGACGGGGGGGGGCCGGAGGGGAGACAGGGCAGCACAGTTTTCTGTTAGAAGTGATGCCACAACTGCCCCACCACTGTTCACCCAGGTGGAGTTCCTATTCCCAATGGCTTAGAGGTGGGGAGTCCCATTCACACAACAGAGATTTTTCTGAGAGAACATGCAAATGTAACATTTATTAAGTATTACATTTTATTTATATTATCCTTCAGTTCCATTAGGGATTACACAGTTTTTGTAGATCAGCCCAGGAACCTAACCACACGTAGCTTACATGCGGTGGGGGGGGATCTTTACAAGATTACAAACTGTTAAAATACAAGTCATTTGTAAGTTAGAAACCACTTACATATGACCAAAGTGGCATTAATAAGTTGAATTTGGAAATATGCTTCCTCTCCCCTGACATTTTAAGGTTGTCTACTCTGAGAATAGGTCTTCTTCAATTCGAACATGTTTTTTTAGGTTTTTAGCATATGCAAAAACAAAATCATTTACAACACTTCTGAAGGTGAATATTATAACCATGAACCGTTAAAATACAACCACCAGTACCACCAAACTAACAGATGAAAAGAATTCTTAGAGAAAAGCCGAAGAGGACAACAGGCGTCAGAGCAGACTGTTTTCATTAATTGGGGACTTACCAGAACTTCTCATAACTGTCGCAAAGGCACAGAAAGTTGATTGAGGGCTTTGTCCATGCCAACCTAAAGGGGCACTTCCCCTGTACCACTGTTGCCAGACTAACCTTACCTATCCTGCAGGGTCAGGTAGGCCTGGCCCTTTATGTGTTGCTCTCCTCTGAGTGGTTAGTATTTCATAGAAACTGTGCTTTGCTTTTGTCAGGATTTACCCTGGATTATCAAAACCCTTTCCTTGTGCCAGTGAAGCCTAAGAACCAGTCCTAATGAGAGAACCAGGAACTCAAACAGATCATATTTATCCTGAATGTTCTGTCCAAAATGAAAAATTCATTTCTGAGGTGCCTCAAGATCTCTGAGAAGGGAAGTTTCACCAACTCTGTCATGTAGGAGCATCAATTCCGATTCTGTGTCAATTTTACTACTTTCCCAGCTAGTAATTCTCTACCTCAGAAAGCCCACTATCAACCGTTTTCTCTTTCAAAGGCAGTTGCTCTTAGAGTCTGCACATGGCACTTGGAGCCTGCTGGTCGTTGGCTACTGCCCTCTGTACCTTGGGTCTAACAGCTAAAGGGCATCAAAATGAGCACGTCTCTTGTTCTAGGACTTAATATAGTTTGGGGCACATGCTAAGCAATAATCACTTCTTTAGTTGATCCAAGTGTTGGATCTTTCTTAATTATTCTACTACCACAATTTACTTGTTCTAAGATTGGTCCCCCCCCCATTTTAATATCTCTTAAGGTGGCACTCACCTTGCACTTGATGACATATCCTACTTTAACTGACAGCATTTCTCTTTCTTAGTCGAACATAAACTATAGTGCATCTTACACTTGATGAAAGCTAGGATGCAATGAAATACTCTATTATGGTTACGATTCTGATATTTGAAATCCTCCGGTAGCTCCCTGTGCCCCCACAGTGTAGTACCTCACCTCCTCGCCATAGTATACAAACCTTCTCACCCCCAGTGTTAACCCCGGGGCTCAACCTCCATCCCCAGGTGATGCTGCCAGATCAGCTGTCGGTTGTCATGAACTTGCTGTAGTTTCCCGAATGCACTGTGCTGCCTCCTGGCACTCTGAAACTTGACACACTCATCCTCATTCTTCGCTTTGCCCTTGTCTATCACCTCCCTTGAAAATCTGTTCCTAAGTGGCTTTTCCCAGCTCCCACCTACCCTTGGCAGTCTATTATCTCCCTGTGGTAAAGCCTGTCACACTGCACCATGGACATGCCCGTTGTCCCCCTGAGAAGAGAAAAGGGACAATGAGGGCCCCCAGCATTTGCAGCTCTAGTGCAGAGCCCCATGCCTGGCTTGCAGGAAATGTCAGATCATGAAGACAAACGGAGATCATCCTCTGGCTAAAACCAGCTCTTCTTTGCCTACCGCAGGATCTGGATCAATAAAGAGCAGCCAGTTATTATTGCTGTTTTTCTAGGGATTTTTACCCCATATATTTCCCAGGTCTCTACTCTTTTTGTGGCACTTTAATTCAGGCTTCAACCACTTCCTAGTCCGATCAGGTGAAATCATTTTCCTTCCCATACCCTCGATGTATTTCACATCTAGTAATTCTTTATTTAAAGATCTTATTTACCCATTTGACAGACAGATCACAAGTAGGTAGAGAGGGAGGCAGAGAGAGAGGGGGGAAGCAGGCTCCCCGCTGAGCAGAGAGCCCGATGTGGGGCTCCATCCCAGGACCCTGAAATCATGACCTGAGCCGAAGGCAGAGGCCTAAACCACTGAGCCACCCAGGAGCCCCCATATCTGGTAATTTTTAACCAACGTGGATTTGCTGCATCAAATAGTTCCTTCTTCTTCAAATATAAATATATAAATAAAGTGATCAAGTCACTCGCATGTCTTAGGAGAATGTCATACCTTTAGTAGCAAACTTGAAATCTTGGCCATTGGTTTTGATTTTTGTTTTGGTTAGATTTGGTTCGGTTTTTGTCATTTTAAAAATCCCTCCAGCCCTTGGCTCTGTCTGACCTGATTGCTTTCAGCTGTTTCTGCAACAAAATTGTCCGGGCAGCGAAAACTCTCATTGTTTACAGTGGCGCCCCCTTCTGAACACTTTGTTAATAAAAAGCTTTTTTTTTGTTTGTTTGTTTTTCGGCTATGGTAAATGTGGAACAACAATGAGGTACTTCAAAGAGGTGAACCACAGATAAATTTCTCTAAGGGTGGGGTGAGGTTTACTCAAAAAGGAACTTGACAAGGCTTTTAAAGATATCGACAATCATTATAACATAACTTGACTGATTGTTACCGCGCTCTTAACTGGGCAAACACTTGTTGGCTTCCAAGAAAAACTAACATAGTTGAGATGGTTCTAGTGGCCTTCTAGCACAGGGTATGATGGGGTAGGTATTCTAGCCACTGGCTGTGCAAGGCATGAGGCCTGTTAGTGATTCTATTTTTTCCTCTGCAGAATGGGTCTTTCTACATTCCAGGTCCTTTCTACCCGAATAAATAATGCGGCGATTCTCTCAGTGAGTTGTACTTTGTGTTTAAACAGCCAACTGTCTCTTAAAAAGGTCTTTTGTTTAAATTCCTTTAAAGAAAAGTCCTTTCAAAAAAATTTTTTTATTTTTTATTTTTAAATCCCATATGTTTACTCTGATCATGGAACTTTGTCATTTTGACCATCTCTGCTGATTAAAATATTCTTTTTTTTTTTAAAGATTTTCTGTATTTATTTGACAGAGAGAGAAATCACAAGTAGGCGGAGAGTCAGGCAGAGAGAGATAGAAAAGCAGGCTCCTGCTGAGCAAAGAGCCCGATGCGGGGCTCAATCCCAGGACACTGAGATCATGGCCCGAGCCGAAGGCAGAGGCTTAATCCACTGAGCCTCCCAGGCGCCCCTGATTAAAATATTCTTCATCATTAGCACCTACTGCTCTCCTCTCTTGGTGGTCTCTCCGGAAGGGGTCTTCTCTAGCTCTTCTAGCAGGAGATGGGCAGTTCCCAAATACCCCTGTTGCCAGACTAACCTTACCTATCCTGCAGGGTCAGGTAGGCCTGGCCCTTTATCTGTTGTTCTCCTCTGAGGGGTTAGTTTTTCATAGATACCGTGCTTTGCTTTTGTCAGGATTTACCCTGCATTATCAAAACCCTTTTCTTCTGCCAGTGAAGCCTAAGAAACTGTCCTAATGAGAAACCAGGAATTCAAACAGATCATATTTATCCTGAATGTTCTGTCCAAAATGAAAAATTCATTTCTGAGGTGCCTCAAGATCTCTGAGAAGGGAAGTTTCACCAACTCTGTCATGTAGGGGCATCAATTCCGATTCTGTGTCAATTTTACTACTTTCCCAGCTAATAATTCTCTACCTCAGAAAGCCCACTGTCAACCGTTTTCTCTTTCAAAGGCAGTTGCTCTTAGAGTCTGCACATGGCACTTGGATCCTGCTGGTTGTTGGCTACTGCCCTCTGTACCTTGGGTCTAACAGCTAAAGGGCATCAAGATGAGCACGTCTCTTGTTCTAGGACTTAATATAGTTTGCGGCACATGGTAAGCAATAATCACTTCTTTAGTTGATCCAAGTGTTGGATCATTCTTAATTATTCTACTACCACAATTTACTTGTTCTAAGATTTGTCCCCCCCCCCCCATTTTAATATCTCTTAAGGTGGCACTCACCTTGCACTTGATGACATATCCTACTTTAACTGACAGCATTTCTCTTTCTTAGTCGAACATAAACTATAGTGCATCTTACACTTGATGAAAGCTAGGATGCAATGAAATACTCTATTATGGTTACGATTCTGATATTTGAAATCCTCCGGTAGCTCCCTGTGCCCCCACAGTGTAGTACCTCACCTCCTCGCCATAGTATACAAACCTTCTCACCCCCAGTGTTAACCCCGGGGCTCAGCCTCCATCCACAGGTGACGCTGCCAGATCAGCTGTCGGTTGTCATGAACTTGCTGTAGTTTCCCGAATGCACTGTGCTGCCTCCTGGCACTCTGAAACTTGACACACTCATCCTCATTCTTCGCTTTGCCCTTGTCTATCACCTCCCTTGAAAATCTGTTCCTAAGTAGCTTTTCCCAGCTCCCACCTACCCTTGGCAGTCTATTATCTCCCTGTGGTAAAGCCTGTCACACTGCACCATGGACATGCCTGTTGTCCCCCTGAGAAGAGAAAAGGGACAATGAGGGCCCCCAGCATTTGCAGCTCTAGTGCAGAGCCACATGCCTGGCTTGCAGGAAATGCCAGATCATGAAGACAAACGGAGATCATCCTCTGGCTAAAACCAGCTCTTCTTTGCCTACCGCAGGATCTGGATCAATAAAGAGCAGCCAGTTATTATTGCTGTTTTTCTAGGCATTTTTACCCCATATATTTCCCAGGTCTCTACTCTTTTTGTGGCACTTTAATTCAGGCTTCAACCACTTCCTAGTCCGATCAGGTGAAATCATTTTCCTTCCCATACCCTCAATGTATTTCACATCTAGTAATTCTTTATTTAAAGATCTTATTTACCCATTTGACAGACAGATCACAAGTAGGTAGAGAGGGAGGCAGAGAGAGAGGGGGGAAGCAGGCTCCCCGCTGAGCAGAGAGCCCGATGTGGGGCTCCATTCCAGGACCCTGAAATCATGACCTGAGCCGAAGGCAGAGGCCTAAACCACTGAGCCACCCAGGAGCCCCCATATCTGGTAATTTTTAACCAACGTGGATTTGCTGCATCAAATAGTTCCTTCTTCTTCAAATATAAATATATAAATAAAGTGATCAAGTCACTCGCATGTCTTAGGAGAATGTCATACCTTTAGTAGCAAACTTGAAATCTTGGCCATTGGTTTTGATTTTTGTTTTGGTTAGATTTGGTTCGGTTTTTGTCATTTTAAAAATCCCTCCAGCCCTTGGCTCTGTCTGACCAGCTTGCTTTCAGCTGTTTCTGCAACAAAATTTTCCTGGCAGCGAAAACTCTCATTGTTTACAGTGGCGCCCCCTTCTGAACACTTGGTTAATAAAAAGCTTTTTGTTTGTTTGTTTGTTTTTCGGCTATGGTAAATGTGGAACAACAATGAGGTAATTCAAAGAGGTGAACCACAGATAAATTTCTCTAAGGGTGGGGTGAGGGTTACTCAAAAAGTAACTTGACAAGGCTTTTAAAGATATCGACAATCATTATAACATAACGTGACTGATTGTTACTGCGCTCTTAACTGGGCAAACACTTGTTGGCTTCCAAGAAAAACTAACATAGTTGAAATGG
Organism: Mustela nivalis; assembly: GCF_964662115.1. Lineage (NCBI taxonomy): Eukaryota > Metazoa > Chordata > Mammalia > Carnivora > Mustelidae > Mustela > Mustela nivalis. The sequence continues at coordinate 33,660 of NW_028136282.1, read as the reverse complement.
TTCTAGTGGACTTCTAGCACAGGGTATGATGGGGTAGGTATTCTAGCCACTGGCTGTGCAAGGCATGAGGCCTGTTAGTGATTCTATTTTTTCCTCTGCAGAATGGGTCTTTCTACATTCCAGGTCCTTTCTACCCCAATAAATAATGCGGCGATTCTCTCAGTGAGTTGTACTTTTGGTTTAAACAGCCAACTGTCTCTTAAAAAGGTCTTTTGTTTAAATTCCTTTAAAAAAAAGTCCTTTCAAAAATAATTTTTTATTTTTTATTTTTAAATCCCATATGTTTACTCTGATCATGGAACTTTGTCATTTTGACCATCTCTGCTGATTAAAATATTCTTTTTTTTTTTTTAAAGATTTTCTGTATTTTTTTGACAGAGAGAGAAATCACAAGTAGGCGGAGAGTCAGGCAGAGAGAGATAGAAAGCAGGCTCCTGCTGAGCAAAGAGCCCGATGCGGGGCTCAATCCCAGGACACTGAGATCATGGCCCGAGCCGAAGGCAGAGGCTTAATCCACTGAGCCACCCAGGCGCCCCTGATTAAAATATTCTTCATCATTAGCACCTACTGCTCTCCTCTCTTGGTGGTCTCTCCGGAAGGGGTCTTCTCTAGCTCTTCTAGCAGGAGATGGGCAGTTCCCAAATACCCCTGTTGCCAGACTAACCTTACCTATCCTGCAGGGTCAGGTAGGCCTGGCCCTTTATCTGTTGTTCTCCACTGAGGGGTTAGTTTTTCATAGATACCATGCTTTGCTTTTGTCAGGATTTACCCTGGATTATCAAAACCCTTTTCTTCTGCCAGTGAAGCCTAAGAAACTGTCCTAATGAGAAACCAGGAATTCAAACAGATCATATTTATCCTGAATGTTCTGTCCAAAATGAAAAATTCATTTCTGAGGTGCCTCAAGATCTCTGAGAAGGGAAGTTTCACCAACTCTGTCATGTAGGGGCATCAATTCCGATTCTGTGTCAATTTTACTACTTTCCCAGCTAGTAATTCTCTGCCTCAGAAAGCCCACTGTCAACCGTTTTCTCTTTCAAAGGCAGTTGCTCTTAGATTCTGCACATGGAACTTGGAGCCTGCTGGTCGTTGGCTACTGCCCTCTGTACCTTGGGTCTAACAGCTGCAAGGCTTCAAGATGAGCACGTCTCTTGTTCTAGGACTTAATATATTTTGGGGCACATGCTAAGCAATAATCACTTCTTTAGTTGATCCAAGTGTTGGATCTTTCTTAATTATTCTACTACCACAATTTACTTGTTCTAAGATTTGTCCCCCCCCCCCATTTTAATATCTCTTAAGGTGGCACTCACCTTGCACTTGATGACATATCCTACTTTAACTGACAGCATTTCTCTTTCTTAGTCGAACATAAACTATAGTGCATCTTACACTTGATGAAAGCTAGGATGCAATGAAATACTCTATTATGGTTACGATTCTGATATTTGAAATCCTCCGGTAGCTCCCTGTGCCCCCACAGTGTAGTACCTCACCTCCTCGCCATAGTATACAAACGATCTCACCCCCAGTGTTAACCCCGGGGCTCAGCCTCCATCCACAGGTGACGCTGCCAGATCAGCTGTCGGTTGTCATGAACTTGCTGTAGTTTCCCGAATGCACTGTGCTGCCTCCTGGCACTCTGAAACTTGACACACTCATCCTCATTCTTCGCTTTGCCCTTGTCTATCACCTCCCTTGAAAATCTGTTCCTAAGTGGCTTTTCCCAGCTCCCACCTACCCTTGGCAGTCTATTATCTCCCTGTGGTAAAGCCTGTCACACTGCACCATGGACATGCCCGTTGTCCCCCTGAGAAGAGAACAGGGACAATGAGGGCCCCCAGCATTTGCAGCTCTAGTGCAGAGCCCCATGCCTGGCTTGCAGGAAATGCCAGATCATGAAGACAAACGGAGATCATCCTCTGGCTAAAACCAGCTCTTCTTTGCCTACCGCAGGATCTGGATCAATAAAGAGCAGCCAGTTATTATTGCTGTTTTTCTAGGCATTTTTACCCCATATATTTCCCAGGTCTCTACTCTTTTTGTGGCACTTTAATTCAGGCTTCAACCACTTCCTAGTCCGATCAGGTGAAATCATTTTCCTTCCCATACCCTCAATGTATTTCACATCTAGTAATTCTTTACTTAAAGATCTTATTTACCCATTTGACAGACAGATCACAAGTAGGTAGAGAGGGAGGCAGAGAGAGAGGGGGGAAGCAGGCTCCCCGCTGAGCAGAGAGCCCGATGTGGGGCTCCATTCCAGGACCCTGAAATCATGACCTGAGCCGAAGGCAGAGGCCTAAACCACTGAGCCACCCAGGAGCCCCCATATCTGGTAATTTTTAACCAACGTGGATTTGCTGCATCAAATAGTTCCTTCTTCTTCAAATATAAATATATAAATAAAGTGATCAAGTCACTCGCATGTCTTAGGAGAATGTCATACCTTTAGTAGCAACCTTGAAATCTTGGCCATTGGTTTTGATTTTTGTTTTGGTTAGATTTGGTTCGGTTTTTGTCATTTTAAAAATCCCTCCAGCCCTTGGCTCTGTCTGACCTGATTGCTTTCAGCTGTTTCTGCAACAAAATTGTCCGGGCAGCGAAAACTCTCATTGTTTACAGTGGCGCCCCCTTCTGAACACTTTGTTAAGAAAAAGCTTTTTGTTTGTTTGTTTGTTTTTCGGCTATGGTAAATGTGGAACAACAATGAGGTACTTCAAAGAGGTGAACCACAGATAAATTTCTCTAAGGGTGGGGTGAGGGTTACTCAAAAAGGAACTTGACAAGGCTTTTAAAGATATCGACAATCATTATAACATAACGTGACTGATTGTTACCGCGCTCTTAACTGGGCAAACACTTGTTAGCTTCCAAGAAAAACTAACATAGTTGAAATGGTTCTAGTGGCCTTCTAGCACAGGGTATGATGGGGTAGGTATTCTAGCCACTGGCTGTGCAAGGCATGAGGCCTGTTAGTGATTCTATTTTTTCCTCTGCAGAATGGGTCTTTCTACATTCCAGGTCCTTTCTACCCCAATAAATAATGCGGCGATTCTCTCAGTGAGTTGTACTTTGGGTTTAAACAGCCAACTGTCTCTTAAAAAGGTCTTTTGTTTAAATTCCTTTAAAGAAAAGTCCTTTCAAAAAAATTTTTTTATTTTTTATTTTTAAATCCCATATGTTTACTCTGATCATGGAACTTTGTCATTTTGACCATCTCTGCTGATTAAAATATTCTTTTTTTTTTTTTAAAGATTTTCTGTATTTATTTGACAGAGAGAGAAATCACAAGTAGGCGGAGAGTCAGGCAGAGAGAGATAGAAAAGCAGGCTCCTGCTGAGCAAAGAGCCCGATGCGGGGCTCAATCCCAGGACACTGAGATCATGGCCCGAGCCGAAGGCAGAGGCTTAATCCACTGAGCCACCCAGGCGCCCCTGATTAAAATATTCTTCATCATTAGCACCTACTGCTCTCCTCTCTTGGTGGTCTCTCCGGAAGGGGTCTTCTCTAGCTCTTCTAGCAGGAGATGGGCAGTTCCCAAATACCCCTGTTGCCAGACTAACCTTACCTATCCTGCAGGGTCAGGTAAGCCTGGCCCTTTATCTGTTGTTCTCCTCTGAGGGGTTAGTTTTTCATAGATACCGTGCTTTGCTTTTGTCAGGATTTACCCTGGATTATCAAAACCCTTTTCTTCTGCCAGTGAAGCCTAAGAAACTGTCCTAATGAGAAACCAGGAATTCAAACAGATCATATTTATCCTGAATGTTCTGTCCAAAATGAAAAATTCATTTCTGAGGTGCCTCAAGATCTCTGAGAAGGGAAGTTTCACCAACTCTGTCATGTAGGGGCATCAATTCCGATTCTGTGTCAATTTTACTACTTTCCCAGCTAGTAATTCTCTACCTCAGAAAGCCCACTGTCAACCGTTTTCTCTTTCAAAGGCAGTTGCTCTTAGAGTCTGCACATGGCACTTGGAGCCTGCTGGTCGTTGGCTACTGCCCTCTGTACCTTGGGTCTAACAGCTGCAAGGCTTCAAGATGAGCACGTCTCTTGTTCTAGGACTTAATATAGTTTGGGGCACATGGTAAGCAATAATCACTTCTTTAGTTGATCCAAGTGTTAGATCTTTCTTAATTACTCTACTACCACAATTTACTTGTTCTAAGATTTGCCCCCCCCCATTTTAATATCTCTTAAGGTGGCACTCACCTTGCACTTGATGACATATCCTACTTTAACTGACAGCATTTCTCTTTCTTAGTCGAACATAAACTATAGTGCATCTTACACTTGATGAAAGCTAGGATGCAATGAAATACTCTATTATGGTTACGATTCTGATATTTGAAATCCTCCGGTAGCTCCCTGTGCCCCCACAGTGTAGTACCTCACCACCTCGCCATAGTATACAAACGATCTCACCCCCAGTGTTAACCCCGGGGCTCAGCCTCCATCCACAGGTGACGCTGCCAGATCAGCTGTCGGTTGTCATGAACTTGCTGTAGTTTCCCGAATGCACTGTGCTGCCTCCTGGCACTCTGAAACTTGACACACTCATCCTCATTCTTCGCTTTGCCCTTGTCTATCACCTCCCTTGAAAATCTGTTCCTAAGTGGCTTTTCCCAGCTCCCACCTACCCTTGGCAGTCTATTATCTCCCTGTGGTAAAGCCTGTCACACTGCACCATGGACATGCCCGTTGTCCCCCTGAGAAGAGAAAAGGGACAATGAGGGCCCCCAGCATTTGCAGCTCTAGTGCAGAGCCCCATGCCTGGCTTGCAGGAAATGCCAGATCATGAAGACAAACGGAGATCATCCTCTGGCTAAAACCAGCTCTTCTTTGCCTACCGCAGGATCTGGATCAATAAAGAGCAGCCAGTTATTATTGCTGTTTTTCTAGGCATTTTTACCCCATATATTTCCCAGGTCTCTACTCTTTTTGTGGCACTTTAATTCAGGCTTCAACCACTTCCTAGTCAGATCAGGTGAAATCATTTTCCTTCCCATACCCTCGATGTATTTCACATCTAGTAATTCTTTATTTAAAGATCTTATTTACCCATTTGACAGACAGATCACAAGTAGGTAGAGAGGGAGGCAGAGAGAGAGGGGGGAAGCAGGCTCCCCGCTGAGCAGAGAGCCCGATGTGGGGCTCCATTCCAGGACCCTGAAATCATGACCTGAGCCGAAGGCAGAGGCCTAAACCACTGAGCCACCCAGGAGCCCCCATATCTGGTAATTTTTAACCAACGTGGATTTGCTGCATGAAATAGTTCCTTCTTCTTCAAATATAAATATATAAATAAAGTGATCAAGTCACTCGCATGTCTTAGGAGAATGTCATACTTTTAGTAGCAAACTTGAAATCTTGGCCATTGGTTTTGATTTTTGTTTTGGTTAGATTTGGTTCGGTTTTTGTCATTTTAAAAATCCCTCCAGCCCTTGGCTCTGTCTGACCTGATTGCTTTCAGCTGTTTCTGCAACAAAATTGTCCGGGCAGCGAAAACTGTCATTGTTTACAGTGGCGCCCCCTTCTGAACACTTTGTTAACAAAAAGCTTTTTTTTTGTTTGTTTGTTTTTCGGCTATGGTAAATGTGGAACAACAATGAGGTACTTCAAAGAGGTGAACCACAGATAAATTTCTCTAAGGGTGGGGTGAGGGTTACTCAAAAAGGAACTTGACAAGGCTTTTAAAGATATCGACAATCATTATAACATAACGTGACTGATTGTTACTGCGCTCTTAACTGGGCAAACACTTGTTGGCTTCCAAGAAAAACTAACATAGTTGAAATGGTTCTAGTGGCCTTCTAGCACAGGGTATGATGGGGTAGGTATTCTAGCCACTGGCTGTGCAAGGCATGAGGCCTGTTAGTGATTCTATTTTTTCCTCTGCAGAATGGGTCTTTCTACATTCCAGGTTCTTTCTACCCCAATAAATAATGCGGCGATTCTCTCAGTGAGTTGTACTTTGGGTTTAAACAGCCAACTGTCTCTTAAAAAGGTCTTTTGTTTAAATTCCTTTAAAGAAAAGTCCTTTCAAAAAAATTTTTTTATTTTTTATTTTTAAATCCCATATGTTTACTCTGATCATGGAACTTTGTCATTTTGACCATCTCTGCTGATTAAAATATTCTTTTTTTTTTTTAAAGATTTTCTGTATTTATTTGACAGAGAGAGAAATCACAAGTAGGCGGAGAGTCAGGCAGAGAGAGATAGAAAAGCAGGCTCCTGCTGAGCAAAGAGCCCGATGCGGGGCTCAATCCCAGGACACTGAGATCATGGCCCGAGCCGAAGGCAGAGGCTTAATCCACTGAGCCACCCAGGCGCCCCTGATTAAAATATTCTTCATCATTAGCACCTACTGCTCTCCTCTCTTGGTGGTCTCTCCGGAAGGGGTCTTCTCTAGCTCTTCTAGCAGGAGATGGGCAGTTCCCAAATACCCCTGTTGCCAGAGTAACCTTACCTATCCTGCAGGGTCAGGTAGGCCTGGCCCTTTATCTGTTGTTCTCCTCTGAGGGGTTAGTTTTTCATAGATACCGTGCTTTGCTTTTGTCAGGATTTACCCTGGATTATCAAAACCCTTTTCTTCTGCCAGTGAAGCCTAAGAAACTGTCCTAATGAGAAACCAGGAATTCAAACAGATCATATTTATCCTGAATGTTCTGTCCAAAATGAAAAATTCATTTCTGAGGTGCCTCAAGATCTCTGAGAAGGGAAGTTTCACCAACTCTGTCATGTAGGGGCATCAATTCCGATTCTGTGTCAATTTTACTACTTTCCCAGCTAGTAATTCTCTGCCTCAGAAAGCCCACTGTCAACCGCTTTCTCTTTCAAAGGCAGTTGCTCTTAGAGTCTTCACATGGCACTTGGAGCCTGCTGGTCGTTGGCTACTGCCCTCTGTACCTTGGGTCTAACAGCTGCAAGGCTTCAAGATGAGCACGTCTCTTGTTCTAGGACTTAATATAGTTTGGGGCACATGCTAAGCAATAATCACTTCTTTAGTTGATCCAAGTGTTGGATCTTTCTTAATTATTCTACTACAACAATTTACTTGTTCTAAGATTTGTCCCCCCCCCATTTTAATATCTCTTAAGGTGGCACTCACCTTGCACTTGATGACATATCCTACTTTAACTGACAGCATTTCTCTTTCTTAGTCGAACATAAAATATAGTGCATCTTACACTTGATGAAAGCTAGGATGCAATGAAATACTCTATTATGGTTACGATTCTGATATTTGAAATCCTCCGGTAGCTCCCTGTGCCCCCACAGTGTAGTACCTCACCTCCTCGCCATAGTATACAAACGATCTCACCCCCAGTGTTAACCCCGGGGCTCAGCCTCCATCCACAGGTGACGCTGCCAGATCAGCTGTCGGTTGTCATGAACTTGCTGTAGTTTCCCGAATGCACTGTGCTGCCTCCTGGCACTCTGAAACTTGACACACTCATCCTCATTCTTCGCTTTGCCCTTGTCTATCACCTCCCTTGAAAATCTGTTCCTAAGTGGCTTTTCCCAGCTCCCACCTACCCTTGGCAGTCTATTATCTCCCTGTGGTAAAGCCTGTCACACTGCACCATGGACATGCCCGTTGTCCCCCTGAGAAGAGAAAAGGGACAATGAGGGCCTTCAGCATTTGCAGCTCTAGTGCAATGCCCCATGCCTGGCTTGCAGGAAATGCCAGATCATGAAGACAAACGGAGATCATCCTCTGGCTAAAACCAGCTTTTCTTTGCCTACCGCAGGATCTGGATCAATAAAGAGCAGCCAATTATTATTGCTGTTTTTCTAGGGATTTTTACCCCATATATTTCCCAGGTCTCTACTCTTTTTGTGGCACTTTAATTCAGGCTTCAACCACTTCCTAGTCAGATCAGGTGGATCATTTTCCTTCCCATACCCTCGATGTATTTCACATCTAGTAATTCTTTATTTAAAGATCTTATTTACCCATTTGAACAGACAGATCACAAGTAGGTAGAGAGGGAGGCAGAGAGAGAGGGGGAAGCAGGCTCCCCGCTGAGCAGAGAGCCCGATGTGGGGCTCCATTCCAGGACCCTGAAATCATGACCTGAGCCGAAGGCAGAGGCCTAAACCACTGAGCCACCCAGGAGCCCCCATATCTGGTAATTTTTAACCAACGTGGATATGCTGCATCAAATAGTTCCTTCTTCTTCAAATATAAATATATAAATAAAGTGATCAAGTCACTCGCATGTCTTAGGAGAATGTCATACCTTTAGTAGCAACCTTGAAATCTTGGCCATTGGTTTTGATTTTTGTTTTGGTTAGATTTGGTTCGGTTTTTGTCATTTTAAAAATCCCTCCAGCCCTTGGCTCTGTCTGACCTGATTGCTTTCAGCTGTTTCTGCAACAAAATTGTCCGGGCAGCGAAAACTGTCATTGTTTACAGTGGCGCCCCCTTCTGAACACTTTGTTAAGAAAAAGCTTTTTGTTTGTTTGTTTGTTTTTCGGCTATGGTAAATGTGGAACAACAATGAGGTACTTCAAAGAGGTGAACCACAGATAAATTTCTCTAAGGGTGGGGTGAGGGTTACTCAAAAAGGAACTTGACAAGGCTTTTAAAGATATCGACAATCATTATAACATAACGTGACTGATTGTTACCGCGCTCTTAACTGGGCAAACACTTGTTGGCTTCCAAGAAAAACTAACATAGTTGAAATGGTTCTAGTGGCCTTCTAGCACAGGGTATGATGGGGTAGGTATTCTAGCCACTGGCTGTGCAAGGCATGAGGCCTGTTAGTGATTCTATTTTTTCCTCTGCAGAATGGGTCTTTCTACATTCCAGGTTCTTTCTACCCCAATAAATAATGCGGCGATTCTCTCAGTGAGTTGTACTTTGGGTTTAAACAGCCAACTGTCTCTTAAAAAGGTCTTTTGTTTAAATTCCTTTAAAGAAAAGTCCTTTCAAAAAAATTTTTTTATTTTTTATTTTTAAATCCCATATGTTTACTCTGATCATGGAACTTTGTCATTTTGACCATCTCTGCTGATTAAAATATTCTTTTTTTTTTAAAGATTTTCTGTATTTATTTGACAGAGAGAGAAATCACAAGTAGGCGGAGAGTCAGGCAGAGAGAGATAGAAAAGCAGGCTCCTGCTGAGCAAAGAGCCCGATGCGGGGCTCAATCCCAGGACACTGAGATCATGGCCCGAGCCGAAGGCAGAGGCTTAATCCACTGAGCCACCCAGGCGCCCCTGATTAAAATATTCTTCATCATTAGCACCTACTGCTCTCCTCTCTTGGTGGTCTCTCCGGAAGGGGTCTTCTCTAGCTCTTCTAGCAGGAGATGGGCAGTTCCCAAATACCCCTGTTGCCAGACTAACCTTACCTATCCTGCAGGGTCAGGTAGGCCTGGCCCTTTATCTGTTGTTCTCCTCTGAGGGGTTAGTTTTTCATAGATACCGTGCTTTGCTTTTGTCAGGATTTACCCTGGATTATCAAAACCCTTTTATTCTGCCAGTGAAGCCTAAGAAACTGTCCTAATGAGAGAACCAGGAACTCAAACAGATCATATTTATCCTGAATGTTCTGTCCAAAATGAAAAATTCATTTCTGAGGTGCCTCAAGATCTCTGAGAAGGGAAGTTTCACCAACTCTGTCATGTAGGGGCATCAATTCCGATTCTGTGTCAATTTTACTACTTTCCCAGCTAGTAATTCTCTACCTCAGAAAGCCCACTGTCAACCGTTTTCTCTTTCAAAGGCAGTTGCTCTTAGAGTCTGCACATGGCACTTGGAGCCTGCTGGTCGTTGGCTACTGACCTCTGTACCTTGGGTCTAACAGCTGCAAGGCTTCAAGATGAGCACGTCTCTTGTTCTAGGACTTAATATAGTTTGGGGCACATGCTAAGCAATAATCACTTCTTTAGTTGATCCAAGTGTTGGATCTTTCTTAATTATTCTACTACAACAATTTACTTGTTCTAAGATTTGTCCCCCCCCCATTTTAATATCTCTTAAGGTGGCACTCACCTTGCACTTGATGACATATCCTAGTTTAACTGACAGCATTTCTCTTTCTTAGTCGAACATAAACTATAGTGCATCTTACACTTGATGAAAGCTAGGATGCAATGAAATACTCTATTATGGTTATGATTCTGATATTTGAAATCCTCCGGTAGCTCCCTGTGCCCCCACAGTGTAGTAACTAACCTCCTCGCCATAGTATACAAACGATCTCACCCCCAGTGTTAACCCCGGGGCTCAGCGTCCATCCACAGGTGACACTGCCAGATCAGCTGTCTGTTGTCATGAACTTGCTGTAGTTTCCCGAATGCACTGTGCTGCCTCCTGGCACTCTGAAACTTGACACACTCATCCTCATTCTTCGCTTTGCCCTTGTCTATCACCTCCCTTGAAAATCTGTTCCTAAGTGGCTTTTCCCAGCTCCCACCTACCCTTGGCAGTCTATTATCTCCCTGTGGTAAAGCCTGTCACACTGCACCATGGACATGCCCGTTGTCCCCCTGAGAAGAGAACAGGGACAATGAGGGCCCCCAGCATTTGCAGCTCTAGTGCAGAGCCCCATGCCTGGCTTGCAGGAAATGCCAGATCATGAAGACAAACGGAGATCATCCTCTGGCTAAAACCAGCTCTTCTTTGCCTACCGCAGGATCTGGATCAATAAAGAGCAGCCATTTATTATTGCTGTTTTTCTAGGCATTTTTACCCCATATATTTCCCAGGTCTCTACTCTTTTTGTGGCACTTTAATTCAGGCTTCAACCACTTCCTAGTCCGATCAGGTGAAATCATTTTCCTTCCCATACCCTCAATGTATTTCACATCTAGTAATTCTTTACTTAAAGATCTTATTTACCCATTTGACAGACAGATCACAAGTAGGTAGAGAGGGAGGCAGAGAGAGAGGGGGGAAGCAGGCTCCCCGCTGAGCAGAGAGCCCGATGTGGGGCTCCATTCCAGGACCCTGAAATCATGACCTGAGCCGAAGGCAGAGGCCTAAACCACTGAGCCACCCAGGAGCCCCCATATCTGGTAATTTTTAACCAACGTGGATTTGCTGCATCAAATAGTTCCTTCTTCTTCAAATATAAATATATAAATAAAGTGATCAAGTCACTCGCATGTCTTAGGAGAATGTCATACCTTTAGTAGCAAACTTGAAATCTTGGCCATTGGTTTTGATTTTTGTTTTGGTTAGATTTGGTTCGGTTTTTGTCTTTTTAAAAATCCCTCCAGCCCTTGGCTCTGTCTGACCTGATTGCTTTCAGCTGTTTCTGCAACAAAATTGTCCGGGCAGCGAAAACTGTCATTGTTTACAGTGGCGCCCCCTTCTGAACACTTTGTTAAGAAAAAGCTTTTTGTTTGTTTGTTTGTTTTTCGGCTATGGTAAATGTGGAACAACAATGAGGTACTTCAAAGAGGTGAACCACAGATAAATTTCTCTAAGGGTGGGGTGAGGGTTACTCAAAAAGGAACTTGACAAGGCTTTTAAAGATATCGACAATCATTATAACATAACGTGACTGATTGTTACCGCGCTCTTAACTGGGCAAACACTTGTTGGCTTCCAAGAAAAACTAACATAGTTGAAATGGTTCTAGTGGCCTTCTAGCACAGGGTATGATGGGGTAGGTATTCTAGCCACTGGCTGTGCAAGGCATGAGGCCTGTTAGTGATTCTATTTTTTCCTCTGCAGAATGGGTCTTTCTACATTCCAGGTCCTTTCTACCCCAATAAATAATGCGGCGATTCTCTCAGTGAGTTGTACTTTGGGTTTAAACAGCCAACTGTCTCTTAAAAAGGTCTTTTGTTTAAATTCCTTTAAAGAAAAGTCCTTTCAAAAAAATTTTTTTATTTTTTATTTTTAAATCCCATATGTTTACTCTGATCATGGAACTTTGTCATTTTGACCATCTCTGCTGATTAAAATATTCTTTTTTTTTTTTTTAAAGATTTTCTGTATTTATTTGACAGAGAGAGAAATCACAAGTAGGCGGAGAGTCAGGCAGAGAGAGATAGAAAAGCAGGCTCCTGCTGAGCAAAGAGCCCGATGCGGGGCTCAATCCCAGGACACTGAGATCATGGCCCGAGCGGAAGGCAGAGGCTTAATCCACTGAGCCACCCAGGCGCCCCTGATTAAAATATTCTTCATCATTAGCACCTACTGCTCTCCTCTCCTGGTGGTCTCTCCGGAAGGGGTCTTCTCTAGCTCTTCTAGCAGGAGATGGGCACTTCCCCTCTATCCCTGTTTCCAGACCAGCCTTACCTATCCTGCAGGGTCAGGTCGGCCTCGCCTGTTATCTGTTGTTCTCTTCTGAGTGGTTAGTTTTCATAGATACCTTGCTTTACTTTTGTCAGGATTTACCCTGGATTATCAAAACCCTTTTCTTGTGCCAGTGAAGCTTAAGAAACAGTCCGGATGAGAGAACCAGGAACTCGAACAGATCATATTTATCCTGAATGTTCTGTCCAAAATGAAAAATACATTTCTGAGGAGCCTCAAGATTTCTGAGAAGGGAAGTTTCACCAACTCTGTCATGTAGGGGCATCAATTCCGATTCTATGTCAATTTTACTACTTTCCCAGCTAGTAATTCTCTACCTCAGAAAGCCCACTCTCAACCGTTTCCTCTCTCAAAGGCCGTTGCTCTTAGAGTCTGCACATGGCACTTGGGGCCTGCTGGTCGTTGGCTACAGCCCACTGTACCTTGGGTCTAACAGCTCCGGGGCATCAAGATGAGCACGTCTCTTGTTCTAGGACTTAATATAGTTTGGGGCACATGGTAAGCAATAATCACTTCTTTAGTTGATCCAAGTGTTGGACCTTTCTGATTTATTCTACTACCACAATTTACTTCTTCTAAGATTTGTCCCCCACCCCCATTTTAATATCTCTTAAGGTGGCACTCACCTTGCACTTGATGACATATCCTAGTTTATCTGACAGCATTTCTCTTTCTTAGTCGAACATAAACTATAGTGCATCTTACACTTGATGAAAGCTAGGATGCATTAAATACTCTATTATGGTTATGATCCTAATCCAATCCATTACTCTAACACTGACTACTACATAACCCTGTCGTTGATACTAATGTGGACTTTAAACCAATACCTGATCCTGACCGTAAACCTGACCCTGGCTCTAGACTTCACCTGTCCTTGACTAAGGCAAACACCAGAAACCTAACCCTAAACCTAAAAGTGACCCTGACCCTGACCCTAACACTAACCCTGACACTGAATGTGAGCCTGACTCTAACTCTAACCCTAAACCTAACCCTCCCTGACACTAACACGGACCCTGACCCGAAACCTAACGCTGAACCTAACCCTAAAACTAACCCCTAACATTATCCCTGACTATGACCCTAACCCGGTCTAACCCTAACCCTCAACCTACCTCTTCCCTAACCCTAACCACACTTTAACAATAATCCCGAACCTCTCCCTGACCATGATCATAACCCTACCTCTGAAATTTGCCTTTGTCAGATCTTAAACTTAAACCTGACCCTGGCCTTGTCCTTAACTCTGACCCTAACCCAGACTGTAATCCTAACTCTGACGCAAACCGTGATGCTGAACAGAATCGTAACCCTAACGCTAACCCTGATCCTGAACCTACTCATAAAACAGAACCTAAACATAAAGCTGACCTTACCATAACCATGAACCTAACCCTGACCCTGACCCTACCGTGACACTAAACCTGTCCTAAACCTAACCCTGAACTGACATGACTTTGCCCCCAAACAAAAACTTGAACCTGACCCTAAATCTGACCATCATCCTGAGCCTGACACTAAACCTAATAGTCACCCTAACACTGACCGTGACCCTGACTCTGACCGAAACCCTAACCCTGACCCTACTGTGAGCCTGACCCTAAACCTAACCATGAACCTAACCCTAACCCTGACCCCTACCCTAAGCCTCGCTAACCCTGACCCCAACGAGGTCTAAACCTAAACCTGACCCTAAGTTTTTCTTCTCCCTAACCCTAACACTAACCTGGTCTAAACCCAGCTCTGTTCCCTCCAGTGGGGACAGCAGCTGCACCCAGGCCTCCCAAGGGCTGGGGGAAGGCTGTATGGGGGTCACTGGATGGGCACTGCATTGAGTGGAGTGTGAGCCTTGAGCAGCTTGGGGACCAGCGGCTCAGGGAGCTCTGGTGGAGCAGAAAGTTTGGTAAGGAGCCCCCAGGCAGTGGTGACCTCACTTCCCTGACAACAGAGCCCAACAGAATTGGAACCCACGTATCCAGGCACCCCATAAAGAGAAAACCCTCCTGTTCAGCTCATTTCTAGAAACATCCTAAAGGAAGCGACATGTTCTTCTGCTGTACTGAAGCCGAAAGGATGCAGGGAGAAGAGAGCTCGCCGCTTGACACGTCCCCTCCCTGGCAGGTCATATCAGGTTTCACCAATGCCTCAGGCCCTTTGGCTAATAAAATCAAAAGGTGACACCAGGGGGCTCAGAGTCAGAGAGTCCCACACCTTCTGATCCACTGGTGTAGCCCTAGGTCTCTTCGCAGTCTCTCTCTCACTGTGTGTGTGTGTGTGTTTGTGTGTGTGTGTGTGCGCCTCTGAGTGTCTGTGTCTTTGTGTGTATAGAGGACCTGGCCATGCCATCATGGGTGGAGATGACCCAAGCAGGATCAGGCTGATGAGGGTTTAGATGTCTGGTGGGCAAGTCATGTTCACACCCCGTTTAAGGCTGGTTAAGTGGGATCGGGTGTAGGGTCTACACCCTTCTGCCCAGGGATTATCCTGAGACCTTGAAGAGATGGGTCCATAGCCAGGAGCGGGGCTAACCCCAACAGTAACCACTAACCCTGACCCTGACACTGACTGTGAGCCTACGCCAAACCCTAACCCAAGCCCTGACCTTGACCCTGTATGTGATCCTGACCTGAACCCTAAACCTAAACCTAAGCCTGACACTCACCCTGATGTGGACCCTGAACTAAACTTAAATCTGACCTTATCGTAACCATGACTCAAACCTAATCATGACACAGACCCTGACCCTAATCCTAACCCTGACGCTGACCTAACCCTGACACTAACCCTAACACAGACCGTGACTGTGAGCCTGACCCTTGCCTAAACCTAAAGGTAACTCTAACCATGACCCTAATACGGACCCGGAACCTAAACCTAACGCTGACCCTGACCCTAACACTAACCCCTACCCTAAACCAAACCCTAACACTGACCTTACGCTGTCTAACCCTAACCCTACCATAACCCTACTTCTAACTCTAACCCTAACCCCAATCCCAAACCCTACCGCCAAAACCTAACTGTGACACTGAACCGAACATTGACCCTAAACCAAAGCCTGACGCTAAACCTGACCCTGTCCCTGACCTTCACCTGACCCAGACCCTGACCCTAATCCTAACCATGACACTAACACTGACTACTACATAATCCTGTCCCTGACCGGAATGTGGACTTTAAACCAATACCTATACCTGACCCTAAACCTGACACTGGTGCTAAACTTCACCCTGACCCTGACCCAGACCATGACCATAAACCTAACCCTGACCCTTACAGTGACCCTGACCCTGACCTGAACAACAAACTGACCCTGACTGTGAGCCTGACCCTAACACTAACCCTAAATGTAATCCTGACCCTGACACTAACACGGGCCTTCCCCAGAATCCTATCGCTGAACCCAACCCTAACACTAACCACTAACCCTACCACAGACCCTGATCCTAACAAGCTCTAACCCTAAACGTCAACCAAACGCTAACCCTAACACTAACCCTAACTTTAACAATAACCCTGACCCTATACCTGACTATGATCATAACCCTAACCCTGAACTTTGCCTATACCAGACCCTGACACTATACGTGACCCTGGCCCTGAGCCTAAACCTAACCATGACCCTAACACTGACCACTACATAACCCTGTCGCTGACCCGAATGTGGACTTTAAACCAATACCTGATCCTGACCGTAACCCTGACACTGGCCCAAGATTTCACCCTGACCCTGACCCAGACCATGACCATAAATCTAACCCTGACCCTAACAGTGACCCGTCCCTGACCTGAACACTGAACCTGACCCTGACTGTGAGCCTGACCCTAACTCTAACCCTAAACGTAACCCTGACCCTGACACTAACACGGGCCCTAACCCGAAACCTAACGCTGAACCTAACCCTAAAACTAACCCCTAACATTATCACTGACCCTGACCCTAACCCGGTCTAAACCTAGCCCTCAACCTACCTCTAACCCTACCCCTAACCCCACTTTAACAATAATCCTGACCCTCTCCCTGAACCTGATCATAACCCTAACTCTGAACTTTGCCTATGTCAGCCCTTAACCTTAAACCTGACCCTGGCTTTGACCTTAACACTGACCCTAACCCTGACTGTAAACCTAACTCTCACCCAATCCATGATCCTGACAGAATCATAACACTAAAGCTAACCCTGATCCTGAACCTACACATAAAACAGAACCTAAACTTAAAGCTGACCTTACCATAACCATGACCCTACTGTGAGTCTGACCCTAAACCTAACCATGAACCTAACCCTAACCCTGACCCCTACCCTAAGCCTTACGCTAACCCTGACCCCAATGACGTCTAACCCTAACCCTGATCCTAAGTCTTTCTTAACCCTAAACCTAACACTAACCTAGTCTATACCCAGCTCTGTTCTCTCCAGCGAGGACAACAGCTGCACCCAGGTTCCCAGGAGCTTGGGGGAGGCTGTATGGGGGTCATTGGATTGGCACTGCATTAAGTGGAGGGTGAGCCTTGAGCAGCTTGGGGACCGGTGGAACAGGGAGCTCTGGTGAAGCAGAAAGTTTGGTAAGGAGCCCCCAGGCAGTGTTGAACTCACTTACCTGACGACAGAACCCAACGGAATAGGAACCTTTGTATCCAGGCACGCCATTACAGAGAAAACCCCCCATCCAAGCTCATTTCTAGGCACATCCTAAAGGAAGCGACATGTTCTTCTGCTGTACTGAAGCCGGGAGGATGCAGGGAGAAGAGAGCTCGCCTGCCAGACACGTCCCCTCCATGGCAGGTCATATCAGGTTTCCCCAACGCCCAAGGCCCTTTGGCTAAAAAAATCAAAAGGTGACACCAGGGGGCTCAGAGACAGAGAGTCCCACACCTTCTGATCCACGGGTGTAGCCCTAGGTCTCTTCCCCGTTTCTACACCCTTCTGCACAGGGTTTATCCTGAGACCCTGAACGGATGGGTCCATGACCCAGGAGCGGGGATAACCCTAACAGTAACCACTAATCCTGACCCTGACACTGACTGTGAGCCTGCCCCAAACCCTAACCCAAACCTTGACCCTGACCCTGACCCTATCTGTGATCCTGACCGGAACCCTAAACCTAAACCTAAGCCTGACACTGACCCTGATGTGGACCCTGAACCTAAACCTAACATTGATATTACTGTAACCAAGACTCATAACTAACCATGACCCTGACCATGACCCTAATCCTAACCCTGACGCGGACATAACCCTGACCCTAACCCTACCCATGACCGTGACTGTGAGCCTGACACTAACCCTAAACCTAAATGTATCTCACTAACCCTAAACCTAACGCTGACCCTGAACCTAACACTAACCCCTACCCTAAACCAAATCCTAACCCTGACCTTACGCTGTCTAACGCTAACCCTAACCATAACCCTACTTCTAACTCTAACTCTAACCCCAATCCCAAATGCTACCGACAAACCTAACTGTGACACTGAACCGAACATTGACCGTATACCAAAGCCTGACCCTAAACCTGACCCTGGCCCTGACCTTCACCTGACCCTGACCCTGACCCTTATCCTAACCATGACACTAACACTAACCACTACACAATCCTGTCCCTGACCCGAATGTGGACTTTAAACCAATACCTATACCTGACCCTAAACCTGACACTGGTGCTAAACTTCACCCTGACCCTCACCCAGACCATGACCATAAATCTAACCCTGACGCTAACAGTGACGCCGACCCTGACCTGAACACTAAACCTGACCCTGACTGTGAGTCTGACCCTAACACTAACCCTAAATGTAACCCTGACCCTGACACTAACACGGGCTTTCCCCCGAATCCTATCGCTGGTCCCAACCCTAACACTAACCACTAACCCTACCACAGACCCTGATCCTAACAAGCTCTAACCCTAAACGTCAACCAAACGCTAACCCTAACACTAACCCTAACTTTAACAATAACCCTGACCCTATACCTGACTATGATCATAACCCTAACCCTGAACTTTGCCTATACCAGACCCGGACCCTATACGTGACCCTGGCCCTGAGCCTAAACCTAACCATGACCCTAACACTGACCACTACATAACCCTGTCGCTGACCTGAATGTGGACTTTAAACCAATACCTGATCCAGACCGTAAACCTGACACTGGCCCAAGACTTCACCCTGACCCTGACCCAGACCATGACCATAAATCTAACCCTGACCCTGGCAGTACCCTGACCCTGACCTGAACACTAAACCTGACCCTGACTGTGAACCTGACCCTAACTCTAACCCTAAATGCAACCCCGACCCTGACAGTAACACGGGTCCTCCCCAGAATCCTATCGCTGAACCAACCCTAGCACTAATCCCTAACCCTACCACGGACCCTGATCCTAACAAGTTCTAACCCTAACCGTCCACCAAACGCTAACCCTAACACTAACCCTAAACTTTAACTTTAACTTTGACCCTATACTTGACTATGATCATAACCCTATCTCTGAACTTTGCCTATACCAGACCCTGACCCTATACCTCATCCTGGCCCTGAGCCGAAACCTAACCATGACCCTAACACTGACAACGATATAACCCTGTCGCTGACCCGAATGTGGACATTAAAACAATACCTGATCCTGACCGTAAACCTGACACTGGCCCTAGACTTCACCCTGACCCTGACCCAGGCAAACACCAGAAACGTAACCCTGACCCTAACAGTGACCCTGACCCTGACCCTAACCATAACCCTGACACTGAATGTGAGCCTGACCCTAACTGTAACCCTAAACGTAATCCTGACCCTGACACTAACACGGGCCCTGACCCGAAACCTAATGCTGAACCTAACCCTAAAACTAACCCCTAACATTATCACTGACACTGACCCTAACCTGGTCTAACCCTAACCCTCAACCTACCTAGCCCTAACCCTAACCCCACTTTAACAATAATCCTGACCCTCTATCTGACCCTGATCATATCATACCCCTATCTCTGAAATTGCCTATGTCAGACCTTAACCTTAAACCTTACCCTGGCCTTGACCTTAACACTGACCCTAACCCTGAATGTACACCTAACTCTGACCCAATCCAAGATCCTGAACATAATCGTAACCCTAAAGCTAACCCTGATTCTTAACCTATTCATAAAACAGATCCTAAACATAAAGCTGACCTTACCATAACCATGAACCTAACCCTGACCCTGACCCTAACCCTGACACTAAACCTGTCCCAAACCTAACCCTAACCCTGACATGAACCTTGCCCCCAAACCAAAACTTGAACCTGACCCTAAATCTGACCATGACCCTGAACCTGCCCCTAAACCTAACTGTCACCCTAACACTGACCCTGACCCTGACTCTGATCGTTACGCTGACCGTGACCCTACTGTGAGCCTGACCCTAAACCTAACCATGAACCTAACCCTAACCCTGACCCCTACCCTAAGCCTTACGCTAACCCTGACCCCAACGAGGTCTAAACCTAACCCTGACCCTAAGTCTTTCTAAACCCTAACCCTAACACTAACCTAGTCTAAACCCAGCTCTGTTGCCTCCAGCGGGGACAACAGCTGCACCCAGGCCTCCCAAGGGCTGGGTGGAGTCTGAATGGGGGTCACTGGATGGGCACTGCATTGAGTGGAGTGTGAGCCTGAGCAGCTTGCACACCGGTGGCTCAGGGAGCTCTCGTACAGCAGGAAGTTCGGTAAGGAGCCCCCAGGCAGTGGTGACCTCACTTCCCTGACGACAGAGCCCAACGGAATTGGAACCCACGTATCCAGGCAACCCATTACAGAGAAAAACCCCCTGCCCAGCTCATTTCTAGGCACATCCTAAAGAAGCGACATGTTCTTCTGCTGTACTGAAGCCGAGAGGATGCAGGGAGAAGAGAGCTCGCCCGCCAGACACGTCACCTCCCTTCAGGTCATATCATGTTTCCCCAATGCCTCAGACCCTTTGGCTAATAAAATCAAAAGGTGACACCAGGGGGCTCAGAGTCAGAGAGTCCCACACCTTCTGATCCACGGGTGTAGCCCTAGGTCTCTTCCCCGTTTCTGTGTGTGTGTGTGTGCCTCTGGGTGTCTGTGTGTCTGTGTGTAAAGAGGACCTTGCCATGCCATCGTGGGAGGAGATGCCCCAAGCAGGATCAGGCTGATGAGGGTTTAGATGTCTGGTGGGCAAGTTATGTTCACACACCAGTTTAAGGCTGGTTAAGTGGGATCGGGTGGAGGGTCTACACCCTTCTGCACAGGGTTTATCCTGAGACCCTGAACGGATGGGTCCATGACCCAGGAGCGGGGCTAACCCTAACAGTAACCACTAACCCTGACCCTGACACTGACTGTGAGCCTGCCCCAAACCCTAACCCAAACGCTGACACTGACCCTTACCCTGACACATTATGCCCCGCCCATGCTTAAGTACGAAGAGGGCACAAACTCGCATTGTGACCCTCAGCGTGAGTCCTGTCCTCTAGTAAGTCCTCTCAGTGGCTGGACCATTAGACGTCATAATGGGCTTGCCATGCCCCTAGGCCCCAAGTTTTAACCAGCTTTCTGGTTGTCCCCTCGCCCCTCCCCAGGGCTCTGCTCTGGAAACTCTCTTTTGGTGGGACACCTGAGGTAAAAACAAAACAAAACCAACTCCTCCCATCTCAAAGAATAACCCCAAACTCTTCGGATCGGGCCAAATGCCCAGAGAGGAAGACTCGTCCATGGCCCATGAGGCCACCCGGACATTCCACGGCCATCAGTGACACAATATCCAGAGACAAAATCTTGAGCAAGCGTCTCACACTTGCCCCCTTGTTCATATCCTGAAGAGTTCTCCTCACTGTCTGTAGATCAGTCCTGCAATACCTACGACCCGAAACCTAAGCCGAGTTTGTGTTTTCAGACAACTGTCCCCACAGCCCTGGCCCACAAAACCTACAGGCACAGGTTCTTGGAGCCAAACCTGAGGACTGTACCTGGGAATTCTGCCCATTCCATTGGCCACAAACCTAGAAATAGGATGATAAACCTCCAAAGTGCCCGGGGCCATCCCAATAGTGTTGACTGCCCAGGAAAAACAAGGGCGGTCTGACACCAGCTGAGCATCTACCTGCACTTAGACCCGTGGACAGATGTCCCCAGAGGTAAATTGCAGTGAGCAGGCCCCTAGATCTTAATCGGATCCATTGCTTTGTTGTCCAGGCATCTCTCCTCAGAGGCCTGGATTCCAATAGCAGCATATGGCTGTTTCTTGAGGCACCCATCAGAAGAAATCTCGTCTCCACGTGGGAATCTTGCACGTTGGAGCTGAGTCAAAGCCTCTGGTTAGGAGAACCCTTCAGGGACCCTGTGCCACTGCCTCATTCCAAGTTCTCCATGGACACAAACCCACATTAGGACCCATCCACAAGAGAGTCCATTTCAACTCAACCCTCTCAGTTTCTCCCCCAGATCCAGCAGATCTAACCTGTCTTGTCACTAGGACACAAGAGGAATGAGAGTCGGGCTCCCCAGCCATCCATCCTTAGAACCCTACTCGGAATCGATCCGTATGGGAAGTCCTGGAGCCAACCAACAGGTCTCAATCGCCCTGCAGAAGAATCTTTTGGTTTGGAGAATCTCACAACTCCCATCGTGGGAAAAATTCCATGGCCTCGTGATCCACCACCTCTTCATGAAGAGGGCCATAAGGGACAAAAAATCCAACCTGAGTGTTTGTCAGATCCTCACCTGATTTCAGATGCACGAGATCTTGTTTCATCTGCAGAGCATACCTGCCATGTCCTTGCCCAGACCCTAAGGTTGCTTGTGTTCTCAGATTTCTGTCCTCAACTCCTGGCCCACAAGCCCTCCAGTTTGGCAGTTCCAGAACTACAATGCAGCCCTCTGCCTGCCCTCCAGAAGAAAAAACATTGCCCTCTGGGGCTAACAAGAAACCCCTGAAATATATGGGGGAAATATCCCTAGAAAAACAGCTATAATAACTGGCTGCTCTTTATTGATCCAGGTCTTGCGGTAGGCAAAGAAGAGCTGGTTTTAGCCAGAGGATGATCTCCGTTTGTCTTCATGATCTGGCATTTCCTGCAAGCCAGGCATGGGGCTCTGCACTAGAGCTGCAAATGCTGGGGGGCCCTCACTGTTCCTTTTCTCTTCTCAGAGGGACAACGGGCATGTCCATGGTGCAGTGTGACAGGCTTTACCACAGGGAGATAAAAGACTGCCAAGGGTAGGTTGGAGCTAGGAAAAACCACTTAGGAACAGATTTTCAAGGGAGGTGATAGACAAGGGCAAAGTGAAGAACAAGGATGAGTGTGTCAAGTTTCAAAGTGCCAGGAAGCAGCACAGTGCATTCGGGAAACTACAGCAAGTTCATGACAACCGACAGCTGATCTGGCAGCATCACCTGGGGATGGAGGCTGAGCCCCGGGGTTAACACTGGGGGTGAGATGGTTTGTAGACTATGGCGAGGAGGTGAGGTACTACACTGTGGGGGCACAGGGAGCTACCGGAGGATTTCAAATATCAGAATCGTAACCATAATAGTGTATTTAATTGCATCCTAGCTTTCATCAAGTGTAAGATGCACTATAGTTTATGTTCGACTAAGAAAGAGAAATGCTGTCAGTTAAACTAGGATATGTCATCAAGTGCAAGGTGAGTGCCATCTTAAGAGATATTAAAATGGGGGGGTGGAAATATCTTAGAACTATAAATTGTGGTACTAGAATAATTAAGAAAAGTTCGAACACTTGGATCAACTAAAATTGTGATTATTGCTTACCATGTGCCCCAAACTATATTAAGTCTTAGAACAAGAGACGTTCTCATCTTGATGCCGCGCAGCTGTTAGACCCAAAGTACAGAGCGCAGTAGCCAATGACCAGCAGGCCCCAAGTGCCATGTGAAGACTCTAAGAGCAACTGCATTTGAGAGAGGAAACGGTTGAGATTGGGCTTTATGAGGTAGAGAATTATTAGCTGGGAAAGTAGGAAAATTGACACAGAATCGGAATTGATGCCCCTACATGACAGAGTTGGTGAAACTTCTCTTCTCAGAGATCTTGAGGCTCCTCAGAAATGTATTTTTCATTTTGGACAGAACATTCAGGATAAATATGATCTGTTCGAGATCCTGGTTCTCTCATCCGACTGTTTCTTAAGCTTCACTGGCACAAGAAAAGGGTTTTGATAGTCCAGGGTAAATCCTGACAAAAGCAAAGCACGGTATCTATGAAAAACTAACCACTCAGAAGAGAACAACAGATAAAAGGCCAGAACGACCTGACCCTGCAGGATAGGTAAGGCTGGTCCGGCAACAGGGGTAGAGGGGAAGTGCCCATCTCCGGCTAGAAGAGCTAGAGAAGTCCCCTTCTGGAGAGACCACCAGGAGAGGAGAGCACTAGGTGCTGATGGTGAATATTTTATTCAGCCGAGAAGGTCATAATGACAAAGTTCCATGATCAGAGTAAACATATGGGATTAAAAAATTAAAAATAAGAAAAAGATTTTTTTTAAAAAGACTTTTTTTTAAGGAATTTAAACAAAAGTCCTTTTTAAGAGACAGTTGGCTGTTTAAACCAAAAGTACCACTCACTGAGAGAATTGCCGCATTATTTATTGGGGTAGAAAGGACCTGGAATGTAGAAAGACCCATTCTGCAGAGGAAAAAATAGAATCACTAACAGGCCTCATGCCTTGCACAGCCAGTGGCTAGAATCCCTGCCTCATGAGACCCTGTGCTAGAAGGCCGCTAGAACCATCTCAACTATGTTAGTCTTTCTTGGAAGCCAACAAGTGTTTGCCCAGTTAAGAGCACGGTAACAATCAGTCACATTATGTTATAATGATTTTTGATATCTTTAAAAGCCTTGTTAAGTTCCTTTTTGAGTAACCCTCACCCCACCCTTAGAGAAATTTATCTGTGGTTCACCTCTTTGAAATACCTCATTGTTGTTCCACATTTATCATAGCCAAAAAAAAAAAAAAAAAAGCTTTTTATTAACAAAGGGTTCAGAAGGGGGCGCCACTGTAAACAATGAGAGTTTTCGCTGCCTGGACGATTTTGTTGCAGAAACAGCTGAAAGCAATCAGGTCAGACAGAGCCAAGGGCTGGAGGCATTTTTAAAATTACAAAAACCGAACCAAATCAAACCAAAACAAAAATCAAAAATCAAAACCAATGGCCAAGATTTCAAGTTTGCTACTAAAGGCATGACATTCTCCTAAGACATGCGAGTGACTTGATCAATATATTTATATATTTATATTTGAAGAAGAAGGAACTATTTGATGCAGCATATCCACGTTGATTAAAAATTACCAGATATGGGGGCTCCTGCGTGGCTCAGTGGTTTAGGCCTCTGCCTTCGGCTCAGGTCATGATTTCAGGGTCCTGGGATTGAGCCCCACATCGGGCTCTCTGCTCAGCGGGGAGCCTGCTTCCCCCCTCTCTCCCTGCCTCCCTCTGTACCTACTTGTGATCTGTCTGTCAAATGGGTAAATAAGATCTTTAAATAAAGAATTACTTGATGTGAAATACATCGAGGGTATGGGAAGGAAAATGATTTCACCTGATCTGACTAAGAAGTGGTTGAAGCCTGAATTAAAGTGCTATAAAAAGAGTAAAGACCTGGGAAATATATGGGGTAAAAATCCCTAGACAAACAGCAATAATAACTGGTTGCCCTTTATTGATTCAGATCCTGCGGTAGGCAAAGAAGAGCTGGTTTTAGCTAGAGGATGATCTCTGTTTGTCTTCATGATTCGGCATTTCCTGCAAGCCAGGCATGGGGCTCTGCACTAGAGCTGCAAATGCTGGGGGGCCCTCACTGACCCTTTTCTCTTCTCAGGGGGACAACGGGCATGTCCATGGTGCAGTGTGACAGGCTTTACCACAGGGAGATAAAAGACTGCCAAGGGTATGTTGGAGCTGGGAAAAGCCACTTAGGAACAGATTTTCAGGGGAGGTGATAGAGAAGGGCAAAGCGAAGAATGAGGATGAGTGTGTCAAGTTTCAAAGTGCCAGGAGGCAGCACAGTGCATTCGGGTAACTACAGCAAGTTCATGACAACCGACAGCTGATCTGGCAGCATCACCTGGGGATGGAGGCTGAGCCCCGGGGTTAACACTGGGGGTGAGATGGTTTGTATACTATGGCGAGGAGGTGAGGTACTACACTGTGGGGGCACAGGGAGCTATCCGAGGATTTCAAATATCAGAATCGTAACCATAATAGTGTATTTAATTGCATCCTAGCTTTCATCAAGGGTAAGATGCACTATAGTTTATGTTCGACTAAGAAAGAGAAAGGCTGTCAGTTAAACTAGGATATGTCATCAAGTGCAAGGTGAGTGCCACCTTAAGAGATATTAAAATGGGGGGGTGGAAAAAATCTTAGAAGTATAAATTGTGGTACTAGAATAATTAAGAAAAATCATACAAGAACACTTGGTTCAACAAAAAAATTGATTATTGCTTACCATGTGCCCCAAACTATATTAAGTCTCCAAAAATTTTATATCATTTGAGTATACATATATATAAAATTACATTTAAAGTTTTAAAAATATCAGCAAATATTTTCATTTAAATGCAAATTTCAAAGAAAATCTACTTTTCCAAACTCGACTTTTTATCCTATTGTTTTTTAATTTTGTCGACAACTGATAAAAAGTTTAGCGAGACTATAAATGTTTGATCGAAAAAATGATTAATACATGTAGGTTCAAATTATTATGTTCCATTAAAAATGATTTATTCTTTGATGAACATCTGTTTGGTAATATGTTGTATCCAGATATAGTAAATTAATGACATATATAAAATTATAGGGAAATGACACCTTCCGTTCCATTATGAGTAGAGCTTTTAAAATGCTATTTGTCACAACCTGTCATCTTGTCATTATGTAGCATTATGTAGCATTTAAAAAATGTATACTCTTCACTTTGAAGTCTTTTAGAAATCTAAAATATGACGTTCTATGGTTTGTGTTTCCATATTCCTTTATTGCCAGTTTGAACAAATCCACATGCTTTGATTCAAAGGTAATAAATTCCTCTTATTTGGAAAAATGATGTTTATTTTTGTTCTCTCACCCTTAGCAGGTGGTTTCATTTTAGCACACTTCAGAGTTATAATTTCATGCTTATTGAAAACATTTATTATGAAATACGTAGATGAATGAAACTTTTATTTATTAAATTATTTGCCAAAAAAAATCTGTCATTTTTAAAAATGTATTTCCTTTGAAGGGTTATTTTAGAGCATTCAGAGAGGATCTAGGGGTGTGGTATTATGCAATTTTTAAGTAGGTATGAAATGGTTATTTATATGATTGTTTCTTTAAGGCTTATGTATATTGTCCATTATATGCTATAAAATATTTTGAAAGTAAATTTAAGGCATGTTTTACATAGTTTCTTTTTTGGAAAAAAATATTGAAATGACTTATGAAATTCAGTATACTCTCAACATTATTTTTTTCTGAAATTTACAAATTGTCTACTGAACCTATTATATGGCAGATATTTTCCAAAGTGGTGGTATCATGATATATGCCAACAACAGTTTAGATTTTTTGTTGCTTCTCAATCTAGCTCAGACGAAGTACAATTAGCCTTTATAATTTTAGCCATTCTAATAGATATGTAAGCATGTCTCATTATGATTTTAATTTGTATTTCTTTAATGTCTAAATGTTGAGAAATTTGTCATGTGCTTATAAGCCATCCATATCCTTTTGGTGACATGTCTCTTCCATTATTTCCTTCACATGTAAAATTGGATACTCTGTTTGGTTATTAGTAAGGTTTTTTATTTTTATTCATTTTTTAATAATCAGAATAGATGTCCATTATCAGATATATAATTTTCATATCCCTTCTCCATCTTTACGGTTTCTCAATGGAGCTTTGATAGCTGTGTCTTTCAAGAAATATGCTACTTCTTTCCTGGTACACGGATGTATGACTAGAACATTATCAATGTTGACCTTTGCAAAGAAAATCAAGGCTTAAGATATATGTAGTCTGCGGTTGTTGGGAGTGTTCTGTAATATCAAGCATATCTAGTTAGTTGATAATTTTGTTCAAGTCTTACATATCTTACCAATTTGATGACCATTTGTCTATATAATCTTAAAATAAAAGTGTTGAAATTTTTTTCCATTTCTCTTCTAAGGTAGAAGTTATGATTTTTGTTCTTAGTTTTTCCCTATATATCACCAAATCTGTTATTAAGTATTAAAAGTCAAGAATTATTATACTCCCTGATAAATTCATCCTTTTACTCTTCTGTAATTTTGACTTGATCTTTATGTCTGATAATGAAATTTGCTTTAAAATCACTTTTCATTATCTTGATATAACCACCAAAGTTATAGTGTGATTAGTGTTAATATAGCATATTTTTTCTTTTACTTTTTAAAGCACTTCTATATTTAATCCTGACAAAAAAAAAAAACAAAACAAAACAGCTTTTTAGCTCTGGAAGCACATTTCTAAATTATCTTTTTTTTTTTAAATGAAGCAGTAGCAATTTTTGTTAAGGGACCTAAACTGAAAGTAGGTTTAGAAATTTATTTATTTATTTATTTATTTATTTATTTATGAAAAGATTTTATTTTGTTTATTGACAGCAAGAGAGAGAAAGAGAGAGAGAGAGAGTGGAAGCGCACAAGCGGGGGGAATCACGTGCAAAGGGAGAGGAAGAAGCAAGCTCCTTGGGGTGCAAGTAGTCCCATGCAGGGCTGGAGCCCTGTACACTGGAATCATGACCTCAGCCAAAGGCAAACATCTGCTTAAACAACTGAGTCATCCAGGCACCCCTAGAAAATTTAAAAAAAAAAAAGACCTTTCAAAAACATTTTGTTTCTTTCTTTTTTAAAAATATTTTATTTATTTGAGAGACAGAGAGATAGGAAGAGGAACTATAAGCAGGGCAGAGGGAAAAGGAGAAGCAGGTTTCCCACTGAGCAGAGAGCCTGATGTGGGGCTCCATCCCAGGACCCTGGGATCATGACCTGAAAAGAAGGGACACTTATGGAGGAAGCCACCCAGACACCTCTTTTCTTTTTTTTTAATATATGGCAACTGATGCTTCCCAGCCACGAGGAGCATATTACCCATTGATTAAATCTTTGATAACAACCTATTTAAAAAGGTGTGTAAATATATACTTACTCAGATTTATACACTTTGTGTTTTCTTCATAGTTTGGGGCTGGACCCCATGGTCACAACACTGCTTTCAGTCTTTGCCTTCCCATCTTTTGATACCAGGTATTTGGTCAGCAAAGCAAATTAGTATCAAAATTAATAAGCCCTTGGCACCATATCTCTGGAGCAGGGGTTGCTCTTAGCCAAGGCCCACAGCAGTTGACCTCCCCTCGCTAGTGCTATAGCACCAAGGACTAGGTCCCTGCCACCAGAACTCAGTCTTACATGTTATGCTAAGCAGACAAAACCAAAACAGGAAAGCTCCAACAGCTTTCACTGGCATGCCTCATCTCCCACTCCCTCGAAGTCCAGGCAGTACCAGATGCCAGGGAGGGGTCTTGGTCCAACATATGGGCGGGAAGGAAGTAGCCACAAGCAAGTACCTGCCTCTCTGTGCCTTTCTTTTATGAGCAGGTTGTAAGGAGGAGGAAGAGGAAGGGGAAGAGAGGTGAACTTCAAGGGGTGAAGGCCTCAGGTAGGCAGCTGGCTCCTGCCAGTAGGAAAGGGACAAAGGAGAAGGCAGTGAGTCTTGCAGGGAGGGTGGGGGGTAAGGGTTACAGATTATGACGTAATCTGGACAGGAGTAATAGGGATACTAGTCATTTGAGTCCACCATTGGCAAGCTGGGCTGGGTGTCAGGGCAGATAGGCCTCCCTGGGCAACGGCACATGAGAGAAGGTGGAATTCTTCTCTGAGGAGCAGGTGGAGCTTCAGGTGTTGGGAAAGCATAGACAGTATTTTTCCGGGGCCAAGGACAGGTACAGGTACTCCTGGTTGGAGGTCACGGCCACAGTATGATCCAGGTCTTCTACCAGCAGCTTGAAGGAACCACATGCCAGCCACCCCTCATTATTGTGTATAACTGGTGCACTTATTGGCTTATCCATCAAATGACTCCTTCAGCAGCTTGAAAGCCACCTCCACAGGCACTCCAGGATATGGGAGGCTTCCAGATTGAAGATTTTGCACAGGATCACCCCAAAAGACCAGAAGTCACTCTGGTGGATGTAGCTCTGGTCAAACATGGCCTTAGGGACCATCCACTTCACAGGCAGTCCACTGTTGGTTGTCTTTTTATAGTAACTGATGTGGTGATATCTCTGGCAAGGCTGAAGTCAGAGATCTTCATCATGTTGTCCTTTGTCACCAGCACTTCCCTGGTGGCCAGGTCTTGGTGTATGCACTTCTTGGAGGCAAGGTACTCCATGCCTCAGGCTACCTGATAGGCACAGGATACCAGGTCCTTGGAGGAGAGTTGCTCTGCTGCATTGCGGCTGATATTGTAACAGTACTCCAGGTCAGGAGGCCTCTGGGCCTGCAGGTACTCCTGTATGTTGTCTTTGGAGGCATATTCCATGAGAGTGTACGAAGGACCATCCTGTGTGCAGAACCCAGCAGGTTGATGGTGTCCTTGTGCTGTCCAATCATCTTCATCATCTCCATTTCTGAGATTAGATTTAACAGGTCTTTCTCTGTTGCATCTGACTTCAACATCTTCACAGACACTTTAGTCAAATGGTTGGATTTGTCTTTGTCCAGCCCAATGGCCTCCTCCAACACCACCTGCCCAAAGTAGGCCTGTCTTAGGGGTCTGCCTAAACTGCCTACAACCAGCCTGTCTCAAGGCAGTTATGAACTCTAGATTATCCTCAAAAACATTAAACCACAAGCTAAAAATTCTATTCACTAGGTCTCTCTCGCAGTTCTAATTTTCTTATCTTTCATCATTTATCTTTTTCCTAATTCTTATTTTCAGTATAGTTTATTTTGCTTCCAGGTGTTTCCACTGGTTTCTGTATGCTGTTTCATAGGGAAGAATTATCCTGTCATAAAATTATTTCTTGAGCATTCATTACATCTCTCAGTTAAAATGGGTTCTTTTATGGTATTGATTCATTTGAGTTTTCTCAAAATGGGAAGAATTTTCAAAATGGTGTTTTCCTCAAGGTTCAGAGTATGTCTTAGCCTCATCTTTAAGCTTTTTGAAATTCACTTTACAAATTCTTGTCCCTCTTTTTATCTTTTTAAAATAAAATGTTTTATTTTTACTATTTTTTTATTTGAGTATAGTGATAGTCAGTGTTACATTGGTTTCAGGTTTTCAATATCTCCATACATTATTCTATGATTACTATAAATATAGCCACCATCTGTCACCATATAACACTATTATAATATCATTGATTATATTCTCTACACTGTCCCAGATCTCTTTTTAAAATCTCTAATTTTTATGTTTTCTGTTATTCCAATTTTCAACCATCATTTTACATGGTTACTTTAATAAAATATGCCTGATTACACACTCTTTGCTGAAAACCATAGCATTTGATTTATAGTAGTCTTCTTCTTCCTCTTTTTTTTTAAATTAACATATAATGTATTATTAGCCCCAGGGGTACAGGTCTGTGAATCGCCAGGTTTACACACTTCACAGCACTCACCACAGCACATACCCTCCCCAATGTTCATAACCCCACCACCCTCTCCCTACCCTCCCCTCCCCCTGGCAACTCTCAGTTTGTTTTGTGAGATTAAGGGTCTCCTATGGTTTGTCTCCCTCCTGATCCCATCTCGTTTCATTTACTCTTTTCCTGTCCCCCAAGCACCCACATTGCACCTCCAGTTCTTCATATCAGAGAGATCATAAGATAGTGTCTTTCTCTTGTTGACTTATTTTGCTAAGCATAATACCCTCTAGTTCCATCCATGTCATCGCAAATGGCAAGATTTCATTTCTTTTGATGGCTGCATAGTATTCCATCATATATATATATATATATATATATATATATATATATATATATATTTATACCATTCATTTGTTGATGGACATCTAGGTTCTTTCCATAGTTTGGCTATTGTGGATATTGCTGCTATAAACATTTGGTGCACGTGCCCCTTTGGATCATATACTAGTCTTCTTTACCTCTATCAGAAGCCCAGGAAGCTTTATTTATTTATTTACTCACACAAACACATGATCCAACACAACGTTTTTTGTTGTTCAAATGTATTATAATGTCTTACCGCTTAACACTATGCTTACTGTTCTCTTTCACTGTCTGACTAAATCCTCATCATCACTATGCCATTTAATGACAAAGAACAATTGAACTCAGAGTTCTCTCCATATCAGGGAATGAAGACTCCACCCTTCTGTTTGTGCAGCTAAAATAAATGTTGATATTGTCTGTCCTGCACATACCCCATCCTGTTCACCGGAATATTCACCATCAAAATATATACAAAATAAAAACCATACCTCACCACTTCTATTACCACCCAGCATGCTAAAAACACCATCATATGTTCCTGAATTATTGACTTGATTGATAGCCCCACTTCCACACATACTGCACTCCTTTCTCCCTGCAAATTTATTTTGGTGCAGCAACTTAACCTAAAAATCAAGTCAGATGATTTTATTCTGCTGTTGAAAGTCTTTTGGTATCTTCCCCTTTCATATTAAATAAAAACTGAAGGCATTTCAATGTACTAGAAGGTACAATACGTTCTTCCTCTCTCCACCACTATGAACTCCTCATTGGCCTCCTTGCTTTTCCTCAAAAGTAACAGACAAGCTTTTCACACAAAGTCTATATACTTACTTGCTCTGCCTAGAGCAATCTTTTCCTTTAATATTTGTATAACACCCTCCTTCACTTCCTGGGTCTTTGTGCAAATAACATCTCCTAAATGAGATATAACCACCCGACACAAAATAAAATTAACTTTCATCCCAGCATTCTCCAATGGCTTTTACCTTTCTTGTATTTTTTGTAACACTTATCGCCATCAACCATCAATCATTATTCTATTACTGGTTTATTTCCTTATTTGAGACAGAGAGAGAGAGAATTGGGAGGGTGCGCAGAGGAAGAAGAAAACACCCCACTGCCTAGAAAGCCTGCTGGGGAGTTACATCCCAGGACCCTGAGATCATGACCCAAGCCAGAGGCAGTCACTCAATGGACTGAGCCACCGAAGCGCCCCTCTATTATTGGTTTATTTCACTATTATATTTCAAAAGAATGTAAGCTCTTTGTGGTCAGCTATTTTATATGTTTTATTAATTGAAGTATTCTCAGAAAGGTAGCTGGCAGATTGTAAGGGATCACTAAACTGTATTTTGTTGTTATTATTGGGCTCCTTTATGGGCTTTACCTCTTACGCTAGAAGTCTATCCTTCAGATGTAAGCAATAAGAATAGAACCCTGCTGCCGGGTTCAAATGAGTAAAAAGCCTGTATTAAGTGGATATTTTAAAAGCTAAATGAATGGCTTAATAGTTGTATATAGGGAGAAAGGGAACATATTTTCCACAGTTTAGAAGTGGAGTTCTTTTATAGAGTTCTTGTACAAGCCTACACTATTGAACGCTAATGGGCAGTTGTACATTACAATTATACAAACACTTTGGTATTTATATCATTTTTTTGTAATTCATGACTGGATCATTTGATTCCTTAGGAGCATTACAGCATTTCAACTTTTCACGTTCAATAAACTTATTGGAGTTGCAACCTTTTTTATTCAAATGGAGAAATAGTCATGATTTAATCTAAATAAAGTGTTATTGATTGTGTTGTTTTCTAGGAATGAGTCGCACATGCTAGTTTAAAAGTTTTGTTAAATTCCCAAGTCTGTCACCGATAAAAGCCTTTTGTAGATTAGTAACTTGATCAAAACAGAAAAGTTATGTAACACTCAATTGTTATACTATCTTTGTTTCCATCTTGCATTGTAATAACGCCCATCTTAACTCTATTTAAGACAAGTCATCGACAGATGGCTTTCTGGCATTGATGGCATGATATAAAATCTAGTATAACTAAAAGTTTTTGGTTTTAGTAGCTTATAAATCAATTTAGAAAAATATATGTATTTGAATATAAGATAAAGTTTTAAATTATTTGGCAATAGTAAACTAAACTTTTTTTTGTAAATTTTTATTTTCTAAAATTTCATTGAGCTCTTTTGCATATTGAAACAAGTTACAAAAAGTTAAGGTTTATTTACCCCAATTCAAAATTATTAGGAATATAATCATAGAGGTTGAAGTATTTAAAATATTGAACCCAAAATATTTTATTAGGTAAATTCATGAATGCTGAGCATTCACTGTTAAAATATACTAATACTATTGATAGACTGGTA